>NC_062987.1:1242527-2442527 GCF_023078275.1 Leguminivora glycinivorella | reverse complement strand
AAATCTATTGATTTGTTCGGGATCTATGATGCCACAGACAGAAAGGCAGACAGACATGTCAAGCGTCAAACTTATTATAGTAACACTCCGTCGTTTTTGCGTCGGGGGTTAAGAACATGAAACTTCCTTCAAAACTATAATAAAACACATCTTTCTATAAAAATTGGTCAAGTGCGAGTCGGATTTCGACATTTCCATACAAAAAAGTCCAGAGCGCCTGTTAATATGCAATAGCAAAGTTAACTAATTTCGTACTTTCATGACTTTGCGTATATCTCGGAAACGATAAGAGATAGAGCAAAATAGACTTCAGATTTGGGCTGAGGTGGCACAAATTTTGTTTTCGTATAGGTATATAGTAGAGATGGGCCGAATATTCGGTAAATGTTCGGTATTCGGCATATTCGGCAAGTTTTTCAATGTTCGTATTCGGCCGAATAATTCGGTTGCATTGCCGAATATTTACCGAATAAACAAAGCAAATAACTAATGAAGATCTTACGTATTCCATTGTATAATAAGCTCCTATTTTAGTATAGTTTTCTAAGGAACTACTAAAAAGAGATAATTATGTGTCAAAAATTCAAAATGTAAATACAATTGTTTTTTAAAAAAGTTAAAAAACCGTAGTTTAAAGAGTTGAGAAGAGTTCAGAATTTTAACTGAGTTTTAGTTATCCACTAAATCATAATTCATAAGAAGATAGTTGTAGTAACATATGTAACCGTTATCAATTATTTACTAGTTTTAATCTTAACATCCACTTTAGAAATATGGCGTAACCGAATATTCGGCCGAATGTTCGGTTCGGTAAGAGCTGAACCGAATGTTCGGCCGAATATTCGTATTCGGCAAAATCCATATTCGGCCCATCACTAGTATATAGACTTTTTATTGGACCGATTTGGACAACATTTTGGACAGTCAACTTATAAACGGTCTTAAGCGCCTCCTTTTTTGAAGGAACTTAAGTCATTTTTGAAAATAATCGATATTTTGAACAATTTCTAAAAAAAAATGAATGGTAGAGAGAAACCTGTCAAACGCGCACACAAAATTTTAAGACATTTAGCAGCGGCAGTGAGTGAAATTCTTAATTTGAGTTTTTTTCTGTTAAGCCCAACTTACGCTTGACTGTATCTCGTGTATTTTTTGAAAATTTTACGCTAAGTAGTTTCGGAGATAAGGGGGAATGGTAATTTTTTGCCTATTTTCTTAAATTACTTCTAAATTACCAAAATAAAAATATAAAAAAATATATATTTGAGATACTCATTAAATGCTCTTTCATTTGATATATAACACAATATAGTTTTAAAATCTTTTGATTTTTAATTTTTTTACTTTTCAACCCCCGGCTCATACAAAAGTGGCCTCTATAATTAAATTTCATTTAATTAAATTACATGTCCGTCTTTGGGTCATAAGTTTACATATGTGTACCAAATTTCAAGTAAATCGCTCCAGTAGTTTATTCGGAGAAAATTGGCTGTGACAGACGGACAGACAGACGCACGAGTGATCCTATAAGGGTTCCGTTTGTCCTCTGTGAGGTACGGAACCCTAAAAAATACCGGTTTTATTTCCGTCTTTCCCGTTCTTTAGTTAATTATTTTATTTTTAATGGGACAATCTTATAAAACAAAGTTTTTATGAAAATGCATACTTACATGATTTAGTCCTTTGCATTGCACTTTTCACGGTTTTTCAAAAACCGGTTACGAGCCCAGTAATAATAACAATCCCAAAACCTAAAGTTTGGTTTAGCTTTAGTTTCGATCGGAACTAAACTTTCGGGCAAACCGTGTTTTTTTGTGCAAACCGAAACTTTAGTCGGTAAACCAAAACGCACGCGCAAAACTAAACCTAACTTAACCTAGATATCAAGTAACACATAAAGTACACAAAGCAAAACACCAATCTATTCTTAACTAATCTATTCTTAACTTACTTAACTAACTATCAGTCAAAAACCCCCCAATAAATAGTTTTGAAATACTTATAAAAACCTCTTTCATTTGATATGTAACACAATATAGTTCTAGAAACTTTGATTTTTAATTTTCACTTTTACCCCCAATAGTGGCCCCTATAATTAAATTTTCTTGATTTAAATTACATGTCCGTCTTTGGGTCACAGGTTTACATATGCGTCCCAAATTTCAAGTTAATCGGTTCAGTAGTTTCGGAGAAAATTGGCTGTGACAGACGGACAGACAGACGCACGAGTGATCCTATACGGGTTCCGTTTTTCTTTTTTGAGGTACGGAACCCTAAAAAGTGTCTAATGTGTGTGGACTCTGTGGTTACAATGACAGCAGGTTTAAGCTTCCATCTATTGTATTAATAAATCGAATTTTGCTGCAGCACTTTCTGTGTACTGTGCTTATGCACATTCTTGGCTGCGATACGGTATCGCAATGTGGGGTAATAGTACTGACGCACACGATTTGTTTGTAATGCAGAAAAGGTGTATACGCATATTAGTTAATAAATATAATAATGAAAGTTGCGAGCCTTACTTTTCAAATCATGGTATACTTACGTTACCATGCCTTTACATTTTTGAACTAGCTATGTTTGTAAAGAAAAATATGCATCTATTTCAAAAGCAGCAAAATGAACGTTTAAGAAATTGGAATTATTCCGAAATAGCCCTCAATATGCTGCTGTAAAAATCTATAATCAACTTCCAAATTACATTAGGTCAGAGGAGAACGACAAAAGCTACGCAAACAAGTTGAAGACATTTCTTATCAATAAAAACTATTATACTGTAAAGGATTTTATGAATGATAATGACATGACATGAGCACTGATTAATTATACCTATTACTATTTTAATACTATGAAATTGATTATCACATTCGGTACTATTTATAATAATTAAAGTATGTTGCTAATAATAATGATGTTACCTAGTATTTTAATAATTATGTTCATATTTAAAATTTTATTCATTGTAATTCTTAATTAATTTTAGTGATATACAATGCACATAATATGTAAATGCACATAAGTTAATTTTAAGATTTAAATTGCCATACCCATCTTGGGTCCATGAGGTACTGACTATTTCGCATGTAAAAAATATATTGTAATTACCATGGTGCAATAAAGAAAGAATAAAGAATAAATAATAAATCTATGGTAGCTATTCGTAACTGCAGCGGTATTATGTGGGTATTATGGCACCGTTTTGTCTCTTGTTATACCACGCACCACTTTCGCATTTAGTACGTAATTGTTATACCGTGACAGTCACGGTGATAAATGATAGATAGCTGCCCATCATAGTTCAGGCAAAGAGCCCAAAGAGGATCGAGTATTATAGAGAGTTACTGTCAAAGTAAAATATGTAATCACAGTGCATAGATTTCCATCTCTCGACACAAGCTTTAAAATTTTGAACCTCAGTTTTGACAATTTGGCCCTTATTGTTAGCTTGATATGCGTTAAAATGTTAAATATCAATATCAGCGCCATCTAGCCGAGCGTTCCCCAAGGGTGTAACGCTATCTAGCCGAGCGTTCCCCAAGGGTGTAACGCCATCTAGGCCACCGTACCTTTTTCTCTAGGGCTTTGAGGTACGTTTTTTTCTTAGACTTTATCCGTCTATACGGAGTTGCATATATTATGTCTTTGGTTCAGGTAAACGCGTTCATTTCTCCCGTAGCCTATACGAGTTGTAGTAGAATATCGCAATGGAAAATCTCGTTTCTTGTTAACGATTTTGAATGCAAAGAAGCCATGCAGAGTTCGCTGTAACAAGTATACATATGCGGGAAAAATTTACAAGAGTACGCCTTCAGAAACGAATTTCGGTAAACCTTTATTTAACGAGGAATTTTAATGTTCCGGGCTTGGCTCGGAAAAACGCCCGTCATTTTTAGGGTTCCGTAGCCAAAATGGCAAAAACGGAACCCTTATAGTTTCGTCATGTCCGTCTGTCCGTCTGTCCGTCTGTCCGTCTGTCCGTCTGTCACAGCCGATTTACTCGGAAACTATAAGTACTACAGTGATGAAATTTGATGGGAATATGTGTTGTATGAACCGCTACAAAATTATGACACTAAATAGTAAAAAAAAAGAATTGGGGGTGGGGCCCCCATACATGTAACTGAGGGATGAAAATTTTTTTTTCGATGTACATACCCGTGTGGGGTATCAATGGAAAGGTCTTTTAAAATGATATAAAGTTTTCTAAAAAACATTTTTCTTAAAGTGAACGGTTTTTGAGATATCAGCTCTCAAAGTCGTAAAAAGTATGTCCCCCCCCCTCTATTTTTATAACTACGGGGTATAAAATTCTAAAAAAAATAGAGGTGATGCATGCTAATTAACTCTTTCAACGATTTTTGGTTTGATCAAAGTATCTCTTATAGTTTTTGAGATAGGTTGATTTAACTGTAATTTTGGCAGGTGTATAAATTGACATAATAAGTTTATTATATTTGCTGCTACGGAACCCTTTGTGCGCGAGCCCGACTCGCACTTGTTTTTTATTCAGAAGGCACACAAAACAGACAACATTCAATACATTATTATAGCAGCTACAAGTTACAGGTTTAAAATAAGAATGCCGTCCAAAACATGTATGCACAGCAAGAAAAAATATAAATGAGTATTAAAACCTATCCTAAAATTACAAATTACATTTTTTTTATCACTTTAAATTATATTAAAATTAATAAACAAATTAAAGATAAGGATAAGGGTGGGGTAATATTAAACAAATTAAACATAATATTTGATCTGGCGCAGTCGGTAGTGACCCTGCCTGCTGCGCCGCGGTCCTGGGTTCGACAATGATTAGTCAATGTTTTCTATTATATAAGATTTATAATATATATCGTTGTCTGAGTACCCATAACACAAGCCTTCTTGAGCTTACCGTGGGCCTCAGTCAATCTGTGTAAGAATGTCCTATAATATTTATTTATTTATTTATTTATATTGCAAACAACATAGACTCTTACCTCATACTTACCTGCGTCAACGATTCAATATGCCCTATAAGTTACTAGTTTTTACCCGCGGCTTCGCTCGCGTTGAATTTGAAAATTGCAGAAAGTTTCGTACAGATTGCCACACACCAGTTTAGGGAAGTGGGGGGGTTAGAAAGAGGCAATAAGTATCCTAAGATGTCACTCTCCATCCCTTCAACTATCTTCACTATTAAAAAAATCACGTAAATTCGTCGCTCTGTTTTGCCGTGAAAGACGAACAAATAAACAAACACACACACTTTCCCATTGATAATATTAGTATATGGATAACGAGGGGATACCCCCATTTGCCAGAATTTCATTTGCCATAATTTTATTTGCCATCCTATTCAACAATCATAATATTGTTTCTCATAACATCTTATGCCATAATCATTGTATTGTTTACTATATTAATCTAGTGCCAGAAACTTTGTTTCCCATAAAGTCAGTGTCCATAATGTCATTTGTCAGAATCATCGAAATCCGTAATTACCACATTCCATACCATCATTTGTCATACAAATTAGCGTCCAGAAAAGTCAATTTCCATAATGTGCTTTGGCAGAATCGAAAACTACTATACTAGGTTAGGTTAGTACTTTCTGATAGCAGTTTCATTCTCTAGTCCTAGTGGACTAGAGAATGAAACTGCTATCAGAAAGTAGGTTATGTTAGGTTAGAACTGTGACCCCTGGAAAATGAAACTGCTACCAGAAAGTAGGTTAGGTTAGAACTGTGAACCTCTGGAAAAGGAAACTGCTTGAAAAGTAGGTTAGGTTAGGTTAGAACTGTGACCCCCCAGAAAATGAAAATACTATCAGACAGTAGGTTAGGTTAGAACTGCGACCCCCTGGAAAATGAAACTGCTATCAGAAAGTAGGTTAGGTTAGGTTAGAACTGTGACCCCCTGGAGAATGAAACTGCTGGAAAAGTAGGTTAGGTTAGGTTAGAACTGTGACCCCTGGAAAATGAAACTGCTATCAGAAAGTAGGTTAGGTTAGGTAATAATATGGGCAACAATTAATATGGCAATAATTGCTTATGGCGTTTGAATATTCTATGAAACCATATTATTGCACTTAATAATATGGCTAACAAATAGTATGGCATTGTATGATTATGGAAGGTAATATTCGGATAAACAACGAGTATTTCATATGATTTTTATGGTAAACAAATCATTCAGGCAAATGAAATTCAGGCAAGTTAGATTCGGGCAAATGAATATTATGTTAAATGACTGTCGGGCAAACAATAGACAACCGGATAACGAGCAATGTCGTAAACGGCGTTTTTCCGAGCCTCGGTAATGTTAAAATTAAATGAGAATCTGATTGATTCACTTAAACGCTTCACATACCTATTTATGTTACATTCGGCTCATATTGTTAACGCTGAATGCTCGACTCATTTAATAGTCGTGATGATCCCATATCAATATTCTAATCAATTTAAAATGTTTCGGCGCGGTGAGTCGCTATAACCATTAATTTTAGAGTTCGAGACGCGAGGCGGCGCAAACGGGTTAAAGACTTTGATATACTTAGTATACTTATTATATAGTATGTGAGATTATAGAATACATGTACCTTGTAGTAGTAGTAGCTCTTTATTGTACAAAAACACATTAAAATCATAAAATTGAGATGTGAAGTACAAAGGCGAACTTATCCCTTACGCCGTGGCTTGCGTATGCGACGGTCGCGCGATGGTCGCGCGACGGCGATGCGACGCATACGAAATCAAACCTTATCGATATGGAAGCAGACGATGCGATGGCGACGGTCGCGCGACCGTCGCTCACGCAAGACACGGCGTTAGAGGGATTTCTTCCAGTTAACCTTTGAGTAAATGAGAGGGAAGAGTTAAAGAGGGTAACAAAATCTAGCGATTTGTACAACAAGGTACCATAAAGGCAATGGATAAAAATATATACATAGTTATAGGATAAACATAACTATATCACACAAAAAGGAATGAAAAAAATACACTAAGTTGAAGAGAAACACAAAATAACATATCAAAGGCAATTTAGTCAGATAACCACAGTTTCTTTAACCTAACCTTGTTGGGTGTTAATAAGGATTATGTCTAGCTCGTCCATATTAGAATAGTATTTTTCAAGAAGTTATTTTTATACCTTTCAGTGGCGTAGCGTCGATACAACTCGATTCCCAATCGGTTCCTTAGTTCTGCAGTATCTGTAGAAGTCCAAAAAACACGCGTCGCCAACTCGCCACTGATACCTATTAACATAATTATTCGATTTTTTTTTGAGATTAATTATTTTATTTTATTTTTTTATTAGTAGTAATTAGAAGTAATTACGGTTGGTATACGTAATGGCCCAAACCTCTCCGGCTTTACCAACAAAAAATTTCACGCGTCGCCAACTCGCCACTGATACCTATTAACATAATTATTCGATTTTTTTTTGAGATGCTACCGACAATTAATTATTTTATTTTATTTTTTTATTAGTAGTAATTAGAAGTAATTACGGTTGGTATACGTAAGAGTATGGATAGCAAAATTATTACACGAGAATAATTGTATGATTTGTATATTTCTGATTAACATAAATTAAAATCATCGTCAGAAGGATCTCCGATTACATTTCAACACGTATTTTTTGCACTATCCAACTCAGATGTAATTAATATACAAGGTGATTCAGTGTCATTCACTTAAAATACGAAGTTAGACCCCACAGAGCGTTGGCAGCACTGCACTACACCGAGCACGCGCTGGACTACTTATACCTCTAGTATTCCAAGCTGTTTACCTAGTGGAGCAATTTGAATAATTAAAAACCAGTGTAAAACTTATCAGACTGCTAGTTGTTATGGTATGAACTTCGAGACGATTGTTACGCTGGTGGAACCGAAAGTTCAACTAGCTTGCGCTTTCTATGCAATGAAAAACAGTACATCTTTCAGCACCACACGGACAAAATTATCAATGCGCTCACGAAATCCCAAAATAACCCTTATTCCCGACCAGTCTAAAAGTAAAGACGATTTTGTAGCTGCACGGGCAGTTGGTAATTTTCGAGATTTCCTTTTTCATGGAGGTCTTTAATGGGACGCACTTAACATTAGCACGTGGATGTAAGGGCTACTTGAATTTAAACAGTTTTCGACAAAAAAGTAGCTTAATTTGTAGAGCGTGCCTGCATGGGTGGTACGGAAGGAAGTAAAAATGCTGTTTCATTTTTCTTAGCCACTTATTAACACGTGCAAACTCCGGAGCTATATTAAAACATAACTGTAGTTTTTTTTTAAATTAAAAACTGTTTTTCTTATTTGATTAGAATTAGGTACATACGTAAGTACATAAATTCTGGTTTGTATTCCCAAACGGGGTAGGCAAAGCACATGGAACGAAATAGTGATATTGCAGTGACAGGTTGTCAGCCCATCGCCTCAATAGAACCCATCCCCACAGTCGACTTCTGGTGAAATTCGTAACCCTGCGGAGATTTATTTATTTATTTATTTAAACTTTATTGCATAATACAAAAAAAAGAACAAATGGCGGACTTAATGCCAGATGGCATTCTCTACCAGTCAACCATGGGCTAAACCGAAAGATCAAGTAGGTGCAGGGTCCTAGTAGGTACAGTTAGCGTGTAATGGAAAAGAATTTAATACGAGAAAATTCTTCTGTTTCATCACCAGTCACCAATACGGGAACTGCACCACCTCCATTACACCAATCGAATTTGAAAAACATCCGTAATATCTAATCATCAATTTTGAGTGTCAGTCGACTACCGCAATAATCGATATTAGTGGCGGTCGACATTACTTTTCTGTAACCGCTACATACAAAATGTGAATAGTCCATTTTATATACAATAATTATAGAATAAATAATTAAAATTTTGACATTTCTGACCGCGAACTGCACTTTTGTTACAGGCATTTACAGGTTACAGGGCCCACCCGGTGTATTTAAATATACGGATGTATTGTAATTCACGTTAATATGTATATCGCGATTGGCGACATGCTAGCAACCACGATCATTCTTGTCTGATGATTTTTAGTTTTTTTGGATGTATTTTCATATAAAAAGTAAATGTTATTCGTAAAACTGGCACTTAAAATTATTTTTTTACATGCTTATGCTTATACTCGGCGAAATCCAGAAAAGTTTATGACTCTTCTAATATGATGAGGAATTGAGGAATACGCAGTTAAAATTATTCGGTTTCCTTATGTTACACCGTGTATATGAACGTAAGGATCGGATGCACCGTATACTTAAATTTTTGATTTATCTACATTTAGAAAAGTTATTCAGTATGTCGGATACTTTAGGTGAGTCGTTTCATCCGCTACGGTTTGGTACTGACAGTACAGTGGCATGCAATTTGGATTGATCGTACTTACCCATGCACCGCTGGTCGAACTTTGGCTCGGGCACTAACTAACCTCACCCTTTTAGTGGCTTGTTGTTGACAAGCTGGCCATGTTACTTCGCGGCCAGCCGAGTCGATCGTTCAGACAAACCATTAACCCACGAACACGCGGACGATTTTAGTTTTGCTAGTATATCTATAACTAAAATCGTCCGCGTGTTCGTGAGTGTAGTAAGGTTGCACTTCGGGGAGTTTGCTCAAACTTGAAGCTACACGAGCTTATTCCACCGTCCCCATCTTACTATCGGGCTTTTAGAAACACGGCCGGTTTCCACCCTCACTTGGTAGATATTCCATTACGTCGCACGAAGCGCTTTGCTTTTTCTTTTCTTATACTTATGCATTGGCCAAGGAGTGGAATTCCTTACCGGCACCTTATTTCCCAGCTCATACAACCCAGCAATCTTCACATCAAGGGCGAACAACTGAACAGGCAGTCAGGCACCTTCTGGGCGAGCTCGCTCCATTGTAGGCGATATTTTCGACTCGGCTAGTCTATAGCTATGAGTAAGTCCATTTATAATTAAATAATTTAAAAAACATCCAACTCAGACGGCCGATCAAATGCCGCATTATATTGAAAGTTTCATGTGAGATTTCGTACCGTCGAAATCAGCCCTTACGCAAGGATGGTCCCGTGTCTCCAGGCCAAAGTTTCAGTTATAAAATAAAAGTGTGTGGGAAATGAAGCGTTAGTTTCTTTGGCCCTACAGGTCTAGCCGAAGTGACAATCGTTGACGCTTCGTGACGATCGAAACGCGCACTGGCGGACACTCTTGGGTAGGTTGGCTGGGTCAAAAAACCACAGACGCTTCATTTGGTCCTTCAGAACTGAGCGTGTGGTCTCCACCAAAAGAGTATTGACAACACTGCATGTTGCTATGAATTTCCATTCGAATGTAATGTTCAAAATAGACGCAATGCCGCCGCATGCTGCTATCATGCTATCAGCATATTAGCTGTTAGCCAGGGTGCGTTCGATTCCCTCGCCGCTTACAACAACACCCTGTAAGTAATCCGTAATCCGAACTCCATCGTACCCGGAACAGACCGTGTGGTCTCCAGCAAAGGGGTATTGATCAGGAATCGGGTTTCACAACAAACTGCTATTGATTGCTGGTGAGTGACCACCGAAACAGTACTTGAGAGTTGGGAAAAGTTTGAGTTTTTGAACAATAAGCGATGTTGAGGGTTATAGGTTATAGGGAATTAATGTTTGGTATTGGTGTTTGAATTTGAGGTGAATTGAACAGATTGATCACACGTCATTTTCTAATTGTATTAATGACATGAAGATGGCTAGTCTCGTGCTCAATCATGTCATGTGCTAGCCCTACTGAAATATGTAGGTATACTTATAGTGTATAATACTATTTATATAATATGTGTCACATTTGTCCACTTGTGTTTTTTGAGTCTCTACCTATTCTATGTTTTTCACATTTTGGGATACGTTAATCGATTGATAGGGTAAACTCCATGGAAAATTACATCAATAGTAAAAGCTCAGACCATCGAAACCAATAAACCATGTCGAAAGTTATGATAATAGATATCCATGGATACTAAAATAGAGCGATACTATTTTGACAATTATAATACCAATTTTAAACCCAGCATAATCTTCCAAATTCGATACTATAATAACATTAAAGTACATACATAAATGTGACGTTATCTGCGTAACGGGACCTTATTGTCGATGCCGCTTACGGCGTTATTAACGATGTTCGTATACAAATACGACGCCGCGGGACGTAAGCGCCACCGACAATAGGTCCATTTACCCAGATAACGGCATAAATAACCTACTACCACAGACAATAATGTTCTCATAGTAAAATTGGTTGTATAATGCTAGTCATTTACTTTACCAACATTAGAACAATCATAGTAAATGGCGGTCCAACACATTAACAATTCAATACTCAGTTATGACTCCATACAGAACTTTATAGGAAACAGTAAAGGTAGGTACTTACATCCATACTTACTAATATTATAAATGGGAAAGTTTATGTGTCTGTTTGTTTGTCCGTCCTTCTCGGCAAAGCGGAGCGACGAATTGACGTGATTTTTTAAGTGGAGATAGTTGAAGGAATGGACAGTGACATAGGCTACTTTTTGTCTCTTTCTAACGCGAGCGAAGCCGCGGGCAAAAGCTAGTAATATTATAATCTGTTTCACTGTCTTGTCTCTAAGTTATCTAAGTAACTTAGAATAGACCTTCATATTTAGATGGCAAACTCGGTCTGTATGTAACGTACAATGTATTATCGGAACATAAACAACATTAGGGACCGGCCACACTTAAGAGACGCATGTCCTGAGGCGCGCAACGGACGTCCGCGGCGTGGCGGAGACATCCGTTGCGCGCCCCGAGACTTCTGCTATTCTCCTCATCATAACCACATCATGTTTGGGCTCATTAGATTTGGGCCGACGAGCACCATCGATCTAGACGAAGTCCAAGGTCTCATGATGGAGTCAGGAGGTGGTCAACAGAACTGCTATTCTCCTCATCATAACCCCATCATGTTTGGGCTCATTAGATTTGGGCCGACGAGCACCATCGAACTAGATGAGGTCCAAGGTCTCATGATGGAGTCAGGAGGTGGTCAACAGAACTGCTATTCTCCTCATCATAACCCCATCATGTTTGGGCTCATTAGATTTGGGCTGACGAGCACCATCGATCTAGACGAAGTCCAAGGTCTCATGATGGAGTCAGGAGGTGGTCAACAGAACTGCTATTCTCCTCATTATAACCCCATCATGTTTGGGCTCATTAGATTTGGGCCGACGAGCACCATCGAACTAGATGAGGTCCAAGGTCTCATGATGGAGTCAGGAGGTGGTCAACAGAACTGCTATTCTATTCATAAGACTGCTTGCACTTACATTGACATTATACTTTACATAATGCTATTAAACCTAATGAAGCGTTGTTTTATTACCTAAATCTCAAAACCCTCTAAATAAAATATGTATAGTAAGGAAGGAGCAAAAAGAGCGTAGCCGTGTTTGCATAGAAAATCGGCCCTTTCGCCAAATGTTCACTGTAATTTTTTTTTTAAAGAGCTCTCGTGACAAATATTATTTACTGTAAGTTTGAGGTTTCTATCTTTTTTATTTTCTGAGATATGATTTTTTTATTAATTTACATAATATCCATTTTTTTCAACATTGGCTAATGCGATTCACTTGAACTTTTGGGACAATAATATACATGTAATGACTCACATGTTCTAGCAATAATATTTAATAGTGCCGAAAAAAATCTTGGCTTAAAGTAGGAAACAAATCTTCAGTATTTTTTTTCTCGCTTTTTAGAAAAGCGACACCTATAGTTCTTTGTCAAGTAATTGCTTATATAAAGGCCCGCAATATATATTTTTTTCAAAATAATCCAGGAGGTACTTCATACTAGAAAATGGAATAATAAAGGATACTACCCATACCGCAAACGAGCTACACAGTAAATAGGTGAATTTTAGTCGCAAACCTCTTTATTATTAACAATATTGGTACTGGAAGATTGCATTCATAAAGGTATTACGACTAAAATTCACCTATTTGTAGTGTAGCTCGTTTGCGGTATGGGTAGTATCCTTTATTATTCCATTTTCTAGTATGAAGTACCTCCTGGATTATTTTGAAAAAAAAAATATATTGCGGGCCTTTATATAAGCAATTACTTGACAAAGAACTGTAGGTGTCGCTTTTCTAAAAAGCGAGAAAAAAAATACTGAAGTTTTGTTTCCTACTTTAAGCCAAGATTTTTTTCGGCACTATTAAATATTATTGCTAGAACATGTGAGTCATTACATGTATATTATTGTCCCAAAAGTTCAAGTGAATCGCATTAGCCAATGTTGAAAAAAATGGATATTATGTAAATTAATAAAAAAATCATATCTCAGAAAATAAAAAAGATAGAAACCTCAAACTTACAGTAAATAATATTTGTCATGAGAGCTCTTTAAAAAAAAATTACAGTGAACATTTGGCGAAAGGGCCGATTTTCTATGCAAACACGGCTACGCTCTTTAACCGCAGGCTTTCCAAACCGACGATGTTTGATCAGCTACTTTTAGAACGAACATGTACATAATTTGATTTTCACCCTTTCAAATGTTTCTAAGACGCAATGTTTTGCACAGGTCACGTCATGCACAGTTAAACTGTGGAATGAATTGTTGCCAGCGGTATTTCCGGACCGATGCGACCTTCAAACCTTCAAGAAAAGAACGTACATCCATCTTAAAGGTCGGCAACGCACCAACACTTCTGGTGCTTCGGGTGTCCATAGCCGGCAGTGATCGCTTACCATCAGGCAACTTGTCTGCTCGTTTGCCTCCTATCCCATAAAAAAAACGTTTAATAATTTTTAAGAAAAAAAAACCGCCGCCTTTTGGGTTCTGATGAAAGCTACTTGCGAATGTTGGATTATGTACAAATACATACATACAATCACGCCTGTATCCCATAAAGGGGTAGGCAGAGCACATGTAGAAATGTGTAGGTATTTTTTAAAACTGCTTTTAATGCTTTAATTATTAAATTTTTTAAATCGGTCCAGTAACGACGGAGATATCGAGGAACAAACAAAAAAAACAGACGAATTGAGAACCGTCCTTCCTTGAGAGATTTGAGGCGATGGTTAAAAAGTGACACAACATCATGAGCAGTTCCACTGCACCAAATGTCACTATTCTGGACGTAAGTGCATGCTGTTCTTATAAAAATATGAAAGTCACTATAACTGTGCCGTTTAGATTTAGGGAGTTCCGGTCTGACCATCATCAACAGTTCCACTGCACCAAATGTCATTGTTCCGTACGTAAATGCATGCTATTCATATAAAAACACAAAAATCGCTATATGTATGCCTTTCAGACTTGAGGAGTTCCCTGGATTTCTCCAGGATCCCATCATCAGAACTGGGTTCTGATAAAAATGGGACCAATCAGTATGCATATACATTCAATAAAAAACAGAAATCACTATTAAACTATTCTCTAATTTCAAGTTCCTAACTAAAATTTTCCTAATAAAAAAAAACAAATTGATCCCGATACAAACTTTCACCCCCTTTTTCCCTCTACTAGGGGTGTAAATTTTCATAATCGATTCTTATCTCTTCGAAATTTTGTTAATGCAATCTATACAAATTTCGACTTTCTAGCTTTCGTAGTTTCGGCTCAGCGGTGTTGGTTGTTGAATCAATCAATTAGGAAACCTGTATTTATATATGTATATGTAGACTACTATACTTTTACTACATTCATACACCTTATTTACTACTACCATACCATGAACAGGAAATTCCCCGTATAAAATTGAAAATTATGTTATTACCAATTTAATTCAAAACTATCAAGATTATTTGTGTCGGCGTTGAAACGCGCGTTGAGTTGCAGGTGCTCGCGTACCGAGCGCCAACGCCATCTATCGATGGCCGTTTCGTGAAATTGATGAGCGCTCTAAGGAATAAGGAGTCTTAAGTGGGAACGCTGCCCTAGAGACTGCCAATAATGTAAGTTAGTCCTTCAGATACATTGACGTATTACGGTGAGACTTGGGTAAATGATAACATAATATAATATGATGTTATTAACTTATTACGTACACATAGCAAAGAGAAAGTTGGTATAAAAGTTAAATTGGTAGTCAGAACCTCGGACAATTTGTCCCACATCTTTTACCTAATAAGTCCATATGTGTTAAAATTGTTACCTAAATATTAATATTAGTGCCATATAACCGAGCATCAAACAAATATTTCCGTTTTACTCTTACGCTAAGCAACGCACACATATAAAAAATGTGTTGCCAGTTCTGTGAAGGAAAACATCGTGAGGAAACTGGGCTAACCCCAAAAAGGTAAAACGGCTTTTCCCGCTATGTTTAAAGGTCAAATGGCAGTCGCTTTTTTAATTTTTTTAAAACGATCGTCAACACCTGGCTTTGGCAAAACATGGTTAAGGACACTCCCGACTATTTCAGCTTTCAAACAAAAAAAAACTAAAATTATCAGTTCATCCGTCCGGGAGCTATTTTGCTACAGACAGACACACACATAGATAAACAGACAGACAACCAGAACAGACTCGTCAAACGTATAACACCCCGTCATTTTTGCGTTTTGTTGTCAATTATACCAGTCCTATTTTCCGAGGTTTCACTGTATTTTCCGCGACGAACTTTAACAATTCGCAAGCTCAGTATTGCCAGCACGTCCCGGTACAGTTATGCGCAGAATGCATATTGTACCTTTTGTTTGTTATGCTAATGTGGACATGTTAAAAAGTTCGCGCTGACACAGCTGGCCCTTTCGCGACTGTGTATTTTTACGGTACAGTCAGATTTAAAACTTATTTTTCCCCTCACTAGCTCGGAAACATGTGTTTTGTCCTTTAATACCAGCGGGTAAAAACGCATTTTATCCACTAGTGGGTAAAGTAATTTGACCTTGAATAAAGTCAAATTAACTGCTTTAAAATTGATAAAAGTAGGTGAATCTAGTAATAAAGATGATTTACCACCTGTGGAACTACTGGAAGCAGTGATAAACGCATTTTTTGCGTTGTAGTTTCCTCGCTATAGTGAGGGGAAAAGTTTTGTGTTACACTCGGGTGCAAATGTATTTTACTTCTTGTGTGTTAAAAAACTCGCACTCGCTCGTGGTTCAACTATAGAATCCTTTCACTTGCTCGTTTTTCAATTCCACACTCGGCGTTAAAATACAACTTTGCCCCCTTGTATAACAAATAACTATTTCAGTACAGTCAAGTGCAAAAATACGTATCGATTTTATCCGCACAAAAATATGTACCGAGACCATATTCCGCCGACATAAAGTGCTATGGGACATATTTTTGATAAGTTGTACGCACCCATATTTTTACACTTGACGTACAGATAGTGTTTTTTTTACGCACTTGTTCGAGAAGTCGTTCATTATATGCCAGGTCGAAACTTCCCTGTAAACCTGTACTGAAAAACGTCGTACGATACACGTGCGAAAAGGAAATTCGTAACTCGTGTCGATTTAAAACAATAAATCCTAGAAGACAAAGGATTTTCACTTAAGTGTACCCTTTCAGAAAATAAAAAGTTGACGGGTATTTTAGACTGAGAAGTGAGAACTACAGACTCATCGTCTCGGCATTCGCCACGGCTCGTGAGAGCCTGGGTCCGCTTTGACAACTAATTAAAAGAGTAGGTACAAGAGTGTTCTTGTATGGCTCGTTACAAGACTGACTTAAAAAAATTGTAGATCAAACTGCATGGGGACATTTGTTTCTTTGTTTTATAGTTAGTCCACATGATGCTGACCCGAAGTAACCCAAAAAAATGTTAACACCTAGGTATTGTATACAAAATAATAAAATACTGCACTTTTTCCCAATAGTTGTAGATACGCTTAGTTGCGTAAAAGTATACAGAAAACAATCACTGACAGTCTGACACAAATCAAGCCACAACAAGTAAGTAAACCATGGAATTAGGCCATTTAAAAGTCGATAGCGGTTAGGAAATATATTAGTGGTTCGATCACCCTGACACGGTCTCGTGGGGACACAATAGTACCCGGGCCTTATTCGACTTGCTTTAACCACAGTATAATAATGAGTAATTACTATCGTACAGTATGGCCACTTCCGCTCCCCGCTGAAAGTGCCGCCCACCCCCTCTCGGTTACCTCACAGTTACCGCCTGTCAAAAAACGCGAACAGTCAACCTGTCATATTTCACTCATACAAGCATAGTACGCGTTCACCTACACGAACTTAGACTGTGTGCTAGGAACGCGCCTCTTTCATATATTTGATCGCTAGTGTCCGACTGTCTGAGGAGTGCTTTAACTGTCAAAGTAACAAGTAGCTTTCCAGTGCTAACGGTTAGTGAGATTATCCGCGGACGGACGGACAGACAGACATGGCGAAACTATAAGGGTTCCTAGTTGACTACGGAACCCTAAAAACTTAATGAACAGACCGTAAAAATTACTAGTACTAATTACTTATAAATTTTATCACTCGGCTACCTAAAAGAGGTAAAATATCCCTTATTTTTATTTAGTGGCTAGAGTAGACCAAGTTAACTATGCAGCGATCGATTAAAATACGTTATGGATTGAAATAGTGTTGACAATTAGTTGGTGCTGACACCAAGGACAAAGTAAGTTCTTAGGTATTAAATAGTAGGTATGTATGTCTTTAAATTATTGTTAACTAACTATTTACCACAAATCGACTTAGAAAATTAGATGTGGTAAGATATCAGTGAAGTTAATATCCTGGACTAAATTAACAAATTCAGATTTTCTATAAAGGGTGCATTAGAGGTACAATGGGTTTATGTTTCATTCAACTATACTGTTATCATTGATATCAACATAAACTTACATTTAATATTTTTGTATTCAGTGGTTACCAAATTATTGCACTGCAGAGTTATCTTGGTCTCGGTATACAATATGGCTGGAATTCTCTAAACCGTCACGCATGTAACGTACAATAAGGAATGTTTCCAGAAATTCTTTGATCACGCGTTCCCGTTTGGTACCCTTTCTTATTGTAGGGATAAATAAATAATTTGGCCCTCTCATTCATTTCAAAAGGCCTTAAAAGACACGTATTTTATATTAATAATAGGATTTTTTGCATGAAAAGTGTGGAATGCGGTTTTTCTGCTTCTACCGGAATCATTTTAGTGTGTAATATGGAGTTTTTCTTTTAAAATAACTAATTGAAGGCAAAAAACACTTGCAGTAAATAGTGCAGCAATCAGAGTAGCATATGAACGCCTGCACTGCCTGCAGCTACATGCTTACTGTTGACCCTAAGTGATTTCTCAAACCTATCGACGCGGAATTGGATCTAGCCGATCAAAAATCGCTTGTCAGTCTGAACGCATGCGTACGCAACTACGTATGTTCATACTAACGAGCAATTTTTGGTCTGCGACAGCCGATTTCGCGTCGATGGGTTTGGGGAGACCCTAACCTACCACACTCTCGTTGGGCTCTAGAAACAAGTACGAGAGATGTTGTTACTTCCCCATTCCGACATTAAATTATTATTATCTTTTATTCTAGTTAATTGTATTATACCCGACAGGGCGTCACAGCCAGATATCTACAGCGAATATGACACGATACAAATATCACGTCAAAAAGCTACCGATCAATAAACCCCAGCCTTCCCGTAAATGTCGAGACGTTTGGGAAATCTCAGTGGTCATAATAAAAAATACAATGAAAACAACGATGTTGTTTCTCACAGAATAAAGGTTTCATACGCTGCGGGTTATGACGTCATTGACAAAATACACATTGGATTTTAATGTCTCTATTTTAGGAGAAAACTTACGTGGGACGAAAATATATTAAAATATGTGGGTCACTCATTTAATTTAGGTCAAACGAAGCTTGACATGTCAGAATCTATTAAGATGTATTTTTCAAGATATATTTTAGGCGTTTGATAGTTATTTTGACATAATCTCCGGTACTTACTGATGGCCTACCTTAGCCAGCGTTCCCACTTAAGCGTCGCGTGTCTCGCGCAACGGAAATCCGCGCCACGCCACCTGAGTGTAATTCAAACTACACTCAGGTGGCGTGGCGCGGACGTCCGTTGCGCGCCCCCGAGACACGCGACGATTTGATGTGGCCGGTCCCTTAGAACATCATAATTCAGAATCGTTGGCATATTCTCTGTTTCGAAATTTTACCAAAGATTTGAAGACATTTTTTATTCCGTGACGTAATAGATTCAAGCAAATAACTTCAAGGTTGCACTTTGCTCCTTTTTCAATAGAAATAAGGTGATCAAATGTGTCAGCTATTTGTAGACTTAATTAGTTTAATTAAATATTTGCATGTTGTGTTTACCTGTAGTTATACATTAAGCATGTACTTAATTTTAGTATAAACTACATAAGATTTATTGTAATAACTGTTGGTAAACCTTTAAATAAATAAATAAACATGTTTTTAACCGACTTCAAAAAAAGGAGGAGGTTCTCAATTCGACTGAATGTTTTTTTTTTTTTGTATGTATGTTACTCGATATCTCCGAGAATCATGGACCGATTTTCAAAATTTTTTTTAATCGATCTGGTATAATTATATACAGTGTGTTACCACCCGGACCTTTAATAAAACCAATAATAATACAGTCATTTAGCAATCGTTTGCGCATATCAGCAAATCATAGTTATTTAAATTAACTGAAAAAATAATTTCCGAGGAACAAATATCTGTGTTCAACACACAAATAAATGACCTTACCGGGATTCGAACTGAGTATTATATTCTTTGATTCGAACCCAGGACCGTCGGCTTAGCAAGCAGGGTCACTACCGACTACCCCAGATCGGTGTTCTGATACTAATTACTAAGACGTCTTGATTCGGTCAACTTTATAGTCAACGTACTATTATGTAACCGCCAAATAAAGAGACATGTATATAAGTATTTGTATACAGGGTGGCCCATTCAAATCGGTCAGTATGGGAAAGTCTGAAACTATAAGACATACGAAGATTTGTTCTTAGGAACCATGTCACCGATTTTGATAAAAAGAAAAACTGCATTCATACAATTAAAAAAAAAAAGTGTACCCAGCTGGGGAATCGAACCCGGTTGTTTTGAAAAAATAAACTTACACTATTTCTATTCAGATATCGTTTGTGTAGGTCTTAAGCAGTAAATATCTCTAAGAAACATAATGTCTAAAATGAATAAAATGCATTTTTTTCACATACTTTAATTTATCATAGTTAGTCGGGTAGCGATAGCTTTTGAGGTTTCGATAATATTCACGTTGCTTCTTTTTTGCATATAGTTTTTAGACTATTGATCAAATATAAAAATAATATTTTGGGTCGTCCTAGGTACCTGCTTAGCTCGAAATTTAGGTATTTCTATTTTTAAGCAGTGTTCAGTCAAAGAAATATTCGAGAAGAAATTATTTGTATCTATATAAAAACAACGTGGTTGCCGATGTACATATGCATTTTGGGTCATTTTCATCCATGGGTTTAATGATATTTTAAAAATGTCTAATATTGGCCCTAAAACACCTAACAAAATATTAGAGTTGGTAAGTGAAGTCTTATACCATTCAGGACATTATTATATATATATTTTCTTAAAGTGTGTCACATTTTATCCATTGCTTATATATAAAAAATTTTTTTTTTTAATAAAAACCTTGTCAAAGCCTGAAAAAAATTTTCATGTTAATAAGTTGACGTCTATATTATTATAAAATGATATCAAGTCATCATTTTTAATTTGGGTCACTTTCATCCATGGGTTTTCAATATTTGGCAGAATAAAACGCAACGCAATAGAGTAGTATTTTAAATTTTTGCGCTGTGTGGCGTGCAACCGATAGCCAATCAGGTTGGCGCATGCCGCTGGCGCGACGCCGCGCTGTGACACGAGGCGTAGGTACCTACTTCTCGTGCGCAGTCATACATAATTTAAGATTGCCAGAGGGTCGGGCTTTGGCGGGATTCTCCCGATTTTTTTGTAAGTCTTCCCAATTAAAACTTATACATAGTAGGTAACCTTAAGAACTTTATTACATTAGTAACGAAAACAGACCAATTATAAATGTCGAAAACACGTAAAGGTCTACTATCTAAAATAAACGAAGTAAACTAGCTAAACTATCGTAAATTTTTATTATGGTGCATTAGGGTAATTCCGAATGACAAAAATGCTCTGGTAATTCCGAAGAGGGAATCTTGATATGATGGAAATAATGGTGATTTTTATGTGACTTTCGTAATTAGACGACTTTCGGAATTACCCTAATGCACTATTATTTTACATTTCCCTACGAAATCCTCGAAACTCCAGAACCTTTTGTCCCGATATTGAAGTACCTAATTCGATCCGGCGCTCCTATTCATACACCGTGATTATATTATTGTAACTATTGATTTATGATTTATGACAGGGTGTAATTTTTATGACGGGAAATATTTATGGATGCAAATGGATACAAAACCCAAAAACAATAAATTGTAACTTGAATATTATTTCCTATATTTTCCTTAATTTTCATTCATAATGGACACGAAGCGCACGGCGGCATAATATATCTGTACACCTTATAAAACAAAGTCCCCCGCCGCGTGTGTCTGTGTGCGCGCGCGTGTGTGCAAACACAGGTGGCGAGACTGCGGTAGCCATTATTGTAATTATTCTCATTATATGGCATTAGTATCCTTTTTTACAGATTTTCGACATTACCTCAATTGGTTTCGAATTTAACCCTACCTTAGAAAAATGGTAATCAAAATACGTATGTATTTTTTTTACTTACATTTATCTATCCATACTAATATTATAAATGCGAAAGTATGTCTGTTTGTTTCTCCGTCTTTCACGGAAAAACGGAGCGACGAATTGACGTGATTTTTTAAAGTGGAGATAGTTGAAAGGATGGAGAGTGACATAGGCTACTTTTTGTCTCTTTCTAACGCGAGCGACGCCGCGTGCAAAAGCTAGTGTAATATAAAGCTGCAACACGACTGACATTTTTCAAAAAACAGCCAGAAGGAGGTTCCGCCGGTGGCAGTGTTTGGTGTGGCCGTATAGAGGTTTGTCCTGCAACCCTGTAAAAATCCGACCGTCGGTCTACCTGTTCCAGGTAAAAAAATGTTGGACGGCCTGACCAAACGGCGGGAGATAGCCAAGGGGTGTTCGACCAAATGTCATAGAGGACCCTGGGTTGTTTTTGACGCTGCCATTTTTTTTTCAAAATGACCGTCTTTTTTAGACGATTTTTCAAGTTTGTCGTAGAGCACTCTAATTTTGGTCGTAGAATCTCCAAGCATCCTTGATTAGAATGAAATTGCATGTTAATTGCAAAAAAAAAATTGAAAAATGCGACAAATGTGAGAAAACTGGCTACTTTTGTTTTGTATGGCAACTTTTAAATCGTAAGAGATAGCCGGGGTGCTCGACCAAATGTCATACAGATCTCGGAGTAGAAAAAAGTTGTATTAAAAAAAAATTTAAAATGGCCGACTTTTTTTTAAATTTCAAAATGGTCCTAGCGCGCTGAGATTTGGCACACGAGTGGACGGCCGACGGATTAGTATTCAAAAAGAATATTATTGAAAAATTTCAAATGGCGGCCTTTGTGGGCAAATTGAAATTTGTATGGAAGATTTTTTTTTAATAACCATATCTCCGTAACGGTAGGAAAAAGGTCAAAAAAGCTTGAACTACACAATTTCAAAATGACCGACTTTGATTTTGGGAAATTTGACTTTGTCCCCTCTCGCCGCCGTTTTTGACTTTTCCAAAAAAAAATTCTCATTTCTATTTTTGGCCCCCGTTTTTACCACGTGCCAAATTTTACCGCGCTCGGACCGAAGATAAAAAAAAATAATTCAAAGTCGGCCATTTTGAAATTTTGTAAATGCCATTCGATGGACCTAAGATAACTGTACAACATTAGTTCAAGCACTTTAACCTTTTTCCTACCGTTACGGAGCTATGGCGATTAAAAAAAACCTCCATACAAATTTCAATTGGCGTTCAAAGGCAGCCATTTTGAATTTTTAGAAATTTTCTTTTTGTATACTAATCTTGGGGCGGCTATCCACCCGTGTTGCGACGTACAGACTTGCAATTTTGAGTTTTAAGTATGTTATTATAGCTTACTAGACGACGAAAATTTCTGCGTGCTGTGACGATTTCTTTAATTACGATGATAATTTGTTTGTTATTTTTCGAAATACATTAACTTTAATGACAATTGGCGTTCATTAATTTTTAATGGTTAATGACAATTAACCTTTTGACTGTGTAATTTTTGTTAATTACCGTTCGGCCAATACTCCTAGGCATTTCTTGCAGCCAATCAATAAATAATATCCTAAAACATCTGGACGACCGAGCTTCGCTCGGTTCTATTTTGTTATATCACGTCTTTAGAAAAAAAAACTTATAAATACAAGAACAAAAAAAAACAAAACAAAAAATTAAAACTTAATTTCTGGCCGGGATTCGAAACCCTGACACCTGCAATCTGTCTGCGAACATTAGACCGACCTCGTACGACTGAGCTAAGCGCAGCCGATGTGCGCGGGGCGAAATTAACGACCATATTTAACGTTTACTAACGCGAAAGAAAAACTCATTAAAACTCCATAATTCGCCGTTTTCCGGGACCTAAGGCTACGCTAGATCGATTTTCCAACCCCGAGAACCCCTACATAACAAATTTCAGCGAAGCTAATCTTCGGGTGGCCGTCCACCCGTGTGACAAATCTCAGCGCGCTAGGACCATTTTGAAATTTTTCAAAAAAAAAAGTCAGCCATATTGATTTTTTTAATGAAACTTTTTTCTACTTAAAACCCTGTATGACATTTGGTCGAGCAGCCCCGGCTATCTCTTACCGTTTAAAAGTTGCCATACAAAACAAAAGTGTCCAGTTTTCTCACATTTGTAGTATTTTTCAATTTTTTTTATTTCATTCCAATCAAGGCCTCTTGGAGATTCTACAACAAAAATTTGAGCACTCTACGACAAACTTGAAAAATCTTCAAAAAAAGTCGGCCATTTTGAAAAAAAAAATGGCGGCGTCAAAAACTGCTCAGGGTCCTCTATGACATTTTGATCGAGCACCCCCCGGCTATCTCCTGCCGTTTGGCCAGACCGTTCAACATTTTTTTACCCGGAACCGGTAGACCGACGGTCGGATTTTTCCGGGGTCGCAAGATCAACCTCTATACTACCACAGCCACACCAAATACTGCCACCTGCAAAATCTCCTGGCTATTTTTGGAAAAATGTCAGTCGGGTTGCAGCTTTATATTATATAGAAAAATAGAATAGAATATAGAATTGATAAATAAATGAATATACAAGAATTGCTCATTTAAAAGTATATGATATTCTTAAAGAAAATATATAAGTTATATTTAACCAAATTAACATGCAAAGAATTAAGTTATTTTATTTCATCTTTGTTTAAACGACAGGTAGGATAGGATAAGATTGGCTTAATAGTAATTTGAGGAAAGATTTCGTTTAATTTTTATCTAAAAAACCGGCCAAGAGCGTGTCGGGCCACGCTCAGTGTAGGGTTCCGTAGTTTTTCGTATTTTTCTCAATAACTACTACTACTACCTATCAAGTTCAAAACAATTTTCCTAGAAAGTCTTTATAAAAATTTTTTTTTCATATTTTTTAAACATATGGTTCAAAAGTTAGAGGGGGGGACGCACTTTTTTTTCCTTTAGGAGCGATTATTTCCGAAAATATTAATATTATCAAAAAACGATCTTAGTAAACCCTTATTCATTTTTAAATACCTATCCAACAATATATCACACGTTGGGGTTGGAATGAAAAAAAATATCAGCCCCCACTTTACATGTAGGGGGGGTACCCTAACAAAACATTTTTTTCCATTTTTTATTTTTGCACTTTGTTGGCGTGATTGATATACATATTGGTACCAAATTTCAGCTTTCTAGTGCTTACGGTTACTGAGATTATCCGCGGACGGACGGACGGACGGACGGACGGACGGACAGACAGACATGGCGAAACTATAAGGGTTCCTAGTTGACTACGGAACCCTAAAAACACTACGTGACGTCACGCGAGGCAAGTCCATTGGGCGTTTAGTGTTTTGTATTCGATATCAGTTATATGACTTCACCACGTTAAATATTGCCGGTTATAAAAAGTACATCCTGTATTTTGCTTTATAATCCTGTATTTTCTACATATAAATTCCTCACCATTTTACGATATAATATGATCTCGTACCAACGTCGATCCCCACATGTACTTCAAAATAAAATATGAATAATCGGCGGCGCGTGTGTTAGCTCATTGAATTATATATATTTTATGTATGTGGATTCATATTGAAAGATAAGCGCTCAGCTACCTGCATAGTGAGTGACACGCTTAAATATAAGTCTAAAGTACTTAGATGATAAATCGCATTATTTTATTTGGCAGTAGTAGTAGTAGATTCCACGATGTATACTAAATTTATTATTTATAAATTAAATTATTTACTGACGCATGTGGAAAATAGGTATATTAAGTTAAAATTGTTACTCTAGTAGTCTTATCAAATACAACCCTTTCAGGCTTAGTATTAAATAGCGTGATGCGCACAGTTGAAATAAATTTTGGCGTTTTGTACACAACGTGCGGTTTGTCGAATGTCGAGAGAGGTCATTGCCCTTCCCCGCTGTCGCGCCACGGCCGCGCGGTCGGTATCATAATACCTACACTACCCGCGTCACTGCGCTCGCTTGACTTGATCGAACGCAAATATTAATACCGTATTATTTTTCGAAGCATTCTATTAAACTTACCCAAATTCACGTATCTTATTTATCTTGTCTTTTTAGTTAATAAGATAAGAACTCTAGTAACTTTAATATTTTTTGGAATGGTAAAAACCTATTTTTGCTAAATTATCGCAAATTTTATCAAGCACTGGAGTAGGAAAACACAATTTCAGTTTATTGATATATTTAAAGGAGGCAATGCGACGTTTCTTATTTTTTTTAACATGAATATTTTTTTGTGTCTGTTTCGCTAGGTATGACAAATCGTCATATAGCACTCGAGTAAATTGACCCAAACTACGTATACACGCTAAAAATATCATTCTAAATGCAATACAGTTACATTTTTTCTCTCGAATATTTTTTTTACCACATTAGGTCAAATTAAAAATTATAACCACAAATTACCAAATTACTAAAAAAGCACCCTAGGAATGTGACCCAAAACGAAATGTTAAATTTATATGTTATTAATGTATTTATAAACGAAAACAAAATCGACTTTAATATTTTTTTAACTTAGGGCCCAAAATATAGCCAGCGCCGCAGGACTAAGTAGGTGTTCAAAGTGACCACCGTCTTTTTCAATACAATATTCAACACGTCTAGGTAACGATCTTACTATTGCATTTTGTATCTTCATGTGGTGAATCTGCGTTAAAGTTGACTCTATGGCTACTTTTAGGTCTTCAACGGTGTTATAGCTATTTTTGTACACTGTTGTAAAGATGAAGTGAACTTGCTGAATATTGTAACGGTGGTCACTTTGAACACCTACTATGATAAATTAAAGTATGTGAAAAAAATGCATTTTATTCATTTTAGACATTATGTTTCTTAGAGATATTTACTGCTTAAGACGTACACAAACGATATCTGAATAGAAATAGTGCAAGTTTATTTTTTCAAAACAACCGGGTTCGATTCCCCAGCTGGGTACACTTTTTTTTTTAATTGTATGAATGCAGTTTTTCTTTTTATCAAAATCGGTGACATGGTTCCTAGTCAATCTGTGTAACAATGTCTTATTATATTTATTTATTTATTTATTTTAGTTTATCTATTTGCTAGTTTAACTAGGTGCTAGGCTTGTGTAGTACGTGTACTAATAGTACAAAAAACACGATTCCCTGCACTAGACCGAACTACTCCCAAATGATTCTGCTCTCTGGTACATTTAGGTGCTTCATAAACCTGTCAAATTATCCTGTCATGTCCCATACCTGCCAGACTGCACCACAATTGCACAGCTAATAGCCTACTGCCCTCAACTCTCAAGGGATTGTCTTTCAGGCTCACCGCTCACGTAATAGGACCCGATGCACGTCTGAATGGAAAAAGATAATGATTTCGTTGTAACGAACGGCATGCGGGTCGATTCAAGGAACTTCTGTGTAAATTTAATGCCCTGTGGAGGATTTTATAGACGAGACTTTATAAGGTAGAAACTGCTTTTGCAGCATATTAGTTGAATTTTAAATTGTAGTCAAAGTCAAGAAAATTGGCGTCCTATGATGCAGTATAGCTTATATGATGCAGTATGCAACTTTAGTGAGACATAATATATTCAACAAAATTTTGAAAAAAACCCCGACATAGTTAACCGATTTTCATGAAACATGGCTAAGAACACTCTCGACTAATTCATATGCAGCTTTCTAACAAAAAAAAAACTAAATCTAAATCGGTACATCCCGGGAGCTACGATGCCACAGACAGACACACACACACACAGACAGACAGATACGTCAAACTTCTAACACCCCGTTGTTTTTGCGTCGGGGGTTACTTGCAATATACGGATTACTCATGTTAATATATCGCGTTCGGCGACATATTTCGCGGCGCTCACGGCGGCTCACACACGCGTTGAGTGCGCGAGTATTTAAATATTTGATGTATTCATTGTTATTAGGGTTCCATACCTTAAAAAGGAAAAACGGAACCCTTATATAATCAACTTATGCGTCTGTCTGTCCGTTTGGCACAGCCAATATTTCTAAAAATCATTATTCCTGTTTTATTTTCCCGTTATTAATTAATTGAAAATATTCAGTGTTTGGTTGTAACCGCAGTTTTGACGAGATATCCTTTTAAATATTACTTATTAGCTCCTGTTACAAGCCTCAGGAAACTGAATTGCAGTTCGGTCCAAGCGGGCCACTTTAATGGCCCATCTCATTGGCATGCATGAACTCCATTTTTGAGCCTTCCTTAATAGGCTTGACTAAGGCTTTATTGACGAAACTTTCAGTATAATTTACCTCGACTTACTTGGGCCTATTGCATAACAATTTACAACTCATATTCCAAGGATTCCGTGGATTTTTTCGTCGGGAGGACATGCGAAAATTTGTGAGAATCTAGTCAAATCCCAACCATCTAGTAATCCTACTTGCTAGGCCGGCTGGTACACGATGTCAAAAGCATGTACGTATATTACAGATAGTGAGAAGAATTTAAATAGCGCATTTATTACAATGGAAGTGTTTGTTTCATTGTCTGTATTGACTATTGACACATTAAACAATGTATTTAGATTATGGAATCAAATTATGGAATCAGGCGTTACTTTGCGGAAATCTCAATCAAAATCTAGAACATTCCTTTGTTAATCCGCGAATATTTTAAATTTTCGTCAGATAAGATTTATCTATTCGCGGATTAGCATAGGAATCTTTTAGATTTTGGATCAAATTATCTTTACTTCCCTTTTATAGGGATATGGTTGAGCTATTATTTGTCTGTCATGATTGTAATGTATCAGTATCACTCGCATATAGCTACGTTAGGTTAGAACACAGTGACTAAATAGTGATTAACCACGATCATTTTTGTCTACCAATATATTTATAAATAATATATTTATAAATGTGATCTCTGTACGTACAGCGATGATGATACATATAATATAATTGTACCTATAGGTAAACAACACTTTATCTGGCTCAGTCGGTAGTGACCATGCCTGCTGAGCCGCGGTCCTGGGTTTGAATCCCGGTAAGGGCATTTGTTTGTGTGATGAGCACAGACATTTGTTCCTGAGTCATGGATGTTTTCTATGTATATAAATATGTATTTATCTATTTAAGTATGTATATCGTCGCTTAGCACCCATAGTACAAGCTTTGCTTAGTTTGGGGCTAAATTGATCTGTGTAAGGTGTCCCAAATATTTATTATTATTATTATATATTTATTATTCCTATACATATTGAGTTATATACTAAGCTAGGTACTATATTGTTAAGGTATAATCTAAATATGACTGCAACAGTTATTTTGGTCACCGTAGTTTCGACTGGGCGCAACAAGGCTAAAGGTTATCGCACACTCATTTTAACAAATTGACACCTTCCATCCGAACATATTATAGGAGAACATTTTTTTCATCCAATTGTCATAATGTCGCAAGACAAGTGAAGTGTTAGATTGACATTGACATAATAAATGCTTGAAAGAATTGTAGAGTTCTACGAATATCCACTTACGAATACCTAAGTTTTGATTTTATTGCATAATGGTCGCGCTAATATCTCTTGTTATAAGTTTGACGTGTTTGTCTGTCTGTCTGTCTGTGTGTGTCTGTCTGTGGCATCGTAGCTCCCGAACGGATTAACCAATTTAGATTTTTTTTTGTTTGATAGCTGAGTTAGTCGGGGGTGTTTTTAACCATGTTTGATGGAAATAGGTCCACCAAGTCAGGGGTTAAAAAAAAAAAAAATTAACAGTACAAGTGCGGAAAAGTTCCTTATGTTAAAGTATTTGGGTTACTAAAACCAAAGACATATGTAACTCCGTATAGACGGATAAGGTCTAAGAAAAAAACGTACCTCAAAGCCATAGAGAAAAAGATACGGTGGCCAAGATGGCGTTACACCTTTGGGGAACGCTCGGCTAGATGGCGCTAATATTAATATTTGACATTTTAACACATATTAAGCTAAGAATATGGGCCCAATTGTCAAAACTGAGGTTCAAAAGTTTTAAGCTTTTGTCGAGAGATGGCAGTCTATGCACTGTGATTACACAATTTACTTTGGCAGTGACTCTCTATAATACCTACTCGATCCTCTTTGCTAAAACGTATGACATGACAGATAGTCATCCAGCATAGCTCTGTTGCTGCTGCTGCTGGTCATAATGCCTAGATGGTTTAACATTTTTGTGACACTCTGGTTTCCTGAAATTGGCTTATATTTATTCATCAGATGCTCCGCCTATGCTCCTTTGGCACTAGCGCCTATGCGGCTTCGGTTTTTAGGGTTCCGTAGTCAACTAGGAACCCTTATAATTTCGCCATGTCTGTCTGTCCGTTCGCCCGCGGATAATCCTAGTGACCGTTAGCACTAGAAAGCTGAAATTTGGTGCCAATATCTATATAAATCACGCCGACGAAGTGCAAAAATAAAAAGTGGAAAAAAAATGTTTTATTACGGCACGGCTATATTTTTTTTATTACGGCACTTTTGCACTACTAAGTATATGGAGGGTTAGAAAGTACCTACTCTGTGGTGGAGGCGAGTTGATCGAGCATCTCAGGGTTAATAACACCGAAGTTTGCAAATTGTAAGCATCTTCTGTTACTCTAATAACGCCTTAGAAGAAAAAGATTCTTACGATTGCTGTAGACTGTGACGGTGGGCTGTAACGTCATGATAAGTGAGCGCTAACCCTAATCGTGTTTTGCTGTTACACACGTACCGATCAATTTAACAATAACAAAATTGTTACTTCAGAAATGATTAGTCCGTATTTAAAACTTGTGGGTCTGTTTGGGGCGTAAATACATAGGTTTAAAATGTAAGTCTTGCTAATATTAGTATTTTTTACATTTGCAACCTCAAATTCGTTGCAATCTTCTCGAGGCTGAGGCGTAGGGTTAAAGCCGGCGTAGCTTTATTTGACGTTCATATGCGCATTGTAATATATGCCTACTTGAAAAATAAATATTTCATTTTCATTTTCAATAAATGGATGCGTTTATACTTACAGTAAATAGATAGCTAAACTATACTCGGTGAAATTTTATCGGTAATCTAATCAGGAGTTGAAAAATATTAATTAGCTCAGCCAGCTTGAGAAATAGGTAACGTTAAAATTTGATTTGTATAAAATTACTTTGAAGTCTTGTGGATAAAATATAATGAAATTTTGATATCCATTTTCGAAGATTCAAGAGTTTTACAGAACATTTAGACCTAGCTTTAAAGTTCTAAGATCACCCTTAGAAAAAAAAATATGATAATTAAAATATTTAATTCAGTGGGTGACAGCGCCAAACAGAGATTCAGACAGATTTAAAAGCGGTACATGTCTAGTAGGTATACGTCAAAAAATAATTTAAAAATATATCTGTCTGTGAATAAAATCCATTTACTTAATTACGTATCTGTTACAAAAACTACGTGGAATTGGAGAAATTATTTACGGGAGTGACATGAGTCTGGAAGATTATGACTTATGACTCGTTATTCATATATTTTTAATTAATAATAAATAAAAAATGTGCTTTTTTGTTCCAGGCCTTTGATGGAGTATGTTTTACTGCTCGTGATTGGCTCCGCAGCAGCTGGTACGTAAATAAATATATACATCCATAAAACCTCGAAGATAGGGATTGTAATCCGGACCAGTGGATCCGGTATTCCGGCCGTTCCGGCACTTTTTAGATCCGGTAAAGTAAAAAAAATGTGGCTAAATTAATGAAAAATCAGATTTTTCGCATGATACGAGATATTTTCCACCTATTAGCAATAAAATAAAACATAGCATCAAAAAGTTTAAAATTACAACGTCAAAATGCCATGCTTTTTAGGGTTCCGTAGTCAACTAGGAACCCTTATAATATCGCCATGTCTGTCTGTCCGTCCGTCCGTCCGTCCTAGGATAATCTCAGTAGGTAACCGTTAGCACTAGAAAGCTGAAATTTGGTACCAATATGTAAATAAATCACGCCAACAAAGTGCAAAAAAAAAAAAAAAAAAAAAAAAAAAAAATGTTTTATTAGGGTACCCCCCCTACATGTAAAGTGGGGGCTAATTTTTTTTTCATTCCAATCCCAACGTGTGATATATTGTTGGATAGGTATTTAAAAATAAATAAGGGTTTACTGAGATCGTTTTTTGATCATATTAATATTTTCGGAAATAATCGCTCCTAAAGGAAAAAAAAGTGCGTCCCCCCCTCTAACTTTTGAACCATACGTTTAAAAAATATGAAAAAAATCACAAAAGGGTCATTCCAGCGAAACCGACACCATAGGCATAAAAATTAAATAACTTAATTCATACTTAAATCTACATCTAGAGAATAGAAAATTATGCCTATTTTTACGAATCAATGAGTTTTTCCTTTTTTTGTATTTTATTTTGCATTTTATTCGTGTCCGAACGTACCCCTAGCGCCAGTTGTCTAAGGTGGTATATTTATACCCTAAGTTGGCAGCGCTATTTCGTGCCTTTTATAAACATTACGGAGAAAGTGATAGTGTAAAAGAAAATATATTTAACGCTGTTTAAACCAGGGGCAAGTAAATATAAATTAATCATCGTGGTTAGGATTTATTGGGCTTCTACACAATGCGTAAGTCATATCCCGCCCGTCACAGTAAAACAAAGTTTTTTCTTGTTTACCCTAAAAGTATCTAAGCTCTTGTTGTCTTGCTTTGTGAAAGTAACAATTAGGTTGAGATTGATTATTTTAGCCAAAAAACGCGTTGCATTTGTAAATAAAAAAATACTTTTTAACGCTTTTCAACGTAGGTCCCACCCGTCAGTGACGGGTGAGCAGAATGGGTTATCTGGTAAAACTGGAGTTGGTGAGTATAAAATCGTTCTTTTAAGTTTAGTTAAACCTAGCTGGGCTATACTAAAGCAAATTATATGTGTAATATTGCTTAATTCGGTTGTGGTATTACTTTATAGAACACAATGAATGCTATGAATCAGGAAGAAGTCTCTTTCATTAAAACTGGTATAATTTTAGACATTCTTCCTGAACCGCTGATAAAAGTATGCAGTAATAGACTGTTTGACGATGTTTGACAATTATCTGAACCTTTAAAAATTTAAGATAAAAAAAAAATATTTTGTCTTAATGCTCCAAGAAAACTATTGAAACTATTACTTGTAACATTAAATAATTCATTAAAGAGCTGATTTAAAGTAAATACAAAAGAAGTGTCTTTATATTTTTCATATATTTGTATGCTCAAATGTTACTCGTCCCACCCGTCACAAAGCACTGTCCCACCCGTCACAAGCATTGAGAAGCAAAATTATTTTTGTTTTAAGAATTATTTGCGTAAATTATACTAATACCTAATCTATACAATATCAGGAATCATATAAAAATTGGTTGTTTAACAAAAGTTTTATAGTTTCTTACCAATTGCGAATTGTGTAAGTCAAGTCGGAGAGGAGAGGCACTTTGAAGTCCCACCCGTCACACTTCTTATACCATCAATTTCTCATAATAATAATGACATTTTCATACTTTTTTCGATGGTACAGTAAACATTGATTATTCAGGTAAGTGATAATGTCGTATTCAGTACGCTAATTGTTGCTGTTTGGCAGAAATAAAGCAAAATGTAGGCAAAAAAGAGTATAAATGTCCCACCTGTCACAATGGAATGACCCAAAAGTGGAACTTTATAAAGACTTTCTAGGAAAATTGTTTTGAACTTGATAGGTTCAGTAGTTTTTGAGGAAAATACGGAAAATTACGGAACCCTATACTGAGCGTAGCCCGACACGCTCTTGGCCGGTTTTTAAAATTGATACCCATTTACATTTTGCAGTTCATTTTATTTACTACCTTTATACGAAGTTTCAACTGTTTCAAGCTCATAGCTCAGAATAAAGGTAGATCCCCATACAAAATTTGGACACCTATTTCACCCACTTAGGGAAAGAATTTTGAAAAATCCTTTTCACCACCCCAACTGGTAAAGGCTTTCTTTGCTATTCGAAAACAGATAGCAAAATTGCATTTTATCCACAAGAGTGCAAAGTAATTTCATACAAATTTTAACTTCATGTCTTAAGCGGGCTGGTAGATTTTACTTATAAATGATGATTTTGAATCATTAACATTGAATTAATGTAAATAACCCTATAATGGACGGTGATGCCATTATGCACAAAAAACACAAATCCATAAAAATAAGTATCTAAAATTAGTTTCTAAGAACTGACGGCAATGTACCATAAACTAGAGTTGTAGAGCTGTTTCATTTTGAAGTTTCAATTAATTCGGTTATTTCTGAAGGATTTGGCGATAAGATAAAATTCACTAGTTTACCGAAAAAAATATCAAGACGAATTCTTAGTAATGTTGCTAAGAGAGTTGAGTTCATGTAAAAATAATAAAAAAATAATACTCGGTGTAAACTTCAATGACTTACTGCATTAAGCATGAGATAAGGTATAAGGTATAAAACATACTAGTTTGTTGCTCCAAAGATATAAAGAAATAGCATTATTTTGCGAGTGTCCATTACTAGATCCGAAAAACTGCGTACCTCCTATGATGGACAAGAAACAATTTACAAAACCAAAATTTACAAGAAACGATCCTATGTTAAAATAACCAAAACTAATTTTATTTATGGTATATAAAATTGACTCATTAAGTATCAGTTGGCTTTAAAAGTAAAAATTTTAAACTTACTTCACTGTCCATAATGGGGGATCCATTACTGGAGAACTGCCGTCCATAATTGGAGAAAAAACACCTAGTTTTAATTTTATTCTGCAATACGCTTGAAATGTAAAAGAAAGATAGGACATTCAAGATTTAACACGCTTAGCGGTAGAATTTTTACATTTATCAGTGTAATATCAAAATGTCCATGATTGGGTCCGTTACATTATTTGATGGATTTGATTTAGTTTGATGTTTTATAGTCAGTATTTTGTTCGTGTTGGTGTGGTGAAAAAATTTGTGTTTCACTCGGTGGCAACGTTTGTTTAACCTTCGTGCCTTGAAACCCTCGCAACGCTCAAGATTCCACTTTTTGAACCACTCGCTACGCTCGCGGTTCAATGTTAGAATCTTTCGCTTGCTCGGATATCAATATTGGCACGTGCGGTTTAACAAATACTTTCTCCCTTGTAAATCAAATAACTATTCTTAGTGCGCCCCTAGACCTTAAAAGTAACCTACGTGCCAAAGGGCAGGATAAGCTAAGAAAAATTGCTTGCTTGCTTTTATTGAGGTAATACCCTGCACACAGTTTCATCCCCCTGTTACCCCCTGGGGGTGAAGAATACGGCTTATATATAATAAAATTAGCTTGGCGTGTATTTTGCATTGAGCGACCTATTATCATATGTATTTCACTAAATCTCGGACTGCGCTCACAATATACAGAAAAAGTAACAACGGGCAACGAAAATAATTTTAAAGATACTAATCTTTAAAATTATTTTCGTTGCCCACTGATTAAGCCAGATCGTTACTATAATCAAAGACATATGTAACTCCGTATAGACAGATAAAGTCTAAGAAAAAAACGTACCCCAGTAGGTACCATACTGAAAAAGGTACGGTGGCCTAGATGGCGTTACACTTTTGTGGGGCAGTCGGCTAGATGGCGTTAATATTAATATTTGACATTTTAACACATTTCAAATACATATATATCAAGCAAAGAACTTGAGCCAATTTGTCAAAACTGAGGTTCAAAAGTTTTAAGCCTGTCTCAAGAGTCGAGATTTTCCCCGCTGTACCTTAATCACAGTGCATACTTGCATAGACTGACATCTCTTGAGACAGGCTTAAAACTTTTGAACCTCAGTTTTGACAATTTGGCTCATGTTCTTAGCATGATCAGACTAATGCCTGACTAAAAACAATTTCCGGGAACTAATCAATTGTACTTATACATACTGTCATGTCCAAACCTTCATCAAATATGAAAAACACGATTCCAAAGCATACCAAAAACAGTACATTTTTTGTCCCACCTAATAGCCGGCCGTCACAGTTTACCAATATTAATATTTGTATGTGTGCGCGGCTACCTGCGATATCCGGGAGCCCGTCACGCCTCCACTACTTGTACTATTATATATTCTGTGCCTCCACACAGAACAGACAAAAAACGACAAATTATCACTTAACACCCCATCCACTACCGCATGTCGAAAGGCACACAAAAACCTGTCTTCTTCTAACGCCGCAATGAATTAGTAACGCTCTTTATCCTCAAAGATAGGCATCATCCAGGAATTTATGTAATGGCGCGGTCTATGCACGGGACAGGTCCCATCAATTTGTTGGGTTTAAAAAACAGATAACCATTTGAGCAATTAACTTTAATGAGTAAACACATCTAGTTTAGAATGTTAACGCGTTTCTAGTTAAATTGAAAGATGGGGTTTGAGATTGAATGTCTAATATGAAAATAAATAATTTCTTAAACAGTAGTCTGACGAGTCGGTGGGTTGTGTTAGATGGGTTCATGGCATTTCGGGTATCGGATAGCTGTCGACATTTTTGGATAAGGAAAAAGAACAGAAATAAAATATTGTGAATGTAATAACTGGCAATAAAATATGTCAAATCTACATTCAGAGGACAGTGCCCCTCTGAACTTAATAAAAGCAAGGGTCAAAGCCCATACAAAAAAAATGTACCCCTGAAATGTATGAGCCTTTTACTTAGGCACAAAACCAGACGGCGCAGCCTGGAAGTGGCAAAAATCATATTGTATTTTCCCCAAATATTCCTGCGTGTTTTTATTTATTATAAGAACAAATAACATATTTATTTATTTTAATGTCATGATGTCACGTCAGTACACATTATAAAAAAAAAATGTACGCATCATCATTGTAGTTATGATAGTAATTGATAGGTGGCGCTAAAAAATTGAGGTACGATTGTTTGTATGAAGATTGTAAATCCTATATAAATCATCCTAGATAAATGAAATAAGGTACAGCGGGGCTAATCCCGACTGGGGGGCAAATATGTAACTGATCCATTTTTTCCATGTTTTACAATGTTTTCATTATTAAATGGAGTGTCCACCGGTTATATATGGTAGGCGTGTTTAGTGGATGCATGTAGAATTCAACATCATACTGTAATAATGGAAAAAATGGATCAGTTACAATTGCCAATTGCTATTTTTAACCCCCGACGCAAAAACGAAGGGGTGTTATTGAAATATGTATTATAGGAAAGAGAACTTTACAGCGTTTTTGGTATTCTATAATAATTATTATTTCCTTTATTTATTTTGCTTCTTAGGTTAAGCTTTTTATAATATGAATATAAAAGTAAAATACAAAAACACATACAAAACAATATAAAAAACATATAAACACATTATAAAAAACCTAACCTAGGGTGCCGCCAGCAGCGGGGCAGGGCCCAAGCTGCCGGTGGTTAGGGCTGCAGAGAGAGGAACCGTCGGACTATCCGCGCCGTGTCCAAGACAGGGACCGGCCCGCTATCCCTTATACGGGGTTTTGTATGGGTATTTCGTTAGGCTTAACTTACCCTACCCTTTTGACGCGATACCCTTTCATTTTGCTTTTAAAGCCCTAACGAAAGCGCTTACCTAAAATAGCCCAATACCCTTTCAAAACCCTTATCATCGGCTCAGCCTAACGCCATAAGGGTAAGCCTTATATTGGGTTTTATTTGCTTTCCCTTATAGCATATCGTGCGAGTTTAAATCCTGTACCTCGCTCATAAAGCACACATTACTCCGAACGAAATAACATACGATCGTTACCTACGGCGGCACTGTGTGTGATATTTGCGCGTTTCTGTTTGATGGAAACGGCTGTAGATAAAATAAGGTTCAATTTTCAATACCAAATACTTATAGTTATGATAGGCTCCTGCTTTGCTCAGGTGTAACACAGGCAAACGCTGCTTTTTAGGGTTCCGTAGTCAACTAAGAACCCTTATAGTTTCGCCATGTCTGTCTGTCCGTCCGTCCGTCCGTCCGCGGATAATTTCAGTAACCGTTAGCACTAGAAAGCTGAAATTTGGTCCCAATATGTATATCAATCACGCCAACAGAGTGCAAAAATAAAACATGGAAAATAATGTTTTATTAGGGTACCCCCCCTACATGTAAAGTGGGGGCTGATAATATTTTTCATTCCAACCCCAACGTGTGATATATTGTTGGATAGGTATTTAAGAATGAATAAAGGGTTTACTAAGATTGCTTTTTGATAATATTAATATTTTCGGAAATAATCGCTCCTAAAGGAAAAAAAAGTGCGTCCCCCCCCTCTAACTTTTGAACCACAAGTTTAAAAAATATGAAAAAAATCACAAAAGTAGAACTTTATAAAGACTTTCTAGGAAAATGTTTTGAACTTGATAGGTTCAGTAGTTTTTGAGAAAAATATGGAAAACTTCGGAACCCTACACTGAGCGTGGCCCGACACGCTCTTGGCCGGTTTTTTTTATCGGACTTGTCTTGATGAGTACCCGAAGTCTAGCTGATGCTGAACCCTGGCTGCACCTAGGGGAACTCGGGTTTAGTGTAATACAGGCAAACGCTGTTTTCGTCATCGGACTTGTCTTGATGAGTACTCGAGTGAGCAGTACCCGAAGTCCAGCTGGTGCTGAACCCTGGCTGTACCTAGGGGAACTCGGGTTTAGTGTAACACAGGCAAACGCTGGTTTCGTCATCGGACTTGTCTTGATGAGTACTCGAGTGAGCAGTACCCGAAGTCCAGCTGATGCTGAACCCTGGCTACACCTAGGGAACTCGGGTTTAGTGTAACACAGGCAAACGCTGTTTTCGTCATCGGACTTGTCTTGATGAGTACTCGAGTGAGCAGTACCCGAAGTGCAGTTGATGCTGAACCCTGGCTGCACCTAGGGGAACTCGGGTTTATTGTAACACAGGCAAACGCTGTTTTCGTCATCGGACTTGTCTTGATGAGTACTCGAGTGAGCAGTACCCAAAGTCCAGCTGATGCTGAACCCTGGCTGCACCTAGGGGAACTCGGGTTTAGTGTAACACAGGCAAACGCTGTTTTCGTCATCGGACTTGTCTTGATGACTACTCGAGTGAGCAATACCCAAAGTCCAGCTGATGCTGAACCCTGGCTGCACCTAGGGGAACTCGGGTTTAGTGTAACACAGGCAAACGCTGTTTTCGTCATCGGACTTGTCTTGATGACTACTCGAGTGAGCAATACCCAAAGTCCAGCTGATGCTGAACCCTGGCTGCACCTAGGGGAACTCGGGTTTAGTGTAACACAGGCAAACGCTGTTTTCGTCATCGGACTTGTCTTGATGAGTACTCGAGTGAGCAGTACCCAAAGTCCAGCTGATGCTGAACCCTGGCTGCACCTATGGGAACTCGGGTTTAGTGTAACACAGGCAAACGCTATTTTCGTCATCGGACTTGTCTTGATGAGTACTCGAGTGAGCAATACCCAAAGTCCAGCTGATGCTGAACCCTGGCTGCACCTAGGGGAACTCGGGTTTAGTGTAACACAGGCAAACGCTGTTTTCGTCATCGGAATTGTCTTGATGACTACTCGAGTGAGCAATACCCAAAGTCCAGCTGATGCTGAACCCTGGCTGCACCTAGGGGAACTCGGGTTTAGTGTAACACAGGCAAACGCTGTTTTCGTCATCGGACTTGTCTTGATGAGTACTCGAGTGAGCAGTACCCAAAGTCCAGCTGATGCTGAACCCTGGCTGCACCTATGGGAACTCGGGTTTAGTGTAACACAGGCAAACGCTGTTTTCGTCATCGGACTTGTCTTGATGACTACTCGAGTGAGCAATACCCAAAGTCCAGCTGATGCTGAACCCTGGCTGCACCTAGGGGAACTCGGGTTTAGTGTAACACAGGCAAACGCTGTTTTCGTCATCGGACTTGTCTTGATGAGTACTCGGGTGAGCAGTACCCAAAGTCCAGCTGCTGCTGAACCCTGGCTGCACCTATGGGAACTCGGGTTTAGTGTAACACAGGCAAACGCTGTTTTCGTCATTGGAATTGTCTTAATGAGTATTTGGGTGAGCTGTACCCGAGATAGAGCTGATGCTGAAACCTGGCTGTACCTAGGGGAACTCGGGTTTGGTGTAACATAGGCAAACTCTGTTTGCGTCATCGGACTTGTCATGACGAGGACTTGGGTGCGCAATAGCCAAGACAGCGCTGTAGCTGAGCCCTGGCGGTATCTAGGGCAACTCTGGTTTCGGTGCATTATAATATAGAAATATTTCATGCAATGTCAAGTTAGGCATAAAACATATTATTAACTGAACAAAAATCCTACCAGAAGTGAATATTAACAGTAGTTGGAACAAATTTATTAATTTGCCATACATAAAACACTTTATTTATGTCTAAAAAAATACGTATGTATATCCATTTGAATATCAAAATTAAGTACAGTCGATTTCACTAATAGTAATTAACACAGGGAATAAAGAGAATACTGGAGTTCCAAGCGTCCATAGACTGCGGTAACTATTTACTATCAGACGGGCTGTATGCTTGATTGCCGCCAGAAAAGTATTTCTGTTTCAAACGATCTTTATAGAATTCACAACAATCAACAGAAATAGTTTGACAGATTCTATGGTACTACTCAACTCAACCAAGTACCAGTCATAAAGACGAGTCTAAGATATTTCACACGAAACATACTATGAACAGAAAACAGCGTTTATTTATATTGCACCGAACCTGAGTTCCCCTAGGTACCACCAGGTCTCAGCTACAGCACTGGCTTGGGTAATGCGCACCCAAGTCCTCATAAAGGCAGGGCCTATAACGAAAACCGGGTTTATCTATGTTGCACCAAACCTAAGTTCCCCTAGGTACAGCTCTGGCTGTCTGGCTTCAATATCAGCTTTACCAGTACTCATCAAGACAAGTCCGATGACAAAACAGCGTTTACCTATGTTGCACGAAACCCGACTTCCCCTAGGAATAGCCAGGGCTCAGCATCAGCTCTACCTTGGTTACTGCTCACTCAAGTACTCATCAAGAAAAATCCGATGACGAAAACAGCGTTTGCCTATGTTGAACGAAACCCGAGTTCCCCTAGGAATAGCCAGGGTTCAGCATCAGCTCTACCCTGGTTACTGCTCACTAAAGTACTCACCAAAACAAGTCCGATGACGAAAACAGCGCTTGCCTATGTTACACCAAACCCGCGTTCCCCTGGGAAAAGCCAGGGTTCAGCATCAGCTCTACCTTGGCTACTGCTTACTCAAGTACTCATCAAGACAAGTCCGATGACGAAAACAGCGTTTGCCTATGTTGCACGAAACCCGAGTTCCCTTAGGAATAGCCAGGGTTCAGCATCAGCTCTACCTTGGTTACTGCTCACTCAAGTACTCATCAAGACAAGTCCGATGACGAAAACAGCGCTTGCCTATGTTACTCCAAGCCCGCGTTCCCCTAGGAATAGCCAGGGTTCAGCATCAGCTCTACCTTGGTTACTGCTCACACAAGTACTCACCAAGACAAGTCCGGTGAAGAAAACAGCGCTTGCCTATGTTACTCCAAACCCGCGTTCCCCTGGGAAAAGCCAGGGTTCAGCATCAGCTCTACCTTGGTTACTGCTCACTCAAGTACTCATCAAGACAAGTCCGATGACGAAAACAGCGTTTGCGTATGTTGCACGAAACCCGAGTTCCCCTAGGAATAGCCAGGGTTCAGCATCAGCTCTACCTTGGTTACTGCTCACTCAAGTACTCATCAAGAAAAATCCGATGACGAAAACAGCGTTTGCCTATGTTGAACGAAACCCGAGTTCCCCTAGGAATAGCCAGGGTTCAGCATCAGCTCTACCCTGGTTACTGCTCACTAAAGTACTCACCAAAACAAGTCCGATGACGAAAACAGCGCTTGCCTATGTTACACCAAACCCGCGTTCCCCTGGGAAAAGCCAGGGTTCAGCATCAGCTCTACCTTGGCTACTGCTTACTCAAGTACTCATCAAGACAAGTCCGATGACGAAAACAGCGTTTGCCTATGTTGCACGAAACCCGAGTTCCCTTAGGAATAGCCAGGGTTCAGCATCAGCTCTACCTTGGTTACTGCTCACTCAAGTACTCATCAAGACAAGTCCGATGACGAAAACAGCGCTTGCCTATGTTACTCCAAACCCGCGTTCCCCTAGGAATAGCCAGGGTTCAGCATCAGCTCTACCTTGGTTACTGCTCACACAAGTACTCACCAAGACAAGTCCGGTGAAGAAAACAGCGCTTGCCTATGTTACTCCAAACCCGCGTTCCCCTGGGAAAAGCCAGGGTTCAGCATCAGCTCTACCTTGGTTACTGCTCACTCAAGTACTCATCAAGACAAGTCCGATGACGAAAATAGCGCTTGCCTATGTTACTCCAAACCCGCGTTCCCCTAGGAATAGCCAGGGTTCAGCATCAGCTCTACCTTGGTTACTGCTCACACTAGTACTCACCAAGACAAGTCCGGTGAAGAAAACAGCGCTTGCCTATGTTACTCCAAACCCGCGTTCCCCTGGGAAAAGCCAGGGTTCAGCATCAGCTCTACCTTGGTTACTGCTCACTCAAGTACTCATCAATACAAGTCCGATGACGAAAACAGCGTTTGCCTATGTTGCACGAAACCCGAGTTCCCCTAGGAATAGCCAGGGTTCAGCATCAGCTCTACCTTAGTTACTGCTCACTCAAGTACTCATCAAAACAAGTCCGATGACGAAAACAGCGCTTGCCTATGTCAAACCAAACCCGCGTTCCCCTGGGAAAAGCCAGGGTTCAGCATCAGCTCTATCTTAGGAACTGCTCACCCAATTAACTCATCAAGGCGAGTTGGATGACGAAAACGGCTTGTTTTTATGTTGGCAATTAACGTTTTCAATGTGTAATGTTAATGGTTAATTGTATTGATTTTCGGCCAACACTGTATATTTACATGCATACATACATATTTACATAATTATATTCATACATACATACCTACATACATTCATACATACCTACATACATTCATACGTACGAACATACATACTGATCTATGGGCGACGATGATCATTTACCATCAGGCGATCCATCAGTCCCTTGTCTCCCAGTTCATTAAAAATAATTTCTAGCCGTGTTCTACTTTTATCCAACGAAAACGTTTCGTTGCAAAATTAAAAATGGGGCGCATAGTGCGGAGTGGCAACAGCGCATTTTCCTTCCTGTTCTTACAATAGCTTAGATTCATAATCCTGTCTCTTTTACGCAAGGCTCGACTACGCTTTAACAAAAGGGAAAGCCTTATAAATAGCGCTTAAAATAAGGGTAACCCTTATTAAAGGATTGCAAGCCGTATCGGATAGCGCTAAGCCAATGCACAGGGCTAGCTTTATTGTTTTGCTTAGTTTTTTGTAAGGGCTAGTCAAATGAATGGGCTTGCAGTTCGAAAGGGAGAGTCTCTCGATTGGGTCGTCCTTACGTTAGGGATTCCCAATGAAAGGCTTGTAGCGCGGAAGGGGTTGTCCGGTCCCTGGTCCAAGATCACCGCCTTCTGCATCTGGCCCTTGATCCAGCCACCTAGCGAGAGTCTCTTAAGATGTTGATCGAGACTCTTCGCTATGAGACCGTTCGCTGAAACGACTATCGGAACAATGATCGTTGAATCAACATCCCACATGGCGGTTATCTCGTGAGCCAAGTCTAGGTACTTACTGGACTTGTCCTTCTCGGCTTTCACGAGATTCTCATCATGGGGGATGGTGATGTCAACGAGCACGGCCCGGCGTTGCGGTCGATCTATTATCACAATGTCAGGCTTATTGGCTACAATAGTCCTGTCAGTGATAATAGATCGATCCCAATAGAGCGTGGCACGACCATTTTCAAGAACTGGCGCAGGCAAGTACTTGTAGTACGGTACTTCGCGGTCCACAAGGCCGTATTGAAGAGCAAGTTGCTGGTGAATAATCCTGGCTACGAGATTATGTCTGTGCAGGTACTCGCCGTTAGCAAGATGAGAACAACCGGAAATGATATGCCTGAGTGACTCTCCGGGACGGCGGCATGCCCGACAAATGTCGACCGTACCGTCCTTCAGGATATATTTCCGGTAGTTGTTCGTCATCATAACTTCGTCCGCAATTGCACAGGCAAAACCCTCGGTTTCTCCGAAGAGGTCCCCGAATCGTAACCAGTTCACCGATGCGAGCAGGTCTACATCGGGTCCCGTGAGGGCCTTGTAGAACCGCCCGTGTAGCTGCTTGCTCTCCCATACCGCCTTGCGGTCCGCAGTACTTAGTACCACAGGTTTGCGCCAGTTCTCTTTCGCCAAGGAGAGCGGCGTGAGGTTTCCGTCAACTGCCACCACATCACGATGCATCCCACACTCGTTGTTAAGGAAGTAATTCCTGAGATTGTACACCTCACGGTTGTGGAGATCTTTGGCGTTTAGGAAGCCTCGACCTCCGCACTTCCGTGGGATGTACAATCTCATAACAGACGAGCGCGGGTGTAACATACGATGTGTGGTAAGCAGTGAACGGACCCTCCGATCCAGGGCGTCCAGCTCAGTCTGGGTCCACCGTAGTATGCCAAAGGAGTATGTGAGTAGAGGCATTACCCAGGCGTTAAAGGCGCGCACTTTGTTGCCTCCTGACAAAAGACTGTTAAGGACTTTTGTGAGCCGACTGAAAAAGCGCTCCTTCACCGACCGTCTAATGCCAACATCCTCAATACCCAACGACTGTGACATACCAAGGTACTTATAGGTTTCTGATTCAAAGATAGATCTGAACGACATCGTCTCAGAAAGTTGTAAATTTTCTGAATTTACAACCTCCCCCCGCTGTACATGCATAACCGCACACTTATCGACACCAAACTCCATTCTGATGGCGGTACTGAAAACTTCTGTGGTTTTCAATAGCACCATCAGGTCTTGGGTGTTCGGTGCAAATAATTTGAGATCGTCCATGTACAGAAGGTGAGAGATGACTTCACCCTCTCTCCGAAGCCGGCAACCTAGCCCAGAATCCTTCAGCAGCGTGCTGAGGGGATTCAGAGCTAGGCAGAACCATAATGGACTCAAACTGTCACCCTGGAATATTCCTCGCTCAATCCTTATGAAGTCCTGCGGGCCAGGGGGGTCATCCCTGCCTCCTGGTTGACGAAGGACTGTGGTCCACTGCCTCATACATGCAGCCAGGAAGGATATTAAAGCTGCATCAAGTTTATACAGCTCCAATACCCTTCTCAGCCATGAATGAGGCACCGAATCATAGGCCTTCTTATAGTCAATCCAAGCGGCCGAGATGGCTCCCCTGTTCCGCCGAACTTGTTGGCAGATGGTCATGTCTATGAGGAGGAGCTCTTTAGTACCACGGGACCCAACCCTACATCCATTTTGAGCGGGAGCCAGAATGTTGTTAGCGACAATATGCGCGTTAATTTTTGCTCTCAAAATGGATGTAAGGAGCTTGTAAAGTGTAGGCAAGCACGTAATGGGTCTGTAGTTTTTTGCTTCCGTGGTACTACCGGACTTATAGAGCAGGAAAGTAACACCAGTTGTTAGGGAAGGTGGGAGAGAACCAAGATCGAGGGCTTGTTGAAATTGCGTTGCCAAACGCGAGTGCGAGCATCGAAACCATTTTAGCCAGAAGTTGTGCAATCCGTCCGGTCCAGGACTTTTCCAGTTCTGGGCCGTACGGGTAGCACAACTTACGTCGTCGGGGCTGATGGTGATAGCCCCCATAGGCTCGATGTTCTCGCACTCACGTTCGACAACGGTCATCCACTCGCCCTCCGTGTGCTCAACGGGCACCGACCAGATGCTACGCCAGAAATCAGACATGGCAGTAGCATCCGGTAGCCGCATGTCGGACACACGAGGGTCGGTTTCCTCCCACCTTCGGTATACTTTCCTTTGGTCGCTTTGAAAAAGACGATTCTGCTGGAATCGGTCCACACGCTTTCTGTAGCGGCGAATACGGCTTGCCCATGCATAGACTTTCTGCTTCAGGAAGTCGATGCGCTCTGTGACATTGGCCAAATAGTCGCGGGGCCTGATGCCCGTCCCCGCGAACGTCTGGTTCACAAAGCGCATTACTCGGGGGCGATTATTACCCCCTCTGAAGCAGATCAGCTTTGCAATGAGAGTCCTAAACGAGTTGATACGACGCTCGATCCGTACTTGCCATGCAGGGACACCTCCGGCGGTCCTAGTTGCACAGTCAGCGTCCGGAAACTTGACTCGAGCAACACGGCACGCCGCGATGGCCCCGCAGTACATGATCGAGTGTGTATCATCTAGATCTTTACTAGTCCGCATATATGGATCTAGTAAAGCATTTAAGGCTCCTATAATTATTTATTATTAAAATGTTAATAAAAATATCCGAGGGAAAACACTACGTTTGTATGAAAAATCGACCGTCATTGTCCTCTTAATACAGATAATGCAGGGTGCAAAGCGGGTGGAGGGGGTAGCTAGAACGATAATAGCGCTCACTACGGCCAAAATTGACATCTTAGTCGCTGACTTGCGCTGTCAAATCCATATTGCAGTAAACATTTTCATGCCGTTTTTGAGATAAATTTAATACGGGCCCAGTAAAATTTGTTATGGCGAATTGTAATAACTCCAAGAAAAGTAGCGACTAAATTCTAGCTATTTCCAAGACCGTGGTGGAAACGAAACCACCGTTTAATTGAATAGTTGCCGTAAGAAAAAAAGTGTTGTCCAATCTCTGAAGTTTTACTTTAAGTGCGTAATCATTTGATACAAGTATTTAATTGAATTTGCGGTGAATTTATAGTGCAAATTTTATTGGAGGTAGAAAAGCCGACGTGGAAGCCAATCCCAGTTATGTTCGAAAATCATTTTATTTGTTTCCTCATCTGTGCTCCTGTTTAATGCGTAAATATCGAGGTTTCAATGGGAAGAAGGAGCACGAGAACAATAGAAGCAGAAGCAGTCCATCCACTGAAAGCTTATCACATTTTAAATAAAATTCCTGAGAACTTATTTCATCGCATTCATGATTGTATTTAATGTGATATCTGGTAAATCTCCAATATTTTCAAGTAAATGAAACAAGTTTTTGTAATATATATTTTAATTAAACGTTATTATAGCTAGTTGGTTTTTATTTTACAATAAACCCTGTACCCTGCAATGATATTTATAATACCTATAGTTAGCCTATGAAAATGACAGGATAGCAGTGAACTGATGAACTATTTTAAAAGCCAATGATTTATTTATACTTTATTGCACATAGGTACAAATGGTGGAATAATGTCTTCAATCTGTAGAAAATGCCCAGCTAGCACCAATTTATTGCCTTTATTCAACGTCATGCTCCACGGCAGCGCCACCTTAGCTTTGATGAACATAAACATATGGGAAAATATCTATATAAAGTCTATAAAATTCTAGACTAGTTAAAAAAATATCTATGTTTCTAGTTTCGTCGTGAGCTCTTATACATTGTGGCGCTGCTGTCGAGCATACTCCACAGCAGCGCCACCATAAAATATCAATTACTGCATATGGTACAGGCACGTATATGGCTTCAAATAATTCTATAACAATTCTATATTGACCTTGCTTACGAAATCCCTACTTTTATTTTTCATTTAGGAAAATACGATGCCACAAACCTTTTGTAAGAAATAATTATCGCAGCGCCTTATTGAAAATCTCGGCAAAATTGTTAGTGTGTTTGTCTTGATTTTTTATTAAGGCGCTGCGATAATTATTTGTTATAAAAGATTTGTGGCATCGTATTTTCCTATATGCAAAATAAAAGTAGGGATTTTGTAAACTAGGTCAATATAGAATTGTTATAGAATTATTTGAAGCCATATACGTGCCTGTACCATATGCAGTAATTGATATTTTATGGTGGCGCTGCTGTGGAGTATGCTCTACAGCAGCGCCACAATGTATAAGAGCTCACGACGAAACTAGAAACATAGATATTTTTGTAACTAGTCTAGAATTTTATAGACATTATATAGATATTTTCCCATATGTTTATGTTCAACAAAGCTAAGGTGGCGCTGCCGTGGAGCATGACGTTTTATTCATCGTCTTAGGTTGGAAAATTATTTCGTGAGCGATGGCACGAAACCCCGTTTTAGTCACCAGTTTGTTAATTTCTCACTGAAAACAACAATTTTAATGTTATTGGCGATAATGTTGTAACCACCATCGTCCAAAGTTGTCTAATGTAGTAAAATAACACAAGATTTCATTAATTTTTTCACAATGTTTACTTACTTCTCGCTTGACAGCGGCTATACAATTGTCACTGTCACGTGGCGTTGTCGTCGCGCACGGTCCCATGCGAATATCAAATACAAGATGTTTCTTCACAAGAACCTATAAGATGCGTAATGGATTAAACTGGAATCCGGTGAATCCGGTCTCAGCGCGTCGGCACGAACCTTAGAGTATACGTACATACAGTAATTGGAGTAGCCTTATCTATACACCCCCTTATTCATAAACGTACTCTAAAGTTATCATCAAGCCGATAACGTTTGTACAAACAACAACAAGGACAACCTTTTTAACCGCCGCCCCAAATCTCAAGGAAGGTGGTTCTCAATTCGTCTGCTTAAGGCACAAACAGCAGAGTCGTTGAATCATAGTTAAATATGTATATTCAACACTCATAAATATTAGATTTATTACAAGATAGGCTGAATGGTCGTAATCACATTAATTTATTCGCGCGGGATCAAATTGAATGAAACCATCCAGTTTGTTTTGTGACGTGAAACCAGTGTTTCTCTCTATTCGCCTTGCACCCCCTTTCTCCCACATCTGAGACTAGCTCGGTAAAACCTCCCAGGCCCATCAGGCACGGAGGATATGTGAGTCCTGCGCAGGCAGAACATCACAAGTAAATGCAAGAAGAAACAAATATCGCAGGTTGAAAAACCGAATATCGTGAGTGTTGTGTGTCGACAAGGTGACATCCCTAGTGCACAAACTGTTCAAGTGGGTAGTCAGGAGCAAGTGCGGGTAGTTCGAAAAACTCGTACAGCTAGAAGATGTTGATGTCAACTTCAGCCAGTCTGCTCCGAGACCACGGGGACAATGCCGTCCTTGAAACTTCGGAGGTTAGTGTTTAAAACCATAGTGTTTAAAACATAGTAAATACGCTATTAAGTCCCGTTTGCAATTTTAAATTCTTGTGTTATTTTTTTATTGTTGAATCATTATTAAACTTAGCAATTACAACACACACTGCTAGAATTTAAAACTTAGTAGTTACAGACGCTTGCCAAGAGCGTTTCTTAAAACTACTTTTCGAACATGCTTATCAGTTGTTGAACGCATTGCTTCTCTAATTGCCTTACATAGAAACACTTGGAAGAGTTCTCAGAAGATACGCATATAAATGCCACCAAGTAAATCAGCTTGGGCAGTAGTGGCAGTACATTCACGAAAAAACTATCTGGGCTATGCTTATTTCTATTATAACTTGGGCCAAGTTATAATAGAAATTTGGCATAAGACTTACAGCACTATTTATCTAATGGAAATATCATAGTTTACACCCTGTTTTTGTTTTATGACGCTTTTAAAGTAGACTGAATTGTCTCTGTAGACCCAAAAGTCTATGAGATTGTATTTATTGGGTGCGTATCGATCGATATAACTTTTTTTGATATATTTTTAGTCGTTATAACGATCATTTGATATAATAATTGAATCATATAACAACAAATAATATAACAAATTGTATAATTCTTATTTAATATAATGATAATTTTTTCGAAAAACATTTATTATAACATACTTTTAGTATAATGCTTATTTCCGATCTAAATATATAAAAGAAGAAGCTGACTGACTGACTGACTAACTGACTGACTGACATATCAACGCACAGCCGAAACCGCTGGTCCTAGAGATTTCAAATTTGGCACGTAGGTTTCATATGTAGTGTAGAGGAGCACTAAGAAAGGATTTTCCAAAATTCACCTCCTAAGGGGGTCAAATGGGGGTTCAAAGTTTGTATGGAGAAACAAGATTAGTTTGACTATTTTATTCGAAACTTCACAGGAAGATTCCTTAACACATATGACTAAATACGTGTTTCAGGTTTTTTGAAAATTTAACCCCTAAAAGGGTGAAAAGGGGGTGATAAAGTCAAAAAATCAATATGGGTATCGTTTTTATGGTTTATCGGGTCGCTGATCACGATAAATACAACGTTTTTAAAATCTAACGAGGCGGAAGTGAAATACCTTCTCCCCTGTTGTGGTGCAATGGGGTTTAAATATCAAAAATATATATAAAAGAAGATATTGACTGACTGACTGACATATCAACGCACAGCCGAAACCGCTGGTCCTAGAGATGTCAAATTTGGCACATAGGTTCCTTATATAGTGTAGAGGAGCACTAAGAAAGGATTTTTCAAAATTCGCCTCCTAAGGGACTCAAATGGGGGTTCAAAGTTTGTATGGGGAAACAAGATTAGTTTGACTATTTTATACGAAACTTCACAGGAGGATTCCTAAAGACATATGACTAAATACATGTTTCAGGTTTTTTGAAAATTTGACCCCTAAAGGGGTGCAAAGGGGGTTTTTATGGTTTATCGGGTCGCTGATTACGATAAATACAACGATTTAAAAATCTAATGAGGTGGAAAAGAAATTTTGTCCCCTGTCGTAGTGCAATAGGGTTAAAATATCCAAAATAGCCATAAGAGGAGCACTAAGAAAGGATTTTCACCTCCTAGCATGATAATTTGACAGGGGCAAGAACAGGGACAGGGACAGGGACAGGGACAGGGACAGGGACAGGGACAGGGACAGGGACAGGGACAGGGACAGGGACAGGGACAGGGACAGGGACAGGGACAGGGACAGGGACAGGGACAGGGACAGGGACAGGGACAGGGACAGGGACAGGGACAGGGACAGGGACAGGGACAGGGACAGGGACAGGGACAGGGACAGGGACAGGGACAGGGACAGGGACAGGGACAGGGACAGGGACAGGGACAGGGACAGGGACAGGACAGGACAGACAGGGACAGGGACAGGGACAGGGACAGGGAAAGGGACAGGGACAGGGACAGGGACAGGGACAGGGACAGGGACAGGGACAGGGACAGGGACAGGGACAGGGACAGGGACAGGGACAGGGACAGGGACAGGGACAGGGACAGGGACAGGGACAGGGACAGGGACAGGGACAGGGACAGGGATAGGGATAGGGATAGGAATAGGGGACGGGGACGGGGATAGGGATAGGGGAGGGACGGGGACAGGGACGGGACGGGGACGGGGACGAGGACAAGGATAGAGATAGGGACGGGCATAAGAATAGGGATTGGGGTCGGAATAATCGGTCGGCAGTCGATATCTAGGCAGTGTAAAATGCAGGTGGCTCAGTGGGAAGGGATTAGTAAGTAGGCATCGGCAAGTATCCTGCATCCGTGATAACTATTATATTCAATGTGCTGTAAGAAGATCGTTGTTTGCTTGCCTTTTATAAGTTTACGTTTGCAATAAGTATAAGCTAAATGGAAAAAATTGTAAGCGATAATGCAAGGAAGTACTTTTTACCCTACCGACCATAGCGTCGAGATACTGGCTATGTGGGTTGTATGAAGTTTCCCGAGTATAAATATTTATATAGGAAAATACATATATATTCGTACCTACTACCTACGCTGTGGTCGCTGTGTAACAATTCTACAATCATTGCAAGAATTTCTTTTAAAACAATAGTAATATGTGTAAGGTACAGTCAGCCAATAAGCAGTGTAAGGTTCTTGGCTGACCGTACAGCAAATAGATCAGTTACAATGACCCCCCAATGGAAATAATCGCGGACAGATGTACCTACAAAGAAACCTACGGATCCAAATGAAAATCTTATTTTTTGTAAACGTTTCAATAAGAATACTTTTATTACGCGGGCGAAGCCGCGGGTAAAAGCTAGTATTAAATAAATTGTATAACGCAAATTAATTCTTTCTAAAGCACAGTTAGAATAAAAAAATTGTACCTACAATAAATTAGATCCGTCATTTACCAGAAAAGTAGATTAGCTTAGAACTGTGACCCCTACACACAACGCGCTGCTACCAGAAAAATAGGTTAGTTTAGGTTAGAACTGTGACCCTTAAACACATCTACTGTCAGAAAAGTAGGTTAGGTTAGGTTAGAACTGTAATCCCTTAAAAAAAGAATAAAATTAATTCATGTAATGTTTTATACTATTTGCTAGTTATATTATACTAGTCGTATATCAATAGATAGTTATACCATGTAGCGGTTATTATAAATAATTGTTATACGAAATAATGATTATACAAAATAAAAGTAGATCTTTTGTGGTTATACCAAATGTTAATTATGTCAAATGAGTGATTATATCCTTTAAAAATATACCAAATATTGTTATATAAAATGTTACTATACCAAAAAAAGTTATACCAATCATTACACACCCGATTGGATTGTAGCAAATTTAGTCTACTTTAAAAACGTCCTAAAGAAGGTTTTTCAAAAATTAGTCCTTTAGGTTTATAATCGCCAAAGTTTGAAAAGAAACGATTTCTTTGTGGTTTTTTTAGATTTTTGACAACGTTGCGTTCGGCGCTCGAGGTCAAAAACTTGGATTATTCATTAGGCCAACATAATAAAAAAGTCTGCAAAAAATCAGAACTACCGGATTTGACGCATACTACAGATGTATAAAGTTACTTGATTACAATACAAATTGAAAAAACTGAATAAGTTAATACAAAAGTTCGTGGCGCCAAGTAGCGCAATTTTATAGAACATTTCTAATTTCATTGCTATTTTCGAATATTCATTTAAATGACAATAATGTTGTTGTTCCATGTGGTATTGGCAACTGTAGACAAAACTAGTGCCAATTTAAGAGTAATAAGTCTAATAACCTAGCCACAAAATTAAAATTTTGAAAAAACCCCCGACCGCGACATAGTACACCGATTTTCATGAAACATGGCAAGAACACTCCCGACTAACTCAGCTTTCAGACAAAAAAAAATCTAAATCGATTCATCCGTTCGGGAGCTACGATGCCACAGACAGACACACACACAGACAGACAGACAGACACGTCAAACTTATAACACCCCCTCGTTTTTGTGTCGGGGGTTACAAACACAAGTGGGGCTAGTGCAGTACGTTCGCACGCCACTTAGTAACTCGAGTGTCCACTTGTCCAGTGCATGCAAATGTACTTTATACTCCAATCTACTTTGGTGCGTAGGTATATTGGTGGTGGTATTATTCATTTATTTAAGTACTACAAATATCTACCTACTCAGACGACCAAATAAGGAATTCCGAAGTTGGTCAAGACAATAAAAATAAATGTGTCTCCATCTGCATTCGATGACCAAATCTGAAAATATCTCAAACATGTCTATAAAGTGAACGTGCATTTTATGAGTCACGCTTACGTGATACCAAGGATGATTTATATGGGATTTACAATCTTCATACTAAGAATCGTACCTCATTTTTTAGCGCCACCTATTAAAACTGTCATGACTACACTGATGATACCTACAAATATATTTTTTTCAAAATGTGTATTGACGTGATATCAATATCATGATTTTAAAATAAAGAAACATTTCATTTGTTCTTATCAAAGAGGATCGAGTATTATAGAGAGGTACTGTCGGAGTAAAATGTGTAAGCACAGTGCATAGACTGCAATCTCTTGACACAGGCTTAGAACTTTTGAACCTCAGTTTTGACAATTTGGCCCATATTCTTAGCTTGATATGTGTTAAAATGTCAAATATTAAAACTAGCGCCATCTAGCTGAGCGTACCCCAAAGGTGTAATGCCATCTAGGCCACCGTACCTTTTTCTGTATGGTACTGAGGTACGTTTTTTTCTTAGACTTTATTTGTCTATACGGAGTTATATATATGTCTTTGGCTCTTATAAAAAATAAACGCAAAAAAATATGATTTTGGCCACTTCCAGGCTGCGAAACAGCGCCATCTAGCTTTAAGCCTAAAAGGTCCATACATTTCAGGGGTACGCTTTTTGTATGTGCTTTGTCTGTCCCGGTTATATCGTCCTTGGTGATACCAATAATTTTGATGCAAGTAAGAACAAAACGCATTTTTACCTCTCAATTAGAGGAGATAGAACAAAATCAAACTTAGGAACAGTAGGTTAAGGTTCCAATTTGATTATCTCGAGGCGTCAAAGCTTTTCATGAAGCGTTTTGATACTCGTGTCGATTTAAAACGTTGGACCGAATAGCAATCCCTATCATGAAGTGATTTAGGATTGTATGATTACAGTACAACTCTTTTGATACTTGAAAGGGCCCAAAGAGCTGTCCTAAAGGTGTCCTTGCGTAAACCTCGCAGGTATCCAACTGTGGACTTGTACAGAGACGCCCAGGTCCTCAGCGTTAGAGGGTTGTTCTTGTTGCGGGCCGCCATGCGCGTACACAAGACCACGATCAACCTCTCGTCGTACGAGGAGATGTTGTCGAAGAGAATTTTTAAAGTTCCCACCGCTGCAGTTAAAACCACTTTTGCTAAGCAATTCCTAACTTCCTTCTGCCTTTTATTTACAACCAACTCGTCAAAAATATTGAGATTGGAAGCTGCACCGTCCTAGAGGCTAAAAAGAAATTGCAAGTTCTTCTGTTAACTTGGGATTACGATAAAACCGAATCAATACTTCATGTAATATCGTAATATCTTGGCTTGGACGCTTTTTACACACATATATGCATATTAACATACACACAAACTCACACACATACAACGCTCGCACGCACGCACACACACACACACACACACATTCATTCCCCTTTCTGCACTTCACATACGCGTAGTTACATAGGTACTGCAATGTAATTTAAGTTAAATAGTTTAATACTAATTGAATATTAACTAGAATAGTTTTAAAATTAATTAGAATAGGTACTTTTTGTTTGCATTGTTTCAAACCTAAGCCGCATGGCCTGTTAATCCGTAATTGCTTGGTTTCCACGGGACAGACTTCGCCTAATAGTGTGGGACCATAGAACTAATTGTCTGTAAATCTTTATGTTAAATAAATATTTCATTTTCATTTTCATTTTTTCATTTTCAGTCGATTGTAACCTCCATTCTTTATGTGTTAAAGACTCGTTCTCTGTAAATATCGGTGATATGATATGTAAGAGAAGACTGGTTGGCTCTATGAAAAGATAAAATAGATCATTCGAGAGCGGATTTATAATTGCAGACAATTTGTATAAGAAAAGTGGATCGTACATTTTTTCTACCATACTGCATCGAAGTTGCTAAAAAACTTACTAAGGCAAACGCTAACAATACGTCTTAGCCGCATCACTTCAAACTTCTATAGGGTCGTGTCAATAATAGGAAGTCACAGGTCCCGATCTGGGCGATCTGTCCATATTCAAACTTAGGTATGCCTGTATTCTCAAAATTCTGAACTCGTCGCCACACACCAGAAACGATCTTTACCTAATCGCAATTTATTATGGCTTCAGAACGACATTTAGGAAAATCACGTTGCTATCTAAATTTGGTGAGAAAGACCACCTTTAACCTTTAAGGTAAATTAAATGAAAACTCAAACTCATAAACTTCGTAAAAGTTAGAGTTTGTGCGGGTTGTCGCTGAGCCGGTCACATTTCGGCAGATCACGTGGCACCCGCTTGCTAAAATATATTTTTCTTTGTGACCGGCGGCACGTGGCTTTTAGTAAATACATTACCGTAAGTTGGATATGAATGCAAGTTTTTGTATTAAGTTTTTCTAGCCCAGAATTATTTTTTGTCCCATACATTTGATCCTAGATAAAAATAGGATCGACTCAATCGACTGTAAACGCCAATCTTCATTCATTTGTAATCGAGGGAAGGTCTTCGAATATTGTTTTCGGAGAACAGCACGGGATCTGGTATCTGCCCTTAGCCCTCTGTCATAATATGCGCCGGTAGCTAATATTAATGTCGTTATCGTAGCTTGCTCTCTATATAGTGCCAATACGGAAGAGCGATAGAGAGAGAGCTACGATAACGGTATTGGCGTAAGCGATTCTGACGTTAGCTAAGGTACTCTACTCATGAGGCTTTATCGGCCCGACCGACCTTTGCGCGCCCTTTCGACGACACGACATTGACCACGTATCCTTGACTGATGGCATTAAATATAATAAATAAATAAATAAATATTATAGGACATTCTTATAGTTGTTGTAAATAAAATATAACCGAATCTATTGATAACAAAGTCCAGAAATAAGAATGATACGAACATGAACATGGTATGAAATAAATAAAGTCTACTGAAAATAGTAACTTTGGATGGCTGTATCTCCTAAAGGGTGCGTCGTAGCGCAAAAATAATCGAATTTTCGTTCCCCTTTGATGCCCCGTATACGCTTATAAAAAAACAAAAAGTAAAAAAAAAATTCAAAAAAAACGAAAAAAAATTTTTTTGTATGAAAACGCACCCAAAATCAAATATTGTCTAGGGCCCGTACCAGTTGCAGTCGGCACGTCTATAAAGCCCCTTATAGTTTTTTTTAATTGGCTAAATACCTGGATGTTATGTAACAATTATCTGTGTTTGGAAATTAAAAAAGAGGACTTTGCCGGCCTTGGCCTGCAAGGTTTGTATGAAATTCCATTATCTATCAATCGTCCTAGCCGCACCTGCAACGTCATACTTCGCTGCCAATTATAAGGCACATAACATCAATATTTCATACCATGTTTGAGAAAATTAGTTTTTTATTACGAATAGATAGAAATATTCATAGATAGTAGAGAGAGAGTAGAGGTAGTAGACTTCTTGTCTGGTCGAAACTCTTAGCTTAGATTTAGGCACTGAAAATCGTCGTACGATACACGTGCGAAAAGGACATTCACAACTCGTGTCGATTTAAAACACTCCCTTCGATCGTGTATTAATTTATCGCTACTCGTATCGATTTTCCTCTTTTCCGCACTCGTATCTACAAGTATTTTGTTTGGGTTACAAAAAAAACACATTATTTACTCTACTACGTTTTATTTATGTCTCTTTAACATTACAAATTTGTAGACACTTATCTATACAAAAATGAATGTTGATAGTAATATTAATGAAGACTACTTCAACAAGTGTCAATTGTGAAATGCCGCAAAATACTAGTTGCTCTATAGAAGACCATAATAATATGATCCCCGATCCTTTACAACCCAGCAGCTCGGTACGCACGTTACAATTTTTTTTAATCTTCTTTAGTGAGGGCAACTGAGTACGACGGCATATTTAATTGTTTATAAAGTTTGAGGATACCTGAAAAAAATTAATACAAGAAGCCATTTTGAAAATATAATAAATATTCACTGCTTTCGGTCACGCGTGTACGCTGCGACCATTTTGCGACCGTTTGTCGAACGTTTGGTGACCGTTTGGCGACTGTTTTTTACATGGAATATTACCGTCTTAATCCATATTTTAACAACTTTATTGGTTTTCTAGGCATTATTTTTATTATTTCAGTATAGTATATGCACCGGAGCACTAAAACTTCACCAATCAATATACATAACACGCAAACACCGAGTAGTCAATAATATTATTACTGGTTAAACTGAGGTAAATTGATGGCGCGTTGATAAATTTAGACTTATTTTATGAAATCACTCGAGCAATTTAATTGGCCATGGTAATTAGCCCACATTATATTACAAATGCAAACAATATTTATCTTTAACAAATTCTTACGCCATTACATTTTAATGTCAAATGATTTTATTTATTTTTTACTTTGACGTCTCTGACAGTCGCCATTTGAAAAGAATGAAATGAACGAATGATTTTGGGAAAGTAGTCGCCAAACGGTAACAATGTGTGCACGCGTAGTGCACACTTCTGTCACTTCTGTGACCATTTGTGCCTGTTACCAATCGTCCCCATTTGGGTCGCCGCGACTAAACGTCGACCGTACTGCGACTAAGCATTGAGACCCGAAGACCTGTGTGTACACAAAATAGGAGGATTTGCGTAGGAACGGCGACCGATTATGGTTATATGGGAACCTTTTTCTACTTGAATATCCCATCTACTACCTATTGTTTATATGAACAGAATTTGTTCCACATTTTCGGGCGTTAACCGTCTCCGTCTTGGCTCATAAATCCATTTCAGGTGGCTAAATGACTTTTCAATTTTTGTTGAGGTTATATGGGTCATAATATAATTTCATTTGGCGATCTACACACTTCGTCTAAAATGTGCTATGTTGAACAAGAGAATAAAAAACATACAATGTCGGGGGCGATCACTAGTATAAGTATATAAAACTAGTATCGATAGTTGAGTTTATCGATATAGGATCCCTACTTGCCAAATAATTTTGCTCTGCGGAATCCTATAGGTACCACAGTATAATAAAGAGTACTATCGTGCCTATACTGTCTGAATTACTCGTATTATGTCAGACGGAACGACGCTACCATAGTACTCTTTATTATACTGTGACGCTACGATGTTGCCACTTTTTTAATTCTTCTTTTTGCCAGGCTGTAAGATGGGGTACCTATTGTTGTAACAAGAGTGACAAGAATAAGATTGCTTATGTCCAAGGGCGACGATGACTGCTTCCCATCAGGCGGCTCGTCCGCTCGTTTGCTGTCTATTTCATAAAAAAAGATGTAGGAAGGATGTGAAAGGCAGATACCCAAGATGGCGCCTTTAATATACAGGGTGACTACTAATTCGATCTATTCTTTCAAAGGGGTTATTCTATAACATATAAAAACTAACTTAACTCAGAACTACTGTTTTTCTACCTTTAATTGACTGGGCTAAAACATTGCAAATAACCCCTTTTAAAGGAATCGATCGAATTAGCAGTCATCCTGTACAAATTTGATATCTATCCGCCCTACATCCGATATCATACCGGATCGGATAATGTGAAAACGCTCTAAAACCTATAAAATAAATGTAAGGCATCCTCAAACTGCTTCTCTTGCCCCAGTTAAAATAAACTATGCTGTCTTACTTACTAAATACCTCATCTGAATATTCAAATTGGCACATGCGATTTTGTAGTAAATTCTGTTTATTATCTGTTTTTATTTGATATACATAGGAGTAGGTAATTCCGTTTTTCCATTTTGAGGTACGGAACCCTTAGAATATGTCTAGGTATGCTTTCTCTATGGTACTCTAAGAGCTCGACTGCTCTCTCTCGGTAAGCGATGAACACACGTCCCGATACAAACGTTAATTAATTATAAGCTCTCTTATCGTGCCAATCATGTGATAGCCCTGCGGGAATTTATTTCCGATTGTTATTTGACATTCGTATTTCGTACGTATTATACACCTACCTAGTAAAGTAAATCTATAAGTCTACAAGGGAAGTCTATAAGCTCTTTTGGTGCTTTAATTCTAGCGTTTCCTTGACTTACAAAAAGTCGGCGAAAGGAGAGAAGCTCTTTCTTTCGGACCGTGTTTCAGCTTGGTTTTAGCGTTTTTTTTTTTTTTTTTATTATAAATGGGCTTACTCTTGACCACAGACTAGCCAAAGGCAAAGACGTGGCCTACGATGGAGTGAGCTCGCCCAGAAGATGCCTGTTCACTCTTGATTTGAAGGTTGCCGGGTTATATGAGCTCGGAAATATAGCCGCCGGCAAGGAATTCCACTCCTTGGCAGTGCGCATAAGAAAAGAAGAAGCAAAGCGCTTCGTGCGGATTCGTGGAATATCCACCAAGTAAGGATGGAGACCTGCCGTGCGTCTAAGAGTTCGATGGTAGAATGGGGACGGTGGAATAAGCTCGTGTAGCTCTTGAGCACACTCCCCGAACTCCCCGTTTTGATTTAGAGAGAACAAAGGTAGTCGTAGTGTGAGGCCTGAGTGGACGTTCGGAGCGGAGCGCTCGGCGGGGCGGACGAGCATGCGTCCACCCACCGCAGCGTCGACTCAGGACACTTGTATGAGTTTCAATTGTTAGACATGCATACCGCGTGCCCCGCCCCGCTGCACGCCTAATATGAGCGTGCCCTGAGTGCATTTTAGTGGTTTTACTTCCATTCCTTCTAAATATTGTCATTCTATTGTCATCATGTTAATTATTTCCGTATTATTTTCTCAGTATTTATTTTCCTTCTTAGGCTAGGTATTTTACAAAATAATGATGTATATAAAAATAAAATATAAAAACATTTACAAAACAATATAAAAACATATAAACATAAAAACATTCCGTATCATTTTAAGTAATTATTTATTTTCTTTTCAGAACTGGAATGGAAGTTCACAAAATTTCCTGAGCCTGTGACAGCGCCGGTTGGCGATGTAGTAAGTATATTAATTTATTTTTCCCGGGCCATCTTAGACACTTTTTCTTTCGGACGAACTCTGCTCCGTACGGCTTAGTATTGGTACGAGAAATTCTTAGGTTTGACTTATTACTTGATTTAAACAACCGCTAAAAGCCGAAAGGGACAGTGCGATGCGTTGGTAAGAGGAAACACGGTCCCTGAATAACTATTTTTTTTGTAGGAAGTACTTATCTTTTCTGTACGTAATTATTATGTGTTTTAGGTGACATTTGAGTGCGCAGTGAATGTGCCAGGCGAGCGGCTGGCGTGGCGATGGCGGCCCGACCGGCCTGGGGAGACCTGGGTTGATGCTGAGGGCATCAGCGACAGAGACAAGATCACCACGAGGCTGCTGGTAGATATTAAAGAAGGCGCAGAGAACGCGCTATATCAGGTGTGTATAGTTTTACTATAGTAAGCAAGAAGAAAGGCATACCAGGCTAGGATCTCTGAAGTAATGTTATAATATGATGGTAGTGTAAGTAGTGTAAGATCTTCCACCACCGCTACCACGGGATCTTCAAGTAGCAGAACAGTTAGTATCAGTTGTCGGACTCTGTCCCGTTCAAACTATCGGCTCCGTTTCGTTTGGCACAATTTGAGTTCCCTTTGCGTGCGCTAGCACAGATAAGACTTTTCGACCTTGAACTGCTGTCCATGTTTTACGAAGTACCATCTTATCTGTAGGTGAGTACGGTCACGGACATTAGGCTCCCTAATGATTCTCCGACAATTTTTTAGCCGATTATTGATTCGCCGACAACGATTCGCCGAATGCCATTTAGCCGAATAATCAAACTATCGCTGTCACTTTTGGTCGAATAACGTTACGTAGAATCTTGGTTCGTATACAGTTCAGTTCGCTTCTGTGCAAATTATCCGAACTATTGTTGGACCTTTTTCATTTAGCAAAGTAATATTTTCGTTTAGGCCACGATTAGTCGAAGAACGTTTCACATTTTATACATTGTTAAAATATGTTAATTCGAAAGAATGAATGAATTATCGCTGTTGTAAAAAAATTACGCACTTAATAGACACTTTTTTTTTCTTAAACAATGTATAACGTTAAATTCTTTTAGTTGCGGTAATAATGTACATATACTGGCAACATTATGTTGGTGAGTTGGAAACAATACCTAATACATAATTTACTAAGAATATGATGATTAATATCATAAAGTAGTTGAAATAAATGTGAGTTACTCTTATAAACGAGATTTTTGAATCTGAAGAACAGTTTGTACGCAAGTTCCAACTCACCAAAAAAAAATACCAAACGATCACTATGACCTATTGTGTTTCGACCAATTTTTTGTCGGCAAATTTTTACAGTTACAAAATGATTATTCGACGAAAAGTAAATCGGCGTATCAAATTTCTGCTTATCAATACCGTTTACGAACGAATATTATGCGAAATGAGAATTTTCCTTTCGTTATTCGGCCAAAAAAGATGTCGGCGAATCGTTGTCGGCGTACCGAAAATCGGCGTATTTTATTTCGGAATATCAATCGGGCACCCGGACATTAATTGTCGATCACCTTCTAGCTCATTTTATCCTGGACACGGCATAGCTTAACTACGAGTATGATATAACTCCTTATTTATTATGAAGCAGTAGCGTCACCATGCAGCCAGCCAGCCAGCCAGTCAGTCAGTCTGTGGCATCGTAGCTCCCGAACGGACGAACCGATTTAGATTTAGTTGTTTTTGTTTAAAGCTGAGTTAGTAGGGAGTGTTCTTAGCCATGTTTCATGAAAATCTAGCCACTATGTCGCGGTCGGGGGTTTCTTCAAAATTTTAATTTTGTGGTAGGGTTAGTTCAAAAAAGCGCACCTACAGGATGACATAAGGTACCTAATCTTTGCATGTTTATATGTGTGATTCATACTTGTGTACTTGTGTTCTCACATTACGAGCTTTCAACAAAGGAAGGTAGGTAAAACGGGATTTATCGACCGAACTGTCATTTAGCTGTCAAATACCAAACGAAGACAGCGCTCAAGCGGAAATTACAAATGGTTATTTTTGGCACAACCGTCATCTATGTAATTGGTCTGGTAATGGCATTTGCTAGCCGCTGAAGGAAGATGTAATAGCTTCTATGTTAGGTACATCAGTGCCAAGTTTTTTTTTATTGTAGACTGATCAGCGATTGACCCTAGTCACACCTAATGGAAAGTGAAGACAGAGTCTAAGATGGAGCTCGCCGATTCAGTAATAGCTTTTTCACTCTTGGTCGTATTTATCTGGGAACACAGATGGTGGGAGCGCATTCCATTCCTTTGCAGTCCGCATCACAAAGGATGAGGCAAATCGATTTGTGCGGACAAATGGAATACTAACCGCATACGGGTGCATTCGTTCTTCACGCCTAGACGTTCGAAGATGGAAAGGAGAAGGAGGGATTAGGAGGGAATCGGATCATTTTTTTTTAAAAGCTTAAGAGTCAGGCTAAGATAAGTTTGAATACCCTGCCTCTATAAAGTATTAAGTAAAGGTCACGTTTGTTCTGAAGGTGATGTTGTGTTCATCGAAGTTTGACGTTTACATTTAAACCGGCGAGGTTGTCAACATCGTTGTTAACTTCTAGATTAAATATAAGAAGATCATACATAAAAATGCGACCGCCTAAGAACGCCATGAAAAAAAAATGCCTTGTTGCCATCGATTATTTGTAGATTGGCGTTAAGTGTCACTTTCGAGCCATAAATCTATGTCAAAAGTGACACTTAACGCCATCTACAAGTATGTATATTCGAAAGCTATAAGACATTTTTTGTGGCGCCATGTGTAGTTATAGTGTATGCGCGGGCTTTAGTACCTACATGAGTATTATATTCTTTGACCTAAGTACATACATAATAGTATTTTATACAATCGTGATATAATACAAAGCTTTTCAGTCGAGTACCATGTTTAGGCCACGAAGCTTGCTGAGTGGCCTAATAGTACGGTACGAGAGTGAAAAGCTTAATTATATCACTATTGTATACAATACTTTTTCTATGAGTCATGATCTTCATCGTCAATGGACGAAAAATATCATCATTCAAGTTAAAATTTATGTTAATGGCGATGGCGTCGTTCACTACTTGGCAACCAATTGTTTGTAATAACCGTCCTGGGGGCCGATTTTTTAGTCTCATTGTCACTAAAATACCGGTTGAAAACGGTGAATTGCCTATTAAAATTTTCAGTGACAATTTTCTGAATTCGAACGCCGTGAGTCTCAAAAATCGGCCCCCTGTGATTGGTCGATAACGCGATAGATAAAAAAAAATGTGTTTCAGATGCAGAAAATTTTGCCAGCTATCGCAAATTAGTATAGAACTTGTATGAAGTTCTATTTTTGAATTTTTTTCAGTTAACTAAAGTGAAGTGTAATGAAATATTATAGTTGACTGAGTGTCAAAGACAACCCAACACTGAAAAGTCAGCACTTATAGTTCAGTCTGTGGTGTCCTAATTGACAGATTAAAGTCGACGAGTAGAAAGAGAAACATTGCGAGAAAACGTTCCGATTCCGACCCACAAGTATAATCTCATTTAATACCTATTTAACCTTTTATCAAAAACAAAATGTCGTTATAAAATGTTCGTGTTTATTGGAACTTTTTTGCGTACTTAACTACGACGTACCTACTTAATAATATTATTTTGTGACTTAAACAATGAAAAAAATTAAAATACGAGCGTGGGTTTATACATAAATGAGCTAAAAGTTCTAAAACCAAAATATGAAATAAATTACCTTTGTAATTCAAGCTATTAAGTATAATACACAGTCAATGAGTAGGTACGAGTAGGTATAAAAATAAAAGCTAGAAGCAGAATTACGGTTATTTGAAGTTAAGCCGAGATATGCTTCGTTCAAGTACGAGTAAATGCCTACCCCAATTACCCACTTTTATAGGGTTCCGTATCCAAATCCAAAGGCTAAAACGAGACTCACCACGGCCCCTATGTCGAAACTTCAAAACCATAAAGGTACATTTTTTTTAGACGTAGGTACAAAAAAGTACATTTTTTTTTTGTGAATTTGTACCGCAACAGAATTAATAAAATCATCCGTGGTCGTGCTGTATAGTATCACACTAATATTGTTTTAAACATTGTTTGGCTAATTCAATCAAATATCTTTTAACAAGTTTGATCTTGTTCGTACAATTTTGACTTGTATCATCAATATTGTAATTTATTCCGTTTACTAAAATACTTTTGTTTCAAACGGATAAACCCGCAACAAGTCGAACTTGCACAATGCAAATTTCTCTCAGTGTGTAAATATCTCGAAAACCAGAGGATTTTGACTAAACCAAGGGTTTAGGTGTATTTTCATTTCATTTCATTTTCATTTCAGGTGTCCAGTAATATAGTTCCTTCGATTTACTTCTCACATGAACAAATTGTTAATAGCCTAAACGACTTGGTGTAGGTACGTACAGTTACCAGCGATAACATATTACTATGTATACTCTGTCAAACAAGTCTGTCAGTAGGTAAATAAGAATAAAGAAAACTATACGCATCCTTTTCTTTAGGGTGCTAGAGAAAAGAATACCTATAGTTTTCTTAGTTCTTATTAGACTTGTTTGACAGAGTATATTCAAAAATATGTGACACCCTCTTACGGAGCTACAATAATTAAGATAATGTCAGATAGGCTTTTGTTTCCTAACATGTTTTTGTTGGTGACTGTGCCTACAACCGGAAATTGAAGCCTATCCAATCTGTTAACACAACCGACCCTCGTCTTATTGCGGAAATTGTGTTTGTTGTAAATATTCAATAAATGTGGTTATAAAACCTTGAATTTATCCTCAAAATGAGCTGCATTTAAGCAGTTTATTTACGTTAAAGAAGCCTATTAAAACGCTTTAAATTTTCAAATAATATTGACATAATATCTATGACGCTGGTGGCCTATCGGTAAGAGCGTGCGACTATCAATCGAATCCTGGTTCGTACCAATGAGTTTTTCGAAACTTATAATATGTGCTAAATTTCATTTGATATTTGCCAGTCGCTTTTCGGTGAAGGTAAACAACTAAACATCGTGAGAAAACCGGACTAATCCCAATAAGGCTTAGTTACCCTCCGGGATTAGTTGTCAAAGCGGATGCTAAGCCGTGGCTAATGCCGGGATAGCGCAAGGAGGATGATGATGATTGACAGAATATCCATTAAAGCTACACACAGAGTTGCTCGTAATCTTAGTCTTAATTAATTTTTCTAATAAAGGAGTACGTTACCTTTGCATGGTACGTACACTTTGCATCGGGCCTGCGTTCGACACTTCATTAGGTGTCTTTAGAAAGCTCTATGTGATCACCGACTACTCATCATCGTCATGGAAAATTACATGTCAGACGCCTCGGCTTGGTCTATTTCAGATTCCAGTGTTGCGTAGCCGAATGCACAAACGCTCACGAAACGCTCAAGGTAATAAATATCTCTTTCGTAGCTGGGCATTTTCGCGAGAACAATCACGGTTACAAAGTGGAATTGAAAGGAATTTATTTTTTCATCAGCCATTTATGTTAGGCCATTTTTAAGCCATTTATGTTAGGTATTTTTACTATTTTTAGCGTCTCTTATTTAGGATAAATTGTATATATACAGTTATTGTAATTTATTCATTTAAATTAAAGTACATGAAATATGAATCAGTTTTATTAGGCATCATTACACAAATTCACAATCTAATAAAAATACTTTCTCACAAGGAAAAATAGGATAGTTACAAAACTGAACACTGCTGTAACAAAGTGGAAAACTAAAGGCAAATTCACATTTGCCAAAAATAAAAACACCCTAATGGGTCTAACTAAAAAAAGAGATTCCAATAATTAGGTGTGCCAATTATTTATTTGTAATAATCACTTTCAAAACATCGACCACATATGTAATCTATACTTTGTACTTTTCGGGTGCAAGTAGGGATTGCAATCCAGCAGTATTTTCAATCCAGCTGGATTTTGCTGGATCGGCGCCAATCCAGCTGGATCCAGCGCGGATCCAGCAGGTAGAAAAAATGCCAAAAAAAAATTACATTTTGCTCTACTATAGGGCTGTTATTACTAAAATTATTTGAAATAGTGAAAGGAAGGATGAAAACGCGCAATTTTGTCAGCATAATTTATAAAAAAAAAACTTAAAACGGTTCTCTTATTTATCTCCGAAAATTGTATGACCGAATATCACTTCCCAACGCACGTTTCGCGGAAATTCCGCCGAATGTTCATTTCCCAAATTATCATATTGTTTTTTTTTTTTTTAATTTGCCAACCTTGCATTTATGTACCTACCAACTTGGCCGTTTTTAGTGTTTTTCAAAAGGCTTTTTAAAAAAAAACAAACTTTCATGTTATCTAATGTTTTACTTGACGTAATATACAACTAGTTGTTTATTGTATATACCAAATGTTTTATTGAACACCGACAATATCTATGGCGTATTTCGAAAAATATGCAATACTGAGTCTCCTATGAACTTCTAAATTTATTGACAGGGATGCAATTACGTATTTTACTTACGTATATATATTTTTTAAATAGTTACCTACTTACTCTTTTTACAAGATTATTTTTTAATTTATTGTTATTACATTTCATTTCCTCACGGTCAACCTAACACGCCCCTCCTCGTTTCGCTCGTTGTCGCCCCTAACTGGACTCTGTCATATATGATTATACTGCCAACATAGTCCGTGAACAGAAAACTGCTACTTTGCTCCCTTCTAACAGGGAAGAAAAATTAAAATTAATTTGTAAAAAGTTGGCATTAGTTTTTGTAACCATTTTTAATCCATAAAGCAATCTACATAAATAAAAAAGTCATTAAAAGTGTAACAACGATGATGCGAAGGTACCTACTACAATAAGTAGGTACATAAATAATGCTATCAACCAGACATGGCCTGCTTTTTTGGCACAACATTTGGGCATTCACTAGTTCACATTGAAAATTACTAATTTACTTACTAGTACTTAGTTAATATTTATGAAAAAATAAACCTCTAAGTAGGTATATTATACGTAGACAAACATCAATCAATATTCTGATCTAAACATAAGTTGAAAATTAAAAGAAATTTTGCGGTAACAGTAAATAATTAAATACTATAAATATATTTTGAGATCTTCAGTAACAGTTTTAAACTACTTAAGTTTTTGAAAAAAAACACACAATTGTAGCGAAATAGAATTATTTTGTGCTAAGCGGCCACGGGCTACGCGCGGGAACGCGGAACCGTTTTAAACATGACGTAAAATAAGTTTATTAAAGTTAATTACGCATTTTATTGCAGATTTTTTTATTTGCGGATCCGCAGCGCTGGATCCAGCGCTGGCTGCTGGATCCAGCATACCGAAAAATGCGCTGAATCCAGCTGGATTGCTGGATGCTGGATCCAGCAATTGCAATCCCTAGGTGCAAGCTGTCATCTGGTACAGTCGCCTTTATATTTCCACTTTGTAACTATATGGCGTTCCACATATATGTAACCAAACAAAGCGGAAGCAACGCATCCGTGGTTCACGATCAAATACTTTGAATATTGTCGGTCGATGAACGTATTTCTCTGTGCTGAATAATGCAATCGATAAACAACCTATTAAATATTGAAAAACAAATAAAATCTAAAAGTAAAAAAAATCTTACACTTCTTAAATCACCAGTTACAAAGTAGATACGTAGTTACGTTTTGACCTCGCCTGATGCAAAATTTAAAAAGGCTGACCTGGCCCCGTAGCCGAATGGCATTTCTCCGACGCCAAACGAAAGCGATACGCCGCTGGCTCTGTCGCGCCAATGCAAGCGCGATAGAGATAGATATCTACTAGCGCTTCGTTTCGTGAGCGTTTCGTGAGCGATTGTGCCATTCGGCTAGCCACCCTGTTATGTTTTAAATGGCGCCTAACGTTAGTGTTGCCAGGAAGTGATACTATACACTATTTTGGAAATTTTACTTTTTTATTTTTTGAAAATAATGGTTACAAAATGGATTTCCACTTCTACGTTAAATCATGGGACGCGATAAAATTTAATATTCTAATATATTGAATAGTATTATATTTAACGCTGCATGTTTATAATGTATATTTCATAAAGAAACTGACCACTACAAAACAACATAAATAGGGAAAAGTTCTTGAACTACCTTAAAACAATGTTAAAATGTCGTCGATCGAGTTAGGATATGTCGAAAACTAGGGGTAGCGGCACAGAAAAATTGATTTTATGCAAAAAGTTCTAAGAAATTTTAGTTTTTTTTTTTTTTTTTTATTATAAACTGGCCAGTGATTGACCTTAGTCGCACCTGATGGAAAGTGACGACAAGGCCGAGGTTGTAGCTCACTGGTTCAGTAACAGCCTTTCACTCTTGACTTGAATTCACCCAGATTGTATTCGCCCGGGAATACAGATGAGATGATGATGATTTAGTCAATTTATTTCTAATAGTTTATTAAAAATTGAACAAAACTGAATCTATTTTATGTCCAGTTTTTGCCTTAATTTTTCAAATTTACGTCGTAAATGTGTAGGACTGGCTGAGTTTTGTCTGAATCTTTTCTCGGGAAAATGCCCAGCCATCTATCTCTATCGCTCTTGCGTATTGGCGCGACAGAGCTAGACTACATTTCTGCGGCGTTTCGGTGGCGTTTCGCGTCGCAGTAATGCCATTCGGCTACGCCCCCTGGTCTATTAACTGCTTATAATTAGAGATATCGTCGATTCTGTGACATGACTGAAATACCGTGTTTTCGAACTTCAGCATTCCTGAAAAATTTCATAACTTTACAGTCTTTACATTCCAACGGAAAGTCCAAAAATGAGAACGCTTCAATCAAGCCTGCGTATTCAGTAAGTTATAATTATAAGCAACTGTTTCGTGTTTTTTTTAGATTTAACGTTAGTACGTTATTTACTGGTAAGATAAAATTGTGACTAGGTTAGGTATCCCATTAAGAATACTTTCGTTAGGTCCGGTATTTCACTCATAACCAAAGTTGTCATCGGTATTAATTAAGTGCTGCAGTGGAGGCCATGACTGTAGACAATGATCTGATCAAGAAGATAAGTTACATGATAAATATGTTATTGTTTTACTACGTCAATATGAATTGATGGTGATAATCCATGAACATTTAGGTTGTAGCAGGAATAACCTGCTCGCGTAAGCTATCTTTGCTCCGACTTGAACATTAAATAGGTAGACGGTTTGGAGTGTCATTAATATCATATAGGAGTGGGTATTTAAATAAAAATATAACATTTTGTCATTACAAATGTTTTGTGGATGGAGAGATTTTTTTTATACTACGTCGGTGGCAAACAAGCATATGGTCCAACTGATGGAAAACGGTCACTGTAACCAATGGACGCCTGCAACTTAAGCAGTTGCCAATCTATTAGAAACTTGTACACTCCCTTTTGCTTTGTTAAGTACACAGCAAAAAGGAGTGTACAAGTTCCAAGGACGGTTCGGGTTGCCTACGACTCCAAGGACAATAGACGGAACAAAGTAGTTCCGTAGGTCCTTCCGTTACCAGCACACCGCACCCTCGTAGAGCTCTGGCAGCCTTACTCACCAGCAGGAACACAACACTATGAGTAGGGTATAGTGCTGTTTGGCTGCGTTCTTCTGTAAGGCGGAGGTACTTCTCCAGTTGGGCTCTGCTCTAGATTTGCCCTATGCCCTACCTCCTATACTACTAACTCCTATTTTCTTTTTATGACATTTCTGTATTATTCTAGTGCGTCGTCTGGTACGGCGCCATCAGCCTCGCCTCGGACCCGGCTCGGCTGACCATCGCGCGGATAGACCTCAGTCACAACTCGCGCGAGACCAGAGTTATCACAGCCCCGCTGCACAACGCTGTGGTGCTGCACTGCAAGGAGCCGCTGTCGGAACCGCCGGCGGAGCTGAGCTGGTGGAAGGAAGTCCAGGTGAGCTCCATGTTGCCATATGTTTGATTAATAGGGATCCGAGACCCGGCTAAGCTGACCATCGCGTGGATAGACCTCAGTCGCAACACGCGCGAGAGTCATCACGACCCAGCTACACAACACTGTTGTGCTGGTGGAAGGAAGTACAGGTGAGCTCCATGTCTTTGGTCCTTGGATATTACTCTCCTTTTCACGTTGTCTTCTAGGAGTACGGAACATGTATGACAACTGGGGCTACTGCTCTCCCGAGAGGGACTAAAGTTGAACTGGTCAAGGTGAAATGAGGTCAAAGTGAGGTTTTTGATGATTAATATTTCTTAAGTTAGTCACTAATCGTTTCTTTGACAGAGTCGTCAAATTAATTAAGAGTAAGTATGAGTGGAGGTTAGGCAAGGACTTTTTTTGTGCTCCCAGCCTGCCAAGTTGAACCGAGTTTGAACACCGAACAGTTACCACGTTCGCTGCGGTACCGGGCCGAAAGACCTTATACAAAGGTCCCAGGTGTTATGGTTAACTGTGAGATTGAAAAATTTCAGGGAGTGCGACAGCCAGTGGAGACTCCTCACGGCGTCCTCGTCCTCCACAACGCGACGAGTGCGGACACCGGGACGTACGGCTGCACGGCGACCAACAACCTGAGCGACGAGCGCGTCGACCTCCCGGAGAGGACGTATCTGCGGGTGCAGCACGAGGGTCACGGAGAGTACAGGTACAGTCAACTGCAGACAAAATGATACCCCCTTGCATATGCATGATTGACAATTAGAGACTTGTACATCTCTTGAAATGTATAATTTAGCTGTTCATTTTCTGTATTTTTTTGTATGATTTGACAAAGGTTTTTACTTTTTAAATATTTTAATTTTATAAAATTTGACTCTTGGAGACCCTATACATCTCCATGGATTATTTGATTAAGTATAATATCTTTACTTGTAACAGTCTTTTACAACTCTAAAATTATTATAGATTCCTTTTTTCTTTGTATCTGTTTGTGCTTTCTTTATGTATTAATTTTATAGTTAGTAATAATATGACATTTAGAGACTTTATACATCTCTAACTCTATATCAGTGTATAGCTACTTTGCTAATATGATTAAATATTTTTAATTGTTAATATTTCTATTAATTTAATTTGTTTAACTTTAATGAATACTCTGTAATGTTGACATGTAAAAGTGGGGCCCTGTGGCCTATTTGCTGAATAAATGATTTTGTATTTTTTTTACAAATTTCTATGTAGGGGGTATACTTTTCTCTGCAGCTGATTACGATATAAAACAATGTTTATGGCGGGTTATAGAAACATCAAAGTGGGAGTGCGGCTGTCCAGCCTGTGTTGCGTTCCTTCTAAGAAAGCAGATATTTTATATAAAACTTTTCTTCTCAAACTTCGCGTGGGAACATCTATAAATAATCAATTTAGACTGTTTGAGAATGCCCTCCGGATTTTAAAAACGTGACACACAGCTTAGGATAACGGTGAAACCGAAGCTTAATGACGAACTGCAAAACAGCTGAAATTTTTCTGTCTTGAATTTAGTGAACCTAGCTTGTTACCTTACCGCGCGTCTCGACTCTCGATATAGCTCACTTGACAATCTTTCGCTATTTCCACCATGTAGTCGATCAATAATATATTGATTTAAACGAACACTAAAACACACTATTCTAAAATTATGTAGTCGATCAAATTCTAATCAATCACATTCTTTAAAAGGTTTCTTGAATCAGAAGACTACGTCGGTGAGGTCATCGATGGGATCCTAACGGTGCCCGTCCGACCGAAGGACGCGCTGCGCCTGTGGTGCGGCGCCGTGGGCTCCCCACCGCCTAAAGTCACGTGGTACAGGGGCACTGAGAAATGGAACGGTTTCAGACGCGGCCACGACTTGGTAGTCCAGCCTTTCACTGCAGAAGACGAGGTATGCTACCATTACAAATATTACAATATAGAGTGCCCAAGTATTGTAATAGACATCTAAGTAGGATAGATCCCTTTCATAGTTCTCTTTATAGTCTTAAAAACCTTTTATGAAAATTATTTTATAACCTTACTTACTTCCTAAAAAGTTAAATGTTTTATAGCTAAACTTCATCGTTTATGTAATTATGATAAACTTTGCACATCTTCATTCTAAATTCACTTGTTACCACATGCTTTATAAAGATCTTCGTAGCTACCTACCACCTTTGCATACTTTTGTATTTTAATATTTATTGTATTATGTAACTTTAGCCTTACCTTAGCATAGCTTTGCTTGTGTTATTTATTTTGACTGTTCTGAATTTTATGAACCTCCTAGTCTTTTTTTAGAGTAAGTTTGCATGCGTATATTTATATGCACCCTTGTTATATGTATGAATGACTGTATGTGTTCTAAATAAATAAAAATAAATAGATAAAATAAATAATATTAAAACCAGAAAAGTCAGGCACACACAAAATCATCAACAGAAATACTATTTCTAGAAAAATTTAACGATGCCAGTCCGTCCTAATCACGCGCTGCGCCTGTGGTGCCCACAGCCTAATACGTGGTACAAAGGCACTGAAAACAAAAAAAAAAAAACAGTAGATTATAAAAATTCCCTGTGTACGAGTAAGTATAAAGTCTGCAGAGTGGCGTGATGAAATATTTTCAAATGCCTAATAATGCTCTTCATCCATGTTTACCATACTTTTTCCGTATCTTCCTATTTGACATCACTAACAGCGCCTAGCTACATCTGTATCTCTTGAAATTCAACATACCGTCCTTTCAGGGCATATATTCGTGCTCTGTTAACGGCAACGGCATTCGCCGCTCGTGGCGTGTTCTGGCGCTCCAGCCGCCATATTGGGAGGGCGTGGCGTCCGGCGTGAACGCCAGCGAAGGCACGCCGGCGCGCGTGGCGTGCGGCACGCCGGTTGGCCAGCCCCCGCCTCAGGTGCACTGGATGTTAAACGCTGAGCCTGTCATTGGGAAAGGCGTAAAGGCACAAGGTAAGTTCGCGATCTGAATTTATCGCAAGTAAACTACTGGAGGAAAATTCGTTAATTTGTTTCACAATATGTCTTTGGGTCAAATAATTTTAAACCATAGATAAAGATTTTACTCAAATTCGTGAAAGGGCGTTTTCCTAAATAAATCTCGAAAATTAAATTTCACCAGATCTGGACGTGTTTGGGCTCATTCTTTTCAGAATCACGAGCTGATTCGATCCCGACCATAAAAAAATTTCGGGAAATCACTTTTTTGCCGCGGTATTATATTCATTGAGATAAATTCCGTCCACAAACTATGTCAAGAGTTTCTTCTATTAACATACACCAAAATCTGAATTTGATAACGCCAACTAACTTACTACTAATTCGTTTCAGAAAGGCAACGCTGATCTGAGAAACCTAATTTTAGCGTTCAGAATGGCTTTGTTCTTAGAAATATGTGAGCACGTTTGCGTTCAGAGTGCGAGGAAATTTAATTCACGTTTTGGATTGTCTCTTCACTTTATGTTGCAATGCGCTTTCAAGTAATTTGAATAGTTTTTGAATAGTACATATTTAGCACTATATGTATTTAATTACGTATTTAGATACTATATAGGTATTAATGAAATGTACTTAATCAAATCCATACTTTAATATTATAAATGGGAAAGTGTGTGTGTCTGTTTGTTTGTCTGTCTTTCACGGCAAAACGGAGCGACGAATTGACGTGATTTAATTGATTTTTAAGTGGAAATAGTTGAAAGGATGGAGACTGGATGAGATCTAGACGCTACCAGCCCTGTTCCTCGCCTTGTTATTGCCTGTTTGCCCCACCCAACCATACGCAGGCTGGCCCCGACTCCAAAAATAATTGGCTCGTTTATAATTTTGATGTTTAGATTATTGCAATCCGATAAGAAATCTCAATTCAAAAGTTTATTATTTTTTGCTTTTTAGTTTCTCCGTGTTTTCTAACGCGCTTATTTTTGAAGGCGGTTTTTTTAAAACGTTTATTTATTTCTTGATTTTTAGTGGTTCCTATTGATATTATAAGTATCAGTCCGAATATGCGTACAGTAGTGAAAAAGAATTATCCTTGAACTCCTAACCATTGAGGAGTTGACCTTCCATCATCAGCTCAGCCACATACAATTATTACCATCAGACGTAAATACTGGTGTACCTTTGAAAAATATACTATTAAAAACATTACATGTGCCTATAACATTTGAAGAGTTCCCTCGATTTCTCCAAAATCCCATCATCAGACCCCGTAGATGTAGATGTAGATGTAGTGTAGGGACGCCCGGCCGGATACAGGCGGGCTGTCGATCGCTGATGCGTTCATTCAGCCCAATTCCCTGGAGTTGGAGCTGCAGGTTACTGTCCTGGCTGCCCTCCCACACTTCTCTCCTCAAATCTTCTTGTTTTCCTGCAGAACAGAAGGAAATCTTTAAGTTCGACATCCTTGACTGAACTGTCTCTACCGAATGTATCATATCGCGGTGCCGCATACGTGATACATTCTGCTAATAAGTGCAAGCTTGTCTCCTCCTTACCACAGTGTGGACAGGATTCGTCACTACTGATACCTATTATCCTCATGTGTCTGTTGAGAGGGTTGTGCCCCGTTATAATACCGGTCAACATTCTTAAACTGTTCTTACCCAGTTTCAGAAGATACCTGGTTCTCCTTTGGTCTCTACCTTCTATCATCATCTTCGTTTGTCTACAACTGGTCTCTTTTTCCCAGTTTCTTTGTGCTTCCAGCTCTTTCATCTTTTCAATGACTCCTTTCGAGACGTCAGCTGACATCGGTAGAGCCGGTTCCGGACCCAAGAATTCCATCTCCGCCCCCGCCCTTGCCAACTAGTCCGCTTTCTCATTACCTGTGACTCCCTGGTGTCCCGGTATCCACGCAACCGTTACACTTCTTTGCTTGCTTATCGAGTTGAGCTCCTCCCTACATTCTTTCACCAGGGACGAGGTCACCGATGTTCTCTTCAGAGCCTTTAGTGCCACTTGACTGTCGGTGTATATTACCACGGCTCCATCTTGTTTATCGTTCTCTTTTATAATACGTGCACAGCGCGCTATTGCACATACTCTGCTTGGAACACGCTAGTGTATCTCCCTAGTGGTATTGATACCTTTTCTCCTAGTTTCGGAATTAATATTTCCGCCCCTGCTAACTTTGTAGAGCTTCTTCTAGAGCCATCTGTGAAGCATATAGTCGGGTGCACGACCTCCTACCTTCCAGTTGTCTCTTTCTTCTATATGTACCCTGTACTTCTTGTCGAAAATCTCCTCCCTCTTTATGAGGTCATTATTGGCGATCATCATTTCTAGTTTTGATAGTGCCTCTCTTTGTATCAGCGCATATCTCTTGTCCACGCAGCTTCCTCTCCATTCCTTACATGCTTTCATTCTGTACCACTGTTCCATGGCTCTCTTTTCTGCCTCAATCCAAAGGGGCTTTAAGCCTAGCAGCACCTCCATAGCATGTGTCGGGGTGGTCCTCATAGCCCCCGTCGTCATGAGGCAAGCTAGTCTTTGTACTTTTGTCAGATTCTTCCGATATTCTCCAATATGGGTCCTGTGCCACCAGATCACGGCCCCATATTGCCCCAGATCACGGCACCCTGGGTAAGATTATAGCCTTGTAAATCCAGTGGATCATTCCCGGCTTCAGTCCCCAATTCTTCCCTACTGCCCTTTTTGCATTGGCACAGCGTTCTTATGGCCTTAGCTGTCTGCTCTCTGATATGAGTCTTGTATCTGAGTGAACTGTCGAGAGTAATACCCAAATATTTGAACTCTTCTACCATTTCTAATTCTACACCCTCTATTCTTATGGGTTCCATCTCTTTTTTCCTCTTGTTAGTGAACAACACTAGCTTTGTTTTCGACGGATTGAGATCCAGTCCTCTCCCTCTACACCATCCCAGTACCTGCCTGAGACCTGTTACCATTATGTTCCTCATGACACTGAGGACCATACCTCTCACCAGTAGCACTCCATCATCAGAGTAAGCCTGCATGTATAAGCCTCCCCTGTTGAGTTCTCTTACCATAGAATCCAGAAGTAGACACCACATCTGGGGTGACAAGCATCTTCCCTGCGGGAACCCCCTCCTGGGACTAATCGTCTTCGTTATGCCTCCCAACATCAGACCCCGACTTGGTACCAATGGGACCATCTCGGGGCTATACCCGTTCGATTAAAAAAAAATTTGAAAATCGGTTCACGATTCTCGGAGATATCAAGTAACATACATAAAAAAAAATCCAGTCGAATTGAGAAGCTCTTCCATTTTTTGAAGTCGGTTAAAAATGGCATCGATTTTGACAGCCTCGCCGCTGGTGCAAATATTATTTTACGCCGTACAGTCAACAACACAGCTGTGAATACAGACAAAGTGCCAAAAAATATGTATACTTCTGTATTCTTCTGTACATTAAGCCTGCATATTTTTGGCACTTTGTCTGTATTCCCAGCTGTGTTGTTGACTGTACTCAAGCCTTGCAGAGGTATCTTGGCCTGACTCCTACTGAAAAAGAGCCTGAACACAGAATTTGTGTTTATCTAGGTTCGGAGCTGCGTTTCGCCCGCGTGGAGAAGAAGCACGCAGGCGCGCTGCAATGTTTCGCGTGCAACGCGCTCGGCTGCGCGCACGACGCGGTGCTGCTTACGGTCGTGCCTGTACAGATCTCACAGGTGAGTTCAGCAGGGGTACAAACTTTACAAGTTGGAGTCTAAAGCTGTGTACAGATTATGAGCGGCAATCACTCGAACATTGGATCGCGCGGCAGCAGCACGAAATGGAGATGGCGTTTCCGCGCGCGATCCTATGTTCGACTGATTGCCCCCATAAATAATCTGTACACAGCGTCAAAGTGTAACACAGTTTCGGAGCGTTCGGCGGGGCCGGGCGGGCGATCTTGCATACTATCTATGTAGCGTCGACTCAGGACACTTGTTTGAGCTACAATTGTTTGACATGCACACCGCACCGCCCCGCCGCACGACCAATAACAGCGTGCCCAATAATACCTACCCGATGAGCTAATGGATGCAGGATGCAAGACGCTTCTTATATGCGTTGTTCAACGTTTCTCAATAAATTGTATTGTAATTATATAATGTTGTACATTATTGCAATAAATAAATAAATTTTATTAGCGACATAGTTGCACCTCCGGTGGAACGCATAGTTAATTGTCATCACCAGATCGCCAAAGACAATTTTTTTCCGAGTTTATTCATAATAATGTTTTATCTTGTAGGAATACTCAGCGGACAGCGCGAAGGCAGCACATATTGCATACCAGCAGCCAAAAAACAAACACAACAATCGAAAGAATCCTAAGAAAAAAGCCAGTAAGTACCCAGTTTAGATTTTACGGCTAGGTACATACAATACTGGTTAACAAATTCTATATACTTATAGAAAGACGAGTTGTATTTTTTTGTTTGGAAAAATATCGGTCATTAAGAACTTTATAATAGGTACCTAATCACTATTCTTGTCACATGTCAAAACAAATAATAGGAAGTGGTAAGGGATGCCACACATGTGTTCAGTAGGTAATTAAATTTATTTTTTTAATTATTCGATAACCATATAAGAGTTAAGACGCTAGTTTCTGAGAGAAATCAATTGTATTTGAGTGAATCAACTTTTCTTTGCCAGCAAAATTACGCATACTCGTACTTCGACTACATGTGGTCAGAAAATTTAATTTGTATTTAGTGTAATTAATTTATACTTATTGTATTAAAAACAGGTATACAAGCTATGCAATACATCATATTTTTATAGGATTTGCTATTTTATTACTTTATTTCGAGCAGTGACCCAGTACGGACATAGCTGTCCCTCACTTTTGTATGAAAAAAGTGTCTCTTCCACTGGGTCACATATAGATTTAATTGTAAATGTTTTTTTTTTAATTATTCCTTAATGTAAAATAAAAATAAGGATCTTTATTCACGATGGCCAGGTTAAAACTCACAAAAGTAGAGCTAATAATAAGTATGGGCAATTCTTGCAAAAAGCAAGAAAAAGTTGATTCACCCATTTGACATAAAGAACCTTCCCTTCACTTCAAGTTAACGGAATTCAATACAACACAGTTTTAGAGTGGGCCTATGGAGTCGGTAAGTCGGATCAATACTATCAAATTTAGCTTTTAAAGCCAATATAAAGTATATTTGTTTGCAGAAATGGTGCCACCTTCGCGACCGACTGTGACGCGCATGTCAGACGAAAGCGTCATGGTATCCTGGTCCAACTCCAGCTCCGGGATGCCGATACGGATCTTCAAGGTAAACATATCATTAACGCGTTCCGGGTGATAGTAGGACTGCCTTGCTTCTGTAGCGCATCAGGAATGTTTTCTGAGGCGCGCGTTGATTGCTTTCAGACGACCTTGCGCAAGTGCGTCGCATCCCTGGTGCGCCGGGTGCGGGACAGCCCCAATGTCATCCTGAGAATGATAGCGGATAAGCCTGATTGTCCGCTATTGCTACACTGTGCGGGACTACATTCCCCTTTGACCACCATACAGTGGTAGCTCTGTAGGTTACTATATATGTAAATATTTAGATTTAGGCTCCTACTAACCCTTAGTTAATTGTCATTTTCTTCCATGTATGTACTAACAAAATATGTGTCTCTGTTACACGAAATAAATAAATAATATATATATACTACACCTCATTAACACGTTGATTGCCATATCACGCGACGTCGCGTAATGCAGCCCATTAGTTCGTTTTCACATTATCCGAGCCGATATCGGATGTCGGAAGGATTTCAAAGGCAAAAATCAAAGATGGCGGCTTAAATGTTATAGGATAACGGTTCTACATTCGATATCGGTTCGGATAATGTGAAAACGCACTTACTCTGTGGCCGATGACGCTACGTTAACTTAGGTTTTACAGTACTTCAGGCTTTTACAGTGACATAAAATTAAATAGAACTCGTGTCGATTTAAAACACTTCTTTCGGTCGAGTTTTAATCGGCACTCGCTACAGTCGCTACTATATAGGTACTCAACACTAGCGGCGCTAGCCATGTCAGCTGCAATGCTGAGTGGAGACCATTTCGGCCTCACATCTTTATTACTACTTTTTACTTTGTATTCGCCCTATGTGTTACATGTATTGATGTGTTGTCTGAATAAGTTATTTCTATTCTAATTTCCTCCACGTGTCGTCGCACCGTAAGAGGTTTTTCAGTACGAGTAGGTACATACTTAAGACGATACAGGAGGGGTCAATTTTCCATACAAACGCTCTCGACTATTTATTTCCTCCCTGGTTTTCGAAGATAGAGCAATGATTTTTTTCAACACAGATTATTATTATTTTAATCTGTGTCGGACCGTTTTGATTTTTTTGATATTCTTATTTTTAAAGAAGCTAGAGTCCATGAAAAATTTCCAAAAACGGTGTTATGGATTATGGCACAATAAAACCGGCCAAGTGCGAGTTGGACTCGCCCACCGAGGGTTCCGTACAAACTTTCAATGGTTAAAATAATCATACTACTTATACTCATATTCATTTATTCATATTTGTAACGCCATTTTACACGTCAAGATTTGATTTAAAAAAATAATATTTATACAGCAATAATACTTAGAGAATAAATAGACAGAAGATTGAAATTAAAAAAAGTTAGGCAATATTCACATAAAAAATGCACAAAAATATTTTTCTAATTAGGTAATAAAAAAATTGTCATTAGTGTAGAACCCGCTCGACCAGCCAATTTTTTAAGCGATAGGTACTTAAAGTTCGACACACTAGGCGCTTCAACCACATATTGCGGCAATTTATTATAGACGGCAGGGTCCATTACATGTGTTAATTTGACCGTAAATTGGATTTCGCCAATTTACGGTCGATACCTACTAACTTTCCGGCATTTCGAATGTTGTACTTGGAACACATGTTGTTAGTTTTGTCACAGAATATATTATGTATAATAGTACAAGTACAGAAGGCTCCTTTGATGTTCACAAAATGACGCCATTCTAAATTCTTACCTACATTAACAAACGGACCGCACGCGAGCAACCAACATTGAATTTTTCCCCTCACTAGCTCGGAAACACGTGTTTTGTCCTTTAATACCAGCGGGTAAAAACGCATTTTACCCACTAGTGAGTGGGTAAAGTAATTTGACCTTGAATAAATTCAAATGAACTGCTTTAAAATTGATAAAAGTAGGTGAATCTAGTAATAAAGATCATTTACCACCTGTGGAACTACTGGAAGCAGTGATAAACGCATTTCTTGCGTTGTAGTTTTCTCGCTTCAGTGAGGGGAAAAGTTTTGTGTTACACTCGGGTGCAAATGTATTTTACTTCTCGTGTGTTAAAAAACTCGCAAGTTCAGGATTCTATAAATAACTCGCAAGTTCATGCATGATTCTTCAAATAACTATTATACAAATAACTATTATTGCGCCGCGCGAAGGTCGTCGCCAATGAATGGGCCGCGAACTCGCGGCCGCTGACATGTACTTGTAGCGCGGCGATAGAATCGCGGAGTGAGCCGCCCCTGGTTTTGTATGCTGCCAAGTTCTCTCTTACATAAATGGCTACCTGCATGATAACTTTTGCAGGCAGTGTAATGAGTGTAAAGCTAGAAACATACTACGCGGACGTCCGTCGTAAATCGACCGCGACCGCGACCGCGACCGAACAGTGTGCACGGAACAAAACATCCAGCGAGCCAGATTTCGAACGGACGTCCATGCGCTCAAGGCCACGTCCACGTCCGTCGACCGATAGTTTGCACGGTTAAGTGTATATTCATTGTCCAGATCCCCGTCCGCGGTCGATTTACGACGGACGTCCGCGTAGTGTGTTCCTAGCTTAAGGATTCTTATTTTTTAAAGAGTTCTTTGGCCGGAGTGTCTACTGTCTACAGGTACCTGAGCAACGATCCTGACAGCTCGTTTCTGAAAGCGAAAGACCCTCTCCCATTCAGGACAACATCCCCAAACCAGACCTCCGCAACGTACTGTATTAATGAATGGACAGTGGCGAAATAGCATGTCCGGGCTACTTCTGGAGCCACAGACTTTGCAACTCGACCTAAGGCAAAGCACGCACTGCCCCGACTACCACACGGTTTATCTACTTGCTGGTCCCATTTTAAGCCCTGATCAATCTTTAAACCTAGGAAAGTAGTCGTGGATGCCTGTTCAAGTATTTTCCCATTAACTATCAACGGCGTGGTCATGCGGCCCGAAAGATTAAAATGCACAAAGTGTAATTAAAATGTTGGCAGCCTGTATCGCAACTGGAGGACCTACGGAAGTAATTAGGACAATAGATTCTTCCTCCTTCCTCCTTCCTTCCTTCCTCCTCCTTCCTTCGGTCCTTTGAGTCGTCGGCACCCAGGCCCCTTCTAAGTACAGGTTTGTACAAGTTTCTAATGAGTCGACTCGGCAACGCACATGTGCCACTCCTTGAGTGGCAGGCGTCCATATGTAACAGTGACCGCTTTCCATCAGGCGGACCGTATGCATGTTTGCCACCTACGTGGTACAAAAAAAAATCTCGACGAATTCACCTTAAACATTAAAAACTAAATCAAAATCGATTGATTCGTTCGGGAGCTATGATGCCAGACAGACATGTCAAGCGTCAAACCTATTATTATTATAACATTCCTTCGTTTTTGCGTTGGTGGTTAAAAACAAGAAACTTCCTTCAAAACTATAATAAAACACAACTTTCTATGAAAATCGGTAAAGTGCGAGTCGGATTTCGACATTTCCATACAAAAAGGTCATGAGCGCCTAACGACATGTGATAGCAACGTACACTAGATTTGTACTTTAAAGATTTTGCGTATATTTTGGAAACTATAAGAGATAGAGCAAATAGACTTCAGATTTTGGTTGTCGGTGGCACAATTTTTTTGTTTTCGTATATATACATCATTTTTTGGACCTATTAGGGCAATATTATGGTCAGTGCAGTTCTAAACAGTCTTAAGCGCCTCTTTTTTAGTAGGAACTTAAGTCATTTTGGCAAATGATTAAAATTTTTAACAATTTCTAAACAGAAATGAATTTCTTTCTACCTGTCCATGGCGCTCACAAAATTTCAAAACATTTAGTAAGTACTTGCAGCGGCAGTGAGTGAAAATCTCAATTTGAGTTTTTTTCTCTTAAGTCCGACTTACGCTTGACTGTAGATTTCTAATAGGTTTTCCTGTAATCTACAGGTAGAGGGCTACCTCGTGTATTTTTTTGAAAATTTTACGCTAAGTAGTTTCGGAGATAAGGGGGGGGGGAATGGTCATTTTTCTTAAATAACTTCTAAATTACCAAAATAAAAACTATAAAAAAAATATATTTGAAATGCTTATAAAATGCTCTTTCATTTGATATGTATCACAATATAGTTCTAATAACTTTGATTTTTAATTTTCAATTTTACCCCCCAAAAGTGCCCCTTATGATTAAATTTCGTTTAATTTCATTTAATTATACTGCATGTCCGTCTTTGGGCCACAGGTTTACATACGTGTGCCAAATTTCAAGTAAATCGGTCCAGTAGTTTCAGAGAAATCGGCTGTGACAGAGGGACAGACAGACACGCGAGTGATCCTATAAGGGTTCCGTTTTTCCTCTTTGAGGTACGGAACCCTAAAAAAGGTGTGGTATTCAAAATTGGTAAAAATAAACTAAACGGTCCGACACAGATTATTTCATTGTTATTCATATTCTCAAATTTCGTTACGATTGATTAAGTTTTGAAGGAGGAAACAGTCGAGAGCGGAACCTCGATTTTAAAGATTTTTTCGCAATATCTTTTAACTGAGTTGTTCTGAATGGATATTTTTTTTCGATAAATCTAGTTGTTAACACTAGTTAACACATTACCACATTGAAAGGGGCCCCACTTTCCATTTCAGCATTTTCGCTCCTGTAGCGTCTTAATGTCCCTTTGGAATTTCGACATGACCAGAAATGCACAGCTTTGCGAATTAGCGCGGACATAAAGCACTGTATGTACTTCAAACTAATATCATCGCCCATCGGCCACGTTTGTAGATTGTTTGCTCGCTTTGACAGAGAATGCTCTGTTAATATTCTGATCTATTGGATTGGATGGGAAAATCAACCAGAAATCACAATTCTCAGTACTGAGGGATAAATTTGTGAAACATGCACATAGTCGATACGGAATACAGGTACATGTACCACAGTTAACAGGATATGAAACATGCACGGAACCCGTCAATGTTTGACTTTAACAAACACAGCCCTTTATACCGAGTCTAGTTTGGTCAAAGGACTTCAGGGTACTCAGTATCAATGGATTTGGCCTAACACTATAGATATTGGTTGTAATGTAATGAAACCTTGGCTACTCCATGACTACGTGAAACAGATCTTATTTTTAATTAAAGCTTATTCAGTGTGTAAATCGAATATGTGCGAAACTCTTAACGATGGTTAGTATAGGAATAGGACATAAGAAATGCAAATATATAACTTTTACTTACAATATTATATTCATATAAGGTAAAATACCCCATAATGGACGGTGATGCCATTATGGACAAAAAAAAACAAATCCTTAAAAATAAGTATCTAAAATTAGTTTCTAAAAACTGACGGCTATGTACCATAAACTAGAGTTGTAGAGCTGCTTCATTTTGAAGTTTCAATGAATTCGGTTATTTCTGAAGGATTTAGCGACAAGATGAAATTCACCAGTTACCTGAAAAAAATATCAAGACGAATTCTTAGTAATGTTGCTAAGAGAGTTGAGTTCATGTATAAAATAATAAAAAAATAATACGCGGTGTAAACTTGAATGCGTTTTACTTACTGCATTAAGCATGAGATAAGGTATAAAACATACTAGTTTGTTGCTCCAAAGATATAAAGAAATGGCGTTATTTTGCGAGTGTCCATTACTGGAACCGAAAAACTGCGTACCTCCTATGATGGACAAGGAACAATTTACAAAACCAAAATTTACAAGAAACAATCCTATGTTAAAATAACCCAAACTAATTGTATTTATGGTATATAAAATTGACTCATTGAGTATCAGTTGACTTTAAAAGTAAAATTTTAAACTTATTTCACTGTCCATAGTGGGGGATCCATTACTGGAGAACTGCCGTTCATAATTGGAGAAAAAACACCTAGTTTTAATTTGTTAACTATAAAGAAAACAATAAGAGTATCTATTCTGCAATACGCTTGAAATGTAAAAAAACCGGCCAAGAGCGTGTCGGGCCACGCTCAGTGTAGGGTTCCGTAGTTTTTCGTATTTTTCTCAAAAACTACTGAACCTATCAAGTTCAAAACAATTTTCCTAGAAAGTATTTATAAAGTTCTACTTTTGTGATTTTTTTCATATTTTTTAAACATATGGTTCAAAAGTTAGAGGGGGGGACGCACTTTTTTTTCCTTTAGGAGCGATTATTTCCGAAAATATTAATATTATCAAAAAACGGTCTTAGTAAACCCTTATTCATTTTTAAATACCTATCCAACAATATATCACACGTTGGGGTTGGAATGAAAAAAAATATCAGCCCCCACTTTACATGTAGGGGGGGTACCCTAATAAAACATTTTTTCCATTTTTTATTTTTGCACTTTGTTGGCGTGATTGATATACGTATTGGTACCAAATTTCAGCTTTCTAGTGCTTACGGTTACTGAGATTATCCGCGGACGGACGGACGGACGGACGGACGGACGGACGGACGGACAGACAGACATGGCGAAACTATAAGGGTTCCTAGTTGACTACGGAACCCTAAAAAGGATAAGACATTCAAGATTTAACACGCTTAGCGGTAGAATTTTTACATTTATCAGTGAAATATCAAAAACAGGCGAAAAATTTTCTTAAACTGTCCATGATTGGGTCCGTTACCTTAAGTTACACATAAACTTGAATGAGTTTTACTTACTGCATTAACCATGAGATAAGGTATAAAACATGCTAGTTCGTTACTCCAAAGATATAAAGAAATAGTGTTATTTTGCGAGTGTCCATAACTGGAACCAGAAAACTGCATACCTCCTATGATGGACAAGGAACAATTTACGAAACCAAAATTTACAAGAAACAATCCTGTGTTAAAATAACGCAAACTAATTTTATTTGGGGTATATAAAATTGACTCATTGAGTATCAGTTGGCTTCAAAAGTAAAATTTTAAACTTATTTCACTGTCCATAATGGGGGATTCATTACTATACGCTTAAAATGTAAAAGAATTATAGGATATTCCAGATTTAAACACGCTTAGCGGTAGAATTTTTACATTTATCAGTGAAATATCAAAAACAGGCGATTTTTTTTCTTAAACTGTCCATGATTGGGTCCGTTACCGCTTATAGCATATTACACTATTAAACAATAAAATTGAGTTACTTAGAATTGAATTTATAATTTTACCCATACAAAATAATTCATCCCCCAATGTAGGTAATACAAATACACTTTTAAAAAGTTTACAGTTACTTTTAAAAACTCCTATCGTGTATGTAATGGCAACATGAAATGCTGAGATTTTTTTCAAAAATTCATTGTGGGGTGATAATTAAGAGTAATTTTTTTTAAGTTACTCTTAATTATGAACTAAATATAAACACCTTTTAATTCATTATAACTCGGATAAATTCAATCTGTGGTTTAATTTATCACCCGTATAAGGCTTACACACTGTATACGAGTACTGCTGAAATTGCAAGTATAATTTAGTTGTGGTATCATTCGGTATGGCCTGACGGAAGATCAGCGTTGGCCGCCCAGGCTAACACCATGCTGAGTCAGGACCATCTTCGTGGCAAAGATGTGTAAGTACCTTCTTACCTTTTAGTGATGTTACGTGGGTAAATAATTTTTTGTTGTTGATCTGTATTTATGTGTAGTTTTTTTTTTGCCATGAATTAAAATATTTCTATTTCTAGTTCGCGTCATCCACGATGATGCCCAGACAATAAATATAATAATATCCGATATTTTTAAATTAAAGGAAAAATCGGAGCGGTATTACATATTTTTAAATTAAAGGGAAAATCACAGAACTTAATTTAGATAGAAGAAACAAATTCATATATAGTATAGGGGCCGAGCGTGTCAAATTTTGTACTGAAGTTGATTCTTGCCTGTAATTTTAAATATGTCTCAGGCTCTTGATTGTTCATAATTTTTGTGTTGTTGCAATTGAATATCACGTAACATGGCATTTTTTATGTTTTGGTTGACTTCAACTTACAAAAATTGACGCCAGAAAGCTGCAAGCTGCGAGTAAAGACGGACAACTCAGTGGATTTCACTGAGTTCATTTGACACGCTAAGTAGATACGTTTGCTTGATCTATGGTATATATGAAATCTGTGGGGAAAATGGAAAAATTCACACCTCCGGCAGGACTCGAACCTGCCATCACGATCACGGTGGCCTCCGTGGCGCAGTTGGAAGCGTGATGGCCCCGGCAAGGCCAGAGGTCGCAGGTTCGAGTCCTGCCGGAGGTGTGAATTTTACCATTTTCCCTTTAATTTAAAAATATGTAATACCGCTCGCAGACGTTTCTGCATGATAAAAAACAAATTTAATAATATCCGCTTAAAAAGTTGTTTTTTTTTTACTGGAATTGTCAGAAATGTCGTAGATCACATGTACTCGTAATTGTCGCCCGAGGCAAAGCCGAGGTCAAGAAACATGTGATCTGAGGCTTTCTTATTTACTGGCCAAGGTGTATATAATATTTTTCGCCAGGAAGCGGCAACTTCGTTTAGCGCAGCGGCCCAAAATTTGATGCTTTCCGGCCGAAGGACAGAAACAAATATTGTTTTACCTTTTCTGACTACATTTTAAGCAGTATGTTTCTTTGTTACTGTTAGGTCCAATACCGGGAAGTGACGAACTCGAGCAACGGGCCGTGGCACACCGCGAACTCCGACATACCGCCCTACATACACTCATTCGAAGTGGATGGCCTCATCCCTGACAGATATTATAAGTAAGTAGCATGGAGCGTGGTCTGATATGGTGACTGCTGTCACTCAAATAATGAAAATCATAATATTGGGTTGGTAAGAAAGTAATGAGCGAATCATAACCAATATTGTAATTTTTATTTAATTTATTATTTTAATCATTTATCAAAAATATAACGGCCTTCGTTATCTACTACTTGTCTCCATCGTTCTGGTAAAGAATGAATAGCATCGGCGAAGAAGTTCTTAGGTTTAGATTCAAAAAACTCAGCTATGTAATGTACTGTCGTAGATGGGCTTGATCATCGAACTTTTTTTCATTCAAGGCATTACTTAGCGATCTGAACAATGCGTAATCCATAGGTGCCAAGTCTGGAGAGTACGGTGGATGAGGTATCACTTTCCAACCTAGCTCCAATAGCTTTAGCCTAGTCACTTTTGCAATGTGTGGGCGAGCATTGTCGTGTAAGAAAAAAACTTTAGCATGCTGTGGACGATTCTGACAGATTTTTTGGTTTAAATTTTCAAGCTGATTACAGTATACTGATGCGGTAACAGTCATTCCACTTGGTAGGAGTTCCCAGTGAATAATACCATAAATATCCCACCAAACGGACAGCATAACTTTTTTCGGGTGTGGCTCTGTTTTTGGTGCCTCTATTCCTTTTTTGTTTGGAGCTAGCCACTGACGTTTGCGTGTGTGATTTATATATAAGACCCATTTTCCATCTCCAGTGATAAGATGGTCCAACCAGTTGAATGTGCGGCGAAAAGACAGAAGTTGTATGCAGATATCGGCACGGCGGTTTAGTTGATCTCTATCAAGTTCGTGCGGTATCCAAACACTGTATTTGTAGTTTTTTCCCAACTCGTGTAAATGTGTTTCTATGGTGACATGAGAGCAGCCTAACTCGGTAGCAAGAGTACGACTCGTTAGCCTCGGATCTCCTTCAATTAAGGTTTTTAATTTGGCTACATCAATCTTCACCGGTCGACCAGACTTAGGTTGATCTGATAATGAAAAGTCGCCACTACGAAACCGCTGGAACCATCGTTTCGCCGTGGCCTCAGACACAACTTCAGGAGCAACACGCTGACATATATTACGCACTGCTTCGGCGGCTGAATGGCCAGACTGAAATTCATGTAGTAAGCAATGCCTTACATGCACTTTTAATTCGTCCATTTTCTTCCTTATATTAGCTCGGCGACAGCTAGTGAATGACTGACGAGAAACTGTGCGACTCGCCCTTTATATACTTTCGACCATAGAAGATTCTAGAACTCTCTCAAAAATTTTATGTGGAATTCAATCGATCGCTCATTACTTTCTTACCAACCCAATATTAAAATAATGGATAAATTTAAAAGTGGAAAGTTACACCCTTGGGTGAGACTTGAACTCACGGCCTTCGAGTATCGATCTAGAAGCCGTGAGTTCAGGTCGCAGTAAAGGTTGTAATTTTCCACTTTTGAATATATTATAATTCTAATGGTATCAATTGCAGACGCTTCTGCTAGTTGAAATAGTAGATTGTACAAGTGCATGAAATGACCAATTTTTACCCGTGGCAATTTTTTGTACCAAAATGGACATTTATGCCCTTGTTGTGCACTCTGCTTTTCAGTTTGATTGCGAGGAAATAATTATATTTTTCACGGAAATTTACTCCACTAAATTGTCGCAAAACGAAAGGATACATAATATACATAACCAATTCCCGCCAGCAAACTTTTTTTATTTAATTTTCAACATGTGATCAGAGTTTCAGACGCTTGGTTTTCAGCTAAGTCAAACATTTTTGAACGATAATCGACTCCTATTTTATGTGACTTACTAAATTGAATGACGGAAAATACAGAATTCTAATAAATTGTGGCAAAAATAATATACATAAAAAAAATTGTCATATACACAATTTTATTGCTCAGTAAAATTTTTCAATATGTTTTAACTGTTTAGCTGTTGAGACATTAGTCTTAAAAGAAAATTTTGCTTTATGCTCTAGACCATAAAATGCGATTTTATGTCGTCTACGCACGATATAAAGGTGTACTTTTTGAGTATGAGAAGTGAAAATATTTTATTTGCAATCGAGTAGTACACAATTTGGATATCATAAAACCGTGGAAAAGGATTGATTAGTTTTATATTCAACTATGGGAACAAATCAAATTATTTTAACAAATATTTTGATTTGTGTTTTTTTTTTATGTAGTCACACTACTATATACAGGGTGGTTTAACACCATGTACCTTCTCGGGAATATAGCGTTATATAAGTGCAGCAGAGTAGATTAGTGAAGGTTGGAATGAAAAATTAAACATCATCATCCTCCTTGCGTTATCCCGGCTTTTGCCACGGCTCATGGGAGCCTGGGGTCCGCTTTGACAACTAATCCCAAGATTTGGCGTAGGCACTAGTTTTTACGAAAGCGACTGCCATCTGACCTTCCAACCCGAAGGGTAAACTAGACCTTATTGGAATTAGTCCGGTTTCCTCACGATGTTTTCCTTCACCGGAAAGCTACTGGCAAATATCAAATGACATTTCGCACATAAATTTCGAAAAACTCATTGGTGCGAGCCGGGGTTCGAACCCGCGACCTCCGGAACGAAAGTCGCACGTACTTACCGCTAGGCTACCAGCGCTTTGGAATGAAAAATTAAACAAAAAATAAAATTAACAAATTTGCCAACTTTTGGCCCTGGTGATAACCCTACATGCACATACCATATTGTTAGATTAAGGGATCGCAATCGGGAAATCTCGGACATTGTTTACATTATTTCCGAGCGTTGAATACACTGATGTATGAATGACGCATGTCAAATACTTAAATGAAATAATGGCAAAAATATGATTATCAATCTTTATTACATACTTTTAACCATTTTTAACACTATTTTCACGTTAACATCCTACGGTGTTCAAATGTTCTTCCATCTTCGTAGGTAAATGCATGATGTCCCGTGACGGTGTAGCACATGATATTTAATATTGTATGTAATTAATGTTTCCCTGAATTCTGGCGATAATACCGCAGTATTTTTTCATCAAGTCTAGCTGCAAGGCCCGCGGGTTGATTCGTTGGTCATTTTGTGCTTTTTCGTGATAGCCACATTGGGATAAGTTTGTAATCTATATAATATAAAGCTACAACCCGACTGACATTTTTCAAAAAATGGGCAGAAGGAGTTTTTGCGGGTGGCAGTGTTTGGTGTTGTCGTATAGAGTTTGGTCCTGCGACCCCGGATAGATCAGACCGTCGGTCTACCGGTTCCGGTTAAAAAAATGTTGGACGGCCTGGCCAAACGGCTGGACTTAGCCGGGGAGTGTTCGACCAAATGTCATAGAGGACCCTGGGCAGTTTTTGACGCCGCCATGTTTTTTTCAAAATGGCCGACTTTTTTTTTTGACGATTTTTCAAGTTTGTCGTAGAGAGCTCAAATTTTGGTCATAGAATCTCTAAGCGGCCTTGATTCGAATGAAATAAAAAAAAATTGAAAAATGCTACAAATGTGGGAAAACTGGCCACTTTTATTTTGTATGGCAACTTTTAAACCGTAAGAGATAGCCGGGGGGTGCTCGACCAAATGTCATACAGGTCTCGGAGTAGAAAAAGTTGCATTAAAAAAAATTCTAAATGGCCGACTTTTTTTTTGAAAAATTTCAAAATGGGCCTAGCGCGCTGAGATTTGGCACACGGGTGGAAGGTCACCCCAAGATTTATATTCAAAAAGAAAATTTTGAAAAATTCAAAATGGCGGCCTTTGAGGGCCAATTGAAATTTGAATGGAGGTTTTTCTTTTAATTACCATAGCTCCGTAACGGTACAAAGAAGTGAAAAGTGCTCAAACAAATGTTATACAGTCACCCGAGGTCCATCGAATGGCATTAAAAAAAAATCAAAATGGCCGACTTTTTTTTTGAAAAATTTCAAAATGGTCCGAGCGCGCTGAAATTTTGCACACGGGTAGACAGCCACCCCAAGATTAGTATACAAAAAGAAAATTTTGAAAAATTCAAAATGGCGCCCTTTGAAGGCCAATTGAAATTTGTATGGAGGTCCTTTTTTTAAATCCCCATAGCTCCGTAACGGTAGGGAAAAGGTTAATAGTGCTTGAACTAATGTTGTACAGTTATCTGAGGTCCATCGAATGGCATTTACAAAATTTCAAAATGGCCGACTTTGAAATTTTTTTTTATTTTCGGTCCGAGCGCGTTCAAATTTGGCACGTGGTAAGAACGGGGGCCAAAAATAGAAATGAGAAAAAAAAATTTGGAAAAGTCAAAAACGGTGGCGAGAGGGGACAAAGTCAAATTTCCCTACCAGTTTGTATGGAGGTTTTTTTTTAAATCCCCATAGCTCCGTAACGGTAGGAAAAAGGTTAATAGTGCTTAAACTAATGTTGTACAGTTATCTGAGGTCCATCGAAAGGCATTTACAAAATTTCAAAATGGCCGACTTTGAAATTTTTTTTTTTTATTTTCGGTCCGAGCGCGTTCAAATTTGGCACGTGGTAAGAGCGGGGGCCAAAAATAGAAATAAGAAAAAAAAAATTTTGGAAAAGTCAAAAACGGCGGCGAGAGGGGACAAAGTCAAATTTCCCTACCAGCCTGAGGGAGCGTTCTACAGCCCGACGGTCATTGCTCCGGTCCAAGTTCCGAGCTGCGTACAGACAGTGCTCCCACCAAGCAAGAAAATATAAGTAAATGTGTCTAAAAAGCGACGCGGCGGGCCGGAGGCCCGACGCGGAGCTTCGAAACCCAGCGAAGGCCGAAGGCCGAGCTCCCTGAGAGGGGCGCCAACTTCCCTACAACCCCCACAGTAACTACGCGTAGGGCCGAAGGCCCGGAGCGTGTCTGAGGCTCCCAAGCACGCGAAGGCCGCAGGCCGAGCTGCGGGCAGAGAATGCTCCCAAGCAGAACAATAATTAAAGTGTCTACAAAGCGACGCGGCGGGCCGGAGGCCCAACGCGGAGCTTCGAAACCAAGCGAAGGCCGAAGACCGAGCTCCGCGTAGGGCCGAAGGCCCGGAGCGTGTCTGAGAGCCTCCCAAGCACGCGAAGGCCGCAGGCCGAGCTGCGGGCAGAGTGCTCCCAAGCACGCGAAGGCCGTAGGCCGAGCTGCGTACAGACTGTGCTCCCAAGCACAACAATAATCATAAGTGTCTTCCCCAGCGAAGGCCGAAGGCCGAGCTCCGCGTAGGGCCGAAGGCCCGGAGCGTCCCTGACCGGCACGCCGGCGGACAGGGAAGTTGGAGCTTAAACACGACCCAATAGTAAAAGTGTCTTAGAGAAGCGAAACGACGGGCCGGAGGCCGCAGGCCGTAGGCCCGTTGTGAGCTTCTCAAGACACTTTTACTATTGGGTCGTGTTTAAGCTCCAACTTCCCCACAACACCCACAGTAACTACGCGGAGGGCCGAAGGCCCGGAGCGTGTCTGAGAGGCTCCCAAGCACGCGAAGGCCGCAGGCCGAGCTGCGGGCAGAGTGCTCCCAAGCACGCGAAGGCCGCAGGCCGAGCTGCGTACAGACTGTACTCCCAAGCAAAACAATAACAAAAACTATCTTAACAAGCGAAGCGGCGGGCCGAAGGTCCGACGCGGAGCTTCGAAACCCAGCGAAGGCCGAAGGCCGAGCTCCGCGTAGGGCCGAAGGCCCGGAGCGTCCCTGATCGGCTCGCTGGCGGTCTGGGAAGTTGGAGCTTAAACACGAGCCAATAGTAAAAGTGTCTTAGAGAAGCGAAACGACGGGCCGGAGGCCGCAGGCCGTAGGCCCGTCGTGAGCTTCTCAAGACACTTTTACTATTGGGTCGTGTTTAAGCTCCAACTTCCCTAGAACTCCCACAGTAACTACGCGGAGGGCCGAAGGCCCGGAGCGTGTCTGAGAGGCTCCCAAGCACGCGAAGGCCGCAGGCCGAGCTGCGGGCAGAGAGTGCTTCCAATCCAAGCACACAAAGGCTAAAGCAAAAAAGCAAACAAGTAAAGCAAAAAAACAAACAAGCTAAGCAAAGAAACAAAAAAGCAAAAAAGCAAAGCAAAAAAACAAACAAGCAAAGCAAAAAAAACAAAAAAGCAACAAGAAAGACCGCGGGGCCCTCGGGCCCCGCGCACCTTTAAAAAACTAGTCTAAGTGACTAATATCAGAAGCACCTAAAATTTTTTCTATGCCCATCCTGATGCGAGAGTGGATTTGGTTTGTTACTTTTGTTAATAATCAGTCACATTACAGTTCCATTGCAGTTTCACGTAGAGCAAATTTCAATAATCACGATGTTTTAACATAGGCAATTTTAGTTGAATAATTATGACATTAGATGAAATGACAATACCTATCATTTCAAGCGTCAAACATCTTATCAATTTTCGACCACGTAAAGAGTTTTGCTGGTCATTGAAAATGTAACCTATTAATTTTGCGAACCAAATAATAGTTAAGAACTAGGTCATGCATGAAAAAATGTACGCCCGGCTTTAAAAACAGTGATGTGAAAAGCGGTTATACCAATTATTACATTATATCAGTCTAAGTAAGATAAACATAACTTTTTTTATGATAAAAGAGGTCGCGATATCTTCCTTAATTGTTTATGCCTTCATGTTTATGATTAGTAGTCAGTGGTTGTCATATCTAATGTCACTTGAACAATTTTTGTGTTGATATTATTAAAAATATGTATGTAACCTAAGCTTTCATCTGATAAATCCACAAAGAGAACGGTCCCTGAAAATCCTGCGACGTTTGTTATCGGTGTCGGAAACAGATCCAAAATGGTACGGCATCAAATTAACACCAGTAAATGTTCTGTCATCTAACGATTGTTTACAAGTAAGGTCATTGACCCTGTCACCTGTTTAGGGTTTGCACCTAGTACATTTTTACAAAAATGTTTGAAAGGCTATAACTTGAAAATAGTTAAAGTAAATTGTATAGTTTCTAGGGGAAAAATGTTGTCCTAATGCTACACTATCTCCCATTTCCCGAAAGGATCGTGGTCCGATTCCACGCGGTATATAAATTAAAAATCGAAATAAGATGTCATATATTAAAGAAAAAATATATATATTAGTTTTATATTAATAATCCTATTTTGCGATCTATCAGGTTCAACTAAGTCTTGAACTCGTAATTTGGCCATTGACATAATTTTGATCATTGTCCTTTCTTTTAGATTCCGCATAGCAGCCGTATACTCAAACCAGGACAACACCCAGGGTCGGAGTAGTCCCCGTTTCTACTTACAAAGAGGAGGCATAGAAGGCCCACGGGCCCCGGACCTCATTGCGGCTGAGCCTGTGTCTCCAAGCAGTGTGAGACTTAACTGGACGGTAAGTTTTTTTATCTGAGCGACGTCCAAAGGCTCCTGCTTACTACTCTTTTCGCAGACCCCTTCTAAAATGTTTGCAATAGGCGAGACGACTATAAAAATCTAATTAGTCCGTCAGTTAGATTATCAAAGAATTTTAGACACGTATTTTTTCTTCTTCTCTATTCCATACCTGAATTTCTTGTTGACGCTTTAAATTAGATTGTAATTATAGTGTATATAATATGTATGTGTGTGCATGACTTATTGACATAAGAAAATATATGTATGTATTGTGCTTAATTATTGTTATTATTTATTTATTAACAACATTTTATTTGATATTTTATTTATTCTAAATATTCGTAATGTAATGTGTTTGATTCAATTAACTTGTAGTATCAATTTTAATTTAATTTGGATTTTAATGTAATAATTTTTAATGTATTTCAACCATTTTCTTGTTAGTTGTTTGTCTTTTTTAATGTTTGCATGTTAATATATAGAAATTTAATGTAATTGGTATATGTATACCCAATTTCAAAATTGTACTTTGTATGCCTATCGGCGAAGCATAGCGCTCTGACTGAATTTTGTACCAACATTGTTACCTATGTTTACAAACAAATAAATCGTTTAAATCGTTTAAATCGTTCTCGTAAACGAAAAATGACGATGGTACAGTGCGTTGAAGTTTACTTAGAAGTGACGTCACAAGCCCCTACTCCGGAACTTTGATGCTCTATATCTTTACTTTATTAATTTATTAATTACAAAAAGCGAAAAATATGTGTTCAGTATTTTTGGACAATCTAACTAACGGACTAAACAGAATGCCATTTTTTTATGTAGTACCTGTACCTACCAGAGTACGTGGTTGTAGTTTGCGCGGCGGCGGCTGGCTTGGTCTTACTAGACTGTTCATCATAACCAGAGGTCGGCCAAATGGGCGTCATTGCTCGCAATAACATGAACATGACTTGAAAGTTTGATTGATTAATGAAATAAATGATTGATGATATAATGATAATGGTTGTCTATTGTTTGCCCGACAGTCATTTAACATAATATTCATATGCCCGAATCTAACTTGCCTGAATTTCATTTGCCCGAATTTGTTTACCATAAAAATTGTATGACATACTGGTTGTTTAATGTTTATCCGAACATTACCTTCCATAATGATACAATGCCATACTATTTGTTAGCCATATTATTAAGTACAATAATATGGTTTAATATAATATTCAAACACCATAAGCAATTATTGCCATATTAATTGTTGCCCATATTTGAACCTACTTTCTGATAGCAGTTTCATTTTCCAGGGTGTCACAGTTCTAACCTTTTTTTTTTTTTGTTGACCCAAGCATTTTCATTTTCCAGGGGGTTACAGTTCTAACCTAACCTAACCTACTTTTCAAGCAGTTTAATTTTCCAGGGGGTCACAGTTCTAACCTAACCTACTTTCTGATAGCAGTTTCATTTTCCAGGGGGTCACAGTTTTAACCTAACCTAACCTTCTTTCCGATAGCAGATTCATGCTCTAGTACTTCTAGTAGTGTCGCCTCTGTGATAATTAAGCATTTCGATGATTCTGCCAAATCACATTATGGAAATTGACTTTTCTGGTCGCTAATTTGGATGACAAATGATGGTATGGAATGTGTTACGTAATTGGGTGATTCTAAGTTAAGAGGTAATACGTTGTATGGAGTGACGGCGCGGACTTTTTTTTTGTTTTTTACCTATTTGTTTATTTGTATTAGTTAAAACTTTCAATTTGAAGTGTTTACAAAGAGGACCAGTCAATTTATTTGTTTTATCGTGTTTTATAAGTGACCAGGGGAAATACTCAGTCCAGGGGAGATACTGTTGCACAGGGGAGGATACTTTGTGACCAGGGAAGAGACAGTTGTATAAAAAATTTAGTTTAATTTTTTAAGAATTAATTTTATTTATCGTTTATTATAGCTCCTACTGGCAGGTTCATCAACAGCCTCAACTAGTGCCATTTACGCCTGTCCATCAGCCCGTCTCGATCCAAAGTGCCGTCCGGCACAACCATTACTTCTAGATTCCGTTTTCCCCTTCCACGTCAAACACGTTTTTCATAATGTTGTCATACGATAATTACCATTTACCTCGAAATCTGTCAGTAAAGTACTATATTTTAGGTCATTTCATTAAACATTATTTACAAAATCATGACATTCGGCCATCCGTCAGCGTGCAGTCGCCTGGCGCACGCCCCACACAACCAAAATCACCAGTTCTAGAATAAACTGAAAGACTTGAATATAATTATGAGGCATCAATTAATCAAGTATTACAGATTTTTCACATAAACATTGGACACATTTATTTATACTAAACAATCATGACATTCGGGAGGTTAAGTTTTTGTTTAAGTATCCGACTCGGCATGTCACTTTTGTGAAATTGGAGAAAAAGATTTCTTTTTATGAGTTTCGTAATTTCATAATAAAATTAATTAACCAGTGTGAGAGACCCTTAGGAATAGGTACCATTCAAGTTAGTGTCAAGCAACTGACGTTACGTCATAACAAATTAATCCTAAGAAGTACCTTTAGGCCGTACAACACTTATTAAGTCAATAAATTATTTCTTTGAATAACTCGATAACAGAGTTACGACACTAGTTTCTTAGAAAACTTGATTCTACTTTACCTAAAGAATCTTCCCTTAAAGTTAACGGAAATCAATAAAAACACGTTGTTCTTTCACAAAACTATCAAAAAAAAACATTAACTTCACACGTGTATCCACGAAAAGTCAGGAAATTATACTTCTTGCCTTGTTAATGAAATAATGACATATTGATTCTTAAAGACGTGTTTACCTCACGCAAAAGACAAAATGTCACACATAAAACGGTCATTGCGTCATACAAAAGACATCACCGTATCACATACAAGACGCCTCTGCGTCACACAAAGGACACCTCTGTGTCACATACAATACGCCACTGCGTCACATAAAAGACACCTCCGTGTCACATATAAGACGCCACTGCGTCACTCAAAAGACACCTCCGTCTCACATATAAGACGCCACCGCGTCACACAAAAGACACCTCCGTGTAATATATAAGACGCCACCGCGTCACACAAAAGACACCTCCGTGTCACATATAAGACGCCACCGCGTCACACAAAAGACACCTCCGTGTCACATATAAGACACCACTGCGTCACACAAAAGACACCTCCGTGTCACATATAAAGACGCCACCGCGTCAACCAGAAGACACCTCCGTGTCACATATAAGACGCCACTGCGTCACACAAAAGACACTTCTGTCTTTGGTACGTGACGGTGACGGTTATATACCATGCCGACCAAAACTTTTCAATGTACATTTTTTTGTGTGTAAATCCCTAATAACAATCGATCACCACCACCCATGTATTCCCGAAACATTAAACGAGTTGTTGTTGATTTTAATTGCATGGGGATTATCGCAATGGTTGGGATGTTTGGCACAGCAAATATACTAGGCACGTATTTAAAAAAAATAAAATGGATGGAAATTAGAACTAGACGAGGGGACAGTAACGGTTATGATTAAAATGCTATCATTACTAAAAAAGTCCACTGTTAGTTAGCTACCCTCAAATATTTTAAAATACGAGTTGGTATTCTAGGTAAAACATTATTACAAACAATCGAAACAAATAAAATAACACTAAAAATAACCGTCACTCAGTCAAAAACGGAGAGTTAAAAACGGGTAGGTACGTGTAAAAATATCAATAGGTACCCATAGATTTAGAATATATTTTTGAATTATACTTTTTGTTACACGTTTTCATTATTAGAGTCTGGCTAGCCAAATATTGTTGACAGATATTTCCTTGTGGTATCACCAATTGTCTATGGTTTAAAAAAAAGGCTAAAAGTCTGCTGTCAATTTATGTCACTTATTCAAATTGTTCGCGGGTTATTAAGGGTAAATCTTAAATATTATAACAATGACGATACCAAGCGAGGTCCGCAATTTGCTGTTTAAGCTAATAAATAATTACAACCAAGAGCGAAGTCGACGTGAAGCGGCATATAATGAAAAACTGCAATGTTTACAAGTCGTAAACAATATAGTAGGTTGGTGCTCTATTAATATTTTGATACTTTAAGTACTAGTTCTAACATTTGCCTAAAACTTTGATTAAGTATGTGAATATAATAAAACTTAAATCTCATAAACAGGAAAGGAGTGTAAAGACAAGGAGAAACTCGAAGCTCTGGAAAGTATTAATAAAATAAAAATATTGGAACGTAACGACTTACTTACGAAAAACCAATATTTAGAAGAAATCAGTGAAGTGACTGGTCAGTAGTAATTTGATATAAAAATATAAAAAATAAAATAAATAATATAATTTAGCCTATATACGTTCCACTGCTGGGCACAGGCCTCCTCTCATGTCTGAGAGGGCTCGGGCTATATAGTCTCCACGCTAGCCCAATGCGGGTTGGAGACTTCACATAAATCTTTGAATTTCTTCGCTGATGTATGCAGGTTTCCTCACGATGTTTTCCTTCACCGTAAAGCTGGTGGTACATATTAAATGATATTTCGTACGTAAGTTCCGAAAAACTCATTGGTACGAGCCAGGATTTGAACCTGTGACCTCCGGATTGAAAGTCGGGCGTCATCGTCATATCCACTCGGCCACCACTGCTTATATGGCAATAAAAATATAAAATATATAGAAATATCTTGGTGAAACATGTCTATATATGAGCGGCAAAAATGTCGATAGTGCATTTTCTTTACCTACCTACTTAACATATTAAACAGACATTTGAAATAAAACTCTTTTAAACGGATTAATCGCGTATATTAACATCATGACCTACGTTTCGAGCCCTTTACAGCACTCGTCTTCACAGGTTTCTACCCCTAAGACAGACATTTGAACCTTAAAAAATGTCAATTACCACCATTAATTGGATCAAATGCTAACAGATTTTGTCAAATTTCTGTACATATATTAGCAATTTCTATTGATTTTCAATATAAGTGTGCACAGAAAACAAAAATATTTTCTAGTATCAAAACTATATCTCCTACTATACCAAATGTGACCAGCCCTAGATTTTTTGAATTTCCCGCCAAAAGTTGGGGCAATATTTCATTAGCCACACTCTATAAGACTATATATGCCACTAAACTATACTAAACATCCCATTGAACCACTTTGAAGGTTAAAATCTAAACCAAGATATAGGTAATCACAAATCACACAAGAATTGAAACACTTTGTTTTTATAGACCGATGGTTGTGAGCGTGAAGATCTCTAGACACTTCTGAGATATTATAGCTCCTACTGGCAGGTTCATCAACAGCCTCAACTAGTGCCATTTACTAGTGTTGAGTTCCTCACTCATGAGGCACCTCATTTGTACCACTCATATTGGTGATTTGTCGCAGCACTTCACACGGAAAAAATGTATTACATCACACCTCAACTCACCTCACCTCATTTTACTCATAACCTCGCGCGCAAGTCTCGCAACACAAACACCTCATGCCACACAAATCATTCACAAACTTCAAATCATTCAAAAACTCATCTGTCACACGCGCGCCTCGCGGTCCTCAAACTCCCTCGCGAGAGTCGACACTTCAAAATGAAGCGGCTCATCGTCTATGTCACCGAACTACAAACTTTATTGCCGAGACAAAAGGTCCACCGATACATTTGTACCGGAAATCGCTTTGTACCGGAAGACCTCACCGCGACAATGTCACATTACCAACATTACTTCAAAAATCCTTTCAAAGTGAAACAGTTAGTTAGGTTTACCGTAAGAGTGAATGAGACAGACACGAGCTATGCTTCAAATTTGCCTCGACAAAATACGTTACACGTGACTCGAAATAAAACAGTCTTAAGCGCCGCAAGCTTTCATACATATTACGTCGTTGTGATCCAAGCATCTCTTCAAATTGGCGCGCAAATTCGGCAAACGCTCTCATTCGATAGTTTCGATGCTATTACTTGAGCTACCGACTTGACCAGTTTAACGTGACCTATCGGACCAACAGATTTGTATGACGGTTGTCATTTGTAATAAGGGAGCTCTCTTATACTGGTCGTGACATATTTATTTTCGAAGCGTTTTGAATACCAAGGACGAGTAACTCAAAATGTGCATTTATGAAGTTCGCTTGACAACAGTACAGGATTAATGACCGAAATATTATTTAAAATTATTTTATGTACTTTTATTTAGATTCGTATGTAGGTATTGTAGGTGTAGTTGTTATATATTTAAATGCCACAGATATGAACTTTGTACGAACGAAGAGTTAGCGTCTCACAGAATTTGAATTTCGCACCTTTTTATTAGTGACAAATATTTATTTTATTTTTGCAGTTTTTACTTATTTCTATATATCAGTTAAATTTTCGTTGGTTGTTTCGTCTAAGTTAAAAGTTTGAAAATATTTTTAGGTGGATAATATTTAACATCATATCGCATTGCAGCATGTTCAACGGATAAAGAAGAGACATTTCTATTTTGTTTTTACGTTATAGTTATAGCCTTCCTTAAGACAACAATATGGGCTAATATTATCCATAAAAAAAATGTATATCCATTTATTACACGGAGTATATATGCAGTTAATAACATGTTTATTAATATGTACACATTTTGACAACATTATCAAATAATAAACGTGAGTCGTGAAACGAAACGCATTTCATAGACAGTTGAAGTTGTCAGTTGTGTTACTTGTGTTGTGACAGTTGTTTGTTGTTTCCAAAGTTCAATGGCTATGGCTAATTTATTTGTATCATACAGTGATATTACTAATAAATACACCAAAATATAATAATGGTGACATTTTATACATGATTTAATATGCTTGTGGCTCTGCCTTAGTGTCTTTTACGTGCAAAAATATAGTCAAAAGTATGAACGGCGTCGAGAATGTTGGTGTTCATTTAATTTACTATATATTGCTGTTAGAATATCCACAGCGGTAAGTTGGTTATTTTTACGTAAAAGTGGTATGTAATTAGAAAACAATATGAACTCACGTTTGTTAAAAACATGCAATTTTTAAGGTTACAGTTTCAATTGAAATATATTATTATTAAACTGTAAATTATAAATGAAACCATTATAAAATGATATCAAGAATATTAACATACGATAAATAACAATAATCAACAGCTAAAATAGAACAAAAGTTTCATAGAACCATCAAATCAATTTGCTTTTTATGTAGTTTCATATTACAGCAATTGGAATTCTTAAATAATATTTCAGTCTTCTGTTGTTCAAGTTCTCTTCTTAACATTTAGTTGCAAATAAAATTTAATAGGTATAAAGGATGTTATTACATAGTATACATACTAGAATTTGTTGCCCGATTGAGTCTAACAAATCGCCGATAGCAAAATTTTATATACCAGTACCTCACCTCATTTGAAGTAAGACATTGTAACACCTCATTTTTGAAAATGAGGTACTCATACAAACTCATTTTAATTTGATGTCCTACCCATCACTACCATTTACGTCTGTCCATCAGCCCGTCTCGATCCAAAGTGCCGTCCGGCACAACCATTACTTCTAGATTCCGTTTTCCCCTTCCACGTCAAACACGTTTTTCATAATGTTGTCATACGTTACCATTTACCTCGAAATCTGTCAGTAAAGTACTATATTTTAGGTCATTTCATTAAACATTATTTACAAAATCATGACACGTTTTTATTATAATTATTGATTATTTATACTCAGACTTTACATTTCATAACATTCTTACAGCAAGAAAAGTGATAATTCCTTAATGAGTTGTCTTATTTTTCACTTCTCCATATTATCCATTAAAACAAAAATAATTTGAATGTACAATCAATAAGCAACAATTAACAAAAACCTATCCTTTTAATATGAGTATTAAACCTTTTTATTAAACAGCTTCATGAAAATTTCATATGAAGTTGAATGTGAATGTGCCCTCTTTTTTTCTTAATAGTTGCATTTTTCTGGAAAGAAAACCTTCTATCGTAAAGCTAAAATAAAAATAGGTACAACGCTAAACAAAGGTTAAGTGATAACGGAAATAAAAATAATCAAAACTAGTACAAAAGTATCTCCTCTGGACAGAAGTATCTCCCCTGGCATCAAAAAAGCCAGGGGAAATACGTCAGGGGAGATACATTTTCGATGAAAATCAAAAATAGCTGTAAAAGTGTTTCTCGTACGCAATTTATAAACAAACGTAACAATATATTCAACATTTACAGTGGATATTGTTATATATATTAGTATTTGAACAAATGATTGTGAAATAAAAGTGACCAGAGGAAAGACTGCATTCACTCAACATTTCTGTACCCAGCGAGTGCTGTGGCCGAAACAACCAACAAAACGGATGCATAGTTGCCTTACGCCCCTCTTGACGGTAACTTCACATAACACCCTGTTTATTAGAGGACAAAACCTCCACAGATTAACAACTTAAACCGACTTTTGAAGGAAAACTAAAAAGCCAGGGGACGAGACACGAAACGAGGAGGACAAAGTTTGGAGTTCATATTTGTTGTAAAATACAGAAATATAAGAAATTCCACTCATAAAATACTGTTCCCTAGTTATTTATGTTTGTAAAATTAAGGCTATTATGAAGTTCTTGAAAAAATATACAGAGTGGGGCCTGTAACAAAGGCGAAGAATTGAACTCTAGGCTATTCTCCTTATACTGATCAACATTTGTTCGGCGACTTTTAAAAATAACTTGTATTTATCAAAATATTTATTTGTTCCGGTGGCCGTGGAGACTAGTGGGTGCTGGTGTGCGGAGGCAAAAACCTTCCTCTGGGAGCTGGGGCGTCGTCTGCAGGAGAGGGGTCTCAACCCCCGCTCCGGGTCGTTCTTGGCGCAGAGGTTGTCCATCGCGGTTCAGCGTGGAAACGCGGCAAGTGTGATGGGCACTTTTGCGTCGGGAACGATGCGGGGTGGGTTGTTTGACTAATTTAGGTAGTTTGTTAAGGTTTTTTATTGTTAAGGTTTTTTTTTTATTAGTATTATGTTTTAAAACTAGTATTAAATAGTTAAGTATTATACGTGTAATTGAACTGTAAAACTTATTTTATAAACTTGTATTTTGATTTTTATCACCCTTGAAAGTTTTTTCTAAGAGGTAATGTATTGCGAATTCTATTAAGTCTAAAGTGTGACAGACAACGTCAATGACAACAATAATGGCGTACATTGAAGCTAATATTTATTTTGTATGAAAAATTAAAAATTTAAAGACTTCATAATTTTTAAAAGTCACTGAAAAAATGTTGATCAGTATAAGGAGAATAGCCTACAGTTCAATTCTTCGCCTTTGTTACAGGCCCCACTCTGTATTTTATTGTCAGTGCCGTCGAAAGTACCTCTTAACTTAGAATCACCCAATTACTGATTTCGATGATTCTGACAAATGACATTATGGAAACTGACTTTATGGGAAACAAAGTTTCTGGCACTTGATTAATATAGTAAACAATGATTATGGCATAAGATGTTATGAGAAACAATATTATGATTGTTGAATAGGGTGGCAAATAAAATTATGGCAAATGAAATTCTGGCAAATGGGGGTATCCCAATGATAATAGATAAGATTTCAATGGTATACTAAAATGAAGATATTATACCATCTTTTATTTCCTTTTATAAAAACAAAACAATTTATTTAATGACATTGCAAAGCATTCAAGGTGAAATAGGAATGAGTTTGCAAAGAAAAATGAAACCAGTATTTAAAAAAAAATCAAAATTTTGAAACTGTCATCCAATACATAGATTTGGCATGAAAGTATTCCTATTAATGTACTGAAGTTTGCTCCGTTAACTTCAGTAAATTGCGAACGGAGTTTTTCATAAGTATATTTTGGACTTAAATAGTATTTTATGCAACTGGTGGTTAAAAGAGGTCAAAAAAGGTGAGTGGCGTGGGTAACAATTTGAGGCGAAGCCGAAAATTGTTAATAAAGACGCCACGAGCATTTTTTAACTCAGTTAAACACCGTTGCATACAATACTTTTTCTACGACCAAACACTTATTTTGAAAGAAAATTATAAATTCAACAAATACCTACTTTTAGTCATCTTAGTTATCTAGTGGACCGCCTACCATTCTGAATATGCAGTTTGAGTGCAAACATGAAAATTAAACTGTCTATGGTATGGTTCTTCGAAGCCTGGCCACTAAGACGAATCGAGCCGAGTTGAATCGAGTTCTCATACATTTGAATGCGATTCGACGCGTCGCCAATGAACGCAGCAGAAAACGAAGGAGTCTCGACTCTGCGAATTGGTTTGTTAAGTTGGTAGCAATGTATAATTACTGAACTTTAACAGCTATATCGTGCTACTGCTACTAAATGTTTTCAGGGTATAGACTAGATAGACTTGTCCTGACATCTTTTATGTAGGGTTTTAAAGTTCTATGCACGACCTTGTAACTCACGAATAACAGTACGGGAGTAGAAAAAATAAATAAACTTACCACGGAAAATTTTGAAAAATTACTGTTTATTTACTTTAATAAATCTACACACTGAAAAGTCTGTGTTTTTATACAACGTAATATACAAATAAATAAAATTACAGGTAAGAATTGAATCAATCAAACTTTTGAGTCATGTCCATGTTAATGAAATTTACGTACGTACCCAAAGATTTAAACAAATTTCGATTCTCATCATAACAAGTTATATTACGTGAATGTTTAAGCTAATTATTTGAAGTGACAAAGTTTCTGAGAAATATTTGACGGGTATCCAAACTTGCTTAATACTCATTACCTTAGGATAACTCGGGGCACGGTCTAGGGTTTTGATATCGATATACTCAGTCGATATAATAATTTATTATATTTATTTTATTTCAAATACGTTACACAGTATGACAGTAAAAACCAAAGCACCGAGTAATTAAAAATACATAAAAACGTAAAAAATAAACACAAAAGTAGAAAAAATCAACACATCACAAATTATTTAGATTTAGGTCGTCATAATGAAAATTATCGCCTTTGCACGGGTTTGTACCTATCTCAACTATTCTGGAAATACCATAAGGGTCATTTTAAAATGTTTGTCAAATCCCAATCTTACGTTATCCCGGCATTTGCCACGGCTCATGGCAGCCTGGGGTCCACTTTGACAACCTAATAATCCTAAGATTTGGCGTTTAATGGTAACTAGGCCTTAATATTGGAATGAGTCCGGTTTCCTCACGATGTTTTACTTCGCCGAAAAGCGACTGGCAAATATCAAATGACATTTCGCACATAAGTGGTTACGAGCCGGGGCAGGCCTACGTCCGTCACTTCCTCGCGGTCGCACGTTAGGGCCCATTTAGACGGTACGAGAACTCGCATACGAGTTTTATTACATTGCGCTATTTGTATTGTATGTATGTATTTGATGGCTGTACAAAATCCTCAAAAGTCCGCAATGTAACTAAAATCGCATTTGAGTTCGCACGTCGTCTAAATCAGGCCTTAATTACCTACCCGCTAGCCGTTCATCCGAATGAACAAGTGGCCGAAGGGCGCCACGCGCCCGCCTGTGTAGTCGCGTGGCAAGTACCTACTATTCTTCTTACTTTTACGTAGTAGCTTATTAGTATTAGTTAAATAAAGCGTAGGTATTTGTCGTTTTGCGGGCATGTGAAGGATCTGTTACGTTAGTAACTTATTAATATAATCTGTGGCCGGGGTTCGAACCCGCGACCTCCGGCTTTCTTCTAGGCCACCAGCGCTTGCCCAATCACTTCATATTTTATTATTTAAATTATACTGATCTGGTACCGATATAATTATACCAAAGCAACTGAAAATAAAATAATATGATGACATGTATTTTTTCCAGTTGAAAGTTTTAGTTAGTGTCAGAGTGGTGTCTGACCTATGATATCTAAGCTACCTAGTATAAATATAGTCTAGGTAGTCTAGTCATTTACAAAAGTTTATACAAAAACAATGTTATATGTAGACATAGACAAGACAAGACAAGAGACGCCGTACCCAGCCAGGACATGCCTGCTCCGGACTAGCCGGCGTACCAGGGGGCGTAGTTTTGTGGGGAGTGACACGCTCAGGGATAGGGGGAGGATAGTCAATCAGCCGGCTATGCAGCCTTGAGCCAATATTGGAAGGTAGGAGGGGTAGGTTAAGTCATTAAAGGAGAGCGTTAGAAAATTAATATGTCTGTTCCTCGTTTTAGTTTCGATTAGCTAACTAACTCTGCCGTCCTATCACTAAAACCCATCTAACCCACAAATGATAGTTTTGAGATATGGGCAAAAAACATAAAAACCCATATCTCTAGGAAATGTATCGATTTAGTCCAGATTTCTTTTATTATTAAATTAAAACTAAATTCACGCTAACATTATTTAAAATCAATTTAATTAAATATTGTTTAATTTATTAGAAATTCGCCATTTTGTGTTTAAGTTATGCAAATAATTCCTAAAATATGTATGATTTTACTGTTAAAACACGGTTAAGTATACTTTAGCCGTTTTTTAGGATTGAATAATACATAAAACATGGCTTAATAACGGCAAAGTAAATTTACGTGTTTATAGTAATCGTAACTGAGCATTGCATAATAATCTAAAAACAATAGCTTAATAACCGCAAAGACACTAAACAATTTTATACTATCGTATATGCTCTAAAAAAATGCTGTAACCGTTTTTAAGCTATGCAATGACTACTAACATCGAAATAATTTGTATGCATTCCTAATCTAAAAGCCCGCTGGGTAATTCTCAAAAAAGTGGCATCGTACCCTGCCATCACGTTTTTGAATAGAAAGTATGCGAAATATATAATTTTCACATATAATTAAAATTTTCATAAGTAGGCATTAACGTGACACATCGAGGCCAAAACATATTTTTTCTGTAAATATAATACTTTTGTAAAAAAAAAATAAAGAAGACCGTTTTCTACTGTACCCTGCCTTGTCACAACGCGACACTGCTCAAGTTTTTGCTCTATAGATTATTGAATTGCAGTTGTATGATATTAAAATATCGTTTTTTGTAGAGAATATACTACTATATTCTTAAATATACGTTGCACGGGATGTTTCGATTACTTTTGAACACAAATTTTCACGTTCAAAGTTTGTCCAGCGATATTTTCTCTATATCCTGTGCGTCCGTGGTATTGCACCTCACTCACACACAGAAAGTCTTATTGAGACCCTAATATACGTAAAACACGTAGCCAGTATGGTTCTAGCCGCTGGTGTAAAGGTTTGTGTGTGAGGTGCTGCGGTCTTGTGGTTAGAAGTTTTCAAAGTGTGACGTTCGGAGTTTGTAACAGGTATGTCCACTTTATTCTGGCATGATTATTGTAAAATATTAATACGGCAGTTTTTTTACTAATAACATTTTAATGTTGTATTGAAGTATAACTATTTATATTAAAATTATGACAGTTGTATTATCAACAGTTTCGGAGATAATATCTAGTTAATCGGATTTTCACTACATCCTGTGTAACTTTATCCTGCCATCACTCTGCAGGGTAAAGTGACTGTTGACAGGATAAAGAAACACAAGTAAAAAAAAAGCTATTTTGACATGGTTTTTACTAACTTGCAATGTATGTATGTATGTATGTTTGTATGTATGTTGAGGTCAAATCTTGCAACCCAATTTGAAGCAGAAATGTTCAACCGACTGAGCTGAAATTTTGTATACACGCTGCGGATGACGTTCGCATATAAGCGCCGATATGGGGCATTGGGTCCTTCGATATTGGGCAATAGTCTACTCAGCGCCGAAGCAGTTCCGACGAGGCTGGGAACCAATTTGATAAAATGTTCCTCGGAGTACCAATTTTGGTTTGAATTTAAGCCCAAGTACTTAATTTGAGGCGTAAGAGGGACCGCCTCACCGTCAACAGGCAACATCCCTATCGCTCTTGCATATAGGCACGACAGAACCAGATTGCATTTCGATCGTCAACGATTATCATTTTGGCTAGGTCGGCAGCAATCACTTTCATCGGGCAGAAGCCAACCTTTCCCTCGAAAACCACGTCATCGGTCGTGGCAAGTAACACCGCAAGCCCAAACAAATTAATGCGCCCAACTGTGAGCTCAGTTGCCACTGTGGCTCTCCTTATTATCCTGGTACCTTCTTCCCCTCACGGCTACTATTGTGTCATCGGCATAACAAATGGTGATCATGCGGAGAAGTTGGTCTACTCTTATAGCCAAGTCAAAGCCAATGCTCCAGAGCAGGCACCCAGTACCGACCCCTGTGGAAAACTGTGGGTAGGTTATGATTATTATGAATATGCATGTGGGTAAGAAGAAGAATAAAGAAGTCAGTCTTGATTTGAGCACGTAGCCTCATGGACCTGTCCCTATACGTTTACATGGCGCAGCCGGTAGGAACACCACACTCCATTCGTCTTTCTAGGCATCTTCCTCCTGATTCATTGAGCACTTCTCTATCTGCGAGGTAATGCCCTATGGTGAATGATGATCTTCAAATATAAAGGTGCATCGTGGAAGCAATGCGCCTATTTTATTACCACATAAGGAAGAGAGCCGAAGTAATTGGCAATGTCAAGAGATACTGCGATGGCTCCCTACCTTTTCTCTGCTACCAGACCGCTGTATTTATGCAGCGCATCAATTGCGTCTATCGCTCCTCCCAGAACCCGATCTCTGATGTTTGGGCACGTGTCTTCCAAAATGCGTGCACAGCAGTAGATGAGACATACGATGATGCGCTCAACATCGTGCCAGTTTCATCTAGGAGGGCAATGGGACGGTATCCTAAGGGACAGTCAGCTGGACTACCCTTTTTCGAAAGGCACAGTCTGCCCACCTTACAACGAGAATTTATACTCTCTCGGAGGCAGTCGTCAATGTGGCCACGTAATCTACTTCCAAGATGTTTAAAGAGCCAAGGCACGCCGTCCCGTCCGGCCCTATAGTGGCCCTCATTTTAAATACTGACCTCATTATCTTGACATCTGTTACCAAGGAGACATCAAGGAGACGAACCAACTCTTCCACTGGGGAAGCCATTTCAGGCATTACACGCACAAGTACAACTCACATTGTGAATCATGATATGTGCTTTGTTGTTTTACAAGACTGTGATTATAGGTACTTATTTATTTATTCTTTATTGCACATAAAAAAGTACAATATGGTGTACATAATCCCTTAAGGCATTCTCTACCAGTCAAACACTGGGTCAAAAAGAAACATTTGGTACGAGCAGGCATCGTGACAGAAAACAATAATCAGATATCACTTACTGTACTTCAACTGATTTGAATAAAAAATAATGGATATTGTTTAAAAAAATACTTTTTTTTGCTTTTGTTTCTACTTAAAGAAAAAAAAATTATCCTAACAAAATCATAATAGTCGATATACGTTGAATTATTAGTGGTAAACTTGTTTTTTTATTCAAACTCTCTTTATCCTGCCACGTTTTCCCTGCTACCCTGTCTATTCACTTTCTCCTGTATGTCTAAAATTTCAACTCGCCATAACTTCTACGTTTTTACGACTATTTCGTTCCCTCCCGCAAATTCCGTATCATTGATGCACTCAAAAACATATTTAAATCCAAAAAGGTACAAAAAACCATTTTCATTTTTTTCCATTCACTTTACCCTGACGGTGCCACTTTTTTGAGAACGAACCCGCTACTAAGTTTCAAGCAATTCAATTTGTTAAATGAATAAAAGACAACTGTATTATATTGTAACCATTTATTTGCATGCATAAAAAACCTCGTTATAAGTTATGTTACAAATTAACATATTTAAACTTAATATAATATTCTAACATTAGTGAAAACTAACATAACATTAATATGAAACAATAAAATTCGCTTTTTACATTGCAACAAATCAATTTGCTATACCGACACGGCGAAAGGTGTCGCTCTTGGATATCCAAAGTTATTCGTATTATTACTATAATACACTATTAAAATAATGTTTTTATTACCGAGTTATATAAGGTTAAAAACGGTGGACATTGGCAGTTCTTACAAAAAGAAACACGGATTTCATTTATTATTCGCCAAGCAAGTGAAAATAGCAATCATTATTTATTTTATACTTCAAAAATTCAAAATACATTTAGGATTGTTTGACATAATAATTTTCTCTCTTTCAGCTTGATTCTGTTCTTCTTAAAATTTATTTTTCTTTTTTTGTGCGTTTGGTTTTCGACAGTTGTATTATTAATATGCTCTATATCGACGGTGATTCTACATCGATAAATGGTTATATGTACTTATGTGTAGGTCAGTCCTCCTTTTCTGTATGTAAAACTTCTGGATTTGAAGGGTCTGAATGAATTGGTACAGCAGAATACTTATATATCATACATCTTTTTTTTCTTTAAACTAGAATCAATATAGAGATCTTTGTTAACAATTTCTGGTAAAATGAGGTGCATCATTGCTTAAAATTGTATTAACTAGGTTAAATTTAAGTCTGTTTCTCTGTTGTTTGTATGAATTGGAGCGGATAAATCAAGATAAAGCTTCATTTTGGATGATACATATGTTGTCATTTTACAATTTTTACATGTTAGGTATAGAGTTCTTCTTCTTTCGAGTCATCACTTGTAGTTTCAATGCGTCTGCGACGGAATAGTCAAAAACCTTCTTTCCTTATATCAAGATGAGAAGCATTTTACGAATGATTAAAGAAGTAAACGTTGTTTGATTTTGTTACAACGAAGGATAAACCCAAATTCGATGATCGTCAGCAACGGTTTTAGCTTGGACCAGTAAATGGGAGTTTTAAAATTGATGTATTTTCGTCAGCATTGAAAATTAAAGCAGAAACGTTCGACGTGGCTAAGTTAGGCAAAGAATTCTGAGGTATCAATCTCAAAAATTCTTGAAACAATACACAACGATAGAATGTTCCTTGGTAAAGATCGAGTTGAGATATGAGCAATCCCCTTCTGTTCTACATTTATTAAACTTACTGCTGGTGTGATGACTTGTGGTCGGTTTTTCGGTATTCATTTTATTCGCAGATCTCTGTTATCGTTTGTATCCTGAAGTTCGTAACAAGCCTAAAAGAAATAACATTAATTAATTTGATTTTTGACTGCATTATTAAATCAGCTTGACGGTAATATAATGTTGCGCAAGTAATCCATACCTACATAGGCACTAAAACATTGTAAGGTAAATAAATGCTTACAAAATGTATGTGGCTATGGCAATGCCTACATAGCAATAGGATGGTACAATGTAATTTCTTGACTTTATTTATTTGTACACAATAGTTTTAACTGGGCTCTTGATCGAATAGCTTATGAGTTAGGTATTTACTTGTCGCGGCAAACGTGTGATAATACGTTAGCAAAACGCAAGTTGTGCTTGAAAAAAACCTTAAAAAAAAGATATTTAACACTTACCTGGTCTTCGGTTTCTTAACATTTTAAGGAGAAAATGTTCATTCACCGGTCACTACAGCCTTCGAACAACCTTCTGCGCGCGAGCCGCTCGGCCGACTGTCGGACTAGCGCAATAACTTTGGAAGGTATACTTTTACAACTAGCGGGGTTTTAGCGTAGCTTTGCTGGTTTGTCCTGTTTCAGTGTGGCATTATGAATATTTTTTAGTAATAAATTCACCGTAAAGCGCAGTAACTAGGTTTTAGTGATGTATTTGTAACCGAAATTACAATAAAAGTCTTTAAATACACGGTTAAAGGACTTTAGCCGTGTTTAAGCGTAGTATTTTATTTAAAAAAGTGAATGTTATAAAATGTAATAACGCAATTAAACGGCTTTAATGGGAATTTATGAAGCTTATGTCAAGTAACGTTGTTATAGTTATGTATCGTGTGATAAAACTATGAAGATAAACAACTGCTAAGCGCTTTAATATAAGTTATAGAAGACAAATGTGGGTTTGCGGTTTTATACTATTGAAAAGGGTTATAAAATAGTGCACTTAGCGAGGTATGTCGACTCTGTATCTCGGTAACTAAAAATGATAAAAATATGATTCCAAGACCAGTCGATGGGGAATTCTTTCCTATTTAAGAATATTTATCCAAATGAAAACTGGTAATATGCAGCTTAGAGGGGTTCTAGTGATAGGACGGCAGAACTTGTTTCGAGTTAGCTGTATGCAATATAATCTTAGAATTCTGGCTGCTCGTCGATTCGATGGTCTACTTCTTCTTCTGATTCGCTGTCGGTCTCTTCTAGTGTATAAATTTCTCTTGCTGCTTTTACGAATTGGCTTTTGTCCTCTGCCATGTTGAGCCATTCGGAAGGATGTCTGGGGTAATATTCCATGTCTTGCATCAGTGAATTTTCCCACGTGTAGATAGGTCTGCCCACTTTAAGTTTATTGGCTCTGTATCTATAGGCGGCCTCTAAGAGGTGGGGTTTAGGGCGTCTTAGGATGTGTCCTAGGTAGCACATTCGGAGGCATTTTATCCTCTTTGTGATTGTTTTACCGTTGAGGATATCTCGAATCTTAGCTGGTTTCGGTGCTGTTCCTGACTTGTTTATCATGTCTCTTAATATTATTCGCTCATAGCGTCTGAGTTTGGATCTATTGGCTTTAGTAAGGGCTGCACACTTGAGCCCGTATGTGATGGTAGGTTCGATGACCATTTTATATAGTAGAAGTGTGATCTGCCATTGCATTCTAGATTCTTTGACGAATTTAGTAAGAATTTTAGCGTTTTGTAGAGCCTGTTTGCAACGTGTGTGAACTGTGTTATTTCTAGATAGCGTAGACGTGATGTATGTTCCTAGGTATCTAATTTCGTTCACTGGGGAGATTAGTGAGCTACCGAGGGTGACGAAGGTTCCCTGGTTTTGGTTTGTATTTACTGGGTCTCTCACTAGTAATTTAGTTTTAGTCTCATTCACTCTGAGGCCTACCGTTTCGAATAAGGATTTGGCTTTATCGTAAATGGTATGAAGCTGTTGCTGGCAATTAGAAATAATGATTACGTCGTCCGCAAATGCCAAAATGATAGGTAATTGTATTTCTTGGTCCTGGTTGAGCTTCACAAAGGGAAGCTCTTCTTCAAGGGTTATGAATACGTCATCCATTAGTATCGTAAATAACCTGGGAGAAAGAGGGCACCCCTGTTTGACGCCTTTGCCTTTTTTAATCCACCTTGTTTGTTGCCCGAACCATTTTATACAGGTTAATTCGTTCATGGCCGCTTTGACTATTCTGTTGGTCATAGCTCTGTTTGTTCTACTCAATAGTATGTCCCTGAGGGCGTTTAGGTCCACGGTGTCGAAGGCTTTTTCCAGGTCGATTGATAGAACGTACGTTTTGTTGCCTGCTTTCCACTCTTCGTCCAAAACTCTCCGTAGGGTGAACATGTGGTCGTCTGTGGATCTGTTTTTCAGGAATGCTGCCTGGTAATTACCAAGTTCCTTGGTTGATTCTTCTAACTTTGCTAAAAGAAAGTTGGCGTATATTCTGTAGCCGGTAGTACAGATAGAGATGCGTCGGTAGTCGTCAATCGTTCTCGGATTAGATTTTTTTGGGAGGGGTACTTGGACTGACTGTGTCCAGGTGGCCGGCAAAACGTTTTTTGTCCAAGCCGTTTTTATATGTCCTAGAATCTCGGATTTTAGCTCCCAGGTGTTTGCTTTGTATAATTCCATGACCACTTGATCGATGCCGGGGGAGGTACCGTTTCTCATTTGGCTGATGATCTTATCAATGTCCTCCATTGTGGGGTCCTCTCCTAGTTCTGATGGGTCCTCCTCGATGAGTCCGTCAATGAAAGGCCCCTCCATGTTGTCTAGTTCGTTTTCCCATTTTGACATTGGGATAAAAGTGTTTTTGATTTGCCGTCTTTCTTTTTGTTTATGTCTTCTGTAGAAGTCGTAAGTGATCTTCATTCTCATCGATGGGTGTGTTTTGGCTAGCCCCCTGAAGAACGCTCTGCATTCTTTTTCGTCGTCTGCTGCTTCGATCGTTTCTAAACGACGCCTGCACTCTCTGAGATTGTTTCTAACTGATGGGTCCTGTGGGTGTTGTTTACTTTGAAATTTTGCCTTTTGTAGATTTGTTAGTGCCTCTTTGCGTTCTGTGGAGTAGTTAGGTTGATATTTTAGGGTCTTATTAGCGGCAGTTTTCATGATGTTCATGATGTTGTCCCACGGTAGTGGCATTGTTCTCTCCGCTCTGCTTTTCTCAGTTAGATCCATAAGGCAACCTTGGTATTCTTTAACTGTTGAGCTGTTTTGGAGCAGTTCGTAATTAAGGGTCCTGTAGTTGAATTCGTCGGTTATCGTCTCGTTGGTTGTCTGATAAGAAACTTTCTTACGGGTTAAACCGTGTCTTTGTTTCAGATTACCCCATATCATTTTGTGATCAGATAAGTGTGTGTACTCCCCTTTGATAAAGTTAAATATGGGTCGACTTCTTGCGTCTGTCATTATATGGTCGATTTGAGACCTTTTCTCTCCTGACCTCCAAGTCAGTTTACAGCTTGTCCGTCCAAAAGAAGTTTCTAATCGGAATTTCTCCCTGCGAATCAGGTCTAATAAGATTTCCCCGTTGTCGTTAGTCTTTTCATGAAAGAGGTTCCTGCCTATTAGTTTTTGATCCCGAAGTGCAGTTGTGTCTTTGAGGCCAATGTGAGCGTTCAAGTCTCCTAGGATGATAGGTGTTGCATTCTTTGGTTTCTTATCTAACAGTTGTAGAAGGCGTGTTAGGTCATTGGCGGCGGCAGACGCTGCATTAGACCAGTGGGTTGTGATAATAAATAGTGTGTGTCCGTTAGATGTGTCTATTGAGGCCACCATGTTGTTTGTGTTTTCTTTTGACCAGTTTAGCTTAAGCCCGGTGTTTTTTCTGATTAGTATGGCTACGCCTCTTCTGTTGTTGTTTCCGCTAAGATTCCACGTGTAGTGTTTTGAGTCGAGTGTGCCAGATTTGAGATGTGTTTCTTGTAAGCATGCGATGTGGATTGACTTTTCTTCCAGTAGTGAGTCAATGTCACGTTTTTTAATTTGTGTCGCCGCACCTCTTACGTTCCAAGTGGCCACGTTTATGTTTTCTACATCACGTTTATGGGTGGCAGGCCGCGGTTTGGTGCGGGTAATTCTGTAGCCGGTCTTATCGGGTATATCTTCTGGGGTCCCAGTTCCAGCCGTAAGACTGAGATCGTTATGTGGTATATTTCTCGTTAATACTCCTAGATGGCTTTCAAAACAGTCGTAGTGATTGCCACTAAAAATAAGGCCTATATTACCGACCGCGTCATGTGGTATGGTGGGAGAAAAGCATGCTGTTTCTTGTGGAGGGGATCCCTGGAATATTTTTACATTTATGCTATAATAATCAGCCGCTGCAATTAGTATATCGGTGCCACCCCATGTACCATCTACGTATTGTGATTTTATGTAATTGTCGATTTCTGCGTTTTGCGCAAAGGTGTCCAGGTTGCTCATGATTGCCATATGTATTTTAGGGTCGTTTTTATTTTCTTCCACATATCGCGCGAGATCTCGTCGGATTGCCTGGTAGTCAAATGTTAGGTCATATAGGTCGTTTATTTGGTGGGCTAGTGCGCGGTATAGGCAATTCCCGTCGCCTTGTATCTTTATGATTTTGTTATCCATGTTGGGGCTTGTATTTGATGTTGCAGTTGGCGTTGCTAGAGTATGCTGTGGGGAGGACTTATGTGTCTAATTTATGTTTAGGGTTAATTTCTTACTAATGTGTCATGCAGTTCGTGCAACTTAGTGTGATGTACTTATATGTTATATTAGGGCTAAGTAATGTTTGGTTGAATTATTATTACTAACCATTAACTAATGAACAATTTAATTACTGATTATGTTGACCTAAACAACATTAAAACTAGAGTTCAACTTACAAATAAAAGTGAGCTTGTACCAAACTACGTATCTAATTACATAGAACTTGGGTTATGCTAATTAACTTATATAGTAAAGAATATAATTAAGTGTATAATATTTGCTGTGTGCTTATAGAATTAAGTAATGTTTATTAGGTATGCAGTACTTGCGCTTTCTGGGATTATACTGTTTTACAGGGTATGGTGTGATTTAGGTTATTTTTCAGTAGTGTGCAATGGCTTTCGGGCCTTGTGGTGCCTAATTAATATTTATTTCTGTTTACTAACATTAGTTTCTAACTGTGTGACTGCGCCACGATTGAGTAGCCCGTTGCGTTTTTTATGTATACTACTTACTTATGAATGGGTAGTACATACAGATACAATTTTTTATAACTGTGATATAGCTAACGTTCGAAATGTATTTGTATAGTTATCCTTCTTCTTTGACTCGTAGTTTCCTGTTCGTGGTGTAAAGTTGTCCAAGGATCCCGATTTTTTGGTGGGAATAATTACAGTCTAGCGAGTGCCCCGGGGTAAAGACAATACGGCTCAATGCGAGTCAGATAAACAACCCTGCATGAATAGAGTTTTACGTAATTTATCGTTTATGACCGTGTTCGACAGCAAAGTGATGGCTGGGGCTGGACGCCATATGTGTGCGTTTCTACTAAGGAGTTGTCATCGTTTTTTTTGGGGGAAATTTATCCTTTTCTTTAATGGGAAGTTATTGGTTTGTTTTATGAGTTGGGTGCGCAATGTGTTTGTTATTATGTTGTATAAGTTATCCAAATTGTTCCCAAGAAAGGTCCGGGTTTTTTGTGCTTTGAATCTTGCTGTTTAGTATTTCCGAATGTCTGTGTCCGCGGGTGCTGCTATTATGACTTAATATGAAGCTTGTACTTGTATGCTTAATGTGCCTTCCAGGCTGCGATATCTCGTCTCGGAAGAGTCCTTCGTTAGAAGGGTACAAGAGGTATGGTACCTAATTGATATTTGGCGCAAGGTAATGTGGTGTGTAGGCCTAGGCAATATTAAGGCTAACGTAGTTATTAGTAATTACTACACAAGTATACCTAAGAAAACATTCTTACTCGGAATTAAATGAAATAAAGATTAAACTATACAAATTTTATACCTACGAGATTTATTTATACCACTTGAATAACAAATTACAGAACTACGGTGGTATTAATGCTATAGATTACCTAAAAATAATTATGAAATAAATTATGCTAACTATACCTAATAGAAATTAATGTTGTAAATTTGGAAACGTAATGTGCAAATTATTATTTTATGAATAGATGAATAATATTGGAAAATGAAATGTTTCATAAGGGTGTTATTAGCTGAAGTATATTATAGGTATGGACACTGGACAGGTATACGATGCCTATGAGGTTTGTCCATTAAGTAGTATGGTCGCGTTACGGGTGTACAAATAAGTTAGGTACTTATATGTTAGGTACTTAGGAACAGTATGTATACTCCGGGTGAACTAGGCATGTATAATAGTTGTAGTCGGCTGGTTGTGGTGTATCACCCCCGCTATGTCTCTGTACCGGTTCGTTTGTGATATGTACGTTGTGACTCGTGGACCTAGTGGACTGAGTATACTGCAGTACTGGTGTTAGTGCTAAGGTCTAGCAGAGATGGAACGAGCTCACCAGTTTGGTCATGGAGGTGTAGTTGGCAGCAGCTGCTGTTCCTCGGCGTTGGATCGTAGGCGCCGGGCGCGGGAAAGTTGGCCCGGTCTGGGAGAGCGAGAGTCACACACTAGGCTAGTTCGCTGCTAGATCTGGTGTCCCTATAAGTTATTGATTTAACACTGTCCCTAGGATTGAGCCACAGACACTGTAGGAATGTAAACACACTGCACAGTCGTAACGCGGGAAGAGGTTCGTGATTCTAAATAGATCTAACACTGTCTCTATAAATGAGGTAAATCTAAATGATTATGTAAATAACACACAATACACTCGTAACGTGAAACCTATAAGCAACTATTTGTGCAATTTGGACGCGTAAGGAACTTGGCGTAGGTTGCGGTCGGCTAGTTGTCGCACTTGCCACCCGTAGGGTTATCGCGGGTTCCTTTGTTTTGGCCGAGGTTTTACAACTTTGGGCTCTCGGGGGATGCGTCCGTCTCCCACGGCGTGTCAGACAAGACTCCAATGTTATATGTAGACATAGACAAGTTTTATTCAACATCACATGAAATTGCTACAAAATGTATTACATTATATTTGTCGACATAAAAAACTTAAATTATTCACGCGAGATTAAATTATACATGCCATGTGTGTTGAACAGGAGCTTGCCTCGCATAATCTGGTTTTCAGGCAGACCCTTGATATATTTATTGCCCCTTACTGCTGTTAGTCGAAAACCAATTGGCTTGAAATTGTACTGATGTGTTGTGTAAAAAACGTATGTAAAATAAAAAAAATAATAAAAATGGTAGAATGCTGTTACGGAGTATTGTTTGCAGTGATGTGTTGAAGAAGGTATTAATAATTATATATAACGTCACAAGATCGGTATGCGTGTAGGAAAAATTGCTTTTTATTTAAATGGAATAAATAATTTAAATATAAGATTAATCGAAATAAAAATATTTAATTTCATTTGATAGTGGTCGAGCGGCGGTGGAGTAGAAGCGGAAGGTTTCTACGTGTACTACCGCGCTGTATCCTCCGCGGGCAAATACGAGAAGGTGACGGTGGAGGGGGGCGCCACTCGCGTTGCCATCCTCGGACATCTGGCCCCCGACACGGCTTACGAGTGGAAGCTACAGAGCTACACAGCTCAAGCGCCGTCAGAGTTTAGCAAAATACTTGTAAGTACCTCCAAACATGCATCACTAACAGACCACATAAATGAGAGAATGTGACCGTGGAGAGGGCGCCACCCGCGTCGCCATCCTAGGCCACCTGGCCCCCGACACGGCTTACGAGTGGAAGCTACAGAGCAACACCGCTCAAGCGCTGTCAGAGTTTAGCAACATACTTGTAAGTACCTCAGGGTTAGTGGACTGTCAACTGTCATATTCCATATAAAATGGTGAGTTAACCCTCCGGTTAACGCTCCATTTTCGTTGGTGCAAGTGGCCCTAAGACATCTTTATTTAGGCACCTATCTAACACCTTTCCTTGTCCAGGTCGCAAAAACCCTGCCCAACCCGAGTGTAACGAGCACAACTACGGAGCGGCAGACGGAAGACCTGAAGTCAGGTGGCAAGGCGCCAGCGGCGCTGGTCACCGCCGGCGGCGCCATTGGCGCTACTGCGCTCCTTGTCATCCTGGTCGTCACCTTGCTTTTGTGTAGGAGGGCGAGGCGGCTACCTGCTAACAGTAAGTCCTTCTAGACTATTTTCAGTTTTTGGCTTTAGGTGCTCGGCGGCGATATATGTACTTATACAGGGTGGTCCAAAATTACTTTGACAAAGAATAGGGAAATGTTGAAATAAACCAAAATAGGTATCGAAGTTACCGAAAATATTTTTTGGGCCTATATATATTGTATATTTCTACATACACCATGGATATTTCAACAGCATTCGTGTCTATTTCGCAAGGTTTGCAATATAGACCAATTGTGTAAAAACATTTTTCCAGATTCATAAACTAGATACATTTCAGCCTACTTATGTACGTAAATTCACCGAACTTAAAACTATAAACTATAGTTTTTAATCAATGTTAAAACCCTAGCCCGTTTATTGATTACAAAAATTAGGATATTTTACAAGCTATACGTGCAATAAGTTAGATGAAAGTCATACTAGAGGTGCAGCGGCATATCGTTAAGTTTTTGTTCTAATATTTGCGTTTGTACTTCAAAACCAAAGGAGGATATTTTGAAGACGATCCGATTTATTTGGGCAATAATTATTAAGGTTTCACATTTTAATTTGTAGGACAATCATTTGTGTAAGGACAGAAAAATAATTACAACAATAAACGTTTGTCAACGCATTTTTGGGCCTTTACCACAGATTAATAATAAGCCTTTACCGTGAAATATGCCAACATTGCCCACTATTTACGAAAAATTGCAAATATTTTTAAAAGTTCTAGTTGTAGTGTGTGTGTGAAATTTAAATATTATTTACTGCAACTTTAAAATGATATGAATTCGTTTTTTCAGAAATATTTATAAAACTATGTCATACTGACGTTATAAATCAGATTTTAAGAAATCTCTTACTGCTTTTCATTTTGATATGGTTGTAGAGTGGCCTAGGGTTCCAATTGCTTGACTGTACAGTCAACTACACTGTAAGTACGTGCGTGTTTGTGTATTTCACGAATAAATTACTATTATCTTTATTTGATATTAGGTATAGGTTGGTATAGGTAATGTAATTAATGTCTGCAAATATTGAAAGTCTGCTATTTCATTTGATGATCATCCTCGTAATTATTCGAAATTTACGAGTAAGTACATTATTTTGTTGTCTAGCTGAAGTTAGAAAGGTCTCTAAATCTAGGCCCTATTTCAAAAATGTGACCGGAATAATTTCTCGTTTATTAAAGGTATTCCTAAGATCAATTTTCATGCATTATAGAATCGATTAAAATAAGAATATATTTTATTCGTGAACACAGGCAAGACAAGTTATTCATTATAATAAAAACAGAAAATATGCATAGGTAGGAAATAAGTTTCACAATTTAATATAAATCAGAATTAATATTACTAAGTGGTATTATAATAGCCTTTGCGAGTTTAAAAGACCGGTCTTCACAAACAGAAGCCGTTCACGAGTACGACGCATATAGGTATCTCAGCCATCGCCTCCCTCAACCTTCATTATACTTACTCGCTTGAATTCTACCCCCTGTAATATATGTATGATCGTGCGTATTTTTCAATTGTCCGAATGGGGTGCGCCAAAGTTTATATAAAATTGTTATATAGATTATTGGTAGTCCGAAAATGTTTCTCATACAATTTTACATTATAACGATCATTATTTATATCAATTTTATGTTAATAACTATCGTAACTTCGAATGACTTATGTTCATAATGTCATTCATCATAAATACGTTTTATACTAATGTTTATGTTTATATACTTATTGATCATAACGATTGCAAGTAATATAATTTATCGTTATATTATTTTTAACAGAACAGACATCACATGTGACAGTCCAGTTAGGTGCGACGACGAGCGTAGCGAGGAGGAGCGTGTTAGGTTGACCGTGAGCGAACCAGAAAATAATTTTTAATGTAAATTGTATATGTCACTGTAAAAGCTTCAAGCGCGCTTCTATAAATGGCACAAGTTTTTCATAGAACTTCCCCAAAACTTTTTAAATAATTTTATGATGAATGATTTTCTTAAACGCAAAATTATGAATGTTATTAAATATTTGTATAGAATTTATGATTAAAAATTTTCGACTAAATGATTATTATGAACAGTGATAGTAGTACTGTTGATAATAATAAAACAAAATTATGATAAGTAAAATTATGAGAAATGATCATTCGGAGCACAAATCGGTATTAACAATAATTTTATAACAAATAATTTTATATGAGCCAATATGGACCCGTACGAATGACATAGGACGGGTCGTCTACATCTCGCGGCGACATAATCTCGCGCTAATCATGTGTAGTTGTGCACTGTAGCAGCACATAATTGCCGCGAGAGTATGTCGCTGCGAGATAGATCACACGTCTTCTTCTAACTGTATCAATGACATAAGGACGGGTAGTCTATCTCGCGGCGACATAATCTCGCGCTAATCATGTGCAGTTGTGCACTGTGTAAGTTGTAACGACTAATTTTGCATTTGTTTCAGAAGAGAAAGGCTCCGGGCCTGAAAGTGGAGGCGCTAACGGTTACATACCCGCCAAGGTGCCGATCACTATCACCGCCAACCCGATGCACGCTGAGGTGAGTACACTTGTTGACCGACGACGTAGGTCTACCGTTTAACTCGGTTTGTTTGTTCTAGCCCTTTCCAACTGACGAAATCGAGGAATAAATTTTAAATTTTAATGACATAAATGTTAAAATTGACAATTATATGTTAACAACCCGCTAACAACCTCACGATCGTATCAATTCGAGTGTAAAGGGTTAGATATGTCCTGATGTTCTCCTCTACGGGTCGCATTTCTCAACCGGTTCCCGGAAAAATTTGTGACCATATCCTATAATTAAATGTTTATTTTCGTCAGTCCAGTTTTTGAAATGTTTTGATAATGTGGAAACGACCATTAAAGGGCCAACACGCCAATAGCGTGCATGGCGTAATACCATCGCGACTTGACTGTGATAATGACATCAAGAACTAAGTAGCTATTTTTTTTACTTCCCAAACTGCATCTCATGGAACCACTTTAGTTACTTTCCTACGTACTTAAATTCGTAAGTGATCGGATTTAGTAAACAGATTCTCGACGTGTAATAGATTTGAACCAGTATTTTAAAGTGTTTTCATTTCCAGAGCGGCGATGGAAGCGTAGAAATGTCGTTCCTACACAACAACAACTGCGGCAACACGGCGGGCACCGACGACACTCTGCCGCGGACGCGGAAAACAGTCCCCTCGCGGCAATACGTGTGATTTCAACTGGACAGTATACGCGCAGGGTACAAATTTAAAAACTCACTGTTGACAGCAGGGAGCCACACTCTCGCTGCAATATTGAGAAATCGGAAATGAAACTTATATGAAATTAACTCGCAGGGTCGAAATTTGGAAATTTTACTGCTCAGTTGTAAACCTAAGTATTATTAAACAAATGACTCTCAGTGATGGGTGATTAGAAATGGACTTTACTTCTATACGCATGCGTACATTTTGTATTGTTGCCTTATGAGAAAAATCTACCATTTTGGATGCTCGTAACACGAGATGTTTATACACGGTGAAATAAAAAGGACCGTTCAAATTTTGCATAGTGACTTTTGAAGTCATAATGAACAACTTTTATTATGAGACCAATGCTGAAATCGCGAATAAATATTAGGCTGTTCCATAGAAATGAGCGGCATCGTGACAGTCGAAATTAATGATACTTACAGCTAAATTTCTTTTCGCGATTTCAGAATTGGTCCCATAATAAAAGTTGTTCATTGTGACCTCAAAAGTCACTATGCAAAGTTTGAAAGGTCCTTTTTATTTCAGCCTGTATAACTAACTTAATTTTTCACACACGGTTGAAAATTGAAATTTCAATCTTATGACTGTTGCTTTAGTAGAAAATTTTCTACTAATTTCAACTTCATTGACATGACTCAGACTTCAAATTGTAAGTATTCAAATGGTCGAAATTTGTCAGTTTTGGTTTTGATTGTTAGGATTTGATGTGATATCAAATTCTTTCTTTTTCAGACTTAAGAGAGTACAACATTATATTTAATTAAAAAAATAGTGTAGGCTGCGACTGTTATAATAAGATTTCCATCTTATTTTAACTATGAATGGAATTTCGGAAAGAAACGATTACTGTATTCATATAATTATATCAGTTTACCTAATTACGAATATTTTTACAATGTTTAAAAGTAAATCGAAATTCAGTATATACGTTAAGCTTAAAGAATAACTCACGTAACTCACGTTACACAGGGCAGGGTCCGGGCCGAAACTTTTGGCGCCTTGTTTTCTATTGTATAGCATCATGTGATCAAATGTCACAGAAAATTAAGGCCTTTGCCCGATCTAACGTGGGTCCTTCTTATATAAATCCTTTTTAAATTATATTCTTAAATGATACTACAAAAATCGTTGATAGAAATGTTAAATTCCGTCTAGTTTAATAAATTTTTAGAAATTGCTAAACTTGAAATAGTTGATATTCATTCTTGAGGTATTCTTTTTCCGTATTTTTGTAAATTTTGTTACATTTAATCCCGTTTAGTGGAATTCGTTCTAACTCTTGTTGAAAAATATTTTAAAATCTAAGTACAAGTATATTATTTTTATCCTTAAACAGCGGACGCGGAGGTTTAAAATTTAATAAAACAAAATTTAATCTGGTTTCGCTGTAATAAATGTTAGGTTAGTTTAAGCGGGTTGACGCAGAATACACTGAACGTGTTCAAAATTGATTTCAAAATATAGGTTCCGAAAGTTGTAGGTTAATGTAATTTCAAGTTTGCCACGGGGCACATAATATCTACTGTTGTAATATTGTTCGAATCTATCGCGTTTATGACGACACTGAAACTAAATTATTATTGTTAATCGTTAATTGTCATAAGACACAATACATAATGTAATTGCATAACAAAATTGCCACCCACGAATCAGTGTTTGGCAGTAATCTGAGTAAAAGCTGCTAAAAATATATCACACCAAAACAACACTATTATTATGTATAATCTTACTAAATTGTCTGCTACTCAATAATAACCTCACGATTGAACCAATTTTCTTTAATACGAGCCTTTAAAGAATATTTACATTACACTCATTAATGTCTTCGAAACATTGACTTTTTAAGCTAATTTTACTCTAAATCGTTTGTAATTTTTCGTAGGTACGACTCTACATGAAAAAATGTGTTCCAATTTTGGATGAAATTTGCCTCATCGAAAATAGTCTCTCTAGGTAGCATTGCTTATACATAGGGCAAAATATTGGCTAACCGACGTGTCTATAAGGCGTTCCGCTATTTTCATTATGTATTATGTAGAGACGATGCACGCTAAGCCTTAAACATTAAAATAATTAAACTTCGAAGACGCTAGCCTTAGGAGTATAGGATAAAAGGACCGTTTTATGCCTCCTACTAACTATTAGCAAGAACAAGAAATGAGTTTGTTCCGCAAGAGCTATGAAAAGCCGCGCACCGAAGTTTAACTTTACTATATGAGTTCGGAACTATGTTGAGAGGAGTTCTTGTGTAAAGCCAGTATTAAGTGACCTACACAGGATTCGTTTCTACTAATAGGTACAGAACTATTATTGTAAGAACGTTTTCATATTATTACGATCTGATATCGGAAGTCCGTTAAGATCAAAGGGGGTGTACCCCCTGAAACTGGGTATTTATCGTATAAGTTTATGTAAACGTTTTTTGTCATGCATGTTGACATTAATGCAAATTACACGATTTTATACATTTTAGGCATAACTGTTTGATATTATTATTATTTGGTTATTGTAAAAATAGGAGCGGAGTTTAAATTATAGGTAAATGATGTAACTCCGACATTCAATGTCGGAGTCGGATCGAATAATGTGTAAAGGTTTATAGTATATCTCGCCAGCGCTCGCTTCGCGTTCGTTACATTATCAGGAAAGTGTTTAAGTTCCGTAAGTACCTAATAAAAGTATAACGCTATCGTCGAACTTTTCCAGACGGTTAGCAATGATTTTTGGGTCCCTTGAACTTAATTATGTCCGCTGGAAATGTGTGCATAAATGTCAGTTCAATCTGTAAAATGACAGTGTGCCATTTTCTATCTCGCTATTACACTTCTTTAGGTATTTTGTACTTTTATATTTGAGCACTTTTATTATGGGTCCTGCGACGTGACACATTTTTCTTCATATAATCTTGTAAGGACATCTTGTCACACCAATGCGTTTAGAGCTCTTTATTAAATTCGAATTATTATTAATTAATTACTGATAACCAAGGGTATAACGGAAAATAACAATGAACGGAAACGAAAACACAAATATCGCACACAAATTACGGCAAAATCGTATTAAGTATTAAAATAATAATATTCATTCAATATGATTCACATAAGGTAATAGGTACGAGAATATTATATTCAATACAAATAAGCGAAATTACACGTTCTTTGAATCGAACGGACTGCAGTGAAGTCGATTATTAACAGAACCAAACGTTACCCGATAAACAACCCATTGAATGGTTTGTTTTCGGTTTTATAAATACCTAAAAGTACAAAGTACCTACAATGAAAGACAAACAATACTTAGACCATGTTGCTGGGTTTATAGTTCATAGCGAGAAAGTCGCGAAAGTTTAGAATGATTCACGGTTATTTTAATAAGACTTATATATACCGTGATTACCTTGATTACGAAATTCCGTGATTACAGGGGTCAGTCACGATTTTATGGCATGTTCCATTTATTCTCGATGCAAGTTTTAGTGATAATCAATCCCTAAATAAGTGTACTTTCCCGATATACATATGCATAGATCTTTTTATTTGCAGCTATAGTTCAAATAAACACTCAATGAAGTCGTGACTCACGTTACTTTTACGTTGATTCACCCGTAAAAACATCGCACTAACACGCAAAAGTCGCGAAATGTTTGTAATTTTTGGTACAAGTCAGTGTTGCCAGACGGAATCTGAAGTATACAGTAGAAAAATGAATAAAAAACCAGTAGATCGGGAAAAAAAGCAGTAGACTACAAAATATAGTGAAAAAGAATGAAAGAAAAATTATACTGTGACACGAACACGGTCCTGGAACTATTTTAGACTTCTCGCGATTTCAAATTCATGAAGATTGGCGTTGATAGGTTTTGGAAAAACATACGAAGGTCATTTTTGATAAACTTTTTTTCTTTATTATCCATGATCAAATGTTTGTATGAAAAAAAAAAAACCGAATCAGAATCCGGCCACACATCAAGAAAAAACTTATCCACACTAGCGGCCCGCCCCAGCTACGCATGGGGATTAAAAATGGTTATACATAGTAAGTTATCCGTAAAAGATAGACATATGCTTTCGCGGACTTTTATGTAAACCTATGAGAGATACAATATTTCGCCATACAGATCATGATATAGCTCAAACGGTTTGGGCAGCGTTTTCGATTAAGGCTCTCAGAAAGTGGGATTTTGTCCGACTTGTTTAGCAAATATCGTTATATTTCAAACAAAGTCTCAACAAATTATATGCTTAAATCTTCCCCAAGAATCACTTATTCATAGGTGAAAACCGCATGAAAATCCGTTCAGTAGTTTTTGAGTTTATCGCGAACACGCATAGACAGACGCGAAGGGGGACTTTGTTTTATAAGGTGTAGGATGCATTCAATTGATTCCATTCCTATTCAGTATCGATGGGGCAGTTGCACAAATAAGAACTTTTTCTCAAACTTGCAATGAAATGTTGTCGGGACTATCCGGTGAGCTGAGTGTAGATAATATTTCATAGTACAGTTTACAGCAAAAAAAGCCTGCCTGTAAAGCACCCTCCATTTGTTTCTAAACGTCAAATGCTGACACTACACCATAACATTTAGTAATCAGAAAAAAAAAACATTAATAGTAGGTACTAATGCACCTGAATGTCACCATTTAATAAGTTACCTAAGAGTTAAAAAGAAATTTGGCGCGGAATTAGAAGAGTTTTCTTTTTGCCTAGTAGATGTTTTTTCATATCATTGCAAGTTTGAGAAAAGTACTATAATTACATGCCTCGCCGTGAAAAGGGCTTACAGGCTTCGTATCACTATCCTACTCAGATGGATATACCTTTGACGACCTATTTGACGACCGGTCTGGCGCAGTCGGTAGTAACCCTGCCTGCTGCGCCGCGGTCCCGGGTTCGAATCCCGGTAAGGGCATTTATTTGTGTGATGAGCACAGATATTTGTTCCTGAGTCCTGGATGTTTTCTATGTATATAAGTATTTACATATTATATATATCGTTGTCTGAGTACCCACAACACAAGCCTTCTTGAGCATCCCGTCGGTCTCATTCAATCTGTGTAAGAATGTCCTAAAAAAAAAAATACCTACACAGCATGTAAGCCCTTCTTTCCGCCGCATCTGACGTAATGTTATTTGATATGAATACAGAATATTAAACCATACAAACATCAAACTCTTGCACCCGCCTAAATCGCTATTGCTAATGCAAAGCTACCACTACACTACGAACAATCACAGATATAAAGTCTGTCAAGCGATTTCTGTCACTAGAAAAAAGCAGCAACTTTAAGAAATGAAGGGATGACAGTTGGCCCATAGAAAATTTTAATTTCTCGCCTTGACTAAGTTGTTGGACCGTCTATAATAAAAATTTGTAGCCAATCCAATTGTTTATACAAAAAAATATCGATTTGGGAAAAAGCAGGTAGAATTCTTGAAAAATTACAAAAAAGCAGTAGATCAGTAGATTTTTTCAAAATCAGGTAGATCTACTGCTAAATCAGTAGATCTGGCAACACTGGTACAAGTATATAGTATTTTCTCTATAAAATGTATTTCATGTTTCGTGGCGTTCTCACTATAATATTGAGAAATGTAGGTTGGTAGGCTGAGTTGGCACCACACTTAATAAAATAAATAAATAAATAAATATTATAGGACATTCTTACACAGATTGACTGAGGCCCACGGTAAGCTCAAGAAGGCTTGTGTTGTGGGTACTCAGACAACGATATATATAACATATAAATACTTATATACATAGAACACACTTACACTTATGTTTAAACTTTAATAAGTATAGTCAAATCGACCTGTAAATACGATATAGATCAGATAAAAACAACAACGAAAATATTGCAATGGTTTTGACACTTTTACTTCCCAAGATTTATTAGTTTTATTACGGCTGGACGGAATTTAACGTATTAAGATGTTATTCCATTATGTCTTGTTGCTTGCAAAATCTTTTCAAATTTATTTTTTTCACAGCTGAACTTTTATGAAGAATGAAGAAATATAATATTGATTTATTGTGAATCTCTTTAGCTCGTAAATCTCATAATTAAAGCCAATTTATATGAAACTGGAGAAGTTATGGCTAAGTACTTAAAAGGTTTCTGACAATAAATTTTGTTTTATAATTTTACTTGACGAACCCCAATTCGGCTTAGAGATCTGTTACGACTTATTTAGTTTTATTTGTACATTTTTACGTTATTCTTTATTTTTGATTAATTATTTATTTTCTACGTAAGGTTGTGATTAACTTTGGCATTTATTGATATAAAGAGACTAATGTTTATTTTGTGTCCGGATTTTGTATAATAATGCACCTTGTTTTAATCCACTTTGGTATGAAGACATGGTCCGATGTGGAAGAAAGCGCAAAACTACATGCATGTATAATACGTTTACAAGAATAGATCGAAGCAGAAACACACCCCTCCCCTCGGTTTCTCGACGAGTTTCTACCCCTATCTTTTTTTTCCTATGACCCTTAAAGCTATATAAATGGCAAATTTCGTGCTTTCTGCCACATGGGACTATAGCCGAGGTTAAGAAGAGGTACTTTAACTAGATAACGCTGGCATCGAATGGTGGTTATGACAGTTCCAAGTGTTTTATGAAGAAATAGATAAAATAGTTATGTTATTAGTGTATTCATTATGTGGCATCCAACCATCATTTGGCGCGAGAGATATAAGAATACACTTTTTTTTAAATGTCATCCTCATCGATGATAAACTAAAAAGGTGTCGTTCCTTAAAAAAGGGTTTAACGCTGGTGTCATGGCGATGGCGTCTTTTGTACAGGGTGGGCCAATGATAAATGCATTTTTGAAAATTGAAATAATAGGATTTTTTTGTGGTTTTGAAATAAAAAGTATATTTAGAAAGTATGTCAAATAAATAAATTTTACGTTTTAAAAATTAAATCATCAAGATGTCGTCCGTGGCGGTTGCGGCACTCTTCCAGCCTTGCTTGTAAATTTTGAAAGACTTTCGTCAGAAGTTGCGGAGATATTGCTTGGATTTCTTGGCGAATGTTCTCCTTTAATTCTGCTGTGGTTGCCGGATTATTTGAGTACACTTTACTTTTCAAGTAACCCCATAAAAAAAAGTCAGCTGGAGTTAAGTCAGGGCTCCTGGGAGGCCAAGCAATATCACCCCGAATCTGAACTCAAGTCGAAAAAGCCGACGAACAGACACATAAGATCGATTGTTTTCATAAAAAGCTTGAATGCAAAACGCTCGCTGTTCTCCCGTGTAAGACACCATTTTGAATAAAAATTTACTTTTTTTCTTTTAATGACACCATTATTATATGCCAATGTTTTGTAATTTTGACAAAGGAGGTCGAGACAAAAGTGAATTTATCACTGGCCCACCCTGTATTAAATCTATTGAATTAGTGATAATAACCGTCGTCGTCGTGTCCTGGCCCATTTTTTGAACGATTTCTGAAGGCCTAATATTCTAATACAGCCTAATTCAAATTTAAATATACGTAAAATATTAAATTTAATTATGATAAGGGTCGGTTAAATATGACTTGTGTATTTGCACTTAAATATTTCAAACAATTTATTTCACTGTGCCGGTAAATGAATCAAATGTCTGTCTGTGTCTGGTATGTCTGTCAATAACTCATTAAATAAACATTAATAAAAAATCTTAAAAAATGGTTCGAATATCTAAGAGTCAAAAATGATTTCGATAGGTAATGTTTTGAAGAGAGTTTGTATTCGAATTGGCTCGTTAGTCTTAGGGTATGCGCCGACGAGCAACTTTGTTGCATACCCTTATAATGCTCCAGAAATAGGCCAACACTTACTATTGTGCCTGAGCTGTAAGTTCACATTTTTGACACATTTGTTTTGAAGTACGTTGCTAAGACGTATCGTTTGCCAAATCTAGCGATTATTTACGAATTGGTTTAATCTATTAGGCCCTATGTACAAGGAGGCGCTTAAAAATATATACGATTACTATCAACTTATTGAAATGTCATTTGAATCGGAATGACAGACTCTGCCACAGCACTAGTTTAAAAATAGAAATGAGTGATAAATGAGTCATTTATCATTCATTTTTATCCGGGGATTTGGATGCCACACTGCGGGATGTCAAGTAGAAACAGTATATGGATACGCCGTCTGGCCCGTGATATTTTTTTTGTGTCATAGTAGACAAATGATCAAACAGATCGCCTGATGGTATGCATACTACCGTTGCTTGTGTAAACTGTGAATTAAACAGCACCAAAAACTGAAGTAGGCTTGATGATGAAGTTGGTATATAATATGTTGCCTTTTAGTGTTGTTGGATGATAATAAAGTGATTTTTTATATTAAATCACATATTTTATTGTAAGACAGGCCTATATTAAACTAATTAAAAAAAACTCAGCATTAATAACATTGATGATGTCATGTCACATTTAAAACATTGACCCATAATAGCAATACATTGACAACCAATATATAACATTATACAGGTAAATTATGATTAAAAAAACTGTCCTTTATCTAACCATATAAAGCCCGGAATCCCGCGGCATATCCATACTAGCATAATGATTGAGGTCATTCACCCCGTGTGGCAACCAAATCCCCGATCATTGTAAATGACATAATAAGTAAATCCTGCGTGATAAATTAATATCGTAAAATACTCACTAACGAAGAATGTAACATGTGTTAGATTATGTTTGAAGTAAGCGATATATTGTTTTTAAGTAGGTAGGTACTTGATTTTTATTAACACTATTACAGGATTTTATTTAAAATTTCATTAGGTCGCGCCAGTTTAAATGTGAACTTACAGCTCCGGGACAATACTTATGGCTTAATCAATATTTAATAAGGAACGACCATCAGTAACATAATTTAGTCAATTATAAAGTAATTTAAGACATTTTATTTGTAAGATTATCGCACTCAAACGAAGACTGTATGTATAATTATAAGCTTGATCCGCTTTATTAACTATCCATTATCCTAATTAAATATAATTTCAAGTAAAGAGTCTCCCCACATAATCGCTACGTGCACGCTACGCGTCGGAAAGCGCCGATAGCAGCAGCAGCGCGAGAATATGTCGCTGTGACATAGACTGCACGTCCTTAGACATACATATACTTATTATCAGTTCAGTTATGTAATACAATGAGAAAGAGATGTGTGATTTACGTCCCGGCGAGCCTTGCAAAATGCGTGCCGAGCCGAGTTACTTTCGCTTTCTACCGCAAGCCTAAAATATTTCCTATCACATTTTGCCGATTCCGAGTCGATAGCATTAGACCCTACTCATAGTGTTGTGCTCCTGCTCGTGAGGAAGGCTGCCAGAGCGAGGGTGAGGTGCGGTGTGCTGGTGACGGACGCGTCGGCAACCCGAGTTCCCTCCTTAGAATTTGTACACTCCTTTTGATGTGTACTTAACACAGCAAAAAGGAGTGTACAATTTTCTAATGGGATGGCAACGCGCATGTGACACTCCTTGAGTTGCACGCGTCCATAGGTTACGGTGACCGCTTTCCATCAGGTGGACCGTATGCTTGTTTGCCACCGACGTAGTATGAAAAAAATGTGGGGAGACCCTTGAATGTACATTAAGTATTCTAATGTTAATTACAATGAATTCACTTGATATTGTTATTGAGAATTATAAAATTAGTCATTTATATTAATTATTTGCTATGTTATTAATAAGACTGAAAAAAAAATGAGTCATGAAAAATATGAATTGGTGCCATTAGACTACATTATATTAGCTACGAAAATGTGTAAAATATGCTTTCTGAGGACCAATGTGCCTGCATTGCACGCAGCTTTTAAATAGTTAAAGCATTGGATGATACCAGTTGTTTTACAAGCTTATATTAAATACAATATTATGGACTAGCATTTTGATTACTTATTGTAGTAAACCTTTCATGGGACCAAACGCTTTCATGGGACCCTCAAGTCTCCGAAATAAGTCGTAAGATTTTTGCCTCTCTACATTCCCTCAAGCGTCTGCAGAACTTCCTCCCGCATCAGACTAAGGTTATGTTGGCTCAGTCTCTTTTACTTCCTCTTCTCGATTATGCCGATATTTCTTTTCTCGATCTAAGACAGGAACTGCTTGACAAACTTGAACGCCTCCAGAACGTGTGCATAAGATTTATATTCGGGCTAAAGAAATTCGACCATGTTTCCCTCTTTCGCAGTCAACTCAAGTGGCTTCCCATCCGCCGTCGCAGGGATCTGCATATTCTTTCTCTCCTATTTAATGTTCTGTTTAATCCTTCGTCTCCTCTTTATCTTTCACAAAAATTTAAATTTATGGCGGACGGTAGTGGCCATCGTCTACGTTCTAGTTCTGATCTTGCACTGGCAACACCTCATCATAAATCCCGTGCGTATAGTAAATCTTTTGCAGTGCGAGCGGTTCAACTTTGGAATGAGTTGCTTCCGTCCTTAAGGAAATCGCAGTCCGTTGCCTCGCTCAAGGGGCAGTTAAAAAAGCTGTGGCTATCGGAACATGGATGACTTGTTTGTAACTAGTTATAGATACTATATATAAATATATATTTATTTACTATATATATTGTTATATATTCTTTATATTTGATGTACCTTTTATTCCAATTTTATTTTATTATTTTTTGTTTTAGTCTCTTTTATATTTTTATGGGCTTTCCCATAAACTGTTGTACTAAGTGCTATATTTGTCTACCATTCTTCATCACATTTCACCTACTCAAAGGTTAGCTGGAAGAAATCCCTTAAAGGGATAAGTTCGCCTTTGTACTGTCTATCCTGTGTCATATTTGTGTTTTGTGTTTTGTACAATAAAGAGTTTATACATACATACATACATACCTTTTTATAGAGCCTGTTCAGTTGTCGTTTAATGAAAACGCGCCATGTTGCGGAATTTCATTAGAACTAATATTTACTTCATACTAATCTGAACTGTCACCCCATACATCAGAACAAAGACATATATAGATAACTCCATCTAGACAGATAAAGTCTAAGAAAAAAACGTACCTCAGTACCATATAGAAAAAGGTACGGTGGCCTAGATGGCGTTACACCTTTGGGATTTTAACATTTTACATTTTAACACATATCAAGCTAAGAATATGGGCCAAATTGTCAAAACTGAGGTTCAAAAGTCTTAAGCCTGTGTCAAGAGGTTGCAGTTTATACACTGTTTTACTTCGACAGTAACTCTCTATAATACTCGATCCTCTTTGATCAGAATAACACCCCCTCCTGACAATAATCATTAATATATTTCTGGTCAGGCTGTACAGTAAATAAGTCGCAAGACGATACTATGCGAGAACTGGCGTTTCGGGTGGATCTTTCATCGACGCGGGAAAACTCATGATTAGTCGAATTGCTATAGTCCTCTATCAAAATTAGACGAATTTTTAAATACCCTAACGTTTCAAAGACGGCGTTAACCCCGTGGTCTCGTTTAGTGGTGGTGGCAGAGTCTTCTCCGAGACCACGGGGAAACGCCGTCCTTGAAACATCGGAGGTTAGTTAACGTTATGTCCCATTTACAACATTAGGTATATGTAAAAATCGTGAAAGTTTCAAACAAGACTTTACTGTAAGAGGTAGGTACTCCGAGCGGATCGTGGCACATACTCGTATACGTACGCAGAAGCAGCACGCATCAGAGTGTAACGAGCATACCGACTATTTGAATGTTAATGGAATCTAAAATAAACTTGGTTATTAGGTGAAAGGACGGTGAAATCGATTGGCTATGGAATGAAAATAACTTGGTATTGTATTTATTTTTGTATCAGGCGTCTCTAAACTATTAATTCCATTCAGACCAAGTCGCGAGCAAAAGCTAGCAAGTAATAAATAAGGGATACCCCCATTTGCCAGAATTTCATTTGCCATAATTTTATTTGCCATCCTATTCAACAATCATAATATTGTTTCTCATAACATCTTATGCCATAATCATTGTTTACTATATTAATCTAGTGCCAGAAACTTTGTTTCCCATAAAGTCAGTTTCCATAATGTCATTTGTCAGAATCATCGAAATCCGTAATTACCACATTCCATACCATCATTTGTCATATAAATTAGCGTCCAGAAAAGTCAATTTCCATAATGTGTTTTGGCAGAATCGAAAACTACTATAATAGGTACTAGAAGGACTAGAGAATGAAACTGCTATCAGAAAGTAGGTTAGGTTAGGTTAGAACTGTGACCCCCTGGAAAATGAAACTGCTATCAGAAAGTAGGTTAGGTTAGAACTGTGAACCTCTGGAAAAGGAAACTGCTTGAAAAGTAGGTTAGGTTAGGTTAGAACTGTGACCCCCCGGAAAATGAAAATACTATCAGACAGTAGGTTAGGTTAGGTTAGAACTGCGACCCCTGGAAAATGAAACTGCTATCAGAAAGTAGGTTAGGTTAGGTTAGAACTGTGACCCCCTGGAGAATGAAACTGCTGGAAAAGTAGGTTAGGTTAGGTTAGAACTGTGACCCCTGGAAAATGAAACTGCTATCAGAAAGTAGGTTAGGTTAGGTAATAATATGGGCAACAATTAATATGGCAATAATTGCTTATGGCGTTTGAATATTCTATGAAACCATATTATTGCACTTAATAATATGGCTAACAAATAGTATGGCATTGTATGATTATGGAAGGTAATATTCGGATAAACAACGAGTATGTCATATGATTTTTATGGTAAACAAATCATTCGGGCAAATGAAATTCAGGCAAGTTAGATTCGGGCAAATGAATATTATGTTAAATGACTGTCGGGCAAACAATAGACAACCAATAAATAAAAATACCTCGCTCATCATAAAAACCTGCGTGCGTAGACGAATGGCACAAACGCTCGCGAAACGCTCACGAAACGAAACGCTCGTAGATGATATCTATCTCTATCGCTCTTGCGTATTGGCGCGACAGAGCCAGACTACCTTTCGCGTCGTTTCGTTTTCGTTTCGCGTCGTAGAAATGCCATTCGGCTACAGGGCTTGAAATATCGTGTTGCACACCTTTTTAATACCCTCTGATCCTGTTGTACAATAATCCCAACTACCTACTGCAACTACTTACACCAAAACATTATCCCCCGATAGAAACCTGAGATCGTCGCAAAGCTCCTGTTAGGTCTCCTTTTAGGTATATAAAAGTTTTATGGGTATCTCAAGGGTAAATTTTAATGTTGATATGCTATGAAGCTGTCCTAATATGTGTCATTTGAATTAAAGTTAATTGTTTCATTGGTCTTGTGAGAAATCTGCTTACACATTTATTTTACACACCATTAACTAAAAAAACATTTTATGTATATAGAGCTAGGTTTTGTTTTGTATACGATTGTTTTTGCTGTTATAGGTAATATTAAAATGACTTTAACACGATTGGATTAACCTAAAGTAATTTCATGAGTTAGTGCGCCGTCTGTACGTACAGAGTGCTACAGATGTAGGTAGTGCAAAATAGTTTTCCGTCGTATTTTTTCGGAATCTATGCCTCTTGTACTGAGACGAGACTAACCTTAATAGACAATTTTCGTGCGTTTCCATAAAAATATGATATTTATGCACGTCCAATCTTGTATCAGATGTACGTAACTTTAATATTTATTTCTTAATAAATAACTAAAATCTAAGTAAAATTTACAGAACTGGTTTTTAGTGAATTAAATGCTCTAGGTACATCTCAAATGAATATGACTGTTATAAATTGCTATAGGTACTGTATTACATTACATTCTAATACGTTACATTCTATATAAACTGAGCGAGTATCAACGTCCGTGACCTTTGCCTATAACAAGATTGTAAATATAATTGAACTGAACACGCTTCTAAGTTGTTCTTATACAATAAATTAACTAAATTTACGACGCCGTTTTATTTACAGCTTTCCTTTGAATATTAATAAAGCATTATGAGAAAGTTTGTGCGTACTGCGCCCAAATTACGCCGCTGCGCGCTGGGGCAACATGTTTTGGGGAACTGTCAACTCTGCATTTCTGCGACGCGAAACGCCACCAAAACGCTGCAGAAAAGTAGTCTGGCTCTGTCGCGCCAATACGCAAAAGCGATAGAGATAGGTAGGTACGAAACAGATATTACCGTGAGCGTTTGTGCATTCGGCCACGCACACTGGTATGTGTCCCATTGTGTGCACACCTGGCGGAAACTTTTTAATGACTTTAAGGATGACACGATACTGAATATCGTGACGGAAATCTCGGGAATATTACAAGGTTAATAATAAATTTTAACAAAAGTACGAACGATTAGTGAAGGCGTATCTTATCGCTCATCACGACAGAATCGGCTATAGTTTAGAAAACTTCTGCTGCATTAACCTGGTAGAAGAATCTCTATAAGAATTTTGTTGATCTCAGAAGCCTTAGAGTTTCATGTGTTTTATTTTGTTGCCAAATTACCAACATCGGAGAAATATAAATAAATTTGTAAGTAACAACTTTATTTTAGTTATATTGTGAAATACTTATGTAATTACTTTGAGGACTTAAAGCAGAAAGTTATTAAATAATTATGTTAGTTTGTTTATGTTTCCGGACATTAAGTATTGTCGATGTTGACACAAATAACGATTTTTTTAATTCTTACATTTTTAATTTTTTGTATGGACGGTGTCCCAAGGGTGTTTAAAGAATACATATCTTGTTTGAAAGCTCTTAACTGTAGTATTAATTCGTTGTACCTATGGGATCAACCTCAGATAACTTGCAGGGATCGAGATATCAAAAAAACCGGCCAAGTGCGAGTCGGACTCGCCCACCGAGGGTTCCGTACAAATTTCTTTCATACTCATATTCATTTATTTGTAACGCCATTTTACACGTCAAGATTTGATTTAAAAAAATAATATTCATACAAAAATAATACTTAGAGAATAAATAGACAGAAGATTGAAATTACAAAAATATTCACATAAAAAATGAACAAAAATATTTTTCTAATTAGGTAATAAAAAAATTGTCATATTTAAGTGTAGAACGGGTGCTCGACCAGCCAATTTTTTATGCGATACTTAAAGTTCGACACACTAGGCGCTTCAACCACATATTGCGGCAATTTATTATAGACGGCAGGGTCCATCAGACCATCACATGTGTTAATTTGTTGTTTTTCGCCAATTTACGGTCGATACCTACTAACTTTCCGGCATTTCGAGTGTTGTACTTGGAATACATGTTGTTAGTTTTGTCACAGAATATATAATAGTACAGTTTTGTATGCTGCCAAGTTCTGTCTTACATAAATGGCTACCTGCATTATAACTATTGCAGGCAGTGTAAGGATTCTTATTTTTTAAAGAGTTCTTTGGCCGGAGTGTGTACCTACAGGTCGTTTCTGACAGCTCGTTTCTGAAAGCGAAATTGGTCTCAAACCTTACTACTGTCAACTCTGCAATTCTCTATTATAACATTTATAACCTTGTGTGTTACTGTGTTTGTTGTCCCAAATAAATTAAACAAATTGAAACTGTTTCTTCCATGTCATCTGGATCAGATGTGACAACTGTATCTTAGACAATATCCTCCCCGCCGTTATCATCAGTGTCTTCCTTTATCCTGGGGATGTCGTTGACTTTCGGTCCGGAGGTAGCGGGTTCAAACCCGGCTCTTACCAATGACTTTTTTCTGAACTTATGTGTGAAATGTCATTTGATATTTGCCAGTCACTGTTCGGTGAAGGAAAACATCGTGAGGTAACCGGACTAATTCCAATAAGTCCTAGTTTCGGGTTGGAAAGTCAGAAGGCAGTCGCTTTCGTAAAACTAGTGCCTACGCCAAATCTTGGGATTAGTTGTCAAAGTGGACCCCAGGCTCCCATGAGCCGTGGCAAATGCCGGGATAACGCAAGGAGGATGATGAATGGGGATGGGCACGAAACGAAAGCGACTTACTGATTCCTGTGCAAACCAAAGTAGGTACCAGCTGCTTCGGAAGAAATACTGAAGTTAATATTTTGCCGGTGCACTACAGATTGTAGTAGTGGTAGATGTGGGTGTGAGAAGGCCTTTATGTACAGCTAATTGTATTGTTACCTGTTGTGTGAATGCATTTATACAGCATCGTAATACAATCATGTTCATGAAATATATATTTTACACGTTTATCACATACATTTGTTGTTTAATTTCGTTTTAAAGTCGTATAATAGTTCAACAGTACATGAAACAGAAGCATAAGGTAACTGTACACTATTCCGGGATAGTAAAATGTCGTACATTATTCCGGGATACTTTGGTTTTTGTCGCAAAATAAGGAAACTATCAATAAAATCTTAATTTAATGCAGTATTTCATTAACTATAGATCAAATAGAACCGAAAAAGTCGATTTTCGAATATATTATATCATATTTTTTGAAGCCGTGAGGTACTTCCAAACGCGTCAGTCGCAACCACGCAGGGGTTTCTATGGGCATGTTTGACGGTGAGCTTAATACGGCAGCGGAACTTCTTAAGGGTTTACTGTGATGCGGGTAAGTTTATTTATATGAAATTTGTATCATAATTGTGTTATAGTTATTAAAAGACATTTATATCATCGTTTCAAATTAATTTGAAGCATATTTTAATTAAATTACCCGCTCCCGGAATAATGTACACCATTTTGACGCGGTGTACATAATTGCGGGAGTATCGCGGAATAATGGAAACACAGTCCGTAATGTTTTTATGTTTTATTACTATTTGTGGTAAAGTATATATTTATATATTTGATGTAAATATATTGAGTAAAGATTACAGATTATAGGGACATAATTACGGTATATATATTTTTTAGATTTTAATCTCATAATTGAGTACGAAATGTATACTCGTTGTAATACGTGCGAAATATTGGAGTGTGGCATCGACATTAAATTTGTTTTATTTCATAAAATTAAAGCACAAAGGTTTTGAGTATAATTGTTATATAATCTTCCAATGTACTAAGAAAAAAATCTTGTTTGTTTTTTAATATAGCCTTTGTGTTGACTGCCGTAATTAAGTACACGACTTTATATGAGTGTATCTTATTCCGGCATGCCTATATAAAGTATATTAAGATATAAAAACACATAAAATAAGGTATAGAGACCCGGCTATTATGTTTTTAAACTTCCTTAGTTATCTAAAAATCTTTATACCGCATATTGGTTTGTCCGTCAGTCAGTCTGTCCGTCTACGATTTAGCTCAATCATTATTAGTACTAAAAAGCTAAAATTTACATTATAATAATACATAATAGGATAGACATATATAAATATAAAATAGTACAAATTCGTTGGACAGTCAATCAGTGTAAGAACGGCCTATAATATTTATTTATTGAGTACTATTTATTTGTATATACATATCTTGAATAACGTATCACCACCATATATGTATACGGTGTAGCTCAGTGATCACCAGTACCAAAAAACTGAAATTTTCACGAGTACCATGCAATTTTTATAACCGGCAATAGCTTCTAGATTGAAATTAAATTTTGAAAAAACCCCCGACATTGTTAATCGATTTTAATCAAACATGGCTAAAAACACTCTCGACTAATTCAGCTTTCAAACGAAAAAAAAACTAATCTAATTCGGTTCATCCATTCGAAAGCGATGCTTTAGACAGACAGACAGTAAAACTTATAACACCCTGTCATTATATCATACAATCGTCATACCGTAAAATATCATATTTCCCATGCCACCCCAACCCATCAAAACATTGCCAATTATAAAAAATACATTCTGTATAAGCATCTATCAAAACGATATGTGCATTATATATTTATGTAAACAATATTTTTGATTCGTTTTTTTACATTATGCTTCAACAACGTGGACTTTAAAGGTATCCCGTAATTACGTACAACGACTCCCGGAATTAAAGCCATACCAAAATTGTATCCCGGAATAATGGGCAAACTAAGGGTTAAGTAAAACAATGGTAATTTCTATAAATTGGAAGTTACGATGCAAGATAGTGTCTTAAATCGATCGTAGAAGACTTATCCTTAAAATAAAATAGTTAACTCGACTAGAAACTTCGCATTTTTTTACAATCCTCACTCAAAGTAGGAAACGTCTTAAGTTCCCGTAATATGGTACAGTTACCTTATGTCTACATTTATGAAAGGTATTTGAATGATCTACAAGATTTTTTAAGAAAACATTTGTCTAAGATAAATATTTTTCAAGATATGGAGCAATGTATGAAGCAAAAAGTGGGGCGAAAACTATTTTTAAAAAATTAACAGTTTTTAGGAGCTCATACCTAGATAATGGTTAAGAATAGAAAAAAAGTTTCCAGCGCAAAGTTATAGAGAATTTTATAAGCTTCGAAGTGTAGTAAACCAAAATTTCGTATGACGCATAGTTTTTGAAATATGAGCAAAAAACCAAAAAATGGGACCTTTTTCATCACCCCTCTTCGAGTTCACGTCCAAAGTCCGAGGACTTTTAGTATGTATGTCTCCTGACTACCCCTAACAACATCCCATAGTGAAACTTTCTGCTTTCGGCCATTCCACCTAGACCCCCCTTTTGAGCATTCATTGACTGATCTAATAATAAAGAGTAGGTATCTATCGTACAGTATGGCCACCCCCGCTCCCCGCTGAAAGTGCCGCCAACCCCCTCTCGGTTACCTCACAGTTACCGCCTGTCAATAACACGAACATTCGACCTGTCATATTTCACTCATACAAGCATAGTACGTACGTTCACCTACACGAGCTAAGACTGTGTGCTAGGAATGCGCCTCTTTCAATATATTTGATCGCCAGTGTCCGAGGTGTGCTAAGAAGCAAAGAAGATCGCGTATTATAGACTCAAAGTAAAATGTGTAATCACAGTGCATAGACTGCCATCTCTCGACGTAGGCTTAAGACTTTTGAACCTCCGTTTTGACAATTTGGCCCATATTCTTAGCTTGATATGTTTTAAAATATCAAATATTAATATTAGCGCCATCTAGCTGAGCCCTTCTTCTGTGTGGTACTGAGGTAAGTACGTTTTTTTCTTAGACTTTATCTGTCTATACGGAGTTATATATGTCTTTGGCTAGAAGTATAGGTACTCTAATGAGCATTATTGTATTTAGCGCCGTCTCTCGGCAAAATTTACCAAGTAATTTACGCGACTTGAACTTGTGCGAACCTTTAGGCATGGAAAGTCACATGAAAAGTTGTCGAAACTAATAATAGATGGCGCTGCATTTGAATTTCTTGACTGATAACTCTAATACTAAATTGAATATACTCTAAGGTAGAGCAGAGTCTAACTGGGGACGTACCTCCGCTTTACAAAAGACCGCAGTCAAGTAGCACTAGACCTTACTCAATGTTGTGTTCCTGCCGGTAAGTAAGGCAGCCAGAGCTCAACGAGACAATAGATTGTCCTTTGAGTCGTCTGCACCCAGGCCCCTTCTAACTACAGGTTTGTACAAGTTTCTAATGAGTCGGCAACGCACATGTGCCACTCCTTGAGTGGCAGGCGTCCATAGGTTACAGTGACCGCTTTCCATCAGGCGGACCGTATGCCTGTTTGCCACCTACGTGGTACAAAAAAAACTCTCGACGAATTCACCTTAAACATTAAAAACTAAATCAAAATCGATTGATTCGTTCGGGAGCTATGATGCCACCTGGATGCCACAGACAGACAGACAGACATGTCAAGCGTCAAACCTATTATTATTATAACACTCCGGCGTTTTTGCGTTGGTGGTTAAAAACAAGAAACCTCCTTCAAAACTATAATAAAACAAAAGTTTCTATGAAAATTGGTCAAGTGCGAGTCGGATTTCGACATTTCCATACAAACAGGTCATGAGCGCCTGACGAGATGTAATGGCAACGTACACTAAATTACGTATTTTCAATTTCGTATATTTCGGAAACGATAAGAGATAGAGCAAAATGGACTTCAGATTTTGGTTGTCGGTGGCACAATTTTTTTGTTTTCGTATATATACACCTTTTTTTGGACCTATGTGGGCAATATTATGGTCAGTGAAGTTCTAAACGGTCTTAAGCGCCTCCTTTTTAGTAGGAATTTAAGTCATTTTGGAAAATGATTTTTTTTTTAACAATTTCTGAAACAAAACGAAACAGAAATTAATTTCTTTTGTACCTGTCCAACGCGCCTACACAATTTTAAGACGTTTAGTAACTACTTGCAGCGGCAGTGAGTGAAATTCGTAATCTAAGTTTTTTCTCTTAAGTTCGACTTACGCTTGACTGTAGATTTATAATAGGTTTTCCTGTAATCTACAGGTAGAGGGCTATCTCGTGTATTTTTTTGAAAATTTTACGCTAAGTAGTTTCGGAGATAAGGGGGGGGAATGACATTTTTTGCTTATTTTCTTAAATTACTTCTAAATTACCGAAACAAAAAATATAAAAAATATATATTTCAGATGCTGGTAAAATGCTCTTTCATTTGATATGTAACACAATATAGTTTTAATAACCTTGATTTTTAATTTTCAATTTTACCCCCCAAAAGTGACCCCTGTGATTAAATTTCATTTAATTAAATTACATGTCCGTCTTTGGGCTACAGGTTTACATACGTGTGCCAAATTTCAAGTAAATCGGTCCAGTAGTTTCGGAGAAATCGGCTGTGACAGAGGGACAGACAGACACGCGAGTAATAAGTAGATCAAAAATAAAGTAGATCACTTAAGTAGTTCATTTTATGATATGACGAAAAGCGCCATATTTTATTTAAAATATTAAATAAAATGCTATATGTTTTAGCTATTAACGCTAACGATAAATTAGTTTAAAGAGTATAATATAACAATTTTGCCGAGCAACATCGCCATAGCCAAAAGAGCAAAGTCGCTGGTCTTACTTATCCTACTTGTCACCAAACACAAATATTGCAAAGGGAAAATGAGCACAGTTTGAAAATTATACGTTCCAGCTATATATGTACTTACAAAGATAATATTGTAGAGAATTTTATAAAGAATAATAATATACTTCTCCTAGACATTATTATTGTAGCTTTTACGGTTTTCAATAAATTGTATAAAAACTGTGCCGTGTGGTGACGGGTTAAGAGTTTCACCACCCCCTTTCTTCCCGTGGGTGTCGTAAAAGGCGACTGTGGGATATGGGTTAAATTGTGCCGTAGGCGAGAGGCTGGCAACCTGTCACTGCAATGTCACAGTTTCGTTTTCTGTCAACCCTTTATTTGCCAAGAGTGGCACTGAAACTTTAGTAGTTTCATGTGCTCTGCCTACCCCTTCATGGGATACAGGCGTGATTGTATGTATGTATAAAAACTGAAAATAGGGATATAAAAATGGGAGGAAAGAGGGGAAACATTGACCTTCGGCGTGTTTCTACTTCTATTTTTTTTATAAACCTATAAGCTGTATACATGCCAAGTTTCATGCTTTCTGCCAGCAGTAGCGGACTATACATTCATACTAATTCGCCTTTTCCGCCCATATAAGTCGACCGTACCCTGCCATTTCTTTAAAAATCAAATAGTTGTAGCCAGTATAAATAAAAATGAGGTTATAAAAATAGCTCCATGATTCCATTAAGCATTCCAGTCTAGGAAAACTTGAAACAATTTCGTGCTACTTTGTACTTACTTTTGCAGTAATACTTTGTACGTTGTTGTAAGAATTTTTCCGTACGGACTGGAGACTGACTTATGGAGTATCAAATACGTGGATTATGTGACATATGACCACCATGTGACTAACGCTCATTTCACAAAACTGAAAGTTACAAGTTACAAGCGGAACTCTCTTTCCAACTTTTCATATTAGACATTGACAACCACACTTGTAAATTATAGCTTGCAGCTTCGAGAAATGGGCCCCTGGTATGATTATACAAGGTGCCCTTATACTTTCCATAAATAAGCATACTTCGTCTACGTCCAATTTTAGGTCTTTTTAGGGTTCCGTACCAAAAAGGTACAACAGGAACCCTTATGGTGCGACTCTGTCCGTCTGTCTGTCCGTCTGTCACATTCCTAAATATCTCGAGGACTACTAATGCTATCAACTTGAAATTTGGAATAGTTGTGAACATTGTAAACCTCTACAAATAGAAAGTATAATTTTTTTAAATATATTAATTTTAATTGTAGAAAATGGCCAAAATGAAAGGGGGGCAAACTGTAAATTTCAAGTTACTAGGTCAAGTGGGGTATCGTTGGAAAAGCTCAAATTGAACGTAAATAAGCTATTTTTTATAATTTTTTTTTTGTGGAAAAAAAGAATTTTGAAGGAAAATGTAAAAAAAAATACCGTTCCCCCTTATCTCCGAAGTTTACCAACGAAAAATTATGAAAATTTTAGTAAACATTGGTTTTATGCTGTACATTACAGGAAAAATATAATCGTGTTTGTATTTTGAATACTTTTTTTTTAATTCACAAAAAACTTTTCAGATTTTTACTTTCAATTTACCCACCCTTGCGAATGTATATCGTACTTCAAATTAATACGAGGTGTTACGTTAACCATCTTCTGTCCAATAAAGTAAAAACTGTTTAAATCGGTTAACATTATAAAGAATTATCCCTGAAAAACCAGGTCGCGCAAATTAGTTAGAAAATTGACCGGGAGATGGCGCTATACACTAATAATACTCATTAGTGCCTATACTTTTGTCTTCTAGTCAAGTCATTAGAGTTATATGAAAATATGAGATTATTTTTACTAGGTAGTTTGAAAGAAAGTTTGTACGGAACCCTCGGTGGGCGAGTCCGACTCGCACTTGGCCGGTTTTTTATTTCTTTAAATTAGCTTTTTACTTATCTCACAGCCAATAATCTATCCCCTTTAAGGATGACTTCTGTAGGTAATACAAAGTACCTTACATCATAAACAGAAATAAATATTAGGATAGGATAACCCGATATCTGCACCCGTATTATAAGTATTGTAAAATGGGTAGAAAAGCCTGCAAATTTTAATATAAAATAGGTAGCAAAAAGTATAGAAAGGACCTACGACTTTTCACTTTTCATTTACACTCTGCATACCGACCATACAACGGACTCCGACCGAACTGACGTTTATAACTTGGCTTTAAAAAGTGCGTCACGTTTGTTCACGCTATAATAGATATTCCAATTTGCAGACCGCTGGGGATTTTGTGAAAATCTTATATGAAAAGAATTTATTAAGATTGTGATCTATAAATTCCATATAAAAAATATTAAAATATAAACCTAATAGCTAATAGCGACTCATTAGTTTTTGTTCCTTGACGGTGTTTAATTTGAACTAATAAAATTGTTTATTTAAATCCATTAAATTACGACGAGTATACATTAATTTTGTTATGTAATCCAAAGAAATAATATAAAGAAATATATTCCATCCTTTTTCCATGTTTTCCGATTACTATTTTGCCTATTTTTCATTGAGCATGGCCGGACAACTGTCACTGTCTGCAGTACAAACAAGACTAATCGAAAATATACCTCCGCATTTGTATGGGAGGCATATTTGAGGGGCCATTTTTTTAGCTGATTGTGTATCCTGTACTTTCTATATCTATGCCTCAGGCAAATAAAAACAAAATTATTTTCCCCGTCGGACTACAGTACTCATCCCTTAATACAAAAGTTCCATTACAATACCTACCAGCCTCGCTAATATCGAGTTAGAGGTTTATGCATATGCACCAAAATACCGTTTCATTTACGTACGGTATTACAACTAGGGATTTTACATATATACATACAGTCATACATACATACATATATAAAATCACGCCTGTATCCCTGTAGGCAGAGCACATGAACCAACATGAACTATTAAGTTTCATTTCAGTGCCATTCTTGGCAAAAAGGGGTTGAAAGAAATCCAAATTGTGACATTGCAGTGACAGGTTGACAACCTCTCGCCTACGCTACAATTTAACCCATATCCCACAGTCGACTTCTACGACACCCTCGAGAAGAACGGGGGTGGTGAAATTCTTAACCTGTCACCACACGGGGCCTAGGGATTTCGAATGATTATTAAATTTATTTTGTTAACGTGTAATAATATTAAAAACATGAGAATTTGTAACTGAAAACAGATTAAGTAAGTTCCTAAAAAAGAAATCCAAAAATGCCTACACCAAATTGCAAGTGCGAACTCTTGTCTCCCGTGACTCCCGTCATTTTTCCTCATCGATATCAACTTTGCTTCGACTTGCTAAAACCGTTTGAAATTTTGACAGGACTCCCCGATAAGATAAGGGCCGTTAAATCCCATTGCGAAGTTTCCTTTTCTATATTCCTGGAAAAAGATTACGCGGATTCTTTGAGAGTTTCAAGGTAGATGGATTTTTGCGTTCGTTTCACGCAAACAAGTTTTGCCACGGCTTATTTTGGGATCTTTTTTGTATTTCTTTTTTTTCTTAAGCACAATCTTATATTTCAATTTCCAATCATCTTACAAGTCAATAATTGTAGGGTAAGTTATCGAATAATGAATCAACCACTTTCAAACCTTCCTAATTGTGGTATTTTGAAAGGTATGAGTATGATATTCAGTACGAAGATTTAGTAGGCTATCTTATGACTTCCTAGATTTCTTTGGCGGTTTCTGTTATATTCATTTTTCTAAAAAAATGCATTGTGTTAAAAGTAGGTAAATTACATATGTTTTAAAATAATTTCAATCAGTAAATGGGGAAGCAAAGGTTCTTTGTCTAATACTAGTAGACCTGTGTTAGTTATTGAAATGTTTCCGATAAGGGAAAAGATGTAAAAGTTAGCTGAGTTTTTTAAATCGAAAGACTGTTTCATTGTATACAATTTCAGTGTCATTATCATGTGCCACCTCAATCTGGTAGGCACGTACGGCATGCTGCGAAAAGGTTCCCATTTTGAGCCCACGCAGAATGGCTGCCAACCAGATAGATGCAGGAATTTTCCAAGTCAAAATGTACTAGAAGCTTTGTCTGCACTTAGTCGGTCCTAAAGTTCTGTCACAAATGCTTTAACTGATAAAATTGTATATAAAGGTTTTTATTCAATAAAAAATACATGATATCAAAACCTGTTTTATACTTATTAAAATGTGATATAAACGATCGAAAATGTAGATCGTGATTTTTAAGAATCCTTGATTACTTTGAGTTTGTCGATAGACGTCAGCACGCGGAAAAATAGACTTCGCAAAAGGAAGAAAAAACATTGTTACATTAGCCAAATAAAATAATTATTTTTTTAGTTTGAGTTCTCTGAATTTGGGCATATTGAATTACTGGTATTTCATTTTCCTAGAAATCTTTAAGTCTGCTAGTAACCTTTAGAACTTGGGTACTTTTCAGTAAAACGCTTAGATTTCACAATCAACAAAAAGTTGTACAGTAGCAATATTGTCCATTTAATTCACAAAAATCATATACAAACTTAAAGATAAAAGACCCAGCGTTCATAATAAGTATCATTAAAGCATATTAAGCCAACCAAAAATAAATAAAAAATAAAAACGTCCGGAAGAGGTCGCGTGTTTCTCGACTTGTTTTTTTACCAAATTTTCAGATGTTACAAGGAACCACGCGAAACTGCGACAGCAAAGTACTTTAAGTAATATTGCAATTTATTCAGTATGAAACGAGCTTTCAAACCATTCATATGCATAGTAAGAAATATCTGTCAATAAAGTTTTTATCACTTAAAACCTTTGTGACAGAACTTTAGAACTGACTAAGTATATGTATATTATTTTTCGTTGCTGGTGCCAACATTTTCAATGGACAGCACTTTGGAGTAACGTAAAGTGTAGACAATGCATCGAAACTTCAACATTTGGCTCCAGTACTATTTTTGACTCGGATCGAACATTCGTGGTACTTATTGTCCCGGAGCTGTAATTTCACATTTTAGACACATGACAGCGTCCACAAAACGTAAACTCGCGCGACCTAATGAAATTTTAAATAAAATCCTGTAATAATATTTAAGAAAATCAACTACGCGCTAGGCGGTTCTTCGTTAGTGAGTATTTTACGATATTAATTTATCACGCGGGATTTACTTATTATGTAATTTATCATTCATTTTTATTTTTAAACTAGAGCTGTGGCAGAGTCCCTCATTTCGATTCAAATGACATTTCAGTAAGTTGATAGAAATCGTATATTTGTTTAAGCGCCTCCTTGTACATGTACATAGGGCCTAATCGGTTCAACCAATGCGCAAATAATCGCTAAATTTGGCAAACGATACGTCTTAGCTACATCGCAATATACTTGAAAACAAACGTGTCAAAAATGTGAACTTACAGCTCCGGGACAATACATTGTCCATCCATTATAATTTATAACCCTGACCCCTATAGTCCACATAAGTTAAACTAATCTTCTGTTCAAGCTACATTAACAAGAGTATATAGTATAGTTTGTTCTAGAAAACATGTCACTCCACAACTGTGGCACCGCTAATGGTTCGTGAAAAGTGAATTTTATTTTTAAAGTCCGGGCTTCCGTTCTTGGATTGGAAATATCACAAATAATACTGGCATGAACGCAGACTAGATAATTTAATTTGTTGTTATTAAAATAGCCCCGTTTTCGTAAATCTGTAGCTACCTGTGTAGGTACCGTAAAATGGGACCAATCTGTATGCATATACTTACATTCGATCAAAAAAATGTTTTTCAAAATCGGTCCAGTAACGACGGAAATATCGTGGAACAAACATTAAAAAATATACAGACGAATTGAGAACCATCTTCCTTGAGATTTGGGTGCGGCGGTTAAGACGATACAGGTCAATTCTCCATACAAACGCTCTCGAATATTTCCTCCCTGGTTTTTGAAGATAGAGCAATGATTTTTTCAACACAGATTATTATTATTTTTATCTGTGTTGGACCGTTTTGATTTTTTGCTATTTTTTATTTAAAAGACGCTAGAGCCAATCAAAAATTTCTAAAAACGGCCTTTTTCAATATGGCTCAAAAAAGGTGTGATACTCAAGATCGGTAACAATTAGACAAGTAGCCAAAAAATCTAAACGGTCCGACACAGATTATTTCACTGTTACTCAGATTCTCAAATTTCGTTCCGTTTAAATAAGTTTTGAAGGAGGAAACAGTCGAGAGCGGAACCTCGATTTTTAAGATTATTTCGCAATATCTTTTAACTGAGTTGTTCTTAATGGACTTTTTTTTTCGATAAACCTAGTTAATAAATAAAAACACTAATTTAACTGAAATTCCCAAATTGAAAGGGGGACTCCTTTCTATTTTAGCATTTTCGCTCCCGTAGCGTAGCGTCTTAAAAATATGACAATTTCGCTCAAAACTTTCAACGTCAGATTTATTAGCACGACCAATATAGATATTATTACGGTATCTTTATCGTATCGCTGTAGGTGTGTATAGACCGGCAGTATTCATTTAACGGTGTCATTAAAATCTGTGCTTTCCAGAACCCATACCACGAGTTCTTGACGCTTCAGAATAGGTACGTTCGTTACTAGAAAGCGTAAGCGAGAGTGAACAGCGTCCCTAAACTATAGCTTACTAAAATCAAATCGTTTTTCTGTAACATTTACGCTATAGAAAAACGTATTCTAAAATATCAAAGCTTATGGTAGGGGTTCTTGGGTCGCATACATCTTCAATTCATTTTTATGTTCAGCAATAAAATGCTTTGGTACAAAATAAATCAGCCCAGATCAACGGTTTGCCTTTTAACATTGCAAATGTTTATCAGTTAGTTATTGTGGGAGAAATACATGCGGCTATATTTCCGAAACTTGTGAAGATATACATTAGACAGTGGTGTTTAAAGATGCATAAGTTTGCGGCAACATGTGGTACACTAACTATTCTAAATAAACTTTGTTCTTAGAGTACCTATTCTAAAATCAGTCGTTAGGCTATGAGCGGTTCTCGTAACAGCAGTATATAGCCAAGTACTCGCCGCCTTCAATAAAATAAAATTGTATTTGGTGTAAAAATTACTGAGTAATATAGAAAAAATCGAAGACTGACCATTAATTTTATTGCCGGCGTAGCTGAATGGCAATCGTCGACTCGAAACGCAGACAGATATGCAGTCTGGCTCTTTCCCACCAATATGCAAGAGCGATAGAGATAGATATCTACGAGCGTTTCGTTTCGTGAGCGTTTGTGGATTCGGCTACGTACTCTAGTCGTCTTTATCTGCGAAAATGTGTATTAGGCTTCTAGCATAGATCATAGATTAGTCTCGTAAGTAACGTAGTCTCGTTAGAGTCTCGTAAATAACGCAGTAAAGTTCGCCACGGTCGATAAAAATAATAAATGTTATATCAAGTCTTATCTATCGCCCTAGGGCACAGACTCTAAAAATTATTCCAAAAACCGGCCAAGAGCGTGTCGGGCCACGCTCAGTGTAGGGTTCCGTAGTTTTCCGTATTTTTCTCAAAAACTACTGAACCTATGAAGTTCAAAACAATTTTCCTAGAAAGTATTTATAAAGTTCTACTTTTGTGATTTTTTTCATATTTTTTAACCATATGGTTCAAAAGTTAGAGGGGGGGGACGCACTTTTTTTTCCTTTAGGAGCGATTATATCCGAAAATATTAATATTATCAAAAAACGATCTTAGTAAACCCTTATTCATTTTTAAATACGTATCCAACAATATATCACACGTTGGGGTTGGAATGAAAAAAAATATCAGCCCCCACTTTACATGTAGGGGGGTACCTTAATGAAACATTTTTTTCCATTTTTTATCTGTGCACTTTGTCGGCGTGATTGATATACATATTGGTACCAAATTTCAGCTTTCTAGTGCTAACGGTTACTGAGATTATCCGCGGACGGACGGACGGACGGACGGACAGACAGACATGGCGAAACTATAAGGGTTCCTAGTGACTACGGAACCCTAAAAATGCCTTCGATTAAATTTTACTTGTTAGTTACTTTAGCTAAAAACAAATTTTAATGACTCTCGGTCCTAAAATTCCCTTCGGTATTTATAATTGCTTTTGTTTTACCTTTTTAGTCGTAAAGCCCGTTTATCAACAGCAATTGAAGTAACATCGATCGCAGGTGTATAGTTTTTTTTTAGAAAAAATCGAATTTAAGAAAACTAACTATGCCATTCTGTTTCCTACAATGTACCCAACTATTAGCCGAAGTTAACGGAATTCAATAAAAACAAGGTGTATAGGTACTGAATAGTTGAATACTGAACTGAGGCCACATAGCAGTCTAGCAAGTATTTATTCTGGGAATATTAAATGTATACTTAAGTTAGTCATTCAATAATTTGATCAGTATAAAATTATAACAACTAATTTGCTTAAACTATAGGTCGCGGTCCAGAATTATGGTATTTATGGTTAATGCCAGCGCTAACGGCACTAAGTAGCACGTACTAGGTACGTACACTTCCTGACGATCCTGACAACGTGTCATTTAACGAAAAAAAAACACAGTGTAAAAATTACAGTTATAATCGCTAGCATTATACGCAGCACCGGCCCGTGCACTCGATCAGGGTAGAGCGAGTTTGAGTTTCGGCGCCCTTGGGAAGAAGTTTCAACGCAGATAAAAAAATCGCGAGCGTAGCGAGCGCGAAATTTTTTTCATAGTAATGCCGTAATTTAAAGATTAACGCAATACAGAATTTATGGATTTCATCATACAGAGTATATACGTAAGGGACAAAGCGCGGAATTTTTCCTAAAAGATAACTGAAATAAATTGTAAGCGCGAGCGAAGGAAGCGCGATTTTTCTTCTATTGACGCAATTTATTAAGACTCAACCCGCTAGCGGGGAAGCAGCGAGTTTCCAAGTTTTGATCAACTGCAGAGTTGCGGTCTTTGGCATATTTTGGGGTATTTTGACTTCACAGGGCGCCTATGTTCCCGTCTTTTAGGCCTTATATTTCGCCATCACTATTATTTTTATATTACTAAGAGTTATAATTAAGACATTAACTGCGAACTCGATCGTCACCGTTAGGATGCCCATTTCGGTAATTTGCCACTAAGTGCCCTTCGGGATCTTAGTCCTTTGAAGTTCGCTCATCTCCTGTGACTCACAAAATTGTGTCTCTCTGAGACTTTTCGCGCCTTTGGCTTTATGAGGCACTCCGCTTTGGACTATCGGATAGACTCATATTTTTGCATTTGGATAACGACGTAAGCTTTGTCGTTGGGCCGCACAACAATGTGATTAGTCAAGGGCTGGAATCCTCATTTTACGGCGCCCTAGCAACAGCGCCCTTATGAATGTTGGTATATGTTGGCTACGTGGTGCAACTTTCCACTTAATCTGAATTACAAATCTAGATTTTCAATAGTTGTATTAATTCCCGACTCCTCTCGCCATTTTGTGATATGTGCGCGCCCACGCAATGTATAATTTTTTGTATGGATTTTTCCACATTCTTGATTTTGGCGCCCCCTTACCATGTGGCGCCTAGAGCGGCCGCTCCACTCGCTCTACCCTTAATCCGGCCCTGATTATACGGCGACATCATTATTGTTTTCCTAAGTATCTTCAGGCACAAAATTGTCGAGCCGTTTCGGCGCTCAAAATTCAATCGTATTACCTTTGGAGAAAAGGTTTTGTGGGTTATAACTAGGTTTGTAGCTCAAGTGGCATGGCACTGACAACCTTTACGAGTATGCCATTGTTTGCGGGACCTTTGTCTGTGCTCTTGCAAGAGACTTGCGAGACTTGCGAGAGATTGAGATAATTAAAAAAAATAAACCGAGTGCGAATTCCCCTGGCAAACTACGTTAAAAGGTAAATCTTAAAAGTAGACGACAGCCCAGAAACTGGTTTTTCATTAATTTCTCATAATGGTGGTTTCACCAACATCAAATCTCACAATTGAGAGCTGGTGATCGAGTTGGCCATAATAATTGAAAACTGGTGACCGAAGAGCAGCCGAGGAAATGTCACCTGTCGCCAGCATCCTTGAGAGAATGTTTCAAGAAACTATTTTAGATTTCAGATAGCTATTATATAAGTTTTATGCAAAGTCTTTGAGATTAGCCCAGGTGCCGTAGCCGAATGGCATTTCTGCGACGCGAAACGAAAACGAAACACCGCCGAAAGGTAGGCGCGTAAGGTAGGTAGGTCTGTGATTGTCGCTAGATGTCACTTAACTATGCCTATACAAATAACCCGCATTTACTGATGTATGGAGTTACAACTCTTCCCTTACTTATTCCTGTATGGAGAATACATAAATATTTAATCAACATCGGAAATGCCAGGTCACACACAACACATCTGAGAATGAGGACCCTGAATACAGTGAGTACCTCGCACATGTAAACCCATGTCATAGTAACAAAGGATTTCCTTTGTATTTACCCGGAGGTGAATAAGCATTGCCCGGAGGAAATGCTTATTTCAATTCGTAAATAGTCCGTTGTACAGAGATCGTTGAACGACAAAAGAAAATCGTAATATCTGAATAATCACGTAACACAGGAAAGCTGATTTTTTTTAAAGGGCCTATAAAAATTACATATCAGCCCAAAGCTGATTTTAAATATATAACATTTAGTTAGTTCATTAATTCCATAGAGGAATAAGTAAGGGAAATCAGTACAACAGTTCTCAAAAAGTTGGTACATAGCCACGTCAAGTATAAGTCGACTTTCGTAAGATATATACAGGATAATTGTTATATAACCTTAATGAGCATTTAAAACTTACTAAAATCTCTATTCATGAAATAAATCTTGGTAACAAAAAAGGAATAAAAAGAAACAAATTTAACTTTTTCCTTAATTTTTGTACAAACTTTTCGAGAACTGCTGTGTACTGCTATCAGTAATGACAAAAAAACACTTACGGTATGTCGAGTTAAACGTCGTTTTCATTTCGCGGATGGCCAAGTACATAAATGTTATATAAAGTGTTAATAAATTAGTCACGGATATTTTAAGGGACGTTAATTTACATCTAAATAATTAACTTTCAATAGAAATAAAAAAAACCTTTTTATTTTCATTTACCGAATATGATTTTTTTTGTTTTTATTTACCGAGCAAAACATAAATTGTAATTTTCATCTAAAAATAATTTACTAGGTATGTACCTACATTTAACCTGACAAGACGTCTAAAACTATCTCTCCGCAGGTGACAGTTCATTCCACAATTTAGCTGTGCGAGCCTTGGTTGTTAGTCTTTGGCAATTATTGAGCTATTTTAAAATGAAATCCCCGTACATATAAACCCCAAACACGAATCGGTTTCCAATCACACTCACGTCCTAATGGCCCGAAACCTTGCCACAACCGATTACCGGCGTTGTCCCATTCGGTTCATTATTCAGATTTAGCACTAAAATGGACGACGTACAAGCCAAAGTTCTCTATACTATTGGCGGTGTGCGATTACTGCGATTTTGCACAGGTGCGAAGACAGCTGTGTTAGTAAGGAAACTTCAGGGGCAATATTATCGTGAGATTCGAGAGATTTAAGGTGGTTCTCCACCGGCAAGGCGTGAATGGGCAGAGCGGGGATGGAATTGTTTGTATTACTTTGTATGGCAAATTTTCAATTCTCGCCCAGCGCATCTTCGGTGGAAATAGTAAAGATTGACTTTTGACGGGACTGACGGGATTGACGGGACTTTAATTGAGATATTTGTTAGTGTAAAAATTAACCGTATTGCTTCCTTCTTCTTCTTCTTCCTCCTACCCTTATCCCACGTTATGTGGGGTCGGTACAACATGTCTTTCTCTTCCATTCTCCCCTATCTTTCGTCATCTCAACACTCACATCTTTCTTTCTCATGTCCTCTTTCACACAATCCATCCATCGTTGTTTGGGTTTACCCCTCCCTCTCCATCCATCAACATTCATCTCCAACATTCTTTTGCCTATATGACACTCATCCCTCCTCATTACATGACCGTACCACGCCAACCTGCCACTCCTCATCTTTTCCGTTATAGGCGCAACTTTCAAACTTCCCCTAATATACTCATTCCTGATCCGATCCATTCTGGTCACTCCACACATCCATCTCAACATTCTCATTTCCGCTACGTGCAATCTCCTTTCATCCTCCACCTTTGTCGCCCAGCATTCAGATCCATACAATACAACAGGCCTCACAATCGTCTTATAGATTTTCCCCTTAAGTTTAAGGGGCATCCGTCGATCGCATGTTGTCCCTGAGACCTGTCGCCATTTCATCCATCCCGCATTTATTCTATTTTTCACGTCACGGTCGATGCTTCCGTCATTTTGGAATAATGACCCAAGGTACCGGAAGTCGGAGCAGACTGGTAGGTATACACCATCTAAGGCAATAGGGGAAAAACTGGATAGACCACCGAAATCGCAGAACATCTGTTCAGTTTTGGTTCTGCTGATTTTCAGTCCCACACTTTCCAGTCTTTCTTGCCATTTTCCCAGTCTGCTCTGGACCTCAAGTGCATTTTCCCCAACAAGAACAATGTCATCGGCAAACAGCATACCCCAGGGTGCTTCCTCCTGTATGTCCGATGTCAGAGCATCCATAACCAGGAGGAACAAATACGGACTTAAAGCCGACCCCTGGTGTAGACCTACCGCCACATTGAACTTGTCGGTGACTCCAGCTTCAGACCTGACGTGAGTACTAGCTCTATCATACATCGCCTGAACAAGCCGCACATACTTCTCTGGCACTCCCTTCTCTCTCATACACCACCACAGAACCTTACGCGGAACTCTATCGTATGCCTTTTCCAGATCCACGAACACCATGTGCAAGTTCTTTTTGGCTTTTCTGTATTTCTCGCATAGTTGGCGAAGTGCAAATATGGCGTCCGTGGTTCCCCGGCCCGGCATAAACCCAAATTGGTTCTGTGTTACCTCACTCTCTTCTCTTATTCGTCTCGCTACCACTATTTCCCATATCTTCATACTATGTGACATGAGCTTTATTCCCCGGTAGTTGTTGCAATCCTGTACATCACCCTTATTCTTAAAAATGGGCACCAATGTACTGCTGCACCATTCATCAGGGATCGCCTCTTCTTGCAACAACTTATTAAAGAATAAAGTCAGCCACTTCCAACCATCCGCTTTCAGAACCTTCCATACTTCCACTGGTATATCATCTGGCCCTACCGCTTTCCCATTCTTCATACCTTGCACTGCCATTTTTACTTCTTCTACAGTAATCTCTTTCACCATACCTATGTTACTTTTAGCATCATCTAGCACACCTGTCCAGTCATTCTCTTCATTCATAAGTTTATTAAAATAGTTCTTCCAGCGTTCTCTCGTTAACCGTATTGCTTCCTATTTAGAGTATAAATTAACTCGAAGGGTGGTATTCTACCAGCAGGGCGCGACGAGACATGGCGAGGCGCGGATTGACGAGGATGTGCGAGACTTGAGTTGAGATATTTGTTAGTGTAAAAATTTACCTTATTGCTTTCGACATAGAGTATCTCTTGAGTATCTTATGAAACCTACAAGCTACGGCAGGCACCCGCGAGCTCGCGATTGACATTAATGTCCATCACGAGCTCGCGCAGGCCCGCGATGGCTATTACTTAGGGCTGCCATCCGATGGCTATTACTGGCAATTTTTAGTGGAAAAGGGTCCAGGCGATTTCAACCCCGTTCTGCCCATTCTGCCCATTCACGCCCTGCCGGTGGAAAACCATCTTTACACAGATTAAAGATTTGACATACTTCTAAAGCCGTTCAGTTTATGTTGAGATAAAAGGCCAGATCTATACTAGTTTTATGCCTCTCTCAATTTTAAACAATGAGATTTCATCCAAACTAAAAAAGTCAAGTCACGATGGTATGACTTACGGTAAGTTAAGCCAGCTGCCCCGCGCCGTGTCTCGAGCGGCGGCCATATTAACCGGGATTCCTTTCAGATTGCCCCGTCGACCCTCATCACTTTGGGCACTGTCATTACGCATTGAACACTCTCACGTTTACGTGCTGTTATACAGGAATAGGTCTATTCCAATTATAAACTTTAACCCCCTTATTCATAAACGTACTCTAAAGTTATCAAGCCGATAAAGTTCGTTTGTCCTTTTCTATAACACTAATACGTCGGAAAGGGACAGGTTTACCAATAGACAGCTAAGATGTCACTGTAAAACACTTTTCCCCTCACTAGGTCGGAAACACGTGTTTTGTCCTTTAAAACCAGCGGGTAAAAACGCATTTTATCCACTAGTGGGTAAAGTAATTTGACCTTGAATAAAGTCAAATTAATTGCTTTAAAATTGATAAAAGTAGGTGAATCTAGTAATAAAGATGATTTACCACCTGTGGAACTACTGGAAGCAGTGATAAACGCATTTTTTGCGTTGTAGTTTCCTCGCTATAGTGAGGGGAAAAGTTTTGTGTTACACTCGGGTGCACATGTATTTTACTTCTCGTGTGTTAAAAAACTCGCAAGTTCAGGATTCTATTCTCGAACCACTCGCTTCGCTCGTGGTTCAACTATAGAATCCTTTCACTTGCTCGATTTTCCATTCCACACTCGGCGTTAAAATGCAACTTTGCCCCCTTGTATAACAAATAACTATTAAAGCTTTGTCACAGTAAACTTCAAATTGGACAGGTAATCGCAGTAAGCAAATTTAAACCCAATATTCAAAATGACAACGTTGTAATTAGGTACGAGTTCAATTTGTTATGACTTATGATAAACATTAAGATTAAACTGACAAACAACGTCAAACTTGTAGCGGAATAAATAATCGTCCAAGTAACCAGCCAGTATTAATACCCCTAAATACTGAAAAAGGTAAACAACCTCTAGCAATGCGATATACACAATGTTGTCTTACGAGTACAATAGAATAGGCACGTAAAAAATAACTAATAATACAAATTTAAACAAAAATATTACCCCCATCTAGATATAGCTCAATCGATTCTACTCTCGATTCTGAACAAACTGTTTTCAGTTTTTTAGTGTTAAGTGAAACACGGTGCATAAGTAGCGTAACCTGTAATTGTAGACCAGAGATGTACAAAATGGTTTTAAAAAAGCATTTAAATACAAAATGCAAAATACTTTTCAGATTTACTATTTCAAATGCAAAATACCAAATAGTTTTGAGTTTTGTATTTCAAATGCTAAATGCAAAATAGGTATTTTCAAAATACTTTTTGAAAATAAAATACCTTTTGACCAAATCTCAGATATTTTTATTTATTTTTGGTATTAATAATCATGAGAAATAGAGTCACAATGCCGAACAAAAACGTCGTCATACTTGTTATGGAGAATTTTTGACCAAAAGCTGCACTTTTAGATGGAAGCAAGCCGCTTTGCATGGTGATAGTAAACATCATAGTAAACAATTTTTTCCGAGGATATCGAAATTTCATCCCTTAGGAAGCCGAGCGCAGCGAGGTGTTTTATGAAAATGAAAAAAATTCTATCTTTTTATCATATCGTCCGATTTTGACAAATCGTATCTCAAATGAAAGATATTGATTAGTGCAACTTAAAAAAATTAAAAAAAAAATATTGTTCAGAAAAAGTAACAAAAAAATTGAAAAATGTAAATTTACGTATCGCATTAAACAACTTCAAAGAATGAATGACAAAATGTAGAATATCGATATACGAGTTTTTTTATATCAAAGACAGATAAATTCATAATTGAAAACTAAAAACCGCATCGAAATCGGATCAGTAGTTTTTAAGGTACAAGTTGCAAAAGTTGGAAAAGTTTAGTTTATATGATCACTTTGCAATTCTTTTGCCAGAAAGTCAGAAATAATCTATTTTTCTTAGACATAAAAGTACACAGTGACAGTACACATCAAAATAAAAGTTTTTTTCTCGAGGATGTCATAATTTAAGCCCTTAGAAGGACGAGCGTAGTGAGGACTATTAAAAACTGTTAAAAAAAATTCTATTATTTTTGTGCTTTGTCCGATTTTGACAAAAAATATGTCAATTGAAAGGTATTGTTTAATGTAATCGAAAAAAAAATTAAAAAAAAAAATTGCTAAAAACGAGTAAGAAAAAAATTAAAAAAACCTTAAATTTTCGTATCACGCTGAATAACTGCTAAGAACGACAGATAAGATATACAATGTCGATATATGAGTTTTTAAAATCAAAGACAAATAAATTCATAATTATAAACTGAAAACCGAATCGAAATCGGATCAGTAGTTTTTAAGATACAAGTTGCCAAAGTTGGCTTAGTTTGTTTATATGGTCGCTTTTAAATTATTCAGCCAAAAAGTCAGAAATAATATATTTTGGCAAACAAGCATACTTACAGCTAAGAGTATGCATTGATAGAAGACATCATAATAAATGATTTTCGCTGAGGATATAAAAATTTCATCCCTTAGGAATCCGAGCGTAGCGAGGTCTGCAACGAAAAACAACAAAAAACCAAGTTTTTTTTTTATGTTACATAAATTAATTTCTTTCAACTGACACACGTTTTGTAAAAATCAGACCACCCAAAAAAAAAAACTTGTTTTTTTTTTGTTTTTCGTTGCAGACCTCGCTACGCTGTCAGGGCCCCACGGACCAAGGGTCTCGACGCCGAATGTAATAAAAATAGGGGAAGGTTGCGATCATTGGACCAGCGCTTTGATTGGACCACTTCAATATTTCAAAATCTAATCGTGCTAGATGGAATCCAGTAAGGTACAAGGTGACCTTAGGCCTCCCCGTAACCTCAGTCGCGTCTCGCTTCCCGGAAAAGAGTGACTAACTGACTGAGTGGTCTAAATTTGTAAGGTCTATTATGATATAAGTCCATTGGTGGCGACTTTGTGGTCTAATGAAGGCGACTCTGGTCCAAAGAAGGCAACAGCTTATGAAAACCTTTCCACAAATTTTCACTAAATTTATTATATTTTTTTTATTATGAATAAGGTAATTCATAAATAGATGTCAAGAATTAAATCTTCTCAAACTAGCTTTATTTTTTGACATAAAATCTATGAATTATAGAGTAGCGAAGTTAAGTGGTCCAATTAGAGCAACCTTCCCCAATATTCGGCGCCGAGACCGGTGTATTTTCCTACCTTCATTTTCTCGGCCGCCTCTGCTGCTGCCGCTGCCCTCACAGAGGTCCGGTGGAGAAAGGAGGTGGTGGAGGTTTTGTATATTTGCATATTATGAAATAAATTAATCTCAATCTATGCACAAGCTCCACATATTCCATTTCGACGCTGTGCACATATTTTTGTTCTATTTCAATACCACTAACTGAAGTAAAAGTTGCAGTGAACTAGTTTTCACTGAAAAATCCTAGTTAAAACGAATGTTCACCGAGTCGGGACTCGAGTTTCACTAGCTCTAACTATTATTTCACACACACCACAGTATGATATGAAACAATAGTTTGAACTAGTAAAATTACTTGTGATACAAATTTTATGGCAAGTAAGCATGTTTCAATCATCAAAATAAATTAATAAGTAGTTTAAAAATACAAAACACGCTTACGTACAAGACTTTTCTAAGAAATCCAAAAACAGTTATGATACTCATTATCCTCCTTGCGTTATACCGGCATTTGCCACGGCTCATGGGCGGCTGGGGTCCGCTTTGACAACCCCAAGGTTTGGCGTAGGCACTAGTTTTATGAAAGCGACTGCCATCTGACCTTCCAACCTGAAGGCCTTATTGAAAAAAAAAATATTGTTCAGAAAAAGTAACAAAAAAATTGAAAAATGTAAATTTACGTATCGCATTAAACAACTTCAAAGAATGAATGACAAAATGTAGAATATCGATATACGAGTTTTTTTATATCAAAGACAGATAAATTCATAATTGAAAACTAAAAACCGCATCGAAATCGGATCAGTAGTTTTTAAGGTACAAGTTGCAAAAGTTGGAAAAGTTTAGTTTATATGATCACTTTGCAATTCTTTTGCCAGAAAGTCAGAAATAATCTATTTTTCTTAGACATAAAAGTACACAGTGACAGTACACATCAAAATAAAAGTTTTTTTCTCGAGGATGTCATAATTTAAGCCCTTAGAAGGACGAGCGTAGTGAGGACTATTAAAAACTGTTAAAAAAAATTCTATTATTTTTGTGCTTTGTCCGATTTTGACAAAAAATATGTCAATTGAAAGGTATTGTTTAATGTAATCGAAAAAAAAATTAAAAAAAAAATTGCTAAAAACGAGTAAGAAAAAAATTAAAAAAACCTTAAATTTTCGTATCACGCTGAATAACTGCTAAGAACGACAGATAAGATATACAATGTCGATATATGAGTTTTTAAAATCAAAGACAAATAAATTCATAATTATAAACTGAAAACCGAATCGAAATCGGATCAGTAGTTTTTAAGATACAAGTTGCCAAAGTTGGCTTAGTTTGTTTATATGGTCGCTTTTAAATTATTCAGCCAAAAAGTCAGAAATAATATATTTTTCTTACAGCTAAGAGTATGCATTGATAGAAGACATCATAATAAATGATTTTCGCTGAGGATATAAAAATTTCATCCCTTAGGAATCCGAGCGTAGCGAGGTCTGCAACGAAAAACAACAAAAAACCAAGTTTTTTTTTTTTATGTTACATAAATTAATTTCTTTCAACTGACACACGTTTTGTAAAAATCAGACCACCCAAAAAAAAAAAAAACTTGTTTTTTTTTTGTTTTTCGTTGCAGACCTCGCTACGCTGTCAGGGCCCCACGGACCAAGGGTCTCGACGCCGAATGTAATAAAAATAGGGGAAGGTTGCGATCATTGGACCAGCGCTTTGATTGGACCACTTCAATATTTCAAAATCTAATCGTGCTAGATGGAATCCAGTAAGGTACAAGGTGACCTTAGGCCTCCCCGTAACCTCAGTCGCGTCTCGCTTCCCGGAAAAGAGTGACTAACTGACTGAGTGGTCTAAATTTGTAAGGTCTATTATGATATAAGTCCATTGGTGGCGACTTTGTGGTCTAATGAAGGCGACTCTGGTCCAAAGAAGGCAACAGCTTATGAAAACCTTTCCACAAATTTTCACTAAATTTATTATATTTTTTTTATTGTGAATAAGGTAATTCATAAATAGATGTCAAGAATTAAATCTTCTCAAACTAGCTTTATTTTTTGACATAAAATCTATGAATTATAGAGTAGCGAAGTTGAGTGGTCCAATTAGAGCAACCTTCCCCAATATTCGGCGCCGAGACCGGTGTATTTTCCTACCTTCATTTTCTCGGCCGCCTCTGCTGCTGCCGCTGCCCTCACAGAGGTCCGGTGGAGAAAGGAGGTGGTGGAGGTTTTGTATATTTGCATATTATGAAATAAATTAATCTCAATCTATGCACAAGCTCCACATATTCCATTTCGACGCTGTGCACATATTTTTGTTCTATTTCAATACCACTAACTGAAGTAAAAGTTGCAGTGAACTAGTTTTCACTGAAAAATCCTAGTTAAAACGAATGTTCACCGAGTCGGGACTCGAGTTTCACTAGCTCTAACTATTATTTCACACACACCACAGTATGATATGAAACAATAGTTTGAACTAGTAAAATTACTTGTGATACAAATTTTATGGCAAGTAAGCATGTTTCAATCATCAAAATAAATTAATAAGTAGTTTAAAAATACAAAACACGCTTACGTACAAGACTTTTCTAAGAAATCCAAAAACAGTTATGATACTCATTATCCTCCTTGCGTTATACCGGCATTTGCCACGGCTCATGGGCGGCTGGGGTCCGCTTTGACAACCCCAAGGTTTGGCGTAGGCACTAGTTTTATGAAAGCGACTGCCATCTGACCTTCCAACCTGAAGGCCTTATTGGAATTAGTCCGGTTACCTCACGATGTTTTCCTTCACCGAAAAGCGACTGGCAAATATCAAATGACATTTCGCAATATAATATAAGTTAAGAAGAACTCATTGGTACGAGCTGGGGTTCGAACTCGCGACCTCCGGATCGAAAGTCGCACGCGTTTACCGCTAGGCCACCAGCGCTATAAAAACAGCTATGATACTATGTTCCATAATGAGGTACCAGTTCGTAATCTTCCGGCTCCACCAGATCAGTTCGACAGTATCATGTGATATTCATCAGAACTACATACAACTGCTAATTTTTATTTCGCTACGATCCATGGAAGATGGCTAAATTGGATACTTTAGATTCTATTATGTACATAGAAATGAAATTAAATGAAATTAAATGAAATAGTACATTACGATACAATTGTAGCCGAATCCGTCCGCGGGTGCTACTGCGCGAGTCGTAGACAACCAGGCTGAAGATGTTCCAGCACTCAGCAGTAGGTATAAGCAGCGACGTTCAGCGAAGTTCTTCTTAAATTTTAAAGGAGAAGAAAGGGCTGCAACAATTGTGCGTGCTTAACGTTGCAGTCGGAACATAGCCCAAGCCTTATTTGTTTTCGCGAGCCAGTGACGTACAGAAAGACTTGGATTAGGTTTCAACTTAAAACTATCTACTTACATAAATATTATTCAATCATAAATACCTGCAATAGAGGCAGCCCAACACAAAAACACTGTTTTTACAATAGAAGTATTTCACAACTTTTAAATACAATTAAATAAATGCTATTTGAAATGTACATTAGCCTTCCACGGCAGTGAAAATTTTCTGTCCAAAAACAAAAGGCGCGCGATATGGCCGTACGTACTTCCTTTTCTCAGCGGCCAGTGCGCGCGGCGGCTGCAGCATGCAGGTTTAGGTTTAGGTTTGCCATGTTACAAAGTGCGAAAAAAAGGAAGTTCGAAACGAGTGGGAGGGAGTGTTTTAAATCGACACGAGTTACGAATTTCCTTTTTGCACGTGTATCGTACGACGTTTTTTAGTACAGATGGCCCTCCGAAGTTTCGACCTGGGGGCCGATTTTTGAGTCTCACGCGTTCTAATTCAGAAAATTGTCACTGAAAATAATAGGCAATTCACCGTTTTCAACCGGTATTTTAGTGACAGTGAGACTCAAAAATCGGCCCACTGGCATATAATGAACCACTTCTCGTACTAGTGCGAAAAAAAAAACACCATTTCTACTGAAAAAAAAAATATTTCGGAGGGTCATCTGTACTGAAAAACGTCGTACGATACACGTGCGAAAAGGAAACTCGTAACTCGTGTCGATTTATCGCCAATCGTTTCGAACTTCCTTTCTTCGCACATGTATCGTAATGTACTAATTTGCAAGAAATGTGGTATAATATTAGATGAGTGGATTTAACATGTCAATTGATATAAAAGTTAATTATTAAAAATTCGTTTATAGTAAAGTATGTAGTTAGTTACATACTGGTGTACCTAATAAAAGCGTGTTAAAAATAGAACATCGACGATCAAATTTCGAATCCCCTTTCCCAAACTGGATTACTACCACTATAGGCCAGGCTCAACGAGTTACCAATTTTTATTCCATTGCGTTGCCCCGAGCAAGCTAGAAATTCGATACCTTTGGGTTCAATTGGCGTAAAGGACAAAATGCAGGTTTTCAGGAGAAGCAAAAAACAACTTTTTTTTTAGAAAAATGTTTATATCTTTTTTGTTTTTTGACCTATATTTGTGACGTATATAGAAAAATATGTAGATTTTTAGTATCCTTCACCTAGTGTAGCAATCGTAGTGATAAACTAAACGGTTTAGAAGTTAGATGGTTGTAAAGGACACGTCAAAATGCTATGGACGTCCTTTACACCCACGATTTTTTTGAACAATTAGAGTTGATAGGGTCGTAAATGACGGTCTTAGATGATTTTTATACAAATTCGGGGCGTAAATGTAACCGGAATGGTACAAATGGCAACTGTTTTTAGCTTAGTTTACAACTGAGAAACTTGAAAAATGTATCAAAACGTAGTTAATATGGCATAGAATAGCCACATTAGTATTACAGTGTATATTTATCTAAATTTTTAGCAGAGACAAAGAACAAGACTATTTTATATCCAGTTTTGCAATAAAGAAACAACATTTGCTTAAAAACTATCTAATATTTTGGAAAGTTATTATTTTAGTACTCGCCGCTCGGCTGTCTCAATAAGTTACGCATTCAGTATTTAATTCTAGCAGGGAAACGCTTTCGTAGTTTAAGTAAAACACTAATTGTAATCACGTAAACTTTAATCAGCAACTGTGAATAGTAGACTATATTAATACGACAGTAATTTTAAGTCTAAAGTAGAAAGAAGTTTTAAGAATAACTAAGAGTTAAGTACTTATTTATAAACGCAAGTTAGGACGCGTATACAAACTGTAGTCAAGACCCTACCCCCTGTAGTGTAGTACCTACTATGTTGATTCATATTTTTGATAATTTTAAAACAGAAGATTGTTATTTAGTCTTAAACCTGTTAAATAAAAATAATTTTAATTATGAGTTCAATCCTAGAAATATTATAGTCAATGCTTTAAGTACCTGGGTACATAGCCAAGTCACCAAACGCTAACGCTCATTCGCTAGCGAAACGCACCTGTTATTGTCGCAGTCGCACTAAATGTTAGTATAGTCTACTGTTAAAGTTTACTGCCGGCGTAGCTGAATGGCAATCGTCAACGCCAGACGCCGACAAAAATGCAGTCTGGTGCAATACGCAAGAGCGATAAAGATATATAGCTACGAAATAGGTATTATCGTGAGCGTTTGTGCATTTGGGTACGTACCCTGATTACCATAATGTTTTTTTAATTACCTACATCTCGCCGCAGTATAATAATACTACGAAAGCGTTTCCCTGCTAGAATTAAAGACTGAATGCGTAACCTACTGACTATTCAGACAGCGGCGAATACTAAAAAAATAACTTTGAATTTGTTGCCAAAGTATTAGATAGTTTTTAAGCAAATATTGTTTCTTTATTACAAAACTGGATATAAAATATTAGTCTTGTTCTTTTTTGTTGCTAAGATAGCTTAGATAAATAATACACTGCATTAAACTGATGTAGAGCTATTCTATGCCATATTAAGTACGTTTTGATACATTTTTCCAGTTTTTAATTGTAAACTTAGAACAACATTTGTACCATTTCGGTTACAATTACGCCCCGACTTTGTATAAAAATCATCTAAGACCGTCATTTACGACCCTATCAAATCATGGGTGTAAAGGACGTTATAACATTTTGACGTGTCCTTTACAACCATCTATCTTCTAAATCGTTTAGCTTATCACTACGGTTGCTACACTAGGTTAAAGATACTCGTAATCTGCATATTTTCTTATACACGTCACAAATATAGGTCAAAAAAACAAAAAAGTGGGTTTATCTTTCTCTTGGAAACCTGCATTACATGTCCTTTACGACAATTGAACCCAAAGATATCGATTACAGTTGCGGATAAAATATTTTTAGTGCTGGTCGTAAAGGACGAAGAACAAAAAAAATTGTCCTTTACGCCCAACTTTATAACACTACTATAGAAAGTGATCCTCAGAAAGTAAGGGCTTAAAGGGCAACAATATATAACTAGGTGACTTGCGACTATATTTTTATTTGTAGATTTCCTTTACGACACAAATAATAATTTATAATTAATGACTTGATGTTTACGCCCCTTCAGAAAAGCTATTTTTGCAAGTCCATAGTAGAAAATCTTGGTCGTAAAGGCAACTTTTTAAGAGATATCAAAATTTTAACTACACAGATCGATAGCGCTTGAAATTCTGAACAAAACTGTATATATATAACTAATTTTCGCCAAAATGTCCTTTACGCCAATGGGGGATGTCTGAAAATTTTAAAAGTGGCTGATATTTTTTCTGGTGATAGGAATAACCATTTCTAATTAAAGAAAAAAGTTACAGATTTTTTGGTAGCACCATACATTTTATAAAAATAAAAACGTGTTGCTCGACTGCGCGTACGACCCACTTCGGCTGTTATGAGATTTGTCTTAGTCTTTAAAAAAATTCCATTTTGAATCTGTGCTGGCCACAGACACTGACAGTTGATTGTCAGCTTGACATTTTTCTCGGAGAATTCATAACTTTATCTGGTGAACTATTTTAACTATTTATTACTGTTTTCGACTTATTTTCTCTCCCTGGCCTCTGATTTTGCCTCCTTCTACGACTACCTTCGCTCTCGAACTCGGCTTAAAACGACGACGACCTTTGATTTTAAACCCTGGACCTGATTCTACTTGCATTAACGAAGACGTATGCTTGCCCTGCTTGCTGCCGACGGCCTTTGCGTTGAACCCCGGACCTGATTACAATTTTTAAGCCCATTGAATTGGGAAAACGTGGATAGGTACTAGCGATTTTGTAAGAGCTAGTTCATCTAATTTGCCAAAATGTGGAACAGCGACAAACACAATGCCTGTGAAGAAGAAATTGATGAAAGATGCAGAGATATTTTGGACAGAGAATGTGTATCTCATTAATTTTGAAAAGTGCAACTACATGTTAATGAGTGTAATAAACATAAATTTGTCTTGATCTATATTTAACATTATTACTCATTTTAGCACCCATATGTACGTTTTCACATTATTCGATCCAATACCGGATGTTGGACCGATATCCCATACATTACAGGTGTCATCTTGTATTTTTTGCATTGAAATCCTTCCGACATCCGATATCGGATCGGGTAATGTGAAAACAGGTTAACTCCTAGTAGTGATTCATAAGCGCACCTGCCTACAGATGAGAACTAGAGAAGGACCTGTGCCCTAAACAAATAACTTTAGATTGTTGGTTTATTGTCTGCTTTAAGTAGTTAGTGCTCAAAAAGGAAATGAGTTTGCGATGTGACGCCTACTGCTTTTCACATCACCCATTCAGAAAGGGTACTTTTCGGCCCTGTTAGGAGGGAATTAAGTGACACTTTTCTGTCCAATAACTTTGTCTGGCCTGTATAAAATATTACCGCCACGGAAAGTGTTTGCACATAAGTAATATTATGTATAAAAAAATTGTGTCGATTAAGTGCATAATATTTTTACAACAGACCTGATTCATATTTTGGTATTTGCTTATATGATGTGATAGTAGATTGTGCAACAAGGGAGAAAAATGAGATATATATCTTGAGTGTAGCAAGGTATTCTTAAATTTAATCCTGAGCGTAGTGAGGGATTCAAGTGTTAAGACACAAGGTGGAATTAAATTTTCTACACATATTAACATCAACTTTTAGGAAATTTATATATTTTTATATTTTATATAATGATATGTTATATGAACATAAAAAATGGTATGTTATGTAACCATGTAAAAAAATGTGTCCTTGAAGGGAAAAGTATCACTTTGGTCCCTAATAGCAAAGAGGAAAAGTGCCTCTTTGCACCCTCCTTGCAGTGAAGGGAAGAAAAGAACCCTTTCTTTTTGAATCCCAGTCACTACACTCAGTATTCAATTACATATAGAATACTTCGCTTCCTTCACAATTCAATTTATATCCTCGCTATAAATATGCAATTTTGCTCCCTCGTAACACAATCTACTATAGTGCTGTTAATCATGCTTTAACAGTATGGAGGGCCATAGAAGAATATGGAAAGCCATAGCCGACTGAATTTGATAGTAACTTGACAGTAACTCGACACACATGACACACACCTACAACTCAGAAGTAAAATAAAACAACACAATAAAATAAATCAATTGTATTTTATTATAGCACATTGCAAATTATAAAAAAAAATGTATTTTACCATATTTTTCCTATTGGTCTATCCAAAAAATACACATTTTATAAAATGCCACCGTGTCAGATATTTATGGCTTTCTTTTTTATGATATTATTGCCAGTGTGTAACTGCATTTTAAGGTTGGTAAACAAGACACGGTATCTTACACTCAGGTGGTCTTCACAGCAAAATCGCACTCTGGTTGGGCAGTTCCTGCCAACCTATTGACACCAAGTTTCCTTCAGCTCCTTTCTTAATATGAACAATTTTAAATCTGGGTTTTTAATTGAACCCCAGAGGTATCGATATGTAAATCTAAACAAACAAAATAGTCATTTAATTTATAAGGGTCTAAGTTGCCGTTTCCATCCCCCATTGAACTATCGATATGTATAAACAAACAAAATAGTCAAATATAAGGGTCTTTACATACATGTTATGATTTTCTCCTTGATATATTGTTAATTCAACCTTGGTGTCCTTGGTTTCACGGGACACAAAATTCACCAAAAGATAGGTAATTTTTTCTTCTCAAAGTTCACTCACTGCTAACAAAATCTAAATAAATGGCATACATTTTGCGGATAGAAATATAAATCAAATATACAAGGAAAAATATCGCAAACTTAAATCAACTTATAAGTTAATTGGAGGACAGCAGCTAGCCTAACCGAAATGACAACACGTGGCAACAGACACGCAGTCTGGCTCATCTATGATACGCAAGCGCCGTGACGTTGGTTAGGTACCCAGGAAATGTCAACATCACGATTCACCTTTGGAAACTTTTTTAATATTATCTTCTTATTCATTCCACTAAGTTTCGTGTAAATATAATTTGTAACTTTAATTAGTTATCTTGTTACTTTTTATTGGTAAAAAAGAAAATGTCCCATCAAGGAATCATTTGGATTAAAAATGTTTAATTATAGTACACTATTTATTTACGTATTGTAACGAGGACAATAGGAAATCTAAATAAATAACGCCCCTGAAAAGTGCTGGATTTTTTTTCTACATTATGCCAAATAAAACATTCAACAACAATAACAAAATGAAAACATACATTTACAAAAATTACATTAATAAAACACAGGCTATTAGTTACGACTGCCAAACTGAAAGTTCTATCAAAAACTAAGCAAATTAGCAAGTTATTAGTTTTATTATATCTTTTTTAAATATTCTTATCAATACATCCGCTGCATCCGATGGAACCACGGAGAAAAACACTTTGCCCACTGGTCTTTAGGGATAATTTTTGGGTCTGTGTCAAATTATGAGCTATCCAACGGGCACAAAGCCTCCTGACTACTAAATGTCCATGGACGATTTTGTGCACTTGACTCATACCGGTGCCTAAGGTTGTCGGAATATGTTAGTAGGTCATTCTTTTGTCAATCTCTACCCTACGCCACACAACACTGATGTTATCTTCAGTCATCGCCATAAAAGGCTGTCCCTCAAGCTGATCATCGGTGAAATTAGTGCGGCCACGTTTAATTTTATGAAACCAGTTGTAAATAGTGTCACGAGATGGGGCTTCATTGTGAAAGGCCAAACGATGTCTATTATAACTCTTATGTTGACTTAAATGACATCGAAAGTCATAGAAAATCATGGTACGAAAATTTTCTCGTGAAATACATACTGAAGTGAAACATACAATTTTGATTTGATAAATTAATGAAATGCACACACAATTATATTGGCAAAGAGTTCTATCTTTAAATTATAAATTTTTAATTATATCCTTTATAAGTGGCCAGGGTGGCTAGCCGAATGGCACAATCGCTCACGAAACGCTCACGAAACGAAGCGCTAGTAGATATCTATCTCTATCGCGCTTGCGTATTGGCGCGACAGAGCCAGCGGCGTATCGCTTTCGTTTGGCGTCGGAGAAATGCCATTCGGCTACGGGGCCAGTTCTAAAACTTTCAGTAAGTTGTTTTTTTTTATAACTTTCAGTAAGGTGGCAAACAGGTATACGGTCCGCCTGATGGAAAGCGGTAACCGTAACCTATGGACGCCTGGAATTCAAGGGGTGTCACATGCGCGTTGCCGACCCATTAGAAACTTGTTGGTAACTGTGAGGTTGACAAATAAAACAAACCAATTTGATAAGTTGGGAAATGAACATTCGGTGGAATAAAATTGCGAAACGTAAGTTGGGAAGTGACAATCGTCCATACAATTTTCGTAGATTAATTAGAGAACCCGACTAGGCATGCAAATATTAAAAAAATATTTTCAACATAAATCATACCTATAGGTATTATTGTGATATTATTTTGAAGAACGTAAACATAAAGTCAGCCATAAAATTACCTTACCCATTTTTATATTTACATATTTTGAGTGATCCTCGTTATACATAATATAGACGTAGATATTACGATATAATATAATAATTATACATACGTATAACCTTGATCCTACCAGAATACTCTGGACCTTCTAACTCAAATATATTTTGCCCAGCCCCTAAAACAATGAGTAGGTAATATATAAATAAATAACATATTGGAGACACCTTACACAGATCAACTTAGCCCCAAACTAAACAAAGCTTGTACTATGAGTGCTAAGCGACGATATTCACACTTATATAGATAAATACATAGAAAATATTCATGACTCAGGGACAAATAAATGTCTGTGCTCATCACACAAATAAATGGCCTTACCAGGATTCGAACCCAGGACCGCGGCTTCGCAGGCAGGGCCACTACCGACTAGACGTGTGTTCAAAAAATGATCGGCGGCGGCGTTTGTCAAAAAATCGGCGGCGGCGGCGTATTTTCGGCGTGAATTCGGCGTGACCTTGAAAATCATTTATTTGTTTTTATTCTTGAAAATTTGATCAATACAGGTGTAATACGTATACTATTATATAAAATATGAGTTAAATAACACATATAAGTGAACACGGGATAGGAAAAAACACTTTCGAGTATACCCAAATAGTTACCCTTTGCTGGCACAAAACCTTTTTTGATTAATGTTGGCTTCCATCAAAAGATGCCTTCTCTAAGTGATCGTGAATCTACAACCATCTCTTTTAGTCATAGGGCTTACGGCGAAATTATGGTCAAAAGCTGCACTTTATGCAGAAAGCAAGCCACTTTGCACAGTGATACTAGGGACCAATACAAATGATTTCATCCGAGGAAACACGATTTTCATCCACTAGAATTCAAGATGGCGGACATTTTCCAAAATGGCGGCCGCATATTTTTAAAAATTTATAGAATCATAACGGTTGCACCGATTTTGATGGTTGAGGTGTGTATCAGTTCGTATTGAAGAGTTTATTAATATAAAAAATTAAAGTCATAAAAAAATTAAGATGGCGGCCGAATAATAAGAAAAATATGAAATTTTCAAACTTTTTTTCATTCTCGTGAAATTTACCAATAAATTTTCTATGACATGGCCACATTTTTATGTATTTAAATTAAACCTGATAATATTATCTACATAATAAAGTAAAAATTATGAAAATCCGTTGAGAAGTTTTTGAACTGTACCCATTTCAAATGGAGCGTGCGGATTTAAAAGACGTTTTTGCACGTGATGTAAAAAATTTTGGAATCATAACGGCTGCACCGATTTTAATGGTTGGGGTGGCTATCAGTTTGTATTAAAACTTTTATTAATATAAAAATTAAAATCATTTAAAAAATTAAAGATGGCGGCCGAATAATAAGAAAAATATGAACTTTTCAAATTTTTTTTTGTATTCTCACGAAATTTACGAATAGTTTTTCTACGATATGGTCACATTTTTATTTATTGAAATAAAATCTGATAATATCACCTGCAAAATAAAACAAAAAATATCAAAATCCGTTCAGTAGTTTTTGAACTATACGCATTGCAAATGAAGCGCGCGGGTTTGAAAGACGTCTTTGCACTTGATGTGATGCATCGTATCGTTTGGTACCGCTATACACGCAAGACTGATTATTTATTTTGGTCAGAACTTACTATAATACTGTTCAGAATCAATGTTTTTAGTATTTATATACATTATTATTTATTAGTTTTTTATTCCGAGTTTAGGTATATTTAGATAACCCCCGTAAACTTTGATGGTCATAATTCTTATTTTAATACATAAAAGAACTTCAATAGGTACACATAACATTTGTATCACTTCTCCTTTTCAAGGCTAGAGATAATCTCCGACAACTTCTGTAGGGGGCTACGGAAACATATATTAATACAAAACTTATTTTTTGCTTCTCGTCTAGGTTATACTGAAAGATAAAAGTCATACAAAATAATATCAAAATACAAGGAAATAATGAATAAATAATAATTTATAATATCATTTTTGCAATATACTTTTTTTCGGCAGCTGCCTTTGCAAATGTTACATTGCATTATTTGCATTGCGCAGGGTAGACCCACAACACGTACAGCGTATTGTTTCGCAGCCTTTTTCACAACCGCAATTGACCAAGTATACTCATTCATACCATATCTCCCTGTTTTCAGACCACTGCAGTACTCAACTATCATTGTACGTCTTCCAACCCCAGGATGATGGCATAGGCATATAAGTAATATCCAGAATATGGGGCGTTGTTGTTGTTATACGACACGGAGCGCAAGTGCCGATGTTGGTTACTAATTTATTTTTGGTGGTAAACAGTTTCTTGCTCACCAAGTTCAGGTGAAATTTTCAATCATGGCGATTTTTCCTCCAGGAAGACTTTGTAGTTACTGCGATGTTTCTATCAAAGCTGGTATAACTTCAGGGCGTGCAAACAATGTTTTAGAATATGATTTTTTCTTTTTGTATTGAAAAAAGAAGTGGTGTCATACGTAAAGGGGTAAAAACCACGAAGAGCAGTCGGTCTTCCAGTGTCCAAAGTGTTGGCTATTTTATAACTTATACTCTGGCAGGTTATTCTCCTTTGAAATATTAAGAAAATATACTAGACAAGACTAAAATTTCCCAATATAATGAGCTCCATAGATCCCATGCTTAAATGCCAAACTGGGACCGTTCTTAACACATATTTTAGTGAGCAAGCGTGAACTTTGCCACCCTGAACTCACTCGAGGCCTCTTCATGAGGAAAAGACCTTTCGAGGCTCTAAGCTAGGTCCAACCCCGAATCTGGCCACTGACTTTACATCTACCCTTCACCCGTACTTCAGAGTTCAGTAGTTTTTATTTAAATACCAAGACATCTGTATCGGAAGATCTGATGATACGCGTGAGTCCCTGAGATACAATGAGGCTATTGGCTTCTTCCGGTTACGTTCCTAATATGGTTTACCCTGAAATAGCAGAGCAAATGTACTCTGAGAAAGTAAATTGTTTAGACAAACAATTCACCACACTAATAACATCAACAGGCTACAGTTTCTGGAAAAAGCCTTGTTGGTTGTCAGTGTATTCCTGGAGGAATAATGGCCAAGCTTGAAAAGTTCACCTGCGGCCTATATATGATCCTTTATCGGTGAACTTGGTGTGCAAGGAACTGTTTCCAACCAAAATTAATAACCAGCATCCCACCAACATCGTCAGCACTACAATAACATAGGCTCCTTGTCGTATAACAAGCAGACCATCTCCAAACGTAGGCTAAGTAGACGAGAAAAGAAAATAAGTTATTTTATACGTAGATATTTCTGTAGCCCCCTACAGAAGTTGTCGAGAATTATCTCTGGAGTTCTCGGAAAGGAAATTGCTATTAATACAAATGTTATGTTATTTGCATTTAAGTTCTTTTAGGTTTTGCCCGTGCGGTGACGGGTTAAGAATTTCACCACCCCCTTTCTTCCCGTGGGTGTCGTAGAAGGCGACTGTGGGATATGGGTTAAATTGTGGTGCAGGCGAGAGGCTGGCAACCTGTCACTGCAATGTCACAGTTTCGTTTTCTTTCAACCCCTTATTTGCCAAGAGTGGCACTGAAACCTGAGTAGTTTCATGTGCTTTGCCTACCCCTTCATGGGACATAGGCGTGATTGTATGTATGTATGTAAGTTCTTTTAGGTAGGTGTTAAAATAAAAATTATGATCATCAAAGTTTACGGGGGTTATCTAAATATACCTAAACTCGGAATAAAAAACTAATAATGTATATAAATACTAAAACCATTGATTCTGAACAGTAATATAGTAAGTTGTGACCAAAATAAATAATCAGTCTTGCGTGTATAGCGGTACCAAACGATACGATGCATCACATCAAGTGCAAAGACGTCTTTCAAACCCACGCGCTTCATTTGCAATGCGTATAGTTCAAAAACTACTGAACGGATTTTAATGTTTTTTATTTTATTTTGCAGATGATATTATCAGATTTTATTTCAATAAATAAAAATGTGACCATATCGTAGAAAAACTATTCGTAAATTTCGTGAGAATACAAAAAAAAATGAAAATTTCATATTTTTCTTATTATTCGGCCGCCATCTTTAATTTTTTAAATGATTTTAATTTTTATATTAATAAACGTTTTAATACAAACTGATAGCCACCCCAACCAATATTATCAGGTTTAATTAAAAGACATAAAAATGCAGCCATGTCATAGAAAATTTATTGGTAAATTTCACGAGAATGAAAAAAAAAGTTTGAAAATTTCATATTTTTCTTATTATTAGGCCGCTATCTTAAATTGTTTTATGACTTTAATTTTTTATATTAATAAACTCTTTAATACGAACTGATAGACACCTCAACCATCAAAATCGGTGCAACCGTTATGATTCTATAAATTTTTAAAAATATGCGGCCGCCATTTTGGAAAATGTCCGCCATCTTGAATTCTAGTGGATGAAAATCGTGTTTCCTCGGATGAAATCATTTGTATTGGTCCCTAGTATCACTGTGCTTTATGAGTTTTTTTCCGTAAGCCCTATGACTATTTCTTTATGATGAGCTTAGTGATGAAATTAAAGAACTTTGTGCCAAACGCGATCTTCGGCTAAGGCGTATCAAACTCATTTGGAAATGCCTTTTGCTTATTTGGCCACCCTTTGACTTGCCCGCCGGTGCCCAAAGATGTGCCATGTAAACTAATAAACTAGAAATCGTATTGGTGGTTACTTTATTTTCAATTCGTAGTTTTTTTGGTACAGTACAGAAGGAGGTGCAAGACGTGGGTTTCGTCATAAAACCAAACTAAAATGGAGTTGGGAGTAGGGCCCATGTTGCTAGGCAAAGCGATGGCAGGTGGACTAATATTTTAACAGAATGTAGGAAGCGCTTGACATCCGTTGACTCGCTGGGTGGACGACATCCGGAAAATTGCGGGTCATAACTGGATAAGAGTAGCTCAGGATCGGGACAAGTAGCGTACTAGAAAAGAGGCCTATGGTCAGCAGTGGGTGAAAAAAGGCTGACATGATGATGATGATGATAACGGACTTTTTTGTAGATCGGGTCACGCCAAAGCTGGTTTTCATTAGGTTGGGTCTACGCCATAAGGGTAGAAAGCTGAATTTACATAGGTGACCTCTTAAAAGCATACAACTTCAGAAAACTTCCAACGATACCGTCGTTATCTGTGTCGAGGAAAAAAAGAGCTTTGCACGCTGAACTATGCTGAAAACAAACGTCCGGCATATAGGTCTCGGAATTTTGAGTTAGACGCAGACAGTTTATTAGCAAATGCAAATTAGCAAATTTGAGTCTTGGAACCACTGAATAATTTTCCATGTGCTATACGATACGTGCAGGATATGCTTGCACCTGATCGGTGGGCTAAAGTAGCAACTGAATGGTTACCGCAGCTTCGCCGGGGCAAAGGCAGACCAAAAATAGAGATATCACTCGGACGGCGGGAGCAGGCATCAAACCGTGATGAGTGGACGAAGGAAGAGGAGGCATTTACCCAGCAGTGGGACACATATGAGGCTACTTTAAAAAAACACGGTTCTATCAAATGAAGTTTGACACTTGCCAGTGATTGGAACCACAGAGAATGGAATGAAACGTTTCATTTCCTGCAGAACCAGATCAGCAACGAAATTAGGATCATGCGTAAGGCGCAAAAAACAATCGCCTCCTATTCCATCTGCTGATTTACAGTCTTACACACAGCGGCTATAAGCAATTTTCCGACGCGGTGGGCACGTGGGTATTTTGGAACGGACAATATTTCAAGGAGCCATGTAATCTTGAATGGATTACATGGTGATCTAGATGAAAAGATAGCAGAAGATCCAACAGGGAAAGTTCTTGGCTCTCCAGATGTGGTATTCTCGTAGTGCTGTAAACAATTGTGTCAAGTCGTATGCCAGATCAATGTCGTCACGATCATATTGTAGATCTTCCCCCGTATCCGGTTTTTCGCATCTTTGTTAGTGCTTAATACAGAATATTTTAATAAAAGTAAATTATATGTATTGGAAATTGCAAAAAAAGTCCAAAAATTTAATCAAATACTAAGTTTGAGCAATTTATTAACCACCAAGGTCACGCCGATTTCACGCCGATTAATAATCGGCGGCGGCGGCGTGGCCAAAATTACCGGAGGCGGCGGCGCGCCGGCGCGGCGCACACGTCTACTACCGACTGAGCCAGACCGGTCGTCAATACCTACAAATACCTGTAGGTTCTCAATTTAAATCACATACCCTGAATACAATTTTCCGTCTCACCCCCCCACCTATTAACGGAAGAGACAGATAGATAAATCGTGCAAGACATTTTGTGCGTTTGACTTTGATGTAGATTGAGGTCGGGTCGGGACAAACCCATCTGTCTTAACCCTTGATGCGTTGTAATATTAATTATGATTGGTTTAATGTCCACAAAGAATAGTATTATTTCTACTCCGGCACTTTTAATTATAATGGTCCCGCAAAACAATTACAAAACCATGACTTATGCAATTTCAGAAGTCTTCTAAACTTTGTGTCAATACAGGAAACAGTGTGAAGTTCACGAAAGTTATTCAAGAAACTATACTATAAAACTGAGTGCAGGGTCGTAAAACAAGTATTGCATGCAACGGTGTTTAACTGAGTCAAAAAATAGTAGTGGCGTCTTTATTAACAATTTTAGGCTTCGCCTCCTAAAATACTATTATGCAACTGGCCTTTAAAAGAGGTTAAAAAAGGCGAGTGGTGTGAGTAACAATTCGAGGCGAAGCCGAAAATTGGTAATAAATACGCCACGAGTATTTTGAGTTGGCAAAGTAATAAAAATATTTGGGAGTTGCGAGTAAGCAACATAATAATGTTACTAGTTTAAAGATTTTAAACCGCAAATCTCAAGGAAGGTGGTTCTCAATTCGTCTGTATGTTTTTTTTTAATGTTTGTACGCTATCTCCGTCGCAACTGAACCGATTTAAAAAAAAAAAGATTCAGATTCAGATTCAGATTGTTTATTTACATAAAGTACATGTACATGCAAATACAGGTTTAGGGTACAGGTATAGGTTTAGGGTATACGCATACAGATTGGTCCCACTTTTATAAGAACCCAGTTCTAATGTTGGGATCCTGGAGAAATCAATATATGGAACTCCTCAAATCTGAAAGGCATACCTACATATGGTGATTTTTGTGTTTTTATAAGAACATCATGCATTTACGTACGAAACAGTGACATTTGGTGCAGTGGAACTGCTGATGAAGATCAGAACGGAACTCCTTAAATCTGAACGGCACGCTTATTTGGTGCAGTGGAACTTCTGATGATGATCAGAACGGAACTCCTCAAATCTGAACGGCACACTTAGTGACTTTGGTATTTTTATAAGTACAGCATGCATTTAAGTTCAGAACCGTGTTACTTTTTGTAGGTATTTTAAGGCTACGGAAACGCTTATATTCACTAAGTTTACTGGAAAAGTCTAAAACTACTAGCGCCATCTAGTAAACCCCGGTTGAACAAAACATGTTTTTATTAAACATTGATCACTTTTCTAAAATGATAAAAATTTACCAATTTCTGATTTTTAGGGTTCCGTACCTCAAAAAGGAAAAACCCTTATAGGATCACTCGTCTGTCTGTCTGTCCGTTGTCACAGCCAATTTTCTCCGAAACTATACCGAACCGATTAACTTCGCTCATAATATAACATAATATTATGTAAACCATGTGACCTAAAGACGGACATGTAATTTAAATTATGAAAATTTAATTATAGGGGCCAGTTTTGGGGGTTAAAAGTGAAAATTAAAAATCAAAGTTTCTAGAACTATATTGTGTCAAAAATATATTTTTTAATAATTTTGAGTAAAGTAATTTTCAAGTAATTTAAGAAAATAGGCAAAACATGACCATCGGCTCTTATCTCCGAAACTACTGAGCGTAAGATTTTCAAAAAAATACACTAGATAGTTTTCAATCTATAGATTACCTACAGGAAAACCTATTAGAAATCTACAGTAAAGCGTAAGTCGGACTTAAAAGAAAAAAATTCAATTTACGAATTTCACTCACTGCCGCTGCAAGGAGTTACCAAATCTCTTGAAATAAAATTTGTGTGAGCGCGTTTGAATATTACATATAAACTTGCAACGCGAGTACAACTCGCACTTGGCCGGTTTTTTCCTGTGTATTCACCTAATTACCTATCGTCATGCCAAATTTGAACTTTCTAGGTCATCTGGAACTGAGTTAGAGTGTATATGATAAAATATATATATGATAAAAATGACGATTTTTGGACGTTATTATCTAAACAACCGTTTGAGATTTGTGTTTATGAAATTTGGAGCACATATGTATCTCGCAAGTGTCAATACATGAGCTAAATTTGACACGTTTATGTAAAATAGTTTTTGAGTTATGAGGGGGTCAAAAGTGGCTCCAAATGGTTCGTGTAATATTACACACGGTGCTGCTCGCCAGTTCTTTTACTTGAACTTGGCTTGACACGCTGCTGCGTGTCTAGATTTGTTACAAGATTTGTTCTCTTTGTTATGTTTGTTAAGCATATTGAGTTTTTATGTCAAATTTTGTCAAGCTCGATTTTTATAATCGGATATCGGATTCATGAGGAATTGAGGAAACTCCTCAAACCTTAACGGTATAGGTACGTATATTCATTTGTGTTTCCATCAAATAATCAAAGATTTACATTGAAAGCAGTTTTACAAAATACCTACACATTTCTACATAATCCAACATTCGCAAGTACCTTTCACCAGAACCCCAAAGCCGGCGGTTTTGGTTGGTTTTTATTGGTTTTTTATTTCATTGAAAATCAACACATTCACTGCCAGTAAGTATGATTTGGTACGAAAATGAACACAAGGTAGGTATGTGTCGCCCGCACCGAACGCGTTACAAATCACTTAATTATAACGTGAAATTAAACAAAAGAAATACAATAACACACAAAACACAATGCCAACTGGTAACTAAAGATTTCCTCACAAAACAAAACAAACTATCATGCTGGCCACATTCCCGCGCTGGATGGCAATGCCGATACTTTGTACAAGGATAAGTCAGCCCTAGGATCTCTGGTGGTGTTATGCATCTTCTTTAAACAATTTTAGAGCATCCGCCCCGTAGCCGAATGGCATTTCTATGACGCGAAACAAAAACGAAACGCCGCGAAAGGTAGTCTGGCTCTGTCGCGCCAATACGCAAGAGCGATAAAGATAGATATCTACGAGCGTTTCGTTTCGTGAGCGTTTCGTGAGCCATTCGGCTACGCACCCTGATACCGAGGTCCCAAAGTCTCCACCGCAAACCACGAAAATATAGACCTACTAGATCAGCATCTTTGCGGCGCTTTAGAGCTTCAGCTGTTGCCGATGCTTCGCCCAATTGTTGCAACTCAGATGAGCGGCCGTACTTATAGTTATTTGCAATTCAAACGGTATTTTCATGGTGCCTGTGTGGTGACGGGTTAAGAATTTCACCACCCCCTTTCTTCCCGTGGGTGTCGTAGAAGGCGACTATGGGATACGGGTTAAATTGTGGCGTAGGCGAGAGGCTGGCAACCTGTCACTGCAATGCCACAGTTTCGTTTTCTTTTAACCCCTTATTTGCCAAGAGTGGCCCTGAAGCTTTAGTAGTTTCATGTGCTCTGCCTACCCCTTTATGGGATACAGGCGTGATTGTATGTATGTATGTATGTATTTTCATAATATACATTAACTTGTCTCTATCTGTTAAAATATTTTTTCCGGACTCTCTATGTTAAAAAAAACCATGCCCTCCTCTCCTCCTGTCCTGAATGTAATGCACTTGCCTTAATTCATCTCCCCGGGACATTCGGATTGGGACGGCTTAGGGCGGACGTAGGGGACAATTAGGCAAATGGGGTTTGATAGAGGCTTTAGGTAGTTTTGTTGTAGTCACTTTTTTTTCAATACTACGTCGGTGGCAAACAAGCATACGGTCCGCCTGATGGAAAGCGGTCACCGTAACCTATGGACGACTGCAACACAAGATGCGCGTTGCGCGTTGCTGTGTTAAGAGCCCTTATTCCTTAGAGCGCTCATCAATTTCGTGAAATAGCCATCGATAGATGGCGTTTGCGCTCGGTACGCGAGCACCAACAACGCAACGCGCGTTTCAACGCAGGCAAGAATAATCTTGATAGTTTTGAATTTAATTGCTAGTAACAATTCTTTTGGTTTTACATGGGGCCTTTTTTGTAAAGTTTACAAGATATAAGAATAGATTATGAAAACTTCCCCCCTAAAGGGCGTAAAAGTTTGTAAGGGGATTTTTTTTTGTTATAAACTTGAAATTAGAGAATAGGAGAAAAGTGATTCCAGTGTTTTTGGATACTTCTCGGAACTATCTAGCTGCTTACGAAAGCAAGGCGCGCCGGACGATCGAACACAGGTCCGTTGTCTACGAGCGCTTGGCGCAGACTGGGCGGGCCCGTGTCAGCACAGTGTATTTTATACGAATTTTAGGTGCTTTAAAAAAATATCTATCGACTGAAAGGTATGTCCTATATGTATGATTTTTTTTATATGTCAACCAGAAGTTCTAGTTTAGGATAATATTATTTAAGAGTTACAATAAATACAGTAATCGCAGGAAAAATACATAATGTAATCCTATTTTTATCGAAAAGATTGGGAAAACACTGAAGGCCATTCATCCACCTTTTCAAATAAATCTTAAAATTTTAAACGATGATACAGTCGTACAGGATATAATAAATAGGATTGTGATTTTTTTTTAGATTGTAAATTTAATATCATGATATCACATCAATACTTACATATTTAAATAAAAAAAACAATCGTTTATGAACATAACCTACTTACAAAATGAAACTTAAAGAAATAAACTAAAACTACCTAAAAATAAAACTTAAAATAATAAACTAAAACTACCTAAAAATAATACCTAAGATAATAAACCTTGCCCACGTGGCAAGGTACCCATCACGCAGGCAGCATTCCCGCGCTGTATTGCGATTGCAATCTTTTGCGCGAGAAAACTGCCCGCGCGAGGGTCCCCCGTTGACTCCCTCAACCGCCTGCCCAGTTCTCTGCAGAGCCCGCGCGATTGTGATTATTTATTACCCCAAATAACATTTTTAACAGCACAATCACGATTCGAAACGAGTTATCCCACTACGAAATTTTAAAACGTCTGATGCGAAACGTGTGATGTGCCCTACCACACAAAGCGGAATATCATTCGCTATGCCCTACCTCCGCGCATACGCATTTACATTTTATCTCATATAGTAGGCATAGATAGATAGATCGCCTGCTAGTAAGCGTGCACCTGACACCTGCATCACTAGGGAACCTTTGCCGGCCTTTAATGTGGGAAGAGTTATACGTTCAAGTTGATGGGTGTAGGGAAGCACCAAATCGGACAGACGTCAGACATATCCGAGAAGCACTTCGTACGTATGAAAGGTGAAGGTTTAAAATATCTAACAGGACCTTAAAATGAATTTAAGGTTTTTATTTCCACTCTTTAGCTGTATGAGGAAAGATTAAATTAGTTTTCAGCATCATTCCCATGCTAGAAAAACGGCAGAATATCCAGCGGTAATGCAGTGCCAGATCCGGTTCCCCGCGACGTTGAGTGAGCGGTTTGGCCGGATTAGGGCAAAGGACATATTGCGCAATTAGGGAAAGGGGTAAGGAGACAAGTTTGGATAAGGAGAGGAGGGCATGGTTTTTTTTAACATAGAGAGTCCGGAAAAAATATTTTAACAGATAGAGACAAGTTAATGTGTATTATGAAAATACCGTTTTTGTTACATACAAGTTAATGTATATGTAAGTTAATGTATATTTGAATTGCAAATAACTATAAGTACGGCCGCTCATCTGAGTTGCAACAATTGGGCGAAGCATCGGCAACAGCTGAAGCTCTAAAGCGCCGCAAAGATGCTGATCTAGTAGGTCTATATTTTCGTGGTTTGCGGTGGAGACTTTGGGACCTCGGTATCAGGGTGCGTAGCCGAATGGCTCACGAAACGCTCACGAAACGAAACGCTCGTAGATATCTATCTTTATCGCTCTTGCGTATTGGCGCGACAGAGCCAGACTACCTTTCGCGGCGTTTCGTTTTTGTTTCGCGTCGTAGAAATGCCATTCGGCTACGGGGCGGATGCTCTAAAATTGTTTAAAGAAGATGCATAACACCACCAGAGATCCTAGGGCTGACTTATCCTTGTACAAAGTATCGGCATTGCCATCCAGCGCGGGAATGTGGCCAGCATGATAGTTTGTTTTGTTTTGTGAGGAAATCTTTAGTTACCAGTTGGCATTGTGTTTTGTGTGTTATTGTATTTCTTTTGTTTAATTTCATGTTATAATTAAGTGATTTGTAACGCGTTCGGTGCCGGCGACACATACCTACCTTGTGTTCATTTTCGTACCAAATCATACTTACTGGCAGTGAATGTGTTGATTTTCAATGAAATAAAAACCAATAAAAACCAACCAAAACCATACTACAGGTTCAGTTAAAACTTACGAAAACTCGACCTTCTATATGGATAGGATAAAACATATCAACACATCTCTTGAAGCCGTAGAGATCTTCTAGATTTTAAGCCTCGGGACCATGGGGTCCCGGGCTTTTGGAAGGCGTGCGTGGGGCCGTAGCCAACACGTAGAGGCCCCTTGTAAGTTGACAATTTACTCTAAATGCCATGTGACACCAACCGGAGATTATCCCTGTATGTACTATGGTAGTGCACCAAAGGACAATCCCCGGTTAGTGTACGACTATTGCAAGAAAAAGGAACAACAAGAAATTGGGTTATTGGTATGAGATGCTTATGGACTGGTAAACACTAACTATGGAAACATACTATGGCACCTGCCTTGCTCATATGTTACAAAACATGACAAAATAGGCAGGCGGTGACTCGCCAACTCTCTATATGGGTCCCCGAAAACAGCCGCTCGCAAGGAGGTAACAGCATAGCGTGAGCGGCTCAAGGTGTAGAGGTGTGCGCCGCTTTCTACCCAGTCTGTACGAAACAGCCACTGTGCCAACTCGCGTCTTATGCATATTTCACTTCCACCCTGCGAGCATATATAGCTCTGGCACCCCACTCTGGACGGCCTGCGGCCCCTGCTCAGTATTCACTCCGGCCAGCGAGTGAAGGCAAGCCGGAGGGAGGGGCCTGACTGACTATCGGGGGCATGGGACCCAAGGGACGCCACTTCCCATTCAGCTCGCCACAAGCTGCCCTGGGGGGTTAGTATTATTATTATTAAGAGCCCATATTATCCCACTGTTGGGTAAAGGCCTCCCTCAAATTCCTCCACGCATCCCTATCCCCTGAAGTCTCCCACCAGTCCTCTTCAAAGTTTTGTATATAGGAAGCGAATTATTTTCATTTTTCTATTCTTTAAGTCGTAATAGAAGTTTTTACTGTGGAATGCGCAGAAGAAATATTAAAGAAGAAGAATTTAAATAAATAAAATGTTTAAAAAGAATAACAAACATTTATTATTTATTTGTTATCATCATAATTTTTGCCCGATATTCACAAAAACATCCAAAAAGGGTTTTACTGTTATGTTCCGATATATGTGTTTTGTGTGTAGAACAAATAATAAATTATGCGGGCCATAACCATATTAATATTTAAATCGCTACCTGAAATCCGCTCTCTACACATCATACACATTTTTTATTGTAATAACTAAAGTCAATAATTAAATACTAAACCCAATAATAAAAAATTCAAGTCACCACTGCGGAGATGGAATTTTTGGAAATGGTAGAAATATTCGTAGAAATATTCATGTTGGTTGGGATCCTGGTAGCTCCATGGGAAGGGCAGGCTTGCGATCCAGTGGTCGTGGGTTCATATCCCACCCAAAAAAATAAATCCTTCCACTATCTATCTCAAAGCTTTATAGCATAGCATCATTTGCATATGTTCCAGCTAGATACAAAAAATAATTTCTATACCGAAAGGAATCCCATACCATAGTATATATACGTCTAATACAATATTTCCATCAAAGCGAGCCTTACAAGGAACTTAACCCTTCCCCAGAATTTCGCGTTTGCAAGTGAGACGCGGTAATTCCTTTATCCGTTTAACGGCTTCCGTCTGATTTCCGTTTATATCTATTCACAAAGGGTTTTGTTTCTATAACCGGAGGAAGAAATTGTGGTAATGTTTTGGTCTTACCACCAAGATGACTAAATAGGGAAAATAACTGTTTTAACGCATAAACGGTACCTAAATAAAACGCTGAACCATAAAAACCTGAAATTAGTTTAAAAGTATAGACAGACTTTGAGTCTTGGAAAGGACATAGCATAATTATGTTATTTGTATTTACCCTGGAAATTACCTCTTGAAGACTTTGAAATATATCTCACTTTCACTCAAATGTAAAATTTTTGAGGCAGCGCTTCGTTTGCACTGCACCACGCATTAACTTCTTATAAGTTTCTGTGACGCATCTTAGCTTTAAATTATATGAAATTTTCTTATTGATAATTATGAATGAATAAGTTTAACAAATGACCTAAGGTAACGGACCCAATCATGGACAGTTTAAGATAAAATTTTGCCTATTTTTGATATTTCAATGATACATGTAAAAATTCTATCACTAAGCGTGTTAAAACTTGAATGTCTTTCTTATCCTTCTTTTACATTTCAAGCGTATTGCAGAATAGATATTGGTCTCCTAGTGGTCTCTTAATAGTTAACAAATTAAAAAGAGTTATTTTTCTCCAATCATGGACGGCAGTTCTCCAGTAACGGATCCCCCATTATGGACAGTGAAATAATATTGTCTTCGGTTACCGCGATAGTTACTCATGAAATAAAACTATGGAAACGGATTAAATCGCGTATAATGAATTTAAAATACATCCCGACGTTTCGAACTCTTTACAGCGTTCGTGGTCAACGGGTGACTGAGGAAAAATTACAATGTGCAAAAGCTACCCACATACAAGAAATATTAACGAACCATGACCACAAATAATATAGATTTCTAAGGCAGGTTCACACACTATTAATAAAGCTAGTTATACAATATTCAAGTGGACGGCGTGGCAATGGGGTCTCCGGTGTCTCCAGTAGTCGCCGACATTTTCATGGAGGACTTTGAGGAGAGAGCGCTCTCATTGGCTGCCGTCCAGCCGAAGATATTTAAAAGATACGTAGATGACACTTTTACTATACTTCCTAAAAGTAATGTTTCAACTTTCTTAGATCATTTAAATTCTTCCATAGTAAAATACAATTTACTATGGAGTTGGAAAAAGACTGTTCTCTTCTCTTCTTGGATGTTCTGATTTTGAGAAATCCTGATAATAGCTTAGGTCGCACTGTGTATAGAAAACCTACTCATACTGATAGGTACTTAAATGGCAAATCCCACCACCATCCCAGTCAACTAGCTACTGTAGGCAAATCTTTGTTTCAGAGAGCCCAAGGGATATGTGACGACCAGCATTTGGCCGCAGAGCTTCGACATGCCAGGCAGGCGCTGTTGGTGAACGAGCTCAAGATACCGCATGTCAAGCAGAAGGCCCGTTTGAAGATCCCTACAGTCGAGCGCCGGCCTGCTAATCTGCCTTTTGTTAGAGGGGTCACGGATAGGATCAGCCACATCTTGAAACGGGCTTCTATTAAAACTTATTTCAAGCCTATGAAGAAGATGTTCCAATTCCTGAGGCCTGTGAAATGTCAAACTCCTCTTCAAAATGCGGGAGTGTACAGGCTAGACTGTGAGTGCGGCCTGTCATATGTGGGACAGACGAAACGAAGTATTTCCACACGGGTGAAGGAACACATAGCGGATGTCAAGCACCGTCGGCAAAGGTCTGCAGTCTCTGAACATGTCATGGATAAAGTCAATCATGCTATAAAGTTTGACAAGCCTCTGGTTCTTGCTAAGGAGAAGCGATTTATACCCAGAATGTTGCGAGAGGCCATTGAGATCAAGAAATATCCAAACTTTAATAGAGAAGATGGCTTTACTTTACCACCGGCTTGGGATCCAGTAGTACATCTGATAATGGAACAAGCAAGACGAAGGCTGTGAGGCATTTTGTGTTGTATGGTGTTGGACATTTGCAGTTTGTTCTTTGTCAATTTTGTGTAGATTAATTGGTTAATTATTTTTTAACATAGTAATGGTAAATTTTTTGAATATTGTATAACTAGCTTTATTAATAGTGTGTGAACCTGCCTTAGCAATCTATATTATTTGTGGTCATGGTTCGTTAATATTTCTTCTATGTGGGTAGTTTTTGCACATTGTAATTTTTCCTCAGTTACCCGTTGACCACGAACGCTGTAAAGAGTTCGAAACGTCGGGATGTATTTTAAATAGTTTTATTTCATCAGTGAATTAAGTTTAAAATTTTACTTTTAAAGCTAACTAATACTCAATAAGTCAATTTTATATGCCCCAAATAAAATTAGTTAGGGTTATTTTAACATAGGATTGTTTCTTGTAAATTTTTTCCGGTTCCAGTTATGGACACTCGCAAAATAACACTAATTATTTATATATTTGGAGTAACAAACTAGTATTTGGTTATACTTTATCTCATGGTTAATGCAGTAAGTAAAACTCATTAAAGTTTACACCGAGTAATATTTTTTTATTATTTTACACATGCACTCAACTCTCTTAGCAACATTACTAAGAATTCGTCCTAATATTTTTTTTCAGTAAACTGATGCCAAACCTTCAGAAATAACCGAATTACGATGAATGAAACTTCAAAATTAAGCAGCTATATGACTCTTGTTTATAGTCCAACTAGCTTTTGCCCGCGGCTTCGCTCGCGTTAGAAAGAAACACAAAGTAGCCTATGGCACTCTCCATCCCTTCAAATATCTCCATTTAAAAAAAATCAATTCAATTCGTCGCTCTGTTTTGCCGTGAAAGACGGACAAACAAACAGACACACACACTATCCCATTTATAATATTATTAGTTCGGAAGCCATCAGTTTTTAGAAATTAATTTTAGATACTTATTTTTAAGAATTTGTGTTTTTTGTCCATAATGTCCATAATGGCATCACCGTCCATTAAATAGGATTGTTCATTTTTTGTGTTGTTGCAATTTATTAACGAGGAATTTTTTATTACTTAACTTACAAAAATAAAAAGTACATCCGGACATTAGGATTTCACTGAGCGCTGCTTTGTATGGAGAAAACCGTCCATTAAAATTATTAGAAATTCATAACGGAATAGGTATCGAAAGTTGTGGAAAAAATTATAGATTATATTTCTGGTATGAAATTTAAAATTAGGTACTACTTTTAGCCCTCTACCAGCCGTAAAAGCAAAAAAAAAATAAGGTAAAATTAACAAATAAATTAAATATGTCGGATGTCAATTTTTATTTTTTATTATTAATTTATGATATAAAAGAACCTGTTATTAAGTGAATTTAACCATAATAATGTTTAAATTTATTAAATAATAGTAAATAATGATACTTCAATATTTCATTTTTGACTCAATGATCACGTTATCATGCGAAATACGATAAACGAAGTAACAAGTACAATATATTTTTTGGGTTGTCTTTTATATGAAAGGACATCTTTAGATATAAATAAAACGCTTTGGGTTTTTGCGTTTTTCTTGATTTTTCCTACTTTTTCATGATGACCAAAACTGACATATTAGGCGTTAATTGGGCAATTTAAGTATACTTTGAAGCGTTATAACCAAAAATTTTGGTTGGACTGATATGTTGTTTAATATGCTATGAGCAGGCCTCGGATTATTTTTCGCATGGTAAGATGAAAGAAAACTATGGAGTCGATATTAAAACTAAACTTTAATTCATATTCATACTCATACTCACTAATTTTCTTAGTCCCGTAATACTTTTGTCCCTTGTGCAGGTTGACAGATCGAAAATGTTAATCGAAAATTAATCTTACTGAATGTAATTAAAATTATTTATGTGGTGTGATTTGGGAAGCCTTTTGTTAAATATATTAGTTACTATTTTGTTTGGTTCAGACTACTTTGTTGCGGTAAACGTAATGTTATCAAAAATCATTTGCATGTCAATGTTATGTCGCGATCGATTTCACGAAAACAAACAGATTCACGACGCGATGTGTCACTTAATTATTTATTGCAATCGGTGCGTGCAATAATTACGTAAACAATTATGTCTGATCCGCAAGTTTCTGCAATTTTATACTGGACAGAACCTTACAAAGATCTAAAATACGATCATGAGAAATGTGTTACTAGTACTTAGCATTACGTTTACCGCAACAAAGTAGTCTGAACCAAACAAAATAGTAACTAATTTGATATAGTTACAGGGTAAATGTAACCCTTTACCAAGCAAAAGGCTTCCCAAATCACACCACATAAATAATTTTAATTACATTCAGTAAGATTAATTTTCGATTAACATTTTCGATCTGTCAACCTGCACAAGGGACAAAAGTATTACGGGACTAAGAAAATTAGTGAGTATGAGTATGAATATGAATTAAAGTTTAGTTTTAATATCGACTCCACAGTTTTCTTTCATCTTACCATGCGAAAAATAATCCGAGGCCTGGCTATGAGTTTATTTCGATTGATAGCTTTTCTGTCACATGCTTAGAATATTTTTTTAAGCACGAGTTATATATAAATAGGATTTTTTGGAAAATTACAAATTTACAGTAAATTTAGGTCTCAGAAAAAAAATGTTTTAACGTAAAAAAAAATGAAATTAAAATCATTTCTGATACCAAAGGTGGTGTTTATTATATATATGTAAAAAAAATATGTAAAATTAAAAAAATATATTTTGCAAAAAATATTAATATTTTTTTATTAAATATATTTTTTTAATTTTACATATTTTTTTTACATATATATAATAAACACCACCTTTGGTATCAGAAATGATTTTAATTTCATTTTTTTTGTAAAAAAAATATGTAAAATTAAAAAAATATATTTTGCAAAAAAATATTAATATTTTTTTATTAAATATATTTTTTTAATTTTACATATTAAACACCACCTTTGGTATCAGAAATGATTTTAATTTCATTTTTTTTTTACGTTAAAACATTTTTTTTCTGAGACCTAAATTTACTGTAAATTTGTAATTTTCCAAAAAATCCTATTTATATATAACTCGTGCTTAAAGGCAAAGGTGGTGTTTATTATATATATGTAAAAAAAATATGTAAAATTAAAAAAATATATTTTGCAAAAAAATATTAATATTTTTTTATTAAATTAATGGTAGAGGGCCAAAAGTATATAACTAGATTTTTTAAATTATTTTTCTCATAATCTACATAAAATTAGGCATTCTTTGAGTGGTATTCAATTGCATATTTCCAAAATTTTTAAATTCGCTCCACCCTAATCCACATCATATATATTGTAAATTACATATAACAATCATTCAAACAGGTATTAAGTAGTGATATACATGACAATTACGGAGTACATAACATTCTCTCATATAATGCAGCGAGCTCCAACTAAGACTATTATCTAACCTAGAATTACACAAGAACTAAATCTAAATCACTAAGTCTAAAATTATATAAACATAACTACAACGAATTAAGTTACCCTTTTATCCCCCCTTATTATATTATTTAAAAATTCGGATAAAATGTCGTGGAAAATGTCAGTAATCAGTAATCAGTATGTTTATTGCTTTCGTAGGTTATACAGGTGGTACATTATAAGGTAACGGACCCAATCATGGACAGTTTAAGGAAAATTTTCGCCTGTTTTTTGATATTTCACTCATATATGTAAAAATTCTACCGCTAAGCGTGTTAAATCTTGAATGTCCTATCCTTCTTTTACATTTCAAGCGTATTGCACAATGGATACTCTTATTGTTTTCTTTATAGTTAACAAATTAAAACTAGGTGTTTTTTCTCCAATTATGGACGGCAGTTCTCCAGTAATGGATCCCCCATTGTGGACAGTGAAATAAGTTTAAAATTTTACTTTTAAAGCCAACTGATACTCAATGAGTCAATTTTATATACCATAAATACAATTAGTTTGAGTTATTTTAACATAGGATTGTTTCTTGTAAATTTTGGTTTTGTAAATTGTTCCTTGTCCATCATAGGAGGTAGGCAGTTTTTCGGTTCCAGTAATGGACACTCGCAAAATAACGCCATTTCTTTATATCTTTGGAGCAACAAACTAGTATGTTTTATACCTTATCTCATGCTTAATGCAGTAAGTAAAACGCATTCAATTTTACACCGAGTATTATTTTTTTATTATTTTATACATGAACTCAACTCTCTTAGCAACATTACTAAAAATTCGTCGTGATATTTTTTTCAGTAAACTGATGAATTTTATCTTGTCGCCAAATCCTTCAGAAATAACCGAATTAATTGAAACTTCAAAATGAAACAGCTCTACGACTCTAGTTTATGGTACATAGCCGGTTTTTAGAAACTAATTTTAGATACTTATTTTTAAGGATTTGTGTTTTTTTGTCCATAATGGCATCACCGTCCATTATGGGGTATTTCACCTTATTTGGTCTGCTATGAAACCCTGTAGGGCACTGCAATTTTAACTTATATCTAACTTATGCTATGACTTAAGATGTTAATACATTGTCGATGCAAGTCATTTACATTACATTTACATTCTATTTTGCTCAAATTGTAGTTACCTTTAACTTTTATCAGGACCTATCAAAATGGTATATTCCACGTAAGTAGATGAGTTCACGGAAAAAAAACCTATGAATAGTGCTCGTAACAATGCACAGTAACCGCTTACTTATTAAATTTGTTAATTTTTTGTGTGCCGGTATGCCTGTGGGCTTGGATAGAAAATATTTCGTTGTGTTGCACTCAATGTCGCATCAAAACAAAATGAAAACCTGAACAGTACGTTTTATCAGAAAGGTCTTCCGTGGCGGAATTGTGCCATATATGAACGTATTGCGTAATAATGTAGAAACGTGCCTCTTTTACTGATAATGTGGGTTATAGGATTGTGGCTGAGGGCTTATTTACGAATGGATAAAAATTATCACACAACGGGAGGATTTTAACCGAAATAGTCCTATATACATAGCTATTTCATTTATGTAGGCATAGAAAAAGTAGTCACCAATGTCACCGTCACATTAATCCGAACTAATATTATAAATGGAAAAGTGTGTGTGTCTGTTTGTTTGTCCTTCTTTCACGGCAAAACGGAGCGATGTATTGACATGCTTTTTTAAGTGGAGATAGTTGAAGGAATGGAGAGTGACATAGGCTACCTTTTGTCTCCTTCTGACGCCCTACTTCCCGAAAATGGGGGATGGGCGTTTGTATGGAGCTTTTTTTTAATGCGAGCGAAGCCGCGAGAAAAGCTAGTACATTAATAATGTGGTGTCGATGGAGGCGAAAATTTATGAATTTATAAAATTGGAAAACTCCAGGGATACATAACTCAGTATCTTTACTGAGCATAAGGACTTATGCTTGGAATATTGCTCATGTTCAATCGGTGACGAATGGCTGAATTTAATAGTATTTTTTCTACTCCCGTACTGTTTTATTCGTGAGTTACAAGGTCGTGCATAGAACTTAAAAACCCTACATAAAAGATGTCAGGACAAGTCTATCTAGTCTATACCCTGAAAACATTTAGTAGAAGTAGCACGATATAGCTGTTACAGTTCAGTAAATACATTGCTACCAACTTAACAAACCAATTCGCAGAGTCGAGACTCCTTCGTTTTCTGCTGCGTTCATTGGCGACGCGTCGAATCGCATTCAAATGTATGAGAACTCGATTCAACTCGGCTCGATTCGTCTTAGTGGCCAGGCTTCAAAGAACCATACCATAGACAGTTTTATTTTCATGTTTGCACTCAAACTGCATATTCAAAATGGTAGGCGGTCCACTAGATAACTAAGATGACTGAAAGTAGGTATTTGTTGATTTATAATTTTCTTTCAAAATAAGTGCTTGGTCGTAGAAAAAGTATTGTATGCAACGGTGTTTAACTGAGTCAAAAAATGCTCGTGGCGTCTTTATTAACAATTTTCGGCTTCGCCTCAAATTGTTACCCAGTTGAGTTGCATAAAATACTATTATGCAACTGGCGTTTAAGTGAGGTCAAAAAAGACGAGTGGCGTGAGTAACAATTTGAGGCGAAGCCGAAAATTTTTCATAAAGACGCCACGAGTATTTTTTAACTCAGTTAAACACCGTTGCATACAATACTTTTTCTACGACCCTGCACTTACTTTATAATAGTTTTCTTAGAATAACTTTCGTGAAATTCGTACTATTTCCTGTATTTTGACGCGTCGGCCTCCCCTCTGTTCCTGCACTCACCCTGTCGCTCGCACTCCCCCGCGCCGCCGCCGCCGCCAGCCCGCGGCGCCCCGCGCACCCACGCTATATCCCTTAAAGGCTTCCTAACAATGCTTTTAGAGCTATATTGTATGCATGGGTACGCGGGGCGCCGGGCAGGAGCGGGCATCTTTTATGTAGGGTTTTAACGATCTATGCACGACACTGTAAATGACGAATAACAACACGGCAGTAGAAAAAATATGTTTTCTACTCCCGTGTTGTTATTCGTCACAAAATATTGAGTTTAAGTACCTTTAAATAGGTTATTGTACTAACGAATAATTACACGTGTACCTACTCTATTAAGGAGTTAATAGTTAACCGTTAGAGATTGATTTGTGGTCATTCTGTCGTGTAAAGGTTTTATTTAGTTTTTTAAAAACATCCAAAAGCGTTCACTTAAAATTAATATTTTAAATTGAAAATCAACTCAATAATTTTATATTTAATCAAGTAAAGTATATACGTACTTATAAATAATTTAATTTTAATTGATTATTTTACAAAACGATTTTAATTTAATCGTCAATCAAATATCTTTAGGTTCGTATTTGCGTATGGCAACATAACGTAAAGTTCTGTCAGCTGAGAGCATTCAAATGAACGTTGTTTTGTTATTAATAAATGTCCCAAGAAGTGTTTGTTAATTTGGTCACGTTGTTACATTTCTTAATTTGGAAAGTTAGCTGATTTATTTATAATCCGATTGATATTTAACACAGAAGACCAGCGAATATTTTACATTTTTGCCTGTGTGGTAACGGGTTAAGAATTTCACCACCCCCTTTCTTCCCGTGGGTGTCGTAGAAGGCGACTGTGGGATATGGGTTAAATTGTGGCGTAGGCGAGAGGCTCACGTTAGTTTCAAACCCCTTACTTGAGACCATGTGCTCTGCCTAAATGTATGTAGCCTATGTCACTTCATCCCAAATTAGCCTATGTCACTTTCCATCCCTTCAACTTTCTCTACTTAAAAAATCACGACAATTCGTCGCTCCGTTTTGCCGTGAAGGACGGACAAATAAACAGACACACACACTTTCCCATTTATAATATTAGTATGGATATGCTCATAACTTAAATATGTAGGTTACTTAAATATGTAAAAATCCTATGGTTAAAATTACTATGTTTCATAATATAATGACAAAACGCCCGCTCCTCCTGGGCAGTTAACCTGCAGCAGCCGCAGCAGCATGCTAATTGTGATCGTGAAATATCGTGTAGTAAAACACTATTCACGATAGACAAACCATAAAAGACAAGCTAATGGAGGATTGTAGCGTATTTAAGAAATGCAAACAGTTTGAAGTTGTTCATTAAATACATCAAATTATAACATTTTATTACATAAATTATGATATTTCTATCTAATACCTAAAATTCCATAATCATGTTCTTCAAGTTTGAGCTAACTCAAAAAACAATTTTTTTTGTTAGTAAAAAAACTCGTTTCATAACATAATACATTTTTATCCCTAATTTAATTCCACCCTGTATACTTATCTGTACAAACTGTGATACATTGGTAGGCTCGTCTGTCGAGGTCTCTAATTTCCTTGCTTATTTGAGGCTGTCTTAAGACGCTACAGGAGCGAAAATGCTGAAATGGAAAGGAGCCCCCCTTTCAATTTGGAAATTTTAGTTAAATATACTAGTGTTATTAATTAGACTTATCAAAAAAAAATTGTCCATCCAGAACAACTCAGTTAAAAGATATTGCGAAAAAATCTTTAAAATCGAGGTACCCCAAATTCGCAAATTTGAGAATCAGAATTACAATGAAATCAGTTACGGACCATTTACATTTTTTGGTAATTGTTACCAATTTTGATGGAAATTTTTGATGGGCAGCTTCTTTAAAAAAAGAATATCAAAAAAATCAAACGGTCCGACACAGATAAAAAAATAATAATCTGTGTTGAAAAAATCATTGCTCTATCTTCAAAAACCAGGGAGGAAATAGTCGAGAGCGTTTGTATGGAGAACCCATCCTGTATCGTCTTAAGCTCGGGGCCTGAACTTGAGTCATTTACCAACGTTATTGTCCCGAGTGTTTCGAGTTATATCTATACGGGACGTTATGCCCTTGCGATTTTTAGGGTTCCGTACCTCAAAGAGGAAAAACGGAACCCTTATAGGATCACTCGCGTGTCTGTCTGTCCCTCTGTCACAGCCGATTTCTCCGAAACTACTGGACCGATTTACTTGAAATTTGGCACACGTATGTAAACCTGTGGCCCAAAGACGGACATGTAATTTAATTTAATTAAATTTAATCACGGGGTCACTTTTGGGGGGTAAAATTGAAGATTAAAAATGAAAGTTATTAAAACTATCTTGTGTGACATATCAAATGAAAGAGCATTTTACCAGCATCTGAAATATATTTTTTTTATATTTTTCGTTTTGGTAATTTAGAAGTAATTTAAGAAAATAAGCAAAAAATGACCATTCCCCCCCCCTTATCTCCGAAACTACTCAGCGTAAAATTTTCAAAAAAATACACGAGATAGCCCTCTACCTGTAGATTACAGGAAAACCTATTAGAAATCTACAGTCAAGCGTAAGTCGAACTTAAGAGAAAAAAACTCAGATTACGAATTTCACTCACTGACGCTGCAAGTAGTTACTAAACGTCTTAAAATTGTGTAGGCGCATTGGACAGGTACAAAAGAAATTAATTTCGGTTTCATTTTGTTTAAGAAATTGTTAAAAAAAAAAATCATTTTCCAAAATGACTTAAGTTCCTACTAAAAAAGAGGCACTTAAGACTGTTTAGAACTGGACTGACCATAATATTGCCCTAATAGGTCCAAAAAATGGTGTATATATACGAAAACAAAATAATTGTGTCACCGACAACCAAAATCTGAAGTCCATTTTGCTCTATCTCTTATCGTTTCCGAAATATACGAAATTGAAAATACGAAATTAAGTGTACATTTGCCATTACATCTCGTCAGGCGCTCATGACCTGTTTGTATGGAAATGTCGAAATCCGACTCGCACTTGACCAATTTTCATAGAAAGTTGTGTTTTATTATAGTTTTGAAGGAGGTTTCTTGTTTTTAACCACCAACGCAAAAATGACGGAGTGTTATAATAATAATAGGTTTGACGCTTGACATGTCTGTCTGTGGCATCATAGCTCCCGAACGAATCAATCGATTTTGATTTAGTTTTTAATGTTTAAGGTGAATTCGTCGAAATTTTTTTTTTGTACCACGTAGGTGGCAAACAGGCATACGGTCCGCCTGATGGAAAGCGGTCACTGTAACCTATGGACGCCTGCCACTCAAGGAGTGGCACATGTGCGTTGCCGTTGCCGACTCATTAGAAACTTATACAAACCTGTAGTTAGAAGGGGCCTGGGTGCCGACGACTCAAAGGACAATCTATTGTCCTAATTACTTCCGTAGGCCCTCCCGTCGTCAGCATACCGCACCCTCGTTGAGCTCTGGCTGCCTTACTTACCGGCAGAAACACAACAATGTCTTTTGTAAAGCGGAGGTAGTTAGACTCTGCTCTACCTTAGAGTATATTCAATTTAGTATTAGCATAGAAAAATTAGACTACAAAGAATGGGAACTCCGTATTCCAATTTATATGTTTGACTCGTAAAACAATAGATGGCATTACTATACTCTCGCGACAAATGGTATTGTTCAATTCACGAAATAATTTCATTTAAATGACCCAAGTCGTAATATTTAAAAATTTGGAACTTGATCATACAACATTATCATTATATAACACCGAAATTTACAAAAACAATTAATTATTTTTTTACCAATCGGGTACTTGAATCAGGTTCAATTCATGGTGTTTTGTACGTTTGATGACTAATAGCAAACATTATAATCCGGTAGATGGCGCGTATGCAAGATGCACAAAACTGCATGCGCTGCATGCTAAACAAAATTGCCATATTGATAACAGTTTTAGTATTTGTTTTGAGTTTTTAATAATATTTTATTCCAAGATAGTTCTAAATTACCTTGGACGTACATTCCAGAATAGGCAAAATATGCTACGTAAAATATTACAACACTAAGTGCGTTTTCACATTATCCGATCAGATATCGGATGTAGGAAGGATTTCAAAGGCGAAAATCGAAAAAAGGCGGCTTAAATATATGGGATATCGGTCCTACATCTGATATCGGATCGGATAATGTGAAAACGCACTAAGACGGAAGTATTACTTTCTGATTATTTTATTTTTATTAGTATAAAAATGTTTTACCACAAACAGCTACATATATGTATATCAGCACGACAGAATCAGGTGGCACTATAATCAAAATGAGACAAAAGTTGTCAAATGATTTACGGATTTTTTTTATACTACGTCGGTGGCAAACAAGCATACGGCCCGCCTGATGTAAAGCGGTCACTGTAACCTATGGACGCCTGCAACTCAAACAGTGTCAAAAGCGCGTTGCCACCCTATTAGAAACATGTACACTCCCTTTTGCTGTGTTAAGTACACAGCAAAAAGGAATGTACAAGTTCTAAGGAGGGTTCGGGTAGCCGACGACTCAAAGGACAATAGACGGAACAAGTTAGTTCCGTAAGTGCTCCCGTCATCAACACACCGCACCCTCGTTGAGCTCTGGCACCCTTACTCACCGGCAGGAACACAACACTATGTCTAGTGCTATTATTTATTTGGGGTATTTTTTACATATCGAATATTAATGGGGAATAAAACAATATATTTGTGGGATATTGTTATGCCTCGAATGAAAACCCAGCAATAAACAACGAATAACTTTTAATTAAGCAGCAAATAAGAAATTAACAGATTTTACTAAATTCTTTCACGTTCGATCGCTCATCGTTCAAAACTGTTCTCCCATCGCCTTTCACACCTACTGTCATTCTACTATCATACAACGTTCTGTTTCACGCCATCACCTTACGTTCCGATCCCACATTCTCGGCTGTCCTGCTCTCATATCTGCCTTCAGATGGGCATTTCTCAGTGTTTAAATTTTTTTGTTTTCGGTGGCAACAGTTTTACATGAATCCTGTAAAGAGTCACATGAAATTCTGTCAATTTAAATAGAAGTCGCGGATTTCTACCAGAAACAAAGAAAACTCATGCTACGCTTACGGGGTTCGGGTACTAATGCTGCCACCGAAATCAAAAAGTTGAAACACTCTGAGAAATGCCCAGATATACTTCAACGTTCATTCATCTAACTACATCTCATTCATTCAACATTACATTTCAACATAAATTGAAAAACATCCGACAATATAAGCATTAGATATAAAAACAATGACTGTAACAACTTTTAGCATTTTACAACACAACAACATTTTAAATATTCACCAAACTTACTAAACTTAATAAAGTAACAAATCAAGTTAACTTTTAGGCACCAAGAATTTCTTACAAAGTTAAAGTTTCATCTTCACAGTACTTCTGAAAGCTCTTTTCTTTAATGCTTTACCTCGGGCAAAGGTAATATGTATAATAGGGTTACCAAACGTCTGTCGCTGCAACTGCCACTTGCTAATCACCTCTGCTCTAGATGTCGACTTCATCGGGTAGGGCCACACACACTTGGTGAACGCATCAACAACTGTAATTGTGTGATCGTAGGGCTTCTTCGTCTCAGTGAATGCCCTTTTCCTTGTTCTCATAGCAAAATGACCATTACTATGCACCTTATATGCAACTTCCTTCCCCATTACCTTAGGCACCACCGTTTGCTGTTGGTCTCCTTTGTTTGGCATGCCATTTTCCAAACACAAGTCATTATAGTCACCATCTTTCAAAACTTAATTATTAATTAAGTAATTTATCTATGCCTATATTTGACATCTTAGCTGTGTAATTTATAAAATGTAATAAATTGACTCAATCCTTGTGTAAAAGGTCCAAAAATGACACACACCACTTATAAAACACTTTACTTTATTACCACCACTAGTTACTTAACACTATGTATAACACTCACATATTGCTTGACTGGTTTGAGAACTGATTTGGAACTGATGACACCTTGTTCCTCGGACCTTATATATGAATGCTAAAAAATCTTAACACCGCGATTCAGACTTGCGTGCTCGGAACAAAGAGACATCTATTGAGTACATTTTAAATTAATTTTCAATAACCAAAATAATGTTAATTGTATATAAATGCACATATTTTCATACTCAGGTTATTTCTAATATTTTTTGAAGTATTTTAGAGACATTTTTTACCTAAATAAACCAAATTAATATTACAAAATCGCTACCACTAATGCCATCTATTGGTGTACTGAACAAACTGTGAAATACATAAGAAATGTATGAAATAAAACTATACGGCGTCAACATACCGCCCACCAAGAACAAAGCAGTTTGTTCTTAACTCCGCCCACCATGGCATGATCTAACAGATAAATACAAAGGCAAGTGATTACATAAACACAACATTGACATGCCTATTACATTTATCTGAAACATTAAGGAATATGTTCTGAAATTAGTTACTCTATACAAGATTGAAACAATTAAAATAATATTATTTGATAAAAAAATGCAATTTTAATAACAATAAAATGAAGGAGGGATTTTACGTATTTTACACAAAACTGACTACTCGTGTGATGTTGTCCGTACCTGAACGTTTTTTATGCATTCCTCACAACCATCTAGATGCAAAATATTTAATCGTTTTTGAACAAAGCCACAACACCAATAGCTGACTCAGAAGTATGATGAGATTTCGCTGTCGTACGAAATTATTGACATTTAAATCACTAGAAGGTGGAGGTAATGGAACGTACTTTGGGATTCAGGTAGCTGGAATACTTACTACATGAAGGTGATGAGGATTGCTGTAGTAGAATAACTTCGGCCAGATAATAACTGGCGCTAGCCAAATAAACTTCAAGTTGCTTCCTATATTTCTAAAATAATGATGATTTACCATCAATCGTTGCTTGTTATTGTTCCAGGTTGCTTGTCTGAAGTTGTTAGAGGATCTATTTCTTGCCGAAGAAGAAGCATTGCCGTGGATGTGGGCAGCTGTTTTCTTGTACCTCTCTTTCAGCTGAGTTTCTTGTTTGGTTGCTGCAAAATTAAGTTTACCTTTGGCGCATCGTATATTTTCTTCGCGTAAAGGTAACTTGATTGAATACCTACCACTACACTCCCTGTTAGTAGCGGCAGCAAAAGTTTCTTCATGCTTCTTTTCTTCCTTAGTGTGTATTTTCTTCTTCTTCTTTGAATCTGGCGCAAAAAGATCAGCCTCGAGCTTCGAAGGCTTCCTCCGAACCTCGCTGTCAATGACATGAATGTGGTTAGCTCTGATCTTATTGTGTAATTCCGACTCACCTGAGTGAACCGGCCCGGAAATGATCCAGCCTAAGGAAGTTTTCTGAGCGATGGGTCCTCCTTGTGGAGCTTTGAATACACCGCTCATGAGTATTTGACTATAAACTTCTCCACCAAGCAGCAAGTCGATTTGTCCCGGTTCATTGAATGTTGGATCTGCTAGACTTAAACTCGAGAGCTCGGACCAAGACTCAACATTGACTCGTTTCTCTGGAAGATTCAATGTGAGTTTGTTTAACACAAAAGCATTGATGCTTACCTTAAAATCAGAGTCTACGCGAGATGTGATTGTTAACTTCACCGACGAGTTAGAGCTCACGGAACTCTCCTCTTCATCTTCACATAGTCTTGTGATTGTGCTTTTGTTGGGAATCCTGGGCAGTCCGAGCAGATGAACCGCAGACTCTTTGATGAACGACTCTTCTGATCCTTGGTCGATAAAGCACCTGAGTGTTATGAGTTTACCAGATTTCGATGTGGCATTAACTAATGCTGTTGGTAGTAAAACCAACCTACGAGATGTCGAAAAGTGGCTTTTGATTTTAGTGGTAGTGGACTCATCATTCAGTGATGAGTGAGATGTAGCTGTAGGTGCAACTACATTTGAGGCAGCTGAGTGATTGTTATTTTGAGTCTCCTGAGACTCAGCTGCTGGTGTGTTATTTCTGGAATGCAATAATGAATGATGTTTCTTTTGGCAAATTTGGCATCTAGACGATTGACGGCATGCATATACTGAGTGATGAGATCCTAGACAGTTAAAGCAAAGCTTGTGTGACTGGACAAAACCACGACGAGCATCAGTGTCAAGTTTAGCAAACTCTTTACAATGACTTATCTTATGGGCGTCAGAACAAAATGCACAAGATTGGGTTTTTACAACTGAAACATGATGCACCTTTACAGTAGAGCTGGAAGCTTGGTGAGCGTTGGTGCTGGGTCTGGAAAGCTTTGAGTCAATGAACTCCAATGCGCGAAAACGTGACTCTAAAAAAGCTTGAAATTGCTCATAAGTTGGAAGCTCATTGTTGGTTTCAATTGACTTCAGTTCCCATTGCTTTCGCGACTCAGCATCTAACTTTAAACACATTAGATGCACAATAATAACGTCCCAACTCTTAACATCTATGCCTAAGTTCTTCAGCGCTTGTAGACACTCGTTGGTTGTATCTAATAACTCCTTAAGAGCTGTAGCAGATTCAGTAGCCAAATTGCGTTGACTCAACAATCGTTTCAGGATGCAGTTTGATAAATATTTCTTGTTGTTGTACCGCTTGTCAAGTTGCTCCCAACTGGTGATGTAGTTATACTTGGTGATTGGAATGTGTCTCAACAACTGTTCAGCTTCGCCAGTTAAATGCCCTTTTAAGTAATGTAACTTCTGAACATCATCAAGATCCTTGTTATTATGAATCAACGAAACAAACATGTCCCGAAAACTCACCCATTCAGCATACTGGCCGGAGAACGTCGGTATTGTGATCTTGGGAAGTTTGATACGTTCTTCAACTTTAATGCTTGAAGTACCATACTCGGAGACTTTCATGCTTGACGGTGTGGATGATGAAGCTGGCTTGATGCTGCTGAGGATAGATTTGACAAGGCATTTGTAATTTATGTATGCTTCTTCACTGTCATCATATACATTATTCACAACATATGGGCTTTGGGTTAAAGCTTCCGATTCGCTATTCTGAATAATATGCGTATGTGTGCGTGAAAATTGCAACCATAATTCTTCTAACAATTCCAATCTAGTGTTTAGATAATCAATAGAGTTTCGTCGTTCTTTGGGAGACTTTTTGAAGTTTTCAAAATCGCGAACAATTCTAGACTGCAAGTCATCCTGTATTTTGATAAGTTTCTCCATTGTGATATTTCTAAGTGTTTGACAACAAAAAATATTCTAAGTCCTGGCTACTGATCTGAATTTTCTAAGTCTCGACTCGATCGGATTGAATTTTTTCTAAGTCCTAGATTATACGATTGAAATTTACTAAGTCCAGTTTCATATGAAATTTTCTAAGTCCTCACTCAGTAATGAATAATAAAGTACTCACAATTGACCACTGGCACTCACACTTTGACCACTACTGACGTCACACGATGTACACGTCGCTGACGAAGTCACCCGATGACGCCGCTTACGAAGTCACCCGATGTCGCCGCTCCCGTGACGTCACACGATGTTGTCGCTGCCGATGACGTCAGGCCGTGATTGACGTCGAGTTGCTGCACCCGAACAGTGCCCTCTGCCGTCGAGCACTAGAACCGAATAGCCATCTATCCGGCTCGAAGGACCATGTAAAAGGTCCAAAAATGACACACACCACTTATAAAACACTTTACTTTATTACCACCACTAGTTACTTAACACTATGTATAACACTCACATATTGCTTGACTGGTTTGAGAACTGATTTGGAACTGATGACACCTTGTTCCTCGGACCTTATATATGAATGCTAAAAAATCTTAACACCGCGATTCAGACTTGCGTGCTCGGAACAAAGAGACATCTATTGAGTACATTTTAAATTAATTTTCAATAACCAAAATAATGTTAATTGTATATAAATGCACATATTTTCATACTCAGGTTATTTCTAATATTTTTTGAAGTATTTTAGAGACATTTTTTACCTAAATAAACCAAATTAATATTACAAAATCGCTACCACTAATGCCATCTATTGGTGTACTGAACAAACTGTGAAATACATAAGAAATGTATGAAATAAAACTATACGGCGTCAACACCTTGTGTATATTTGTAATGAATTATTGTGTAACAAAGTATATTGACATTATATTGTACATACTTTAAATAATTGTTAAATATTGCATGCCTTGCTTGGTAGAACATAAGAACTGCTTTTCAATGTTATCATCTTATGTAATCTCACTATGTTCTTGCAATAAACGATTGACTATTGGCTATAAAATCAGCTGTTTAGTCGCATTGAGCTCTTCATTTCGCCACAGGGATATCATCTTTCAGAGTGATCTTGAGCTCGATCGGCGCTTCCTTAGTCTCCACCGGTTCATACTCGACAACCAAATGCTCGACGTTTTCCTAACAGTACCATCGCGATCAGAAACAGTGAAGTCCTCACTCACGCAATCCACTTTAAATTCGTCGAAAGAGTCTTTGTTGATTAGGTTATATCCACTGCCAGAGTCTATTAACGCCTGCGTTTCTACGTCACATAAACTTTAAAGGTTTTTTTTTAGTAGTTTTCGTCTTCATATCATCTACAATATCTACATTATCGTATATTAAGTATTTTGTTGCAATGTTTACATCGTGCCGACAACTGTTTCCGCCATGTTGACAGCTGTCTCGTCATTGGCCAATATTCCAAATATGACCGCTTGTCGACGAATATCTGTCGCCGCGGACTGCTTTACCGATGGAGCCGCTTGCTGATGATTCGCCTTTTCTCCCGAGCCATAGGTGCAACACTGCTTTACCGACGGATCTGCGCAACCAGCATGGTCGCGCGATAGACGATAAAATATCAGGCCGTCCCTATCGCACTTACAAATAGTGCGATTGGGACGGCCTGCTATTTTATCACTTATCGAGCGACCATAATTGCTTGCCAGGTCTTCAGAATCAGAATCAGAATCAGAATCAGAATCAGTCATTTATTTGCTAAAACATGGTACAAAAGGTCATGCATATTCAATTTATAGAGCTACATGTTTTGTCACAAAGACATGCAAATATTTATAAAATGTTGTGTGCATCGCATGCATATTTATATTACTTATCAGCTACTTTATTAAATTATTATTATACATCATTAAGATACTCTTTAATACTATAGTATGCCTTAGCCGCTAAAAAGTTATACAGTGTAGATTTAAATTCTTTTATATTTTCAAGTTGTAAGATGCTTAATGGTAATTTATTGTATATTCTAGGCGCCATACCAATTATACTTTTAGATACACAGGCGGTTCTAGATAGCTTATAATTAATTTTTCCCTGGTGACGTAGGCTATTGAATTTCGTAAATTGATTTATATTACTTTTAACATAAGTTGCTATTTCATACACGTATAAACAAGGGACTGTGAGTATTTTTAGTTCTATAAAATGGGGTTTACACGAATCCATGAATGTAATACCGCATAGCGATCTTAAGCATTTCTTTTGACTCATGAAAACCAATTCACGATCAGTAGCATTGCCCCAAAACATTATACCGTATCTTAAAGTTGACGTCACATGTGCATGGTATACTGTTAGTACAGCTGATTTATTAACTACTTTCCTTAAATTATATAGTGCATAGCTAAATTGATTAAGTTTTGTACATAAAGTGTCAATTTGATTTTTCCATGTCAGATTACTATCTAAACTTAAACCTAAAAATTTGGTAGATGCAGTTTCATTAATTCTTTGGTCTTGGTAAGTAATAACTAGATTAGGTGCATTGTTGGTACGCAAATGAAAGTTCATGAAATTAGTTTTTTCAATATTTACATGTAGGTTATTTTTATTAAGCCATTCAATAATACTATGTAGAGCTTGATTAATATTCTCCTGGTGTACATTTATGTCAGTCTCCGTAAATATAATTGTACTATCGTCGGCAAACAGTACCATTGGGTGGTTTACGGCTTTAGGTAGGTCATTAATGTATATGAGAAAGAGGAGTGGACCTAGAACACTGCCTTGAGGTACACCGTAGCTTATGTCTTTGAAGTTTGATAGGTGCCGGACTTCCTTTTTTGTCTTTGGGCATATTCTCTCGATTTGTGTACATTGTTTGCGACCTGTTAAGTATGATTTGATAAGATCATATACATTGCCCCGTACTCCGTATTTGTGAAGTTTTGACAAAAGAATCTGGTGGTCAACAAAGTCGAAAGCTTTTGACATGTCCATGTATAGAGCGCAAACAGGTACCCTTTTATCAACGTGAGCCATAACTTTTTCTAGTAGATTATAGATAGCCATATTTATTGATTTATTTTTCCTGAATCCTTTTTGTTCTGGGGTAAATAAATCATTTTTTTCAAAGTATTGATATAAGCTATTGTAGATTACTTTTTCTATGATCTTAGAAAATATTGGTAGTAGAGCCACTGGCCTATAATTACATATATTTTCTCTTTCGCCCTTTTTAAATAACGGACGAACAACTGCTATCTTTAACTTCTCGGGAAATTTACCTTGAGCAATGCAGAGGTTTATGATATAGCTTAATGGCGAAGCGATAGCATACACTGCTTTTTTTACAACTTTGGTGGTTATCTCGTCGTATCCTGTGCTATTAGAGTTTTTTAAAGATGTAATAATTAAGTGAATGTCATAAGGATTGGTTGGAACCATGAATAGTGAGTTTAACGAATTATATGTCAATGTGGAATTATTCTTATTATTATTAAAATTAAATGATTGAGAGTTTATTTGGTCAATGAAATAGTTATTAAAAACTTGCGCAATTTGTTTAGCATCATTTATCATAGTATCGCCACTTTTTATTTGTGTTATAGAGCAATTAGGGTAACGCGATTTGCTCTTGTTTACAATATGCCAAGTCGCCTTAGACTTATTTGTGGAGTTTTCAATGAAGTAATTGTTTTGAGACTTTTGCGTTAAATGTATTATTCTGCTAAGCCTTTTGGAGTAATCTTTAAAATAATTTCGGTTTGATTCATTTGGGTTTAATCGGCATTTCCATAGTAATTCACGTTTTCTCTTACAGCAATTTCGTATACCTTTAGTTATCCATCTAGGTTTACTTACAGATAAACATTTTATACGCTTGTAGGGGAAACAAAGGTTGTAAAATAGTTCAAAAAGCTCTGAGAAGTTATTAAAAGCGTCCTCGGCAGTGTTTGCCATGTATACACTATTATAATTTATACTACTTAGGCATTCAACAAATTTATTTATATTCTCGACACTCAAGTCTCTCCTAGTTATATACCAGTGGGATAGCAGCGACGTTTTCTTTATAGGACACTTAAATATTTGCCCTGTATGATCCGATAGAGCCATTTCAGTTACCGTAGCTTTACCATTTCGCACATTATGGATGATGTTATCAATGCAGGTATTACTCTGTAAACGCGTTGGTTCCGTAATTCCGAGTTTAAGATTATAGCAGCTAAGTAAGTTTTTAAAATCAATGGCCTGTCTGGTCCGTTTTAGGGTATCAATATTATAATCGCCACAAATGATAATTTTCTTCTGACTGTAACAAATTTCTCTTAGAGATGGTATTTAATGTGTGAAAAAAGATTTTTATATCGGTGTTTGGTACCCGATAAATACATACTACTACAATCTTATGTTTTATAAGCTCTATCGCCGAACATTCTACAACATTTGGGATAGATCTACTGCATATATTGTCCAGTGATTTAAATGCATGGACATTTTTTACTAATACACATGAGCCACCGTTTCTATTTTCCCTAGAGAAAAAAGAGGCAAGTTTAAAGTTAGGAATCAGTAGCTGGCTTTCATCACCCAATTTCATATTATGCTCCGTTATACAAATTATATCAATGGGGCTATCAGACTTCGCAAGCTCCTGTAAATGCACAGTCAATAAGTCAGCTTTATTTGCCAGCCCATTTATATTTTGATGTAATATAAACATATTATTTATAACGAAATAAATCATTTGTATGGTTATTTCTTAGGGGATCACTACTATTGTTTTTAACATTGTCATTGAACAAATCACTGCATACTTGGGTCCTCTCCGACACTTGCGAGGTATTCAAATCCTGGCCAGATGTTAAGTTTTGCTCATTCATTGTGGATGTAGAGTTTTGCTCTCGATCGCTTGAAATTCTCTGGGCGTTCCGTTCGCTCTCTGGGATTAGAGTATCCGTTGAAATATGCACGTTTGTATTGTTTGCCACGTCTTGCGTAGTATTTTTATGTAATGTCGGACAATGTTCTTTACCATTGATGTACAGCTTGTCGTTCCGGAGTATTGCATATTTTCCTTCGTTTCTGGCTGTTTTTAAGCACTCCCGTAAGTAATGACGTCTCTCAAGACCTTCCTTGTCTAAAATATCGGACACAAAATATCCTGAATATTTGAAGCAGTATGAATTGTTAAGGATATATCTTTTCATTCTGTTGCTTATTAATTCTATTATGAGAGGGCGTCGGTTCCCTTTTTTCCTGTCCGTTTAACTGATTCCACGTAGCCATTAATGTCAATGCCTAGTACGTCACGGAATAAGCAATTAATTCGGGTAATTACGTCTTCTTCTGATTCTCTACGATACTCGTCAAGGCCATATAAAACTAATTTCCTTCTGTTACTGTCATTATCGGTTGTTTGCGAAATTTTACCTTGTTGTGTCTCCAAAATATTTTTAATGCCATTAAGCTCATTTTTCAACTCATGATTTTCGATTTCTAATAAATTTATTTTTTCTTGCGTCCTTTGTAATTGTTGCTCGAAATATTGTTGTTTAGATATAATTGAGTCGGTGGTTTGAGTAAAATCGACGGTTATTTTCGTGACGGCTTGTTTAATTTCAGTCTGTATTATACCTGTCAAATTGGCTACGATTTTATCGTAGTTGGCTTTCAGTTTGGAATCGAGGAGAGTGCTAATTTGGTCGATTGTAACTGTTTCACGTATTTCACTTGTGGTTTGATGGGTTTGCGATCTTATTGTGTCTCCTATCGTGCTAATTTCTGTGTCATCATGAAGTAAATCGTCGATGGACATATTTGTATTGTCAAACATAGTTTCATATGATTTGCGAACTGGTGTGTTGTCATTCCTTCGCCGTATAGTAACATTAACACAGGACGGACACCGCCATCCTCGCTTTAATTCGCCATTCATGCTTTCATATGTATTTTCTGACATACCTAGACACAGGTAATGATAGCTTCTCTGACATGAGTAGCATGCTAGCCGTTCAGAATCGTTCATAATTTTTGTAGGACACGCAAAACAATCCATTGTGGTGTTTAGGTATTTTTAAATAATGTGACAAAATGGTCCTCTATGTCTATTCGCTCCCGAGTTTAGCCGAAGATTTGCGAATCGAAGCGATGATCCAATAGCTAACTTTCTCAAAGGTCATGCAAGTATTTCACATTGCTGATAGGTCCACGAGCATATCCGAAATACACTGGTGCTTATCTTAATGATGATTGGGCTCTACGATCTCGCGAGAATGGCCGAACGATATTCTAATAGATGATTTGTCGCCGGAAATAGCCGAGCTTAGCCGAACGGTAGCGAAATGTTCTGATTGGTCTACGAGAGCGTCAGATTCCAATTGGGCGCCGAGCTTTGCCGAGCTTATACAGGCACGCTATTTGTCACCGAGTCCTGCCGAAACTAACCGAGTACCGTCGTGTGCGCACAACAATATCCATGTGTGCGTGAATTTCGAACGGTAAACGATCAAGTACACTATTTATTCCACATATAATTACATTTTGACCGATTATTTCCGGGCTGTCTGTAGCACAAAACTTGAATTTAGTCTTTCACTGAACTTTTTTAAGGGTATTATATCAGTCACTTCACTATTTTAGCGGTTTTTAATTGTTTTCGGAGGATAAACAAAACGTACGTCTGCCTTGCGCAAGCGACACACACACACCTTCTTCGAAGGACACTCGCTGAGTCGCTGCTTATATGGTCATAAGTCATAATAGACGGAGAGCTGGCAGCTCCTTTTGCTGTGGGCCACCGTTTACGAGGTATTGACGAAAAACGGAGCATGTAATCGATTAAAAAATACTTTCTTACTAAATTATCCATTTATATATTGATCCTATCGAAAAAACGTACATAACCTTTCTTGTAGGAAATTAAAATATGACGTCCACGTAGATATTTTCTGTTTGGGCCCCAAAAAATTAAATCTTTAAAAATTCATAGCTCGATAAAGCCCCGCCCCTTTAGCTGCCAGACTTGCAGACCTGATGTTGGTCATGATTAGAGAAGCATCTGAGCACCTTTCCAGGTTGCCTCAAGGACCTACTCTAAAATCCTGCCAGCTCTTGGACCATAATCATTGCAAAAAAACACTTCAGTACATGATCCTCTTGACACGGCGGCAAGTGATTGGAGAGTCGAGTAGGTAGATAGGTACTTCCCTATGGGCCTATCGGTTTTATAAACACACATACAACAAGTAGGCGCGAACAATTTATACTTACTTTTCTATGATTCAACTTCACGTCATATTTTATTTTTCTAATATTCAATTATATATAAAAAAAGTAAAAAACAACAATATAACTGTTTTTCAAACATATTAAAAAAAATCCGGACCTGGGTCTCGAACTCGGGATCATAGACGTGCAAGTCAAATACACTAACCCCTAAGCCAAAAAACAAGGAACCGCCCGGCTCAAAATATTGATTCATATTCATATAAGGTTACTCGGCAATGTAATTAATTATTATCTCACTAGACGACACTTTTAAACATTGAAAATAGCGCCATCTGTAAATAACTCGAAAACTAAGAGGTACCAGCGACGATAACTCGCGTTAAGTAGGCCGTGTAGCGATGTACTGAGTTACCAATCTTTCTTGATTTATCTATGGTATTAGTCTTGCCTGCTTTGCACTAGCAATGGAATTCGGTGATTAGAATCACAAGATTCGCCCCACTTCACAACGTACAAATGGTCTAGCGGTGTTGACTACTAGGTTAAATCGTTGGCTCCGCTAGTGACGTGGGTTCGAATCTGAGCTTGCGCAATATTTTTGCATTTTTATTTACGTTTTCCTTTTATTTTCTGCTAGCTTTTGCCCGCGGCTTCGCTTGCGTTAGAAAGAGACAAATACTAGCATATATGTCGCTCTCCATCTCGACCATCTCTTCAACTTTTTTGCATTTTGTTTTTATTAAATTAATGTTTATTTTAATCCATACTAATATTATAAACGGGAAAATGTGTGTCTGTTTATTTGTCCGTCCTTCACGGCAAAACGGAGCGACAAATTATCGTGATTTTTTAAGTGGAGATAGTTGAAGGGATGGAGAGTGACATAGGCTACTTTTTGTCTCTTGCCTTGCTAACGCGAGCGAAGCTACGGGCTAAGCTAGTTTCTATATAAAACCAAAGAGGATCGAGTATTACAGAGGTAGAGAGTTACTGTCAAAGTAAAATGTGTGAAAGTGCATAGACAGCCATCTCTCGACACAATGTACAAGGACAAGTACCTAACTGCCCCTCCGATGTGATTGATTTTTAAATATGTTGTAGTCAAATTATATTTTTTTGTATGGGTACCTTTCTTTGCTTTTTAGTTTCTCCGTGTTTTGTAACGCGCTTATGTTTGAAGGCGGTTTTATTTTTTGTTAAAAAGTTTATTTATTTGTTGATTTTTAGTGGTTCCTATATTGGTATTATATGTATATCAGTCCTAATATATGTACAGTAGTGAAATAATTATCCTTTAACTCCTAACCGTTGAGGAGTTGACCTTCCATCATCAGCTCAGCCACATAAAATTATTACCATCAGGCGTAAATACTGGTGTACCTTTGAAAAATACACTAAAAAGTCTAAAAACATTACATATGCCTATAACATTTGAAGAGTTCCTTCGATTTCTCCAAGATCCCATCATTAGACCCTGACTTGGTGTCAAAGGGACCATCTCGGGCGTATACCCGTTCGATCAAAAAAAAAATTGAAAATCGGTTCATGATTCTCGGAGATATCGAGTAACATACATACAAAAAAAAAAAACAAAAAAAAACTTTCAGTCGAATTGAGAACCTCCTCCTTTTGTGAATTCGGTTAAAAACAATATACATATTACTCTGTATTGAACAGTGTCTCAAAATAAAATTAAAAACCAAAGACAGAAGGTGTTCCCAGGCGGTCACCCATCCAAGTACTGACCTCGCCCGACATTGCTTAATTTCCGTGATCGGACATGTAGACATGAACAGAACTAATTACTTACACATTTAATTAATGAGATCGTTAGGCGCGTGCCAGGAATTCATAACTCCAGAACTGAAAGTGTCTCAAAATAAAATAAAAAAACAACGACATGATGCATGAGGGGTTCCCAGGCGGTCACCCATCCAAGTACTGACCTCGCCCGACGTTGCTTAACTTCGGCGATCGGACGAAAACAAAATTTGAAAAAAAAATACATCTTGTGCTGCGCGTGAAGGACGCTCAAGGTCGCTATGTCGAATGGTTTTAGAAAAAAACTTTGACGGCGCGCCTCTCTGAAGTGCGAGCAACGTGATTTTCATGTAGACTGTATAATATGTAATATCTAATTACTAACATGTCTGTCCTTTTTGAGAAAAACCTATTCTTTTTCCATCTTTCAATACCTTCCGACCTTTCAATACCATCTCTAAATCTAAAAACTACAATTAACATTGATTAAACAATAAACACAACATACATACTTTGTTTAGTACGCTCGTGTGCTTCTTGCGTACGCGCCATCTACCGGCATGTAACATTAATAATTAGTCATCTAACATGCAAAAAACTTTTCATGAATTGAATCTGATTCAAGTACGCGATTAGTAAAAATTGATCTTAATTGTTTTTGCAAATTTCCTTGTTATACAGTGATCATGTTGGGCACTTTAAGTTTCAAATTTATAAATGTTACAAATTAACTAATTTTGCGAATTTAATTTGTTACGAGTGCATAATAGTGTCACCTATTGTTTTATCACTTTTATCGGTCAAACATGTGTGAATGATGTATGGAGTTACAATTCTTTCTTCTTTTCTTCTTACAGAAACAAATAGGTAAACAAAATCAAGTAATAGAAAATAAAAGAAAAACAAAAATAAAAATGCAAAAAGTACACGTAGGCCGCGGAATTTGAACTCACGATAGGTACACTTTGCGGCATCATCCAGACGTCAAAACCGTTAGGCCATGAGCCCGCTGCAAAACCTGGCGAATTTTGTGATCTTATTGAGCAAAGTCAAGTGCTAGTATATTGCAAGATTTGCAATGTCATCGCGCTAATGTTTCTTGTTTTATAATATTTTATTTTACTCAGACAATCACGTATCACCGTGCACCAAGTGCACATAATCAAAGGCTGTGAACAGCATGTGCATACAAGTTACAATAGTTGTAATTTCCTTACTTTTTAGGCGCATTACTCCTTTTTGTCAACTGATGTTAATTTTAATATTTTGCATTTATATTACAAGAAAATATAAAGAATGAAATGTTTGACTAGTAATCAATCGTTATTTCTCTAGTCCGACCTCTCAACGTGTTGAATTTGCTTCTAAAAATCAAGCTTGATCGCGCGCCCATCGCTATCGCATCGCGTCGCATCGCCGTCGCGTCGCCGTCGCGGGCCGTCGCTTACGCAAGACGCTCCCATAATAATATGAAGACAGCGGTTTGATCGCATCGCGTCGCTTAGCATTCGCATGTTCATCGCTAGTTCGTCGCGTCGCATCGCCGTCGCGTTCCGTCGCCCACCTAAGACACGTCCATAGAGAGCGAAGGTTTGATTTCGTCGCATCGCATCGCATCGCGTCGCCGTCGCGAGTTCATCGCGGGTTCGTCGCTCACGCAAGACACTACGTTAGAGTTATCAGTCAAGAAATTCAAATGCAGCGCCATCTATTACCTACTACGACAACTTTTCATGTGACTTTCCATGCTTAAAGGTTCGCACAAGTTCAAGTCGCGTAAATTACTTAGTAAATTTTGCCGAGAGACGGCGCTAAATACAAATAATGCTCATTATAGTACCTATACTTCTAGCCAAAGAGTAGCCCGGACATGCTATTTCGCCACTGTCCATTCATTAATACAGTACGGTGCGGAGCTCTGAGGACGTTGTGCTGAATGGGAGAGGGTCTTTCGCTTTCAGAAACGAGCTGTCAGGATCGTTGCTCAGGTACCTGTACACACTCCGGCCAAAGAACTTTTTAAAAAATAAGAATCCTTACACTGCCTGCAATAGTTATCATGCAGGTAGCCATTTATGTAAGACAGAACTTGGCAGCATACAAAACTGTACTATTATATATTCTGTGACAAAACTAACAACATGCATTCCAAGTACAACACTCGAAATGCCGGAAAGTTAGTAGGTATCGACCGTAAATTGGCGAAATCCAACAAATTAACACACGTGATGGACTCTGCCGTCTATAATAAATTGCCGCAATATGTGGTTGAAGCGCCTAGTGTGACGAACTTTAAGTATCGCTTAAAAAATTGGCTGGTCGAGCACCCGTTCTACACTTAAATATGACAATTTTTTATTACCTAATTAGAAAAATATTTTTGTGCATTTTTTATGTGAATATTGCCTAACTTTTTGTAATTTCAATCTTCTGTCTATTTATTCTCTAAGTATTATTTTTGTATGAATATTATTTTTTAAATGAAATCTTGACGTGTAAAATGGCGTTACAAATAAATGAATATGAGTATGAGTAGTATGATTATTTTAACCATTGAAAGTTTGTACGGAACCCTCGGTGGGCGAGTCCGACTCGCACTTGGCCGGTTTTTTGGAGTGTAATATACAGTAGCGGAAAAAAATCTATCATAAAGACTGTATCGTTAAGTATGAAGACAACTTTGAATAGCCGTATTTATTTGCTATTATATTTTTTTCTTATAACAAGCCATGGGCTTAATAAGGCACATAATAAGGTACACATTTTGTCCTAGAAACTCGACGTAAAGCATATGGTTTCGACAGTATTGACTTAATCCTCCCGAGTACCAATTACGATTCCGGACAAATGCTACTAGAAAATTCACAAAGTGCGTAAAAGACGATACGATTGCGAAAAAAAATTGTATGGTGCGAACCTCAACGACACATGATCCACAAAGCAGAATATCTGGACATAGTCTAGCCACTGTTATTTAAAAAAAATATAGTTCAGGATCTGTGTAAGGCGGCCATTTAGAGAATGTGGCATGGTGCTTACTCTAACTCCGACTTTGATGTCGAATTTGACTATCATACATTGTTTATATCGATCTGGTTTAAGCACTGTTCAAACACCATGAATGTCAATTAAACTTTGGCCTATGGCAAATTTTTTTATCTGTTTCTCTCATCCTGCTAGCATTAAAAATTTACGGCAATCCGGAACGTTGCTCAAAATTGCGTTTTTTTAAATTATATAAATTCGCCGCATTTATTCTACAAGTACCCAATCGGAAAAACCATGAAGAGGACTCATAAAGAATATATTTTGGCAGCATATTAACCTTTGTTTGTTGAAATCGTACAAAGAGTCATTGAAATATTCTCAAATTAAGCCAGATAGGGGTTGTCCGAAATTTATTTGCTAAACCTTAATAAAAGTACCATAAAGTCCCTAAAATAAAAAAAATATCAGACCTTCTTATATCAAATAGTACTTACCAATACCTTAAGATCATACTCTCGGAACATAATAATACAAAATTATGCACATGTCAACATTTAGACGAGGTTTGTTTTGTCCTTATACTTAACGATACAGTCCTTACTGGTTATATATCGAAAACAATAAGTCGATAATTAATAAAATTTAACTGTTATATCAAGTATTGATTCATCATTAAAAATATGTATTTGAATACTTACGAGTCTTAAGACTCACTGCACAATTGCACATGGTCCGTGGGCAGCCACGAGAGCCTGGTGCTGATTGGAGACTTTACACACACTCGTGTATTTTGGAAAATTCTATTTTGGGAAAAAAGGTTTTGAATCTTTTTTCGCAAAAATGCCCTATTAGGTATTACGGGTCCATATCGGGTCGCATATATGAATGAAAATGAAAATGAAATATTTATTTTTCAAGTAGGCATATTACAATGCGCATATGAACGTCAAATAAAGCTACGCCGGCTCTAACCCTACGCCTCAGCCTCGAGAAGATTTCAGTCCCCCCTCAGTTGGGAGGGGGGTATCCACTATGGGACCGGCAAGAAACTCGGCGGGCAACTTCTTTTCAAAACATTACATCTTATAACTAACATGCATTAAATAACAAGATACAATTTAACATGCAAAAGTATTCATCAAAGAATATGAACAGACTAGGTACTCTATGGAAATTAATTTCAATAAATTATATTATTGCTTAATAATACGTCGTTCTTCTTCAGAGAAAACATATCAAATTGTCACAGAAGAAAAAGATAATATGAATCTCAATATCATTAAATATGTAATTTACCTACACAACATAAAATATAAAATATTTGATGTGCTTTCTTATCTGAACTGTGTCCTCTATACATAATACAATTATTTTAATTGCTATTCGTTTTTTGTAGTTTCTGGTTCGGGCCATGCATGTTTGTTTGTCAAATAGTCCTCGACTCTGTAATAAGCCTTTAACATCAATGATTTTTTTAAGTAGTTCTTAAGAGCTGGGAGGGGTAATCTCAAAGCGGTGTCAGGTAACTTATTATAAAAATGAATGCATTGCCCAACAAATGACTTCTGTACTTTACGGACACGAAACTTCTTTATGGCAAGCTTATTTTTGTTTCTAGTGTTATAATTATGGATATCAGAATTCTTAGTGAAACAGTCTAAATTCTTAACAACATAAATTATACTATCATAAATGTATTGGGAAGCTACAGTTAAGATATTAATTTCTTTGAAGAGTGTTGTATCTACCATCTCTAAGCATTCATCATTCAAAAGTATTTTTGTATCGATTGGTTTAACATTCGGCAGAGAGAATCGAATACATTTGGTTTTCTTAGAATTAAGAAGTAAATTGTTGACAGTAAACCACTGCAGTACATCAGCTAACGTGCTATTAATTACATTGTAATCCGTAGATTTTCGGTCAACATTAAAAAGCAGTGATGTATCATCAGCAAAAAGTACTATTTCACAAAAGTTTTTTACTATACATGGCAAATCATTTATATAAACCAAAAACAGGAATGGACCTAAAATTGAGCCTTGTGGCACTCCTAATTGGACAACAGTCCCGCTAGAGCGAGTTTTGTTAACAACTACTGTTTGTGTTCTATTGCTAAGGTAAGAAGACATAAAGTTTAGGGCATTTATAGACAAACCATAGTGTTCTAATTTCAAAATGAGCGTTCCATGATCCACACAATCCTTTGATTGCTTTTGAAAGATCACAAAATATGCCAATTGCATCACAAGAATTTTCCCAAATATTATATATATGTTTAATGAGTACCGAAGCAGCATCGGTCGTGGAACGGCCCCTTGTGAAACCGAACTGTTTGCTTGTAAGTAATCTATGTCTGTTGAAGTGTCCCAGTAGATCATTTAACATTAGCTTCTCAAAGACTTTACTTAGAACAGGAAGTATTGATATGGGACGGAAATTGGTTATATCACTCGAATCACCCGATTTAAAAAGCGGTATGACTTTGCTACATTTCATAAGATCTGGAAAGGTGCCTTGTGAAATTGAAATATTATATATTACGGCCAAGTAAGGTGCTATTATATCTATGACATGACTAATTGCTTTAACTGATGTTCCCCATAAGTCTTCCGTTTTCTTTAAATTGAGTGACTTGAATGTTTTAACAATATCTACAGAGTCTACTTGACTAAATTCAAATGAATTATTACATTTCTTAACATTAGCATAAAGTAATGAATGGGCTTGAGCCGCAGAAGAATGTAAACATTTTGTGGTGTTAACGGCTATGTTTGAGAAATAATCTTCGAATGCCGAGGCAACATCGCTGTTCGACACTATTTGTTGATTATCTGATACAATGTTGACTTGACAATCGCGTGATTTACATTTACCAGCTTCTTTATTTATAATACTCCAAGTTGTTTTCACTTTGTTGTCCGACACTTTCAATTTAGAACTAATAAAGTTTTTCTTGGCAGTTAAACACACTTTCTTGAAGATTCTTGAGTAGTTTCTTACATAGTCCAGGAATTCTGAATTCTGGTTTGCTCTCTCTCACCATGAAGTTCATAAAGTCTTTTTCTACTTTTGTGAATACCTACAGTAGCCCATTCACTAAACTTTGTTTTAACTTTTGACCCACTAATAGATTTCACTTTGAAATTGTTATTAAATTGATTAAGAATTACATTGAAAACTTCTTGATACAAATGATTACAGTCATAATGCGAAAATGGTATTATAGACAAACTATGTTGAATTTCATTTTTGAATGATTCCAAGCGAGATCCAGTAATGGGTCTATATGTTATTGTTTGTGGAGTATCATGAATAACGTTTAAGAAAGCTGCCCTTTGGCCGCTGTGATCGGAATGAAAACAGTTAAATAATTTCTTATCTATACATTTATATTTTTTTGTAATATCTTCTATGCGCATAACAACTTATGGCATCATCATCAATGTGCATACTTACATATAGGAAATCATATTATTTTTTGTCATACTTCTTTTGCTCTAATAATTAGTGTCATACTTAATAGATGTCATATACTCCTTATTCATACAAACTTAGATTATAATAATCAAATGTCATACTAACTATTAGCACACTTATCAGGTTTGATAATTGTTTTATACATAACGATTTTTAACATATTTATTATCAGCCATAATAGTTCACTATATTCCCTTGAAACATTTCAATTTTTTTGTTTTAATTAAGTACAATTTATTACGCATAATTACTTAAATTATGTATTTTTCTAAAATTTTACAATTTTGTAAATTGTTTGTTTGGTCACAGTTCTAACCTAACCTAAACCTAATTTAAAAGCGGTTCGTTGTTGTGTAGGGTCGCAGTTCTAACCTAACCTAAACCTACTCTATATGCCATTTGTTTCTGTGTGATCACAGTTCTAACCTAACCCAAACCTACTCTGTAAGCCGTTTGTTTCTGTGTGGTCACAGTTCTAACCTAACCTAAGCCTACCCTGTAATACGTTTGCTTCTGTGTAAATCAAAGGTCTAACCTAACCTAAACCTACTCTGTAAACTGTTTGTTTTTGTGGGTGGTCACAGTTCTAACATAACCTAAACCTAATATAAAAGCCATTCGGGACTTAATCGCGTATAACTACATATTAAACTGACCTCCAACGTTTCAAGGACGGCGTTGTCCCCGTGGTCTCGGAGAAGACTGGCTTGAAATGACATTAACACCTTCTGACAGCCGCGCGAGTTTTTCGAACTACCCGCACTTGGTTTTGATTATCAACTTGAACTGTTTGCGCACTAGGGATGTTACTCTGTCGACATACAACACTGACGATATTCGATTTAACGACTGTCGATATTATTTTCGGCTTACACTTATTAATGACAGGATTCCATGTGGATGAGATCCTAAAACCTTCGTCCCGATTGAAATTGCGATGTTTTTTGATTTCAATGGCTTCACGCACTTTTCTACTGTAGAAATGGCGTTCCGTGGAAAGGACTTTAGGGTCATGTAGTTCGATCCAATGGTTTGGCCCTGACTCTAACAAATGTTCAGCCACGGCAGACTTGTTGACCTGACGATTTTTCACAGCCGCGATGTGCTCCTTTACCCTTTCTTCTATGGTGCGCTTAGTTTCTCCAATGTAGGAGCTACCACAACTGCAATCAATTTTATAAACGCCAGGTGATTGAAACGGTATAACGTCCTTAGGTGATCTTAGGCTTCCTGCAACTTTGGATAATGGCATGTACACCGTCTTTATAGAGTACTTTCCAAGTACTGTACCAACCTTATCCGTCACACCTTTAACATACGGCAGAAATGCCGGTTGTCCTGACACCTCAGGACGTTTCGCCCTTGCCTTCCGTCTAGGTTGCCACTTTTTATTCTTGTACCCGTTCCTTCTAAACACCTCCTGAATATGTGACAACTCATCCTTCAAATATTCAGGGTCACACAGATCATACGCTCTATTCACCAGCGATGAGACAACTGACTGCAGGTGGCGCGAGTGGTGGTGAGAAAGGGCATTCAAATACCTGTCAGTGTGCGTAGGCTTTCTGTAAACAGTGTGAGTTAGGGTTCCGTCCATTCGACCAATCACTTTCACGTCTAAGAATGGCAAACTGCGCTGTGATTCTAATTCGTACGTAAACTTAGTCCTTGGATGAATAGAATTAAGATATTGGAGAAGTTGCTCCACCTGCTATTGGAGAAGTTGAGCCAAACTGCCAAAGAGTAACACCACTACAGAGGAGAGGATAGCCCTTAGAAATCTGAAGAATAATGAAGATATCTTAGTACTAAAGGCTGACAAGGGGAATGCCACAGTAGTGATGGACACAGCGGCTTATGATGGTAAAATACGACACTTGCTGGATGACGATCTTGTGTACAAACCTGTTTCGTACAACCCTACTGCTAGGGTTACTCGTCGCATTAGGGCTGTCATCAGAGACTGCAGAGAGATTTTCGAGGAAGACGTTTTCAATCGGTTGTACAAACCGAAGATTGTACTACCGCCTAAGTTGTATGGTTTGCCAAAGGTACATAAGATAAACGTGCCGTTGCGGCCTATCGTGAGTCAGATTTCTTCTCCCACTTACGATCTTGCAAAGCATGTTGGATCGGTGTTGCAGCCGCTTGTGGGTGGTACGTCGTCTTTCGTGAAGGACTCTCGTCACTTTATGGACATCCTCAAAGAAGTAACGCTGGAACCAGATGAGATAATGGTGAGTTTTGATGTGGAGTCACTTTTCACCAATGTTCCCGTTAAAGAATGTCTAAGTTGTCAGAAGGAAACTGAGCGATACTGGCATGTCGGAGACAATAATGGTGCTGCTGAGGAACTGCTTGGAAAGGAGCTACTTTTTGTATCGCGGAAAACATTACCTCCAGATTGATGGAGTTGCCATGGGTAGTCCTGTGGCACCGGTTCTGGCAAACATCTGGATGGAGCATATCGAGGCCAGTGTAGATCTGCAGCCTTGGGCAGTGAAGTTGTGGAAGCGATATGTGGATGATGTTTTCTGTATTATGAAGGGTGGTAAGCAGGAGGTGGAGCAACTTCTCCAATATCTTAATTCTATTCATCTAAGGACTAAGTTTACGTACGAATTAGAATCACAGCGCAGTTTGCCATTCTTAGACGTGAAAGTGATTGGTCGAATGGACGGAACCCTAACTCACACTGTTTACAGAAAGCCTACGCACACTGACAGGTATTTGAATGCCCTTTCTCACCACCACTCGCGCCACCTGCAGTCAGTTGTCTCATCGCTGGTGAATAGAGCGTATGATCTGTGTGACCCTGAATATTTGAAGGATGAGTTGTCACATATTCAGGAGGTGTTTAGAAGGAACGGGTACAAGAATAAAAAGTGGCAACCTAGACGGAAGGCAAGGGCGAAACGTCCTGAGGTGTCAGGACAACCGGCATTTCTGCCGTATGTTAAAGGTGTGACGGATAAGGTTGGTACAGTACTTGGAAAGTACTCTATAAAGACGGTGTACATGCCATTATCCAAAGTTGCAGGAAGCCTAAGATCACCTAAGGACGTTATACCGTTTCAATCACCTGGCGTTTATAAAATTGATTGCAGTTGTGGTAGCTCCTACATTGGAGAAACTAAGCGCACCATAGAAGAAAGGGTAAAGGAGCACATCGCGGCTGTGAAAAATCGTCAGGTCAACAAGTCTGCCGTGGCTGAACATTTGTTAGAGTCAGGGCCAAACCATTGGATCGAACTACATGACCCTAAAGTCCTTTCCACGGAACGCCATTTCTACAGTAGAAAAGTGCGTGAAGCCATTGAAATCAAAAAACATCGCAATTTCAATCGGGACGAAGGTTTTAGGATCTCATCCACATGGAATCCTGTCATTAATAAGTGTAAGCCGAAAATAATATCGACAGTCGTTAAATCGAATATCGTCAGTGTTGTATGTCGACAGAGTAACATCCCTAGTGCGCAAACAGTTCAAGTTGATAATCAAAACCAAGTGCGGGTAGTTCGAAAAACTCGCGCGGCTGTCAGAAGGTGTTGATGTCATTTCAAGCCAGTCTTCTCCGAGACCACGGGGACAACGCCGTCCTTGAAACGTTGGAAGTCAGTTTAATATGTAGTTATACGCGATTAAGTCCCGATTTTAAAAATAATTATGTGTAATAATCGTGAAAGTTTAAATCAGTGTAAAAGCCATTCGTTGTTGTGTAGGTCGCAGTTCTAACCTAACCTACTCAGTAAGCCGTTTATTTCTGTGTGATCACAGTTCTAACCTAACCTAAACCTACTATGTAAGCTGGTCGTTTTTGTGTGTGGTCACAGTTCTAACCTAACCCAAACCTACTCTGTAAGACGTTTGGTTCTGTGTGGTCACAGTTCTAACCTAACCTAAACCTACCCTGTAATACGTTTGCTTCTGTGTAAATCACAGGTCTAACCTAACCTGAACCTACACTGTAAACTGTTTGTTTGTCGATGAAATTGTCGTCGTCGTATCTAACTGGGCTATGTCATATGAGATTTGTGTTACTTATTAGTACATTAAATTCGAGCCTAAACAGAGTTATAAATGGAACGTGTCATGATTTCTAAATATATGACTTCTTTTTTGTATACAATATTAATACTATGCATAGTAATACATCGAAATAAAGACAATTATGCTCAGCAAACTTATGACTAAAAATTTAATAAACATAAAAAATATTGCAATAAAAAATATGACATAACACAGCTATGACGTAAAACAGCTATGTTCAAAAATTATTCTGACTTCCAAGTTTTATGACATACAATGTTATGTAAATAGTGCTCTGACAAGTGAATAGTTTATAGGCCACCAGAATGTAACCCAGGTATTACACCTGCATTTTAATTGGTTCATATAATAAACGAATTATGAACGTACTGATTATTATTAATCACATTGCAGTGACAACTCGTGGACAAGTTCAATGCGATTCAAAGGAATAAATTGGGCAGTAGTGTGACAGGCATTCGATAATTGCTGGAATATGCTTCGAATTATTTATATTATAGCAAATTATTCATTCACATAGCAATAGCCTAATTAGGTACATATATTGTACAGTCGCATATAAAACATTATCTACATCCATATAATTAGTAAGTTTTTTATGATATTTACCTACAGACATAGTCTAAATTTAGGTAAGAGGTATTTCAACTAGTAATTGGTTATCGTTCTCTTAAAAACATTCGATAATATTTGAAACATAGAAGGATAGTTTCCATACAACTCATCGGCCAACAATGAAGGCAAAAACACGATGGATGTGTGCGTGGAACGCTCCTGTTTTACGCTCACCCCACGCACACATATTATGTATGTGTGCGTGGGGTGAGCGTAAAACAGCCTTCTCTGCTCTCAGCTTTCTCTGGCAACCTTTTTTTCGTGTATTTGGTGCAAATAATCCCGACTACATATAAGCTTAATAACCATGTGCTTGAAACTCTATCATGTATGAGGGACTTGGGAGTCTTTGTTCTATTTGATAGTCACATAGACAATATAGTAACAAGTGCTACTAAGACATTAGGGTTTATTATGCGTAGTTGCCAACATTTTACTCAAATTAAAACTATGGAAGTCCTTTATTGTACATATGTCAGAAGCAAACTGGAATATGTGTCTCAAATTTGGAACCCTTCTTATAATATATACATTAACAGAATAGAACGTATACAGAAAAAGTTTGTTAAATATCTTTGCTTTAAACTAAACACCGTCTATAATTCATCAAATTATGAAAGTATTTGCAAAAAACATCACCTTATTCCATTACATAAACGTCGTCATATTGCTGATATTTCCTATTTACTTAGCATTTCAAATGGCAACATTGATTGTCCCGAATTGCTCGCTAAGCTTTCCTTCAATACTCCAACTAGATCTAAAAGATACTTCCCTCCCTTATCAATCCCACTTACTTCACGTAATTATAGGAAAAATAGCTTTCTATTACGGGCTGGTAAAGGCTTAAATGAATTTTCGAGGAAACGTGATATTGACGTTTTTAATAGCAACATAACTACCATAACAAAATGGTTGAAATGAATTTATTTTATAAATATAAGTATTAAGTACCTATTAAGTATCTGGAGGTATTAAGTATCTGGGTTACAGGTTCCTGCTTTTGATATGGTGCGACTCTGTCCGTCTGTCTGTCACATTTTTAAATATCTTAGGAACTGTTCTACTTAATGCTATCGATTTGTTTTTAACATCTACAAATTGGAAGTGTTATTATATTGGTAACACATGACCGTACGAGGACCCTGCCGCACCAAAGTCATCCAATTACTATCCTGTAAGTGGGAGCGAGAAAGACTTATTCTTTTCTAGCTCCCACTTACAGGCATTCATGTGTAAGCACATTTACTTTTAATTTATTAACATTTATTATAGCGCGATATTTACACATAATATAAAACTGTGAAAATATCGTAAGTAGTAGTGGTGCAAAAAGATTTTCCATCGTATTTTTCCGGAAACGTTCGTATTTGTCATGCTAGTTCAGTCAATGTCAGTACTTGTTGTACTGACACTGACTGAAATACGAGTAGCATGATATTCGTAAGTTTCGCAGACAGAAGCGGATTAGTCGGAAATCTAAAATTAACATTATGCTATAATTCTTAGCTAGAATTAGAATTTCTATAAAACAACAAAATTTATCTCTTTGAGAAAACATACTTTAAAATTCATTCAAGAACCTAAAATAGTTGTTACTTATACATATTTCAAACATCATTGGGCGGAAAAAAAAATCATTGAACTGGCAACATTTATAAGAAATGGCGGACGACGAAAATTTCAATTTTAATATTTACAAGTTCGTAAAAATATCTTATTAAACTCTATACTTTCGCGTGGAATGTAATATCGGGCGGTTTCTTTTTATTATAATATGTTGTGTTATAACATCCATTCTCGACATAAACTACCATATTACTCGCAATTTTTTTTTTCGGGAGATGTTTTTAGAACGACTTGAAATTGAGTACTGCGAGGGCCGTTCGGATACAATCACACAAGTGCGGCGAAATGGCGCACTTGGCATGGCTGCACTAGGATGTTCGGATACACTATCACTGGTGTTATTTATAATTAATCTAAGATTTGAAACGAAACCAATGCACAATGACTCCATGAATTTCATCAGCGCAAATATGATTCTTTCTTTGTAACGAAATGTTCTAAATTTATATGTAATTAGAGTAGCGGGTGTCGATATCTTAAAGTAAAAATTACAATCCCCTAGCAGATACGGATTTGCGCTTGTCAAAAAATTTACATTCACATGTTAGTCATAAATGACTCATAATAAATACATCTTAAATAATAATAAATAAAGGATGTGAAACAATAATATATGGAGCAGATCTGCTCCTAAACATACAAGAGGTTAATGACGGCCATTTTCTTATCGCTCCTAAGCTTATTATAGATAACCTAGGTATGATACGGATGTGGATTGTAGATAGGTACTGTAGATAGAAATAAGATAGGTTTCAAAATGGGCCATTTTTTTTGTAACATCGGTATTTTTTACGCGATTCATACTCAGAATCGAGAGCTCTTTCGATCTTGATAGGAGAAATAAAATGTCCCTAGATAGCCATACATTTTCTCGAACCTTCCATTCCGTTACCGCCATACAAAATGTATGAAAAAGTGGTAATGGAATGGGGAAAAAACCTTGGGACATTCTTTTCTCCTATTAGGATTGAAAGAGCTCGCGATTCTGAGTGGAAAACACATAAAAATTTCCAAATCTAAAAAAAAGTGGGGTGGACAACTTTGAAAAATGGCCCAAATACTGATTTAAACATTTTAAAAACATACCAACAACAACCCAGTATGCAATTTTAATCACTTATAGGTTTCAAAATGTCAGTCCTTCAGACAACTTTACTAACAGGCTCTATAAGCATTAATTTACTCGTAATTAATGCCAGCACTGTCACCGCCCAGTTTTAAGCCAAACGTGACACCCGACCAGACAAAATATAACAAAGGTGAACTTCAAAGTGCATGTTTCGCAATTTTGTTCCTGGTTAGAAATTTTCTTTTAAGCCCGCGGCGCACGACGAATAAAATAAGCATTGAAGGAGTGTGGAGGTGGACGGGCATTTCATTGTTGTACACAAAAGCAATCTCATGCGGTTGTCTGAAGGGAAACTACTTCCTGCTCACATAGGCTGTGGCGACGCAAGGGGTGAGACTTAGCGGGCTCTTATCTTATATCTATAGTAATTGTACCTTAATTTATTTTTCTTTGGGTTTTGAATGTTATTTCACAATGGAACATTATCTCACATATATCTCACATTCGACGTCTACGACGCCTTCGGGAGAAAAACGGGGTGGTGAATTTTCTTAATCCGTCACCGTTACTGCACGGGTATATACAAAGATTTCTATCTAAATATATAAAAGAAGAAACTGACTGACTGACTGACTGACTGACATATCAACGCACAGCCGAAACCGCTGGTCCTAGAGACTCCAAATTTGGCACGTAGGTTCCTTGTAAGGTGTAGAAGAGCATTAAGAAAGGATTTTTAAAAATTCACATCCTAAGGGGGTGAAATGGGGGTCCGTTATATCGTTGTACACAAGTCTTCTTGATCTTACGGTAGAACGGGCAATCTATGTTAGAATATCCTATCATATTCTTAATTAAAATGAAAAAGCAGCACTAATTAGCTGGAAAACAGAGAGTATATCCCTTACGCCACTTGCGACCAGGGTCCTAGAACAAAGGGAGGGCTCGTCACTGGAGGGCCACTTCGTGCTTTGTCTCGTGACACATTGTTTAGCTTTGCGACTTTAACGTAGTAACGTTGCCGCTACTATATTTGACTATCAAAGGTATGTCTGGGCTAGCTGTTATGCTAATAAACATGAGTTAGGATTTCAGGGGCAGAAATTCAGGTGCCAGTGCTAGTTATCAATTGATAGAAGTGTTTTTTTATGTTATTCAATATTTTGGAATAAAATATCTAGATTTTTTCTTAGGTGAAATACTAGCACTACTAGTTTGGAACCTAACCTCCCGTTTGTTCCTGCGACCACGGTTTCTTTACTGGGTCTCTATTTCTTCCCATAAAGTCTTAAGTCATAAATGTCATAATGTATCGTTTGATTTTCGTAGGTCATAATTTGGTTTTTCTATATATGGCCTTAACGAAAATCCTGAAAAGTTAACCGTTTCAGAATTATGACTAATGATAATCTGGCTGACATTACATTATGACATTCAATTATTATGACAAATTAATGTATGCATTTTTCACCACGATACAACCGCCTGACGGTTGTCTTTGTTCCTAATATCTTCTAAATTATGATCCGATAAAGACAAGTATAAAATGGAAGGCGATGACTGAATGTTTCCGTGGCTACCATTCCTGAACCCACCGACGAAATAGCAGCTGACTTTCACGAAGGTTAACCACCCATATTTTCGCCTGGCCGGCGGTCTGTTACGTTTTCGGCCAGTTGTTTGTTAGAATACAGTCCCGCAAATCTGAATGTCATAGCTTTACTAGCACAGGCATCTTCTGGGCGGGCTCGTTCCATCGTAGGGCACGTCTTTGCATCTGGCTAGTCTGTGGTCTTAGAGTAAGCCCATTTATAACAAAAAAGAAAACAGCGGCCTTCGGTCAGTACCCAAGCACTTACGTATCTACACATCTTATTTCACGTTAAATATTTACATATTAACTAAACAAACCACGCTCATGCAAGCAACCCAATTAAGGCCTGCATTTTCACAAAGCAATTATCGCCTGCACCACGTACCAAAATATGTAAACTACCTTGTTGCGTAGATACAAGCTCCAAAATTTTACACCTAGTGTCGAATTACCAGGCTCATTCAGAAAATTCGCTCACCTAATATTTGGTCGCAAAGATGCAGTGCGAATTAAAATGAACTTGTACGTACCTACAGCTGATGGTATTAAATTATGTCTTCTATTTTTTGCGAGCTCTCTTGATGCCTAGGTACTTTGCTACCGAAGACTCCTCGCCAGTCAATTTAGTCATATCCATTGACCTAAGTTTGCTGGACGACTAGGTAATCTAGTTATATGAAGACGGGAATATTCATGAGAGTCCATGACAATGCCACTCGGTGTTCGATTCTGAATCAAATGGAAACTGATTGCATAATGCAATTTGATCAACGGTGAGTATTCGTTTCAATTATTGACCACAGCGACGTACGGGTTAACTGAATTTGCTTCTTGTATGTTGTCCGCAGTTCTTAACAGATTATCGTGTATTTTTTTGAGCCAATTTAATGTCTATCCAAAAATTTTTGGCCATTCAGTTAATGGATGTTTTTTTTCGAAATACGAACAATGCATTGCCATATAGATCTTAAGCGTCAATAGCGTACTATAATTATGTATCGCATAAGACTACCGTGACTTGACTGTGCGAATGACTTGAAGCACTAACTCCGTTTCACTTTTGCGTTTTCTAATCATATCAAGGTCTACGTCTTACAGAACAACTAAGTTACCATGGTCACAAAACTCTCGTTTAGTCGTTGTGCATGTCGACTGCGCAAGTACAGCTACGCCAATAACGGGCTACGGGCAATTAAGATTTTATAATGACATACTTCAGATGTTTTTACAGTTTTTGGCCCATCGACGGAAAATCGCCAGTCTGTCGGTGTTTTACAGGTTGCACTTCGGGGAGTGTGCTCAAGAGCTACAAGAGCTTATTCCACCATCCCCATTCTACCATCGGACTCTTAGACGCACGACACCGGTTTCCATCCTTCTTCTCTTTTGCTTTACATCCTGTTACCCTTTGCTGGGATGTATTAGGGCTCAAATCATATTTATCCATTTACTGCGGTTTTGGGCTGTTTGGGTAACCTCCTCCCACCAAATCCCAAACACCCCGAGCTATTGCTGAACACGTCGACGCTAAGTCGATTTAGGGGGCATGGTTTCCGCTTGCCGGGTATATTGCGTTTCCATCCTTACTTGGCAAAAATTCCGCACGAAGCACTTTGCTTCTTCTTTTCTTATGCGCACCGCTCATATAACTCTTCAAATTTAATGTAGGGTGAACAGGCATCTTCTGGGCGAGCTCACTCCATCGTAGGTCACGTTTTTGCCTAATCTGTGGCTAAGAGTACCTACGCCCATTTACAATACAATACAATACAACAAGGTGGAATTATGTGTAATTGTTAGTAATTAAGGATTTATTGTATTAACTTTTAATTAATTGAATAAATATATTTCATCGATACAATACAATCCTTTATTGATAAAATAAAATTTTACACGTCAGTCGTTACAATAATAAAAAAATGTCCGTTAACCGTAACCGAAATAGCCGGTTATAATTATAACCTATTATTTTTACAAAATTTTATAATTTAACTTAATTTAATCGAATATAACTATAATTTAATATAAAGAATAATTTTATTATCAATTTTATAATTGATTATTCAAAACTCGGATAGCTACTAGCTACCTACGGTTATTATTTTCGGGTACTAATTTATTTATATGACTTCATATTTTAATGATCAATAATCCTGTTTTTAACCGACTTCAAAAAAGGAGGAGGTTCTCAATTCGACTGTTTTTTTTTTTGTATGTATGTATGTTACTCGATATCTCCGAGAAGCGTGGACCGATTTTCAAAATTTTTTTTTTGATCGAACGGGTATAACCCCGAGATGGTCCCATTGGCACCAAGTCGGGGTCTGATGATGGGATCTTGGAGAAATCGAGGGAACTCTTCAAATGTTATAGGCACATGTAATGTTTTTAGTGTATTTTTTAAAGGTACACCAGTATTTACGCCTGATGGTAATAATTTTATGTGGCTGAGCTGATGATGGAAGGTCAACTCCTCAATGCTTAGGAGTTAAAGGATAATTCTTTCACTACTGTACATATATTCGGACTGATACATATAATATCACTAGGAACCACTAAAAATCAACAAATAAATTAACTTTTTAACAAAAAATAAAACCGCCTTCAAAAAAAGCGTGTTACACGGAGAAACTAAAAAGCCAAAAATAATAAACCTTCGAATTCAGATTTCTTATCGGATTGCAATAATCTAAACATCCAAATTATAAACAAATCAATTATTTTTGGAGTCGGGGCCAGCCCTGCGTATGGTTGGGTGGGTCTGGTACCACCACCAGGTTGTTCCACGATATCATTTATTCATGTACCAAAAATAGCAGTTATAAACAGGCCATAAACTATATTAACACAAAAAAGGCCATGTCCGTGTCTGAACTAGGGAGATCCTGTATCTCAGGCAGAAAAAATAACTTACAAACTAAAACAGGGAAATTATTTGATAAAATCATGTGCATTGCATAGGTATTCAACTAAAAAATAAATAAATTACATTACAGATTTATAAATAGAGTAGGTTACCTACTTAAAACTATCATAATTCTAAAAGTACAGCAAAAAAAGATGGTAAGCCATATGTAATACTTATTGCTTATATCTCCGTCGTTACTGTACCGATTTTGAAATCTTTTTTTGATTGAATGTATATACCTATACAGATTGGTCCTATTTTTCCCAGTTCTGATGATGGGATCCTGGAGAAATCGAGGAAACTCCTCAAATATAGTGATGTTTGTGTTTTTATAAGAACAGTACAGATGTAGTTCAAAAAGGGTTTCCTTCGTATTTCTCCGGAAACGTTCGTATCTGTCATGCTAGTTCACTAGTTCAGTCAATGTCAGTACATTTTGTACTGAGATTGACTGAAATAGCACGATACGTTCGTACGTTTCCGTAACAATACGAAGGCAAATCTTTTCGCACTACATCTGTATGCATTTACGCTCGGAACAGTGACATTTGGTGCAGTGGAACTGCTGATGATGATCAGAAAGGAACTTAAATCTCAACGGTACGCTTATAATGACTTTGGTATTTTTATAAGAACAGCTTGCATTTACGTTCAGAATAATGACAATGAACAATTATTTGTTAGAGGATTTGTTCTCTTTGTTATGTTTGTTAAGCATATTGAGTTTTCAAGTCAAATGGTCAAGCTCGATTTCTTATAATCGGATATCGGGTGCCTGAGGAATCGAGGAAACTCCTCAAACCTTGACGGTATACGTATATTCATTTGTGTTTCCATCAAATAATCAAAGATTTACATTAAAAGCAGTTTTAAGAAATACCTACACATTTCTACGTACCTTTCTCCAGAACCCCAAAAACCGCGGTTTTTTTTTCTTAGAAATTATATTCTCACGGGATAGTGAATCCCAAAGGAGTCGTAGATTTATTTTTAAAGTACTAAAGAAATAATAAAATCAAATTTCAAATTTAAATAAATAAATAAATAAATATTGGGGACACCTTACACAGATCAACTTAGCCCCAAACTAAGCAAAGCTTGTACTATCGGTGCTAAGCGACGATATACATACTTATTTAAATAGATAAATACATACTTACATATATATGTCGCAGGGAAATGGCCAAAACAGAGATTTCATCAAATCACTAAGGGATATGATCAAATCACGCAGGATGTCAAAATGGCGAATCCATTTTATCATTTCTCTAGAAAATTTCAGTCATTTGACTAAATCCCTGACTCTGTTTAGTGAAATCACAAAATCGACCAATAGACACGCCACGTTTTGTCATTTCACTAGATTTGTTTAGGGATTTGATAAAATCCTTGAACCACGTCAGTAAGTTGACGAAACGAGCTTATAAAGTCAACTAGTTTTATCATTTCGCTAAACAAGTTCAGAGAAAAGACAAAATGTTTTAATAAATATGAAAATAATTTAAAATTAAACATTTTTAGCTTTGTTTCTTCACTTATTCTATTTGTTTTCTTATTTATAGAAAACCAAAAACTGTTAAAAACGGATTCAATTTTACTACTTCACTAATCTAGTTAAGGAGGAGGTGAGTACTTTTGCTCCGTCCCACCTTGGCCTCACAATTAAGTCTGCTGGGTCAGCTGCAGAGTTTGCAGCTAGACTCAAGCACGCAAAGTACAGCGCCCTGCAGCCTTACCACGATCTTTTTAAAAACGATTCAAACGCAGAGCAGTTCAGTTTAGGTGCCTAAACTGAGCGTCTCAATTTGCTACCATGACCTCCAATGTTCAGAGTCGAAACTGAACCGCGTACAAGTGAATGAAAGACCGATATTGTCTCTGGTCCGCAACTGAATCGTTTTGACAAGAAAAGGATGACGCTATAGGAATCGTATAAATCTATCTCGTTTTCCCCTTGTGACGTTTGATCGTTCGAAAACCAGGAACGATTACTAATTTTTAATTTTATTTTATTCTTAAAACTGGAAAAAGAAACATTTAAAATATTTAAATGTAAAATTCACAATAATTACAATGATTTTGTGTAAAATATCGTGTCTTTTTGAACAAAACTATAAATAAATGATAAATATATATATAATGACAGTTCGTTAAAGCTTATGTTTAGAACATCACGCCCTTGACTAGTAGGTAATTAATAATAAAGTTTTTATTTATGTATTTGAAGTGCTGTGCTCGGCTATAGAACTCGCAGTGTTTGGATGATATTTTAACAAATACGTAAGTCATTAGTATTTGTAGGTAGCTCACTCGTGTCTAAATTTAATGTATATCGCTAAGTTATGCTAGACCTAGTTGATTCCTTAGCCATCCTAGGCATAGTTTGTCGCAAGTGTTAACATGACTCCTTGCACATCGACTAAAAAAGGATCAGACTTTTTCTCGCTCTTTTTGATTTGCGTTTTTGCGAAAGTTGCGAGATCATAGGGCACTCTAAAAATGTAAAAACGTGTAGTTAGTTGGAATAGGTGGTCCGTAAATATTACTAAACAAAATCATAAAACTTTATATTTTATTATCGAATCGGTAAGGATCGAAAAACCAAAATAATAAATTAATCAGGTGATGAAACTAGCTTTAGTTATATTTTCCATCTCCTACTCCTTATAAAAAACACAAAACTATTTAGTATCGCTAGTGTTACAACAAAGCGATTCAGAATAATGCGGTAAGTGAGTAACTTTTTATGAATCGCTAAATTTGACATTCCTGCGATTCAGTTTAGGCTCAAGTGGCATGTCATGGTACGAAATACACTTGAGATATATATATGTCGCAGGGGGAAACTGAGGCTAAAGCCAAAACAGAGATTGCGATCAAATCTCTAAGGGATTTGATCAAATCACGCAGGATGTCAAAATGGCGAATCCATTTCATCATTTCTCTAGAAAATTTCAGTCATTTGACTAAATCGCCTGTTGCTGACTTTAAGGCTGTTTAGTGAAATCACAAAATCGACCAATAGACACGCCACGTTTTCTCATTTCACTAGATTTGTTTAGGGATTTGATAAAATCCCTGAACCGCGTCAGTAACTTGACGAAACGAGCTTATAAAGTCAACTAGTTTTATCATTTCGCTAAACAAGTTCAGTGAAAAGACAACATATTTTGATAAATGTGAAAATAATTTAAAATGAAACATTTTTAGCTTTGTTTCTTCACTTATTCATTTTTTTTTTTATTTATAGAAAACCAAAAACTCTTAAAAACGGATTCAATTTTACCATTTCACTAATCTAGATAAGGATTCAATCAAATCAAGTAACAAAGGCAAGAGTCTAATAAATCTAACTGGATATATTAGATTCTTGGCTTTGTCATTTCACGAAACCAGTTCAGACATTTGATCAAATCACCAGTTGAGACTTTATCATTTCCCTAAATTTGTTTAGGGAAATGTTAAAACTAGTTGACTTTTTGAGTTCGTTTCGTCAACTCACTGTCGTGGTTCAGGGATTTTATCAAATCCCTAAACAAATCTAGTGAAATGACAAAACGTGGCGTGTCTATTGGCCGATTTTGTGATCTCACTAAACAGAGTCAGGGATTTAGTCAAATGACTGAAATTTTCTAGAGAAATGATGAAATAGATTCGCCATTTTGACATCCTGCGTGATTTGATCAAATCCCTTAGAGATTTGATCAAATCTCTGTTTTGGCCATTTCCCTGCGACATATATATTTTTTGTTAAGGATTCAATCAAATCAAGTGACAAAGGCAAGAGTCTAACAAATCTAATTGGATATATTAGATTCTTGGCTTTGTCATTTCACGAAACCAGTTCAGACATTTGATCAAATCATCAGTTGAGACTTTATCATTTCCCTAAATTTGTTTAGGGAAATGTTAAAACTAGTTGAATTTTTGAGTTAGTTTCGTCAACTCACTGTCGCAGTTCAGGGATTTTATCAAATCCCTAAACAAATCTAGTGAAATGACAAAACGTGCCGTGTCTATTGGCCGATTTTGTGATCTCACTAAACAGAGTCAGGGATTTAGTCAAATGACTGAAATTTTCTTGAGAAATGATGAAATGGATTCGCCATTTTGACATCCTGCGTGATTTGATCAAATCCCTTAGAGATTTGATCAAATCTCTGTTTTGGCCATTTCCCTGCGACATATACATAGAATACATCCATGACTCAGGAACAAATATCTATATGCTCATCACACAAATAAATGCCCTTACCGGGATTCGAACCCAGGGCCGCGGCTTAGCAGGCAGGGTCACTACCAACTGAGCCAGACCGGTCGTCGAATGAAAATGTAAAATTTACTTCAATTGAAATCCGTTTCACCTGTCATTACATCTGATTATTATCGAATTGAATGTAAATTAATATGCTAAATAGCCGCATGAAAATGGACGCAATATTGAAAGCCTGCCTGTCTGACATGCTTTCAAATTAAATCCAGAAAGAATTAATTTAAGCTTCAGTTTTATGAGCTCGAAAAGAATTGAAATAGAAATCCTTTAAGTGTTGTACATTCAGCAATCAAATTATACATACGTTTGTATATATGTACGTAAATATACACACATATTATATACAGGCATATACAGTGCCAGCAATGTATACAGAAATTTATTCCTCTCTAAGAAAAGACCAGCGCACTAAAAAAAGAGTTTAACTCAGCCTCCAAGTCCTTCAAAAGAGTTATTTCCAGAGCAAAGTCGCTGCATATCGGTAGAATTGGCGAGAATTTGGAGCGCCTCGCCTCCCTTCGGGCACTCGTACGTTCTGGTCTCTCGCTGACGATGACGTCATATACCCGTTATGTAGGGGGGTCATTATTTCAAGGGGTTCTAAAAATGTTCAATAACAAAAATGCTCTTTTTGATTAGTTTTTTGTTTATTATGGATGTAGTCAGATATACAAATCAAAGTTTTAATGGTGTTAGAGATCAAAAATAATTATTTATGTAAAAGAAACTCAAAAAACTATATTTGGTGGTAACGAAAGTGACCATGATGACCACGAAAAATAACACTTAATCAGATTTTAAGCCTTATACATATATAATAGAAATTACAGTTATAAAATGATTTAGGAACCATCGATTGCAATCAGTCAGGTAGCAATGAACTTGACATAAACATTGCACGTTCATTAAAAAAAATAAAAATAACTTGCTCACGAAAGTGACGAATTCAAATCATCACTTTAGTTACCCAACTTAGTCTCATGTCATATCAAACATCCAGACTTTCAGTTGAATTGTCACTTAGATGATTTTCGAATAAGGTTTTTCCGAGTAAACGTTTTCCTGTGATCGCGTTGTTCCAGAACTTTACGGTGTATTTGTTTAATAAGCTTATTTTTTGCTATCGTCTCTTTTTTTTCCAGCAGATAACTACAGATATCGATGTCTTCTAAATAAAACTTAACTATGTCTTCTTTAATCTAAGTTTACTAATCGATTTCGTTTTTCCTTGGGAATCTTGTTTTGATCTTCATATTATTTCCTTTTTCAAGATTTTCTTTGCTCTTTTAAATTGTTTTTTGTTTTTTTTTCTCTTATCTGTCATTTAAATTTGCCAATCTAGTGTCTAATATTTGCACCTTTCTTCTTAAATAGTCGACATAATCGTGTTTTAATGTTCTGCGATTTTTAAGAGTCGCTTTTTTACCCGCAGACGCGCGCGAAGGGGACGGGTTATGTTCTGATATTTCACTTGAAGGTGGCGTTTCTTCTCTAATAATTCTTTTAGTATATTTGGCTTGTTTTGCTTTATTCTATCCCTGTAACGTTTAGCTCGATCCCTCCAGTTCTTTCGCGTAGCTTTGTTCACGAGAAGTAATTATCTTCTCGTGAACACAGCTATGGTGTTTAAACAGTATTTCTTTTTAAATAATATTCCATTTTCTTTTCTTATTTAATATCTTTCTCTAGCTTAGCTAGCATCCGTTTAATTTTTTTCAGACATTTTGGCATAATTGAACTGTAAAACTTATTTTATAAATTAAATCACCAAAATACTAATATTTACCACTTCGTACTATTTCTACATATAGGTGTCACACATGTCAAAGTATTATAAGCATATATCTTACAAAGAACTTTAATTTAATAATTAAATTTAACAAATTCATCTCCCGATGCATCATTTTCGTGGTCTAAAGTCACTTTCGTGTCCGAAAACGAAAGTGACTTTTGACCACGAAAGTGATGGATCACGAAAGTGACGACCACGAAAGTGACGATAGTCTGCTTTAACGGATTTATACTGAATAGTTTTTAAGTTATAACGGAATTACATGGTCGACGTGTAAATTAACCCCAGAAAGCATAAATTAAGCATGTTAATATAATTTAATAATTAAACACTTACCTAAACTTAAGTCAACAAAAGTGACGCACGATCTTTGACACATACTTGACAAGATACACAATATTATTTTATTACTCATAAATGATGTCCGTCATCGGTGTCCAACTATTTAACAAACTTTTGACGCAGAGTATCGGTGTTGCTAATATTTAAAAAACGTATAAATACTTCGATGTGATCAGTTTTTTTGCCAAAAATATTACTAAATATGAGTGACCACGAAAGTGATGATGGTTTTAGGAACAAATTAAATCATGTCAATATTGATATTCATCATTGCTGTATTTTTTGTGCTTTTGTTTTATATATAGCCAACATACTTCCACATAAGTATATACAGTTAACATTGCGTGTTTGCTAAATATGTATTTTTAACAGTAGTGAGCAGTAGACGATGTCTCATTCGAACTGACCACGTAGCGTGATGTTTATTACGTAAATTGGAAATTTCAGAAAAATATCTTACAATATTCTAAAAAACATTATTGGACGATAATAGTATTAACAAAATAAACACGTAGAGTTAATAAAATATCATTTACTACGTATACTTTTCTGTACATCAAGTCTGAACACAGTTTCATGCATTGAAATAATGACCCAGGGATTCCTACAATCTATGGCTTCCTACACAACGGAATGTCCAAGTTCGCAAGCTGTCGTCACGCTCACCAATGAGAGGATGCCCTTCATGATACTGTTACTAGGATATGAAACACACAAGGCCTGGACAAATGGTGAGATGACGATTTCTCGTTATTCCTAGTCTTATACTTAGGTAGTCACGTACTCACGGGTCAGGTACTCACGAATGCACCTCCCTCTTACGTGATTGTCTACCTGGTTCTTTGAGCTTAATCGTAGTCGCCTCCAACCTTCCCTTACAGCGACCCCGTTCCTCACAGTAAGTTCACCTTGAGTTCACCTTTACCGATTTAACTATTTCCTTTGATCACTTCACTCCGAATATCTATCTACACTACTCTAAGAATCTACATGAGACGGAACACATACTATGGATTAACACCACGAGAAACTCCCTCAAATGATGTCCCTAAAATAACTTCGACCTAGCTCTGTCCGCACGCGCACGCGCATCTACCCTCCAATCTTACCTATAAAAAATACCTTCACCTGGAATAGCCATATAACATGGATGATCCGTTAGCGCCATCTATTGAATAACAGTGACAACGACAGGATAATTCACGATGTTCACTACACAAGCACCAGAATTTAGAAAGTTACCTCATAACAAATGTAGGTATATAATCGTTCTTACAGATTCTAATGCGTACGCCGTCCCAACTCCCGGAATACAGTGTCGGGAATTAAATTAGAATAAATATAATTAAACAGTTGGCCCCCATTTGCTTCGACTTGCAAAATTACGGGATTTAAGGGATTAAAGACGCCCTGATGTTGAGCCGGCCCGAAAATATATAACGCTTACGCATCTGAGTTATTTTTTTAATTAATTCATTTGCATAGCAACGGGCTAAGTTCACATGAATTAAAAGATGATACATTAATTAGGATTCCAGCGGAGATTTTTCTGGAGTTTTAGGCAAAATATGGTGAAAATTAATTCATTACAATATTGATGCCAATGTAATGTTTCACTATTTCCCTAAAAATATTGAAAAGTTAGTAATTACGCTTTAATTTATCACTGCAGCTCTATCGAGTTATCATACGATATGGTGGTTGCATTCACCGGTATGAATTTTCATTTAGTACCTATAGTTACCGGACTGATAGTTTCTGTGAGTAAAATTTTAATGTGAAATAAACAATAATTTTTTTAGTGATAGATAGCGGGGTTGTGGACTTTATAACTTAATGTGGATGATGAAAACACGTATTGAAATCACTTATTTTAATTAATTTAAGTTGGTAAACAAACAGATAGTTCGGTGACAATAGGCAGACTGATTAATAATCAATGTCATATTTCAAACAGTATTTGAAGTGACATGATTTCAAACGTTTAAGGAGGTCGCGCACCAGCCAGTCGCCAACATTTAGATACATAGCAGATACATCATATCTAGGACCTATTCAAAGTTTCACATGAAAACATCATATTAAGTACCTACTTACTGTTTTTTCTATGTATCTGTAACCATTTTCTGCTTTCAAACTGAATATATTGTATAGGAATAATATTTATTATTAATTTCTGGATTTTATAAGTACAGTCACAGACTTTAATTGTTGATCCACTTCTAGCTCATTTTATACTGGAACGTCATGGCTTAACTATGCCACAGGTTAAGAGCGTTATAACATTTCGGCGTCGGGCGAAATTAGGTATTTTACCCGCCGCGCGAGCCCAATATGCCGACCCTTTCTAGCACGTCTTATCACTCGCTCGCACTACAATAATGGACAAAACAATCTTGATCCTTTCTATGGAATTTTGATAACAACCACAATCTACTATCTCGATATAAACTTTTGGTTTCTAATAAACATTATTTTGTACGAAAATACGAGAATATAGCGCGAAATAATATCAATTATGTTAAAATTTATTTAAAAAATTAAAGTAATAATTATAAAAGTAGACCCCATCCCAAATATTTGCTTTTGTTATATGATAAGTATTAGAGTAAAGTATATATTAATATGATGATAAAATAAGACAAATACAATTCTAATTACTTCAAGGTGGTGCTCAGGGTCTGATGATGGAGCCAGATGGTGGTCACCAATACTAATGAACAATATGACTATACAACTTCGTGGTTTACATGTCATTCTAGCATTTTCACTTTCACATTTCAAGTGCATATACCACGAGTATAGGTTTTCGGGTGTGCTGATTTAAAAATTAATGACCGATTTGGAATCTGACATTGCTGACTGTCACTTTGACACAAAAGTCGTCATGGGTGTCGTAAAATAGGTTTTAGGGGGTGCTGATTCCAAAATTAATGACCAATGTGGAATCTGACATTGCTGACTGTCACTTTGACGCAAAAGTCGTCATGGGTGTCGTCAAATAGGTTTGCGGGGGTGCTGATTCCAAAATTAATGAACAATGTGGAATCTGACATTGCTGACTGTCACTTTGACACAAAAGTCGTCATGGGTGTCGTAAAATTGGTTTTAGGGGTGCTGATTCCAAAATTAATGACCAATGTGGAATCTAACATTGCTGACTGCCACTTTGACACAAAAGTCATCATGGGTGTCGTAAAATAGGTTTTAGGGGTGCTGATTCCAAAAATAATGACCAATGTGGAATCTAACATTGCTGACTGTCACTTTGACACAAAAGTCGTCATGGGTGTCGTCAAATAGGTTTCCGGAGGTGCTGATTTGAAAATTAATGACCGATTTGGAATCTTGACATTGCTGACTGTCACTTTGACACAAAAGTCGTCATGGGTGTCGTCAAAAAGGTTTCCGGGGGTGCTGATTCCAAAATTAACGACTATTTTGGAATCTCACAGTGCTAATTGTCATTTTGACACAAAAGGAATCATGGGTGTAGTCAAATAGTTTTTAGGGGTACTGATTCCAAAATTAATGAAATGATTTAAAAAGTAATGACCGATTTGGAACCTGACATTGCACAGTACCCCTGGAAACCTATTTGATGACACCCATAACGACTTTTATGTCAAAGTGACAGTCAGCAATGTCAGATTCCAAATTGATCATTAATATTGAGATCAGTACCCATGAAAACCTATTTGAAGACACCCATGATCACTTTTGTGTCAAAGTGACAGTCAACAGTGTCAGATTCCAAATTGGTCATTAGTTTTCAAACACCTCCGGATACCTATTTGACGACACCCATGACGACTTTTGTGTCAAAGTGACAGTCAGCAATGTCAGATTCCAAATTGGTCACTAATTTTGGAATCAGCACCCCCTAAAACCTATTTTACGACACCCATGACGACTTTTGTGTCAAAGTGACAGTCAGCAATGTCAGATTGAACATTGGTCATTAATTTTGGAATCAGCACCCCCTAAAACCTATTTTACGACACCCATGACGACTTTGTGTCAGAGTGACAGTCAGCAATGTCAGATTGAATATTGGTCATTAATTTTGGAATCAGCACCCCTAAAACCTATTTTATGACACCCATGACGACTTTTGTGTCAAAGTGACAGTCAGCAATGTCAGATTCCACATTGGTCATTAATTTTGGAATCAGCACCCCCTAAAACCTATTTTACGACACCCATGACGACTTTTGTGTCAAAGTGACAGTCAGCAATGTCAGATTCCAAATTGGTCATTAATTTTGGAATCAGCACCCCTAAAACCTATTTTACGACACCCATGACGACTTTTGTGTCAGAGTGACAGTCAGCAATGTCAGATTGAACATTGGTCATTAATTTTGGAATCAGCACCTCCTAAAACCTATTTTACGACACCCATGATGACTTTTGTGTCAAAGTGACAGTCAGCAATGTCAGATTCCACATTGGTCATTAATTTTGGAATCAGCACCCCTAAAACCTATTTTACGACACCCATGACGACTTTTGTGTCAAAGTGACAGTCAGCAATGTCAGATTCCAAATTGGTCATTCATTTTGTAATCAGCACCCCCTAAAACCTATTTTACGACACCCATGACGACTTTTGTGTCAGAGTGACAATCAGCAATGTCAGATTGAACATTGGTCATTAATTTTGGAATCAGCACCCCCTAAAACCTATTTTACGACACCCATGACGACTTTTGTGTCAAAGTGACAGTCAGCAATGTCAGATTCCACATTGGTCATTAATTTTGGAATCAGCACCCCCTAAAACCTATTTTACAACACCCATGATGACTTTTGTATCAAAGTGACAGTCAGCAATCTGAGGTACTACATATTCGTAATCTGAAAGTAATCAAGTCAATAATTTCAGTTATTTTGAATCGACTATGATTCCGAATTATTGGTAATAGTAATGATTGTATAGATGATTAGTGATTCCTTTACATGTAATGGTAATTTACCGTTTCACTTGATTACATTACAAGTAATCTGACACCCAGTAGTGTCAGATTACAAAGTAAAATCAAGTAATCGTGTAATCCGGAATCGATTACGATTTCCCCATCTCTGGGTTTAGTTATATGGTTCATTGGTACTGGTGACCACCATCTGGCTCCATCATCAGACCCTGAGTACCACCTCTTGTCAAAGGTCTTGTTGAGACGAACCCAACGAGCCTAAACACGAAGTCGTTTACTTACATGGTTCACTGGTAGTGGTGACCACCTTCTGGCTCCATCATCAGATCCCGAGTACCATCTTGATGTGTCTTATCATCTTGACCGTATTGTAATTTTCACATTTTTATCATCACAATGTTGTAATACTTTAACATTCAAACATAACAAAGTATTACAAAAGCAAATATTTACGGATCTAGGATCAAATTCGTTGGTCGCTGTTTACACACACACAATGCGAGGATAGCCCGTGTATAAACAAGGCGTCCGACCCACACAACGATAAATATTCTCGACGTTTGCGATGAAAACTCGGAGACCAAAGCGACATACGTCTTACCTCCTCGAGCTCCGGCGCGGCACTGAAATCGCAGGCGTCCGTCGCCGGTAAAATAGCGACAGGAAGGCTAGTTTTCAAAAAATTGGCAAAAAATCATGATAAAATATTATAACGACAAATGGATAACAGCAGTTTAAGCACATTGTGCTGATTATTTATATACTAAAATAACTTCGATAACATGTAGATTTTCGGAGAAATGATCACTTGTTTCGATGTATTTTCAAGACAAAATTGAGTTCGTTTTACTTTCAATTTCTCAATTTCAAAGGATTAAATGATAAATATTGTTTAATGGGCCTAAAGTACAAGATATTAGGAATTTAAATTTACCGCATTTATGAGAGTGAGCTTATCAAATTGTACATAATAAGAGCTCCGAAATCTGTGCTTCGCGCGGTTTTTCCTAAACGAGCATCAGAAAAAAAATCATTACTAATTGAAAACGCTTTTTCATCCATATGTTTTTTAATGAACCGACAGTTAATTAAATTTTCTAACTGAAACAAGTACTTTAACTGTCTTTTAGTATGAGTAAAGTGTACAATTTTGCCGATAAATATTGTACATTTTACAATATATCGCCTTTTTTTGTCATAGCGCTCTTAAACTGTGGAATGAGCTGCCTACTTCGATCAGGCAAGCACAGTCGGTTACATCGCTCAAGTCGAGATTGAAAAATCTGTGGCTACCTGATTGCTAATCTAAGCGATCGGTTATGAGTTGTGTTGTCTCATTGTCTCAATTATTTAAATTCTCAATTGTTCTTTTCCCATTTTTAGTGTAATTTCACCATTCCTTTTTTTATGTAATATTTGTTTATTCCCATAAATTATGTGTGTTTTATTTAATTATTTGTCTTTCTGGTACCTTGTTGTACATGTTGCTGCATTTGTCACCCTCATCTCTTTTTATCCTCTCATTCACTCAAAGGTTAACTGGAAGAAATCCCTCAAAGGGATAAGTTTGCCTTTGTACTGTTCTTTACTGTAATTACTGTGTTTTTTGTTATTAATTGTACAATAAGGAGTTTACTACTACTACTACCTACTAAAGGGGTTGCGATCCTAGTTATTAATTGTACAATAATATGACGAAGCCTGCGCTGTGGATCTAAACGTATGTATTTTTTAATGATTTCTTTTGTTCAATAAAAATTTATTACCTACTAAAGTATGTAAATCCTATATAAATAATCCTTGGTTTGAGTATGTCCAGTGATCCAGTGAATATGCACTTTCGTCTCATGCAACGGCGGCCTGGCAAGATTTGTTTCTTGGGTTAAACAAAGCGGACTTGGTCAGGCAGTCACTATTTACTGTACTGCGGCTACTAGGGGGAAATAGTCGAGCCTCCTCCAGGTTCCATTTCTCTTGCTCTTAGCAACTACAAGTAAAAAACATATTTTTAATAAATTTTATTCATAGGATAATCTCAATTAGTACCTACCTAGTACCTTTACTTATTCATTGTCACGGAGCTAAAATACTAAAATTTACTCATTCACCAACCTTTCATACATATTTAAAGATGCCCTGACCCTCTAATTATTTTATTAGAAGCTAACATTGATATTATGATTTAACAGCGGTAAAATAAAGCGCAATGTACGACGTACATTACGATTTTGCCTTATTGCCATGCGCAAGGACACGTTACTACCCTGTTAGCCAGGGGTAACAGATCCGAATAACCAGCTATAACTCGCTCTCGTGTTACTCATAATTGCTATTGATACTGAAGTCACGCTACGCTGGTTTCACCAAGAATTGACTGATGAAAATTCCAATGGGAACTGAGGCCAGCGTTCCCCTTCCCTCTATTGGCAGTTGTTTGCGGACTGGGATCAGACGAGCTCGTGCCCTGCGCTTTTAACAACGGAAAAAGTTTCGTCAGTTCAGTTCAACTCCCAAAAAATTCTTTAGAGTGAATTTCTCAAACATGTTGGATATTTTGCCTTGAGGCCAGTTTTTGGTAAGTTATTTAACTTTTGTATGTTCTTTTATCTGTTTTATAAAGTTGGATATTGTGGTTGCGTTAAACTTTTACATTTTTATTTTTAGAAGACGGCATTGTTGGTTATTTATTTATTTTCCCCTCACTACCTCAGAAACACGTATTTTGTCCTTTAATATCAGCGGGTAAAAACACATTTTATCCACTAGTGGGTAAAGTAATTTGACTTTGAATAAAGTCAAATTAACTGCTTAAAAATTGATAAAAGCAGGTGAATCTAGTAATAAAGATAATTTACCACCTGTGGAACTACTGGAAGCAGTGATAAACGCATTTTTTGCGTTGTAGTTTCCTCGCTATAGTGAGGGGAAAAGTTTTGTGTTACACTCGGGTGCAAATGTATTTTACTTCTCGTGTGTTAAAAAACTCGCAAGTTCAGGATTCTATTCTCGAACCACTCGCTTCGCTCGTGGTTCAACTATAGAATCCTTTCACTTCCTCGTTTTTCAATTCCACACTCGGCGTTAAAATACAACTTTGCCCCCTTGTATAACAAATAACTATTATTTAAACTTTATTGCACCAAAGAACAACTTAATGTACAAAAGGCGAACTTAATCCCATGAGGCATTGAGGGTTAAGTAATATTTTATGCGGACGCGGTGATGAGTATTATTATGTAGTTCCTCCTTTTCGAATTAATAAATAAAAAACAGGAAAAAATATTAACTGTAAGAACAAATTAAATTATTTTCGTAGAAAATATTTTAACTTGAATTTTTTAAATAGTCACACTACTATTATGCCTCGGAACACTTGGGAGGCCTTGGTCATGGTCACTTTTTCTTTGTATATGACATTTATTTAATGTTTAAAAAATATCAAGTTGAAAAATTATCCAAAAAACATTATAACTTTGTTTTGTAAATATTATGAAGAATAGACATTTGTAATAGTTCCTTATTGTAGGTAGGTATATCATATTTTAATAGAGTTTTTTTTTTAAACGACGTCGGTGGCAAATATGCATACGGTCCGCCTGATGGAAAGCGGAATTTTGAGATTTATTTAAATATAACGAAACCGGAAATAAGAATTAGAATCAACTAAGAATTTTGTAATTCCTATTAGGTGACCTGTATTTTTAAAACCTAAGCTTGGTTTAGGGACGTCACCCACTTGTGAAAGGCTAGGTACTTTGAGTCACTGGAAATTCACAATGAGTAATGGAGCTCTCACACATAGCCGCTATAACAGTTTTTTTAAAACAGGCCGGTGGGAGCACCATAATGAGAGCCAAAATGAGGGCTAAAATTAAGCATTAATTTATATTTAATATAAATATTTTTTTAGCGTTTTAGATAGGTAGCTATCTAAAAGTAAAAACCATCCATCCAATCCATTTAAAAACAAATTATCCCGATACAAAAATTTATATGCGGCTTTTTTAAAACCGTGATTTTCTGTGAAGAGACTTATCAAAAACAATAGGTAAAACGAACAATGTAAAACATTTTTGTATGCCAATGTACACCGTTGCTAACAAAGAATATGAATATTAATATGCCCGTCAGAGGGATTTAGGTCATACCTGATTCAAACCAGCCAGAATTAATAATTTAGATAATGTTTGCTGAATTCGGTTCTCGTTTTATGAAATATAAATAGGCGAGACGACTAAAAAAAACTAGTTAGTCCGTCAGATTATTAAAGAATTTTAGACACGTTTTTTTTTCTTTTTTCTCGTAAACGAAAAATAACGACGGTACAGTACGTTGAAGTTTCGCGTGACGTCACGCCTAGGTACAATTTTTACTTAGAAGTGACGTCACAAACCCCGACTCCGGAACTTTGATGCTCTATATCTTTGTATTTTTCCATTACTTAATTAGAAAAAGTGAAAAATATGTGTTCAGTATTTTTGGACGATCTAACTGATCTAGTCGTCATCCCTATTAAGTTAAAATATATAACCGTACACAGATCAACCTAGCCCCAAACTAAGCAAAGCTTGTACTATGGGTGCTATACATACTTATATAGAAAAATATATACATATATACACACATAGAAAACATCAATGATTCAGGAACGAATATCTGTGCTCATCACACAAAAAAATGCCCTCACCGGGATTCGAACCCGGGTCCAGTAAATAAGAAATGCCCACTCAAACCACCACGTGTCGTATAATTTACATGTGATCTGAGACATTTCTTACTTTACTGGCTAGGTATGTAATGTATCATTTTCTGACCTCTTCGAAAAATAATTAGCTCTTACCCGGGTAAACCTTACCTACTCGTACCCAGTGACCGGACACTGTCCCGATCGGACTATTCCAGCTGTGTTAAGCTCTCATTGCTATGTAGCAATTATTAGGGTTGGCACGACATTATAAGATAATTACTTGATCTGACAACCCCTAAATAGTCAGGACAGTGTGTGTGCATTAAAAAAATGCAACGCATTCTATCCGGAACTGCTGTCAAACGTTGGTTTTGTAGGAAGTGTCCATTCTATACGGTCACAGTATAATAAAGAGTACTATCATACAATATGGCCACTCCCGCTCCACGCTGAAAGTGCCGCCCACCTGCTCTCGGTTACCTCACAGTTACTGCTTATCAAAAACGCGAACAGTCGACTTGTCATATCTCACTCATACAAGCATGGTACGCGTTCACCTACACGAGCTTAGAATGCGTGCTAGGAACGCGCCTCAATATATTTGATGTGATTTCCGAGATGTGGTACGGTGGTACTATTATATTATATTCGTCGGAGCGTGGTAGCGCAATTCTAACTTTCATCCACCTGCTCATTTATTGGAGAGCCCAACAACACTTGATTCTCTCGAGGGGAACTTGGCATCCAACAATGTAAAGCGAAGTAGAGCCTGTCGTGCAACAAATTAAGCGTAGAAAAGGTCCTAAAAACGCCTCTAAATAATATTTCCTAACTCATATAACCCGGCAATCAATTCGTATATTTTCTGCTCTTCACCGAATACAATGAATGAAAGTAAAAAAATCTCGACGAAACGGTAGGTACTAAGCGAGTTTTAATTGTCCTTTTCTCTTTTGTATATACCTATTTATAATCGTACGTTAGCATTATAGTTTAATTTATGTATCTTAGGTCGGTAAAATTATATCACATCATCACCATCAGCCCTTTATCGCCCAATGCTGAGCATAGGCCTCTCTTCTAATACGCCACTTTTCCTAGTCCTGAGCTAGTCTCATCCAGTTGTAACCCGCAATTTCTGAATATCGTGGAGCTGGCGAGCCAACAGATGCCAGGCAATTCTTACATGAATCTTGTAAGCGGCAACCATTTCCTAAACATTTTAGTTCACCGGTCATTACTCTGCTTAGTAACATCACGTCTTGCACCTTGGTGCGGCAATGAATCTCGACATTCTTCACTCGATTTTGCATCTTGATACCGAGCATGGCACGGTCCATATACAGGGTTAATTTGTATTTTACAGGGTAACTTTTCATAATGACTTTTAAGATCACACTGGCCCATTTTGACTATGGGATCCTTGCCGAAATCACGATAAAAAATTGGTCTGTTCCGTAGAAATAAGCGGCATCACTTCAGTCGAAATTTTTGACAGCAATTTTTTTTCGCGATTTCAGCTTTAGTTACATAATAAAAGTTGGTAAATATGACTTCAAAAGTCACTTTGCAAAGTTTGGCTACTACTTTTGAGTTACAGGATTTTCAGTTACAGGTTGCTAACCTCTCGCCTATGCCACAATTTACCCACGATCACCCATATCCCACAGTCGACTTCTACGACTCCCACGGAATAAAGGGGGTGGTTAAATTTTTAACCCGTGGCTAAAATGAAATTTGTTCCTGTATCTGTAAGAAATTGAATTTAAAAGTAACCGCTGTCTACATTAACCTTCTGGTGCACTACTTCATGCCTGGTGTGAAATAATAGTATTTTATACAATCGTAATATAATACAAAGCTTTTCAGTCGAGTACCATGTTTAGGCCACGAAGCTTGCTGAGTGGCCTAATAGTACGGTACGAGAGTGAAAAGCTTAATTATATCACTATTGTATACTATACTTTTTCTATGAGTCATCATCTTCATCATCAATGGACGAAAAATATCATCATTCAAGTTAAAATTAATATTAATAGCGTCGTTCACCGTTGTATCAACATCGAATTTACCTGGCAACCAATTGTTTGTAATAACCGTCTCTGATTGGTCGATAACGCGATAGATAAAAAAAAACGTGTTTCAGATGCAGAAAAATTTGCCAGGTATCGCAAATTAGCAAAGAACTTGTATGAAGTTCTATTTTTGAAATTATTACAGTTATCTAAAAGTGAACTGTAGTGAAATATTATAGTTGACTAAGTGTCAAAGACTATCTAACACTGAAAAGTTAGCACTTATAGTTTAGTCTGTGGTGTCCTAATTGACAGATTAAAGTCGACGAGTAGAAAATTTATTTTAGATGCAGCCAAATTTCCAGTTGCCCAGGTAACGAAGCTGACTATTTTAATCTAATGTCCGCGAAGCGAGAACAGGCGACAGCTTCCAGCTTTTATAATGCTGGTGAAATTGTTGTAAACTCTCGGCATTATTCAGTAATTATTACACGGGTGAAAAATAGTTGACGTTATATTTTTTATATGAAATAGTATTTTCTACTCATGTATTTTTGCTCACAATGTGGAGCTAATAATAGTCTGACAGCTAATTTTGATATATTATACTTTACGTCGCGTCGCGTGTAAGCTATGTAGGTAAATATTAGGTAGTTAGCTAATATCCTTCGTTAGCAAGCTCGGTTTATGTACACCGTGTCCAATAAGTTTGAATACAGCACAAATAGCCAATAAAACAAAATGAACAAATAGTTACTACATTATTATTATATTTTATGAATGGCACTCTTATTAACTACATTCACAACAAATGTTTTGGAATAACTCCAGCATTAACTTGTTTACCAGCCTCAAACGCTTCTCAAACGGATCACACGCGGCACGCACCGTTTTCTTCACATTTCATCCCAAATACTCTCAATAATCTTTTTGAAATGATCTAGGTTTATGATTTTATAAAAATTTAGTCTTCAAAGCATGTATGACCATACAAAGTAGTCTAATACGCCTAAACCTGGAGGCCTGGGTGGCCACTCATGTTTCGGATAAAAAACTGCCAAATTAGTCTGAAACTACGCTAGAATACCATTTGCCGAATGTGCTGGAGGTGCGTCTTGTTGGGACACATGATACTCATTCCCAAGCATCCTTTTTAACTTTAAGGCATTTTTTTCTCCAAAACCTTGGTTTTAAAGAAAAAAACGTTGATTTTAACGCTTTTATCTGTAAGTACTGAAGGTAGTTTACCTCGCTTACATACTGCATCCCACACCTGGGCCGATGGTGAGCTCTAGAACCTAGGCACATTTTTCTAGTTGCCCGGAACGTTATCTATCCTCGGTACCCATAATAGTTTATTTTGGACACGTGGCGTCTGTTTTATCACATACAGATTCTGCTTATAAAAAATAACTCGTCACCTGCGTGCCGAGCAAGTATTTTGTTGGCACTTTACCTCTTTGTTTTTCTTAGACACTTCGGAAATTTCATGAACTTTGTGCTTGTATTTTATTAAAAGGAATATACTCTTCAGTTTAAATAAGAATTTGATGGCCTGTGATCCCTATATCTTTAGAACTGAGGTAAAATGTGAGTATTCGGACTTATTGGACACGGTGTATAATGATATGATATAATGGCATAATGATGCCAAAGTTAAAAAAAGTACATATTTATAAGCAAAAACGTACATTAAAGGAAATTATGTACTTCATAATAATACTTAGGTATAATAGCTATAATAAGGGCATGTAGGAAGTTACCTATAATCAACCCACAATTTTCTCGCACTATAATTTCCTCATTCTAAGGAATATGAAAATGAGCATTATAATACCCACACAAACTTGAGTTCATATTTGTATTATCATGTTGTTGAAGTTTTTCGTACGAGGTACGCTCATTATTTTCCGGAGTTTAGAATGATGCAGTCGAAATAGTTCTCAGATTGCGAAACTTTTGCAAGGAAGTCACAAAACGTTATTGTCGAATTCTTATTATGTTGCAATCTAATAATTATGGATTTTTTACTTTTTATGTAGTGAAAAATGTTATTCCCTCGTCGAAACGCACGGGCGTGTTTTGATTTCAGTTCAACTAGTATTGAAGTTGACTGGTTAGTAAGAGTAACCAAGTCAATACGATGGCAAACTATTATTCACTTTTAATAAACGAATAAACTTATTATCTATTTTATAAAAAAACGCAATTAATTAGCTACCTAATTATAAAAAATTTGGCTTTCAAATGGGATACTTTTCAATACAGTCTCAAATTAAAAACCTCCTTCGCTTATTCACAGCCTCTCTATTGTCTTACGAGAAACAAAAAATACAAATCGCCGTGCAATCGACGCCGCTGTTACGAAATCGTTTAAAACATTGCTTTTTTTGACTAAGTTACATCATTTTGGAAACAAGGCAGTATTCAGAGGGAGAATTTCGTTTAATCTTGTATACAATTGTCTAATACCGCCTTCCTTATAAATCAGGCTGAGCTTAGCTTGACCTTTCGTTTCGTTGCCGGCCGTTTGCCTCGTACATTTTAATGGGGGCTTATGATTACGACGTACGTATTAGCAGAGGCATTGTGAGGAAATATGCTGTAATTTAAGGAATAATATAGAGGTTTTGTTGGAGATTTTACATCTAGCGTGAAATAAAATTGAAAAGAAATGGAGGATAAAAAATAAGTGTATTAATCACGGGTGAACAGGCATCTTCTGGGCGAGCTCACTCCATCGTAGGCCAAGGCTTTGCCTTTGGTTAGTCTGTGGCCAGTAGTAAGCCCATTTATAATTAAAAAAAATATATATGTTAAATTAACACTTATTGTTCTTCAGCTAGTTTTTATTATTATTTTATTAAGTTCAATTTCGAAAGTAAACGGCATAATGTTAGCTGGTACTTTATTCCTGGCGTTGACCGAATTAATTTCTAGAATAAGTTATCCTAAACGCAAAATTAAGCGATATTGTGAAATAAAGCGAAAATGTCGTTACTGCACTTTATGGAAAACTATATTTCAAATTTGTAACAGAATAATAACATACCTAACCCTTTAAGTTTTCGAGTTTTGTACGCATGCTTAAAGTTACTTACAGGTCGAACGCGTATAAATATCATTATTTTGCCTTTTTTCCGACGTGTAGCATAACATAAGAGCGCAGTTACAATTAAAGAACACCGACGCAAAATATTTCTAATAATGTCGAAATGTATAAATTTGTGTGAAACACCGGTCTCGTAACAATAACCCCACTAAGTCCTAACACAGCTGAAACAGTTTCACAACAGGTAAAACGCGAGTTGCCGCCGGTAAATAAAATGGGCGAGACGTGAAACTCGCCGAGCAGTTTAAAAATGCAGACAAGACAAAGATGTGCTGTGTTATGGCCGTTTGAGTTTTATCATTTTGTTAGCTTTTTCTTAGTTTTCTTAAATTAGTAATTTGAATGGTGCTTGAAAAACTAAAGACAATAATTCAATTTTCGCAAATTTATATATGTGGCAGCTAGGGAAATGGCTAAAACAGAGATTTGATTAAATCTCTAAAATCACGCAGGATGTCAAAATGGCGAATCCATTTCATCATTTCTCTAGAAAATTTCAGTCATTTGACTAAATCCCTGACTCAGTTTAGTGAAATCACAAAACCTGCTCCTGGCGGTGTTGTCTGCTGAATGAGCTAACAACTGCGACACGGCTGCCTGCCGCGTATCCACTCTAGTATTATATGCTCTGATATCAAAACCTTATCCAAATCGTGATGACGAGTTGGCCTCCTCGAGAACATTGCGTGTGTTATTTCTTGTTCAGGAACTTTTACTGAACTGTTGTGAAAATTTAATATGTTTGTGTTGGTTCATCGACTATTGTTGTGCATACTTGTTGTGCACTCTCGATATACAGCGACATCATTATTTTAACGACACAACGTCGCGTCGTATGTCGAACATACGATACGACGCCGTATCGTACGCATTGTACGGTTTACGTCGTAGATTTCCACGACACGACGTCGCAACGTGATACAACGTCGCATCGTGCCACGACAAGACGTCGGATCGGGTAATTCTGTTGGCCCTTACTAACCCCCTCCATGCGCGTCGCACGAAGCCAATATACATACTTAGGCGACTCGGCCCCTAATGCTGCTGTAGCTAGTGAATTCATAGCGTACGTATGAGAAATCCAATGAAAGAAAACGGTACCGTAATATTGCTACTTACAGTATTGCCAATGAACTTCCAATAATCTTTTATTACCGTCGAGTATAAGCGTTTGATACTGCATTGGCAATTTAAAGGTAACTTATAACATTGAATCATTGAATAAAAAGGAACTAAGAGACACTGGCTATTATTTTATAGGACGACGTACACCAGAGAGCAAGGCGGCTGCCCTATGCAGAAATCAAGTATCTGCTTTTTGCCAAATTTTACAGTAGAGCGAAAAAACGATTTTGTTTTATTTTTCCTGATTATATGCTTATTAATTAATTGATAGCCTTTTAAACAGACGAACTTTATTATACTAGATATCGTTAATACTGTACTATAATTTTTTCTTCAAAATGATTAGCACAATCATTTTAAAATACAAAAACAGCTTTCTGCGTAGAATGCGATAAGAAAATTTTAAAGCTTTTCTACAAGAAAGCAAGTAACTTGAACTGTTTTCATTTAGCTTTGGTAGGCTTGTTATTTTTAACTGTATCTAAAACAAAAACTACAGAACGGATTTTCATGCGGTTTTCACAAATAAATAAAATGATTCTGCGGAAAGGTTTTGGTATATAATTTGTTGAGATCTTGTTTGAATTGGTTGAAATATGTCAATTTTTGCTAATCAAGTCGGACAAAATTCTGCTGGCTGAGAGCTTTAATCGAAAACGCTGCCCAAACTGTTTGAGCTGTATCAAAACAATGTATCGCGAAATTGTGTATCTTTCATAGAAATACAAAAAAGTCAGTAATAGCATATGTCTATCTTTTAAGGATAAATTACTATAAACATTTTTATGATAGCCCCGTGCGCAGCCGGGGCGGGCCGCTAGTAGATAGATATATGTATACAATGTATACATTTTAGATAGATGCCTTTAATGTAGTGTATGTCATGCTTGTGTAAATTAGGTTTTAATATAAATGCAATATTGGAGTAATCCACGGAAAAGAAGCTCTGGTTGTGTTTGAATGCAAGTTGTCTTAAGATTATAGGTTTAAGAGGTTTATCTGTCACGAAGAGTTCAAAAATACTCCTGAAACTTAATCAAGTACTTACGTTGTAGGAGACTATTTAAATAATAAAAAAACCTCGAAAGCGATTTCCCGTGGAACGCACAATATTAATTAAGTACATTAGGTACCTACCTAATACTCGAAGACAGAAAAAAATAATGAAAGTTATAGTCTTCCTTAATTATAATAATAGGGGCCTAAATACTCGAAGACAGAAAAAAATAATGAAAGTTATAGTCTTCCTTAATTATAATAATAGGGAACTTGATTGTAGTTAAAATAAAATATTTTATACCATGCACGAAATAAAGCATCAGAATTATGAGATAAACATGGACATCAGTTATTTTTAAATCCAATTTCTATTTAATAAGCCAGGTAGAAATATATGTATAAAGTTACTGAGTTGACCGTGACGTCACTCAATTCAATGTCATATAAATTCCATATTAGCAAGTCTTTCAAATTCGTTTTGACAGTTCTTAAAAAGAAGCTGATTTGACTACGAGGCTAATTATGTAAACGTATGTTCGTTATATGTATTTTCGTATTTTGTATAAAAGAAGTTACATATTAAATAAGACAAGTTCCTTGTGCTTTTACTGTTTACATCTGGTTGTTTTTTAATACTAAGACAATTTCTACCCGAAACCCAAATTAATACATGTATTAGTAATTACAAGCTTTTGACATCATAACAAAATGATAGACGCCGAAGTCAAGTAACTTCGCAATGAATATCAATAGTTCTACGCTGAAGTCAAGTAACTTATCAATAAATATAAATATTTCTACGCTGAAGTCAAGTAACTTCGCAATCAATATCAATATTTCAACTCTGAAGTCAAGTAACTTAGCCATCTAATATGAATTGCAAGTATCTTTCGCAAGATACTCGATTTCAAGATAGAAATAGGGTAGATACTTGACTTTAGCGTAGAATACCCCGTTAAAAAAAGATACTTGAATTTTTTAAAGTTCTGTATGTTGAAAAATATACATTATAAAAATTGCAAAAAAATACTAAAAGATGTATTTTGAAAAAATTAATCGAAAGATGTAAAAAACCATTTTTTGGAAAATTTTGAGATACTTGATTTCTGCGTAGGGCAGCCGAAGGGTATTACATTTAAATACCGGCCAAGAGCGTGTCGGGCCACGTTCAGTGTAGGGTTCCGTAGTTTCCCGTATTTTTTTAAAAAGTCTTCAACCTGTCAAGTTCAAAATCATTTTCCTAGAAAGTCTTTATAAAGTTCTACTTTTGTGATTTTTTTCATATTTTGTAGACTTATGGTTCAGAAGTTGGGGAAGTATGCGGGAGGGGGGGGGGGGGGCACATTTTTTTACTTTAAGAGCGATTATTTCTCAAAATATGAGCATTATCAAAAAGTGATTTTAGTAAACCGCTATTCATTTTTAAATACCTATACAACAATATATCACACGTTAGGTTTGAAATTAAAAAATACGTGTAGGGTAGGTACCCTAATACAACATTTTTTTCCACTTTTTATTTTTGAACTTTGTCGGCGTGATTGATATACATACCAAATTTCAGCTTTCTAGTCCTAAAGGTCACTGAGATTATCCGTGGACGGATGGATGGACAGACAAACATGGCGAAACTATAAGGGTTCCTAGTTGACTACGGAACCCTAAAAAGCCTCGTTACGAGATATTTCATTTTAATAGAAATATTGTGAACACTCGACGGTCAGAGACATATTTTCTATAACAGGAATGTAAGTAACAATGTCAGTACAAAATGTGACACTGATAAATTGATAATAGATTAACTTATTTCTATTATCTTAATGTCAAGACAACATGTGACACCCCTTGAGTTGCAGGCGTCCATAGGTTACGGTGACCGCTTTCCATCAGGCGGACCGTTAACCTGTTTACCACCGAGGTAGTATGAAAAAAATAATTCGTTTCCACATTTTTATTTTATGAGTGGGAAATTTTCTGGCTAACCGAAAACAAAATTAGGTATAGGTAGCTATTATAGGTCATTCCTCAATCGATCCTCGTGGATTCCCAGCCAAATCTATCAACCAGTCACAAACTTGTCTATGAACAGGTATATTTATTTTGTGGACCCGCTTTGATTGATAGCTCCCGAATATATTCAGGAAAGGGACCCAAATAGGTTTGTAAACCTTCATGGAAGATAATTTATACCCGTGACTAGGTGTGTAATTTAGAGGCTCACAAATCTGGAAGGTTGCTAATGATTCAACGCGTTAACCCACTTAAGGCTGGTTGTTTGTGGTTGGACAGGTGTAAGACGCTCCGCGGATTACGAATAAAGCAATAAAATATTATAGGACATTCCTACACAATTTACTTTTCTTTCAACCTTTTAATTACCAAGAGTCTTCTTGAAACTTCAGGACTTTCATGTGCCTTTCCTACCCCTTATGGGAATAGAGGTATGAGTGACTATATGTAAAAATGTATTAAACAGATTGAATGTTTGGTTAAGTTATTATTTAGGAATTACAAGCACAAGCAATAAAAGTGTTAAGAGCCGGTGGACCGGCTGCGCAGGATCGGGATAAGTGGCGTGCTCTCGTTTAATTTTTGGAGGCCAAGATCCTCTTTGGATCACAGTGCCATACTAGTTAGTTAGTTAGTTAAGAGCCGGTGGAGCTTTATTTGATAATGATGATGTATATAAAAATCAGCCTTGAGAATTTGAGGAAAGTTAGTGTTTAAAAAAATCCTATAGCAAAAAAATATGCAGACATTAAACGTCGATGCGGACTCTATATTATCCCACTGTTTCATCCTTGAGAAAATGAGGAAGGTCTGGCGGCTCTGGGCTCTTAGTCCATTAAATCCTCAAAAGTTTCGCTTTGTCTACATTGTGTCTCAGCTAAAAGAGAGGCCACTTCTTAAATCCGATAAGCATCTCTTCAGTTTCAGCTTATTACAAAGTAAAATGTAGTCGGAAAATCTCATAAATCTGCCAGTATAAAATAACTAAATAACTAGTATGGCTCTGTGATCCAAAGAGGATCTTTGCCTCTAAAACGAGAGCACGCCACTTATCCCGATCCTGCGCAGCTTTCTGCCAATTATCGGCTTAATATAAAATAAGAAGTAGGTATCTACCTAAATCATTGTCGTCTTAATTTCCTAGGTTATTATTATCATTTGAGTATTTATATTTCTAAATAGACTTATAGAGTATTTATATTTCCGTTTTTAAGTGTTCTGTTTAACTAACAATACATGGATCTTGGTTATCTAAAATAAATAATTTTAATTATTATTTTATTTAGCGTTTCGTGAGCGTTTGTGCATTCGGCTACGCACACAGAGTAGAGGCACTTATTGCGTAAAAATGACTAAAATTGCGTACAAATGGAATAGTAAATTTATCTACATTGAGGGGATTAAAATAAGACTGGTAATTTGCAGATTAACGCCATCTAACGCAGCCTGAGTTTCGGGTAACCTAGGCGAGCCACCTTAATGAACGTACCATAGACTCCCTAAAATAAAATAAATACCAGACCGTCTTAAATCAAATAGTGCTTACCAATACCTTCAGATCGTACTCTCGGAACATAATAATACAAAATTATGCACATGCCAATATTTAGACCAGGTTTTTTTTGTCCTTATACTTGACGGTACAGTCCTCATGTCTTCAACGTCAGACACGGTAGTAAAATTCGTAAAATGAGAATCTTCCTTTTTTGCAGGCCTGCTAAAATTTAGGTAGAACCTACTCGAAACAAAATAAAAACGTAAAGTTTTTAAGTGCTTTAAGACTTGTTAATATCATACGGATGATTGGTGTTTTAGGATTTTTTGGTCTTATTTTATTTTTGAGACGCATCTTACTATATTTTTGAGACGCAACAAATGTTTAGTGAAATAAAAATGAAAAGTATTTTCTCAGACATGGTATTAAAATGTAGTCGTTACGTTTGTAAAAATGGCGTTCATAGTATCACGTTGCAGGCGGCACTAGAGAACGGGTGAGCGATTTCATTCAATATTGCAGGCCTAGACTGGGAAGTAATTATTTTTAATAATTTCCAGTACTCACAGTCTCTCTCTCTGTGTGTCTCTCTTAGATGTGTCTAAGGACTGATTCTTAACAAATTTGACAAATTCAGAGTGCTTTTTCTTGGATAATTTCTAGTTTACTTTGTATTATACATTCCACCATTAAAATGCCAGAATCACAAAATTATTATATTTAAATCGTTTTTAAAAGCAAATCTCAACTAACTAGATAAATAAAATTAAAGTGAACGCTGAAAATAATTCGGCGACAAACTGCTGTCAAAATCTTGATTTCTGTTGCCGAAACTTGCATTCAAATAATTTGAACACTACCTGGCAACCAACATTATACCATATCTGAAAGGCAATTTCTTTACGATTCCTGTGAAACAATGAAAATGTAGACTTGTCTCCAAATATCTACTTTACCAGGAATTAAGTTGATGCGGTATTAGTTACCTGTGCCTGGCATTGATTACTTTTCGATAGATAAACAGCAAAAATTGCTGAAAGAATCTGTTAGCAGATTTTATTTAATAATACAATCTTTCAACTTTATTTTGACAATAGCTGGATATCATTCACGATATTTATGAAGCCAGCAGCTTGCTGAAGCCAGTGCTCTCGAAGTCGGGACGAAAGACTTGATTTAACGAAGTCCCACAGTATTGACCCATTAACCGGTAGAGGATGACTGTAATGTCCAAGAAATTTTTAAATTGAAACGACACCCACGATGAGCAGCCAAAATATTTTAAAAAAGGTAGTCTTTGATAGGACTAAAACTAAGAATGTGTCAAAAAACACTGTCGCATGTATGATGGAGGGCATACAACAAAACATACAACATGAGCAAGGAGAAACGGAGAATGATGAATTTATTAATAAATAATAATTTTTGAATACATTTTTAACACATTATAGAAAAACAAACTTTGATTCGGCCGGCTTCGGTACCTTTAACACAGTTTCGAATTTGTCAAATTAGTTACCAATCAGTCCTTATGTATTTAGCAATAAAAAGAAAGAATAACTTTTGTGAAGCTATTTTTATGCCAACTCTCAAAAATAATTAATGCAATTTTAATGTAGGCTTAAAAATAACAGTTTTTAATTTTACTCGCCATTCTGCGGTGGGATTATCCCAGACTTAGGCAAATAGGTAAACAAAGACGGATAATGTTATGCGGTGAGTACCTAGTAAAAGTGATTAGGCTTTCCACTGTAGGCACTATCAATCGATAAAACAAATATAATTATTAAAATGAATTGTTTAGCGTGCCCGGAACCAATTTGCCCATAGTTCTGAATTACTGAGATGCAGTTTATGCAAAGACACATATCATTATAAATGTCTCGGTATGTCTACTATAACTTATAATGAAAAGTTAAGGAGCTTGAAAGCATTTGGCGACGTCCATCGTGTAATAATATTACGTCACGGAGAAAGAACGACAACACGCCGGTCCGGAAGCAATTTGATACGACAATTCTTGAGGATACGAATGCATCCCTCGACATGTCGATTGACCATATATTAATTGATGAGACTAAAAAAACCATGTTTGATGACACCGTCGACCCTCAACCCCGATCCCATCGACAATATAACTGTGACCACATGCAGTCACCTATCAGTCCTATCACTCTTGAACAAATCGGTGCACTTCTTGATACCAAACTGGCAAAACACAATGATAATATTATGGACAGGATTAAACAGATAATACAGTCGGAAATAAACGCGACTATCACTCAACTAAGACATGATCTCAGCTCAGAATGTAACGCTATACACAAAAAACACCAGAATTTGTCAGAAAAACTTGAGGCCACTATTTTAAAAATTGACATCTTGGAATGTGAAAATCAAAAAATTAAGACAGAATTAAAACAAAGTCTGATTTATCTATTCGATGCGATCAAGGCTGTCAAACAAATAAGGACAATGAAAGAAAATTTGTATTGTATGGGTTAGATGAAGACTACGAAGAATCTGAACCAAACCTGTGTCACCGTATCGACAATATGTTCGGCGATCTTCTAAATTTAAATATCAATGGATTCATTGAATCAGCAAAACGGATTGGCAGAAAAGGTAACCGTCGTCCAGTCGACGTGGAGCTTATTAGTAAGAGAATGACGAAGTATGTGTTACAAAACAAAATCTGCTTTAAAAACACCGGTTATGGCATTTCTGAAATGTTAGACAGCGAAGCTTTGCACAAGAGGAATATATTACGCGAACATCTTCAGAGCGCACGTCGAAAAGGTCACTATGCTGTAATACGTAACAATCGTTTATACATTGATGGAACTGAATTCATCCCCTCGACACCGAACTCTACAACAACTATTACCTCCTCAAAAGCAAATGACAATCATGACTTAGATGATTTACAGATCAGGACGGATGAAAAGCAAAGTTCTAGTACTTCACTGAATAAAAACCATGCACCTAACGAGCTTTTTTGTGTACAATAATATATTTGTATTACATCAAAACATAAACGGATTAGTACACAAAGCTGATGTTCTAAATGTCCACCTAGAAGAATTAAGAAGCTTGGAAAAGCATATCGACATAATTTGCGTTACTGAACACAACATGAAACCAGGCGACGAAGATCAACTTTCTATAAAAAACTACAGTCTAGCTACTTGTTTCTCTAGGCAAAACAGAAATGGAGGATCTTGTATTCTTGTAAAAAACAACCATAAATACGTAGTTCTCACGGACATTCTTTCTTTGTCCATTACTAATGTTTTCGAATGTTCGGCAATTGAATTAGTGGAACATAAAATTGTGGTAATATGTATATATAGAACTCCCAAAAATGATAGCTGTAATATGGAAATATTTATAAGTAAGCTTAATTGTGTGTTATCTAAATTGTGTTATAGTAATAAGAAAATTATTATTTGTGGAGACTTTAATATCGACTTACTGAAACGAACAAAACACTCCGCACAATTTAAAGACGTTATACTCAGTTATAACCTAAAAGTTGCAGTTACTCAGCCAACCCGTCTGCAAAGTAATACTTGTATTGACAACATTTTGCATAATATAAGAGGTAGTAAAGCTGAAGTTATTGACCTCGCTATTTCTGATCACACAGCTCAGATTTTAAAATGTCCTGTTAAGAAAACTTGCCTCCTGCCATTCTGGTATATAAAGAGGCGAGACTATAGTGAAGACAATATAAAGAAATTTGTCGAATGCTTGCAATGTATAAATTTTAATAACGTGTACATGTCTAACGATCCCAACGAAGCTTACGAATGCTTCATAGATCATTTTCAATTATTCTATAATTTATGCTTCCCGTTTGTTAGAATCAAAATATCATCTTTTGTTAAACCAAAATGGATAACGAATGGTATTAGAAAATGCTGTAGAAAAAAAAGGATCTTACTTTGGAACTGTAGATTATCCAAGAACACGCGAGACAAGAACTATTTTAAAGCTTATTCCAATCGACTTAAAAGAATCATTACTCTTACTCAGAAAGCGCAAAATGATTATTACATTAAGAACTCAGTAAACAAATGTAAGGCAACTTGGAATGTCATAAAGAAATTTAAAGGTACACACCTAAAAGAAAGGATTACACATTTAACACATGAAGGTAGGCGAATAAATGACATGGAAAAAATTGCACAAAAATTTAACGAATATTTTGCTGATCACGTAACATCTAATACTAACAAGAATATTTTATCTGATAATTCCATTATTTCTAATTCTAAAATCAATTCTACCATGACATTTAAATCGCCAAATTCAATTTTTATGACACCAACAAATCCTTTTGACATTTTAAATATTATTAATTCATTGAAAAACACCAACAGCACCGGTCACGATGGCATATCAAGTAAAATTGTAAAAACAGTAGCAACCATAATATCAACACCTTTAAGCTACATTGCGAACCTCTGTATTGAACAAGGTATATTTCCGGAAATGCTAAAACTTGCTGTAGTAAAACCCCTTTTTAAAAAAGGCGATAGAGATAACATGGATAATTACCGGCCAATAGCACTTCTTTCAATATTTTCAAAAATATTTGAGAAGGTTATTTACAATCGATTGTATCAATATTTCGAGTCTCGTAATTTATTTGCAAACGAACAGAAAGGTTTCAGAAAAAACAAATGTATCAATATGGCCATTTCTGAGCTTTTGCAAAAAATAATGAAAGAAATTGATGAAAAGAGACCTGTTGTTGCTTTGTATATGGACATGTCCAAAGCCTTCGACTTTGTTGATCATAATATTTTGCTAGAAAAATTATTTAACTATGGCATCCGCGGTAATGTTCACAATCTTATAAAATCTTATCTAATTGGTCGAAAGCAACTAGTTAAAATCAGCAAATTATGCTTCAAATCAAGGACTGAAATGTACGTGTCATCAGACTATAAAGATATTAAATATGGAGTACCTCAAGGCAGTGTGCTAGGTCCATTGCTTTTTCTTATTTATATAAACGACTTGCCGCAATAGATCATCCCATGATTCTTTTTGCCGATATTTACCGGAAATGACCCACAATCACTAGAGGCAACTATAAACAAAGCCCTGGAGACGGTAATTGATTGGCTTAATATGAATAATTTACGAATTAACTTAACTAAAACTAATTACATGAAATTTAAGCAAAGAATTGACAAAATACCGAACCTCACTGTTTCATATAAAGACCACCTTATAGACGAGACAGATTTGACAAAATTCTTAGGATTAAGTTTAGATAATAAGTTGACATGGAAAGATCAGATTGACATTGTATGTAAAAAACTTAATTCACATTCTTATGCTTTATATAATCTAAGTAAAAAAGTAAATGAATCGGCAGTATTAACAGCTTGTCAAGCTTATGTTACCTCAGCTTTGAGATATGGCGTCATATTTTGGGGTAACTCTACAGATCGACTAAGAGCTTTTAAAGCCCAGAAAAAATGTTTACGTTCGATGTGTAATTTACAAATAGATGATACATGCAAACCACATTTCATTAAATATAATATTCTAACATTGCCTTGTCTGTATATCTTTGAATCAGCCGTCTATGTCAAAAATAATATTAGCCAATTCTCTGTTTCCAATAGCGCTCGGCGATGTAATCAAGTTTACACACGTTCAATAAAAACGGCTCTTTTTGCGAAAAGTATTTTCGGTATGGCACCTAAGATTTACAATAAATTACCAAACAACATACTAGAATTAGGTGACATGGTAGATTTAAAAAAAAGTCTATTTAAATTTTTGGCAAGGAAAGCCTACTATTCTATTAAAGAATTTCTCTCCGATTCTGAATTGTAGAATATCATTAAGATTAGGTTTAGTCTCAGGTCTTATTTGTTTAATATTTGCTGCATGCTCAATCGCCACAAAAAATATTTGTATGCCTACAGGCAAAGCATAGCGACACTGATACAACTCCATGTAAGATCTATATGTACCTATGTTTACAAATAAAATATTTATGATTTATGCACTTACACGATTTGAATACGAAATTGTTTAAAAATAATGTGTACAATTTGTACAATCAGTACGACTAGCCAGCCAGGCCCCGTAGCCGAATGGCATTCTGCGATGCGAAACGAAATCGAAACGCCGCAGAAAGGTAGTATGACTCTGTCTCGCCAATACGCAAGAGCGATAAATATAGATAGCTACGAAAGATATATTATCGTGAGCGTTTCGTGAGCGTTTGTGCATTCGGCTACGCACACAGAGTAGAGGCACTTATTGCGTAAAAATGACTAAAATTGCGTACAAATGGAATTTTATACTTTATTTCCATAATCTTGAGGTGGCTGAGTGTTTATTACACACGTGCTCATGACATATGCGGGCATATTTAATTACCAGTGATCCGTGGAGAAGCGATTTTGTGAATGACCATAAATCGATTGTGAAACGTGACTTTTTGAACTGGGCTTTCACATTATCGATAGGTAAAATTATTCATCTTATCAAATAATGCATTAGAAACTATGGCGGCGGCAACGGCTGGCAATGTACTGAAACTTGTTGGCAATCGTGACCCTTTCGATTCGTTTGAGGCAATAAGTATGCGAAAATTAAAAAATAAAACCGTCAAAAATTACTAAAAACACTAAAACTACCTAATAAGGATTACAATAAATATACATTTTCTATAGTAAAACATATTCATTATATTCATATTCATATTCATTTATTCATGCTTTCACATAAATATACAATAATGGGTAGGTACACGTTATATGACACCCTGTTTTAGGGCATAGCAGGTAAACTTATGATCTAGAACTTAAATACTAATCTATCCTAATGAAAATACATACTAGTTAACAATATAAATAATACTAGCTTTTACCCGCGGCTTCGCCCGCGTAATAAAAGTATTCATTAAGATTTTCATTTGGATCCTTAGGTTTCTCTGGTATATTTATCTGCGATTATTTCGATTGCACATAATACTTTTGCTTGCAATGATTGTAGAAATATTACACATCGACCACAGCGTAGGTAATTCTATATACGCTGGGGAAACCTTTATAAACATCCCACATAGCCCGTATTTCGACACTATATGATCGGTGGGTAAAAAGTACTTTTTTCTATTATCCCTTACAATTTTTTACATTTTGCTTATACTTATCGCAAACGTAATCTTCAAGCAAGCAAACAACGATCGTCTTAGAGCACTTTGATTGTAAGAGACCGCCGACCGATTATCCGTATCCCTCTAACGATACCCATATTATCCGTATCCGTATCCGTTTCCGTATCCGTATCCCTATCTCTATCCCTATCGTTATCGCTATCGCTAACGCTATGGCTATCGCTATCCCTATCGCTATCCCTATCGCTATCCCTATCCCTTATCAAGATAACACTAAGTTCTCGCGCTTTGTACACATATTTAAAGTCACATACAGGTCGAAAGCGATTAATTAACATTATTTTTACCTTTTTTCCCAACGTTTCGGCCAGGTTGCACTGGCCGTGGTCGCGGAAGACTGACGTCCCAGCAAAATGTCACCGGAGATGTAAACAACACAAAACTACCCGATATTAATTTATATAAATGTTCGGGGTATACAAATAAATATAATCTACCCGCATGTAATTATTTACGACATCACATTAGAAACCTCAAAAATAACAGTACTTCTCCACTATTTAATGGATGTTATTATACATATAAACCTTCCTCTTGAATCACTCTATCTATTAAAAAAAAAACCGCATCAAAATCCGTTGCGTAGTTTCAAAGATTTAAGCATACAAAGGGACATAGGGACAGAGAAAGCGACTTTGTTTTATACTATGTAGTGATATCGCTATCCCTATCGCTATCCCTATCGCTATCCCTATCCCTTATCAAGATAACACTAAGTTCTCGCGCTTTGTACACATATTTAAAGTCACATACAGGTCGAATGCGATTAATTAACATTATTTTTACCTTTTTTCCCAACGTTTCGGCCAGGTTGCACTGGCCGTGGTCGCGAAAGACTGACGTCCCAGCAAAATGTCACCGGAGATGTAAACAACACAAAACTACCCGATATTATAAATGTTCGGGGTAGACAAATAAATATAATCTACCCGCATGTAATTATTTACGACATCACATTAGAAACCTCAAAAATAACAGTACTTCTCCACTATTTAATGGATGTTATTATACATATAAACCTTCCTCTTGAATCACTCTATCTATTAAAAAAAACCGCATCAAAATCCGTTGCGTAGTTTCAAAGATTTAAGCATACAAAGGGACATAGGGACATAGGGACAGAAAAAGTGACTTTGTTTTATACTATGTAGTGATGTAGTGATATACAAAGCTTAATCACAGTAAATTATAAGTAACCTAAATATTTGACATATTATATATACAAATCATTAATTTAAATTTTACATTTCTTTGTCTAGCAAAAAATCTTGTAAATTATAATAACATTTCCCTATAAGTTGATTTTTTAGTTTATTTAAGAAAGTATTGGTGTTTTTCTCTTCTTTTAATTGATTGCTTAATTTGTTATATATCTTGATAGACATGGAGTGTGGACTGTCACTATGTAATTTCATTGTTGACCCTGAAACAGGAACAAGGTTATTTTTGAACCTAGATTCATAACGGCGGGTCTGGTCTATAATTGGCCTATACAATTGTGGGTTTTTTCTTATAAATTCTCTCCTCAAATATGCATTAGAATGTATGGCGCCGGCGGCCGCATGTACAGTAACATACCGAAGCAATCTTGTCTCTTTCGATGCGTTTAAGGCCTTCATATACAAAAATTAAAGCATAAAACCGTAAAAAATTACTAAAAATTCTAAGGTAATTCTAAGGATTACAATAAATATACATTTTCTATAATAAAACATATTCGTCTCCTCAAATATGCATTACAATGTACGGCGCCGGCGGCCACATAATGCATACCTACATATAACATACCGAAGTAATCTTGTCTCTTTCGATTCGTTTAAGGCCATCGTATGCAAAATTTAAAACATTAAACTGACGCAAAATATCTTAGTAGATCAAGCAAAAATTATTCATTGTAGTTCAAATTCAGTAAAGTATAACATATTAATATCCTCAAATAATGCATCAGAATCTGTGGCGGCGCGGCGGCAGTAATTGGAACCGACAGCGATTTGTTGAGAATTTGGTCTTTTTCAAAATGTTCATTCATTTATTCAAAATTTCGGTACTAATTACTCTCTTCTTTGTCGTATCCACATGGCTGAGGGACGTGACGAATGTGGACGCTCTTCACCAGTTGTCTCCACGCCACTCGATCCTGGGCCCGGTGCATGCTAGCCTGCAAAGTGGTCTTTGTCACAGACGTTATTCTGTCTGCCCAACGCGTGCCCATGCTTCCACTTCTTCGCTTCCTTGCCATGCGTCCCGTGATTGTGAGCTTCTCTAGACTATCTGGTGTGGTCCTGCTCAGATGGCCGAATAAACCCAGCACACGTTGGGTGCAAATAGTGGAGAGCCGCGTTTTGATGCCGAGTTCCTCAAGAATAGAGACGTTTGTACGGCGTTCAGTCCATGAGATCCGGAGCATTCTTCGCCAGCACCACATTGGGCCTCCGGCCCGCCGCTTCGCTTTATAGACACTTTCATTATTTCTCTGTGTGGGAGCACTCTCTGTCCGCAGCTCAGCCTACGGCCTCGCTTTTCAATCTGAGAAGTCGTTGGTATGAAAATTACACAACATCATTATTTTACTATTTAAGGCCCACAGGGCTACCCTGCAAAAGTTGGTCATACGAATTGTTTTAAAAATGAACCTTAAGTTGCCCATATTGTCTTTTTCATACGCACCTATATTGTAAATTTCATCGTAATTGCAATAGCCGTTTCTTTTTAAATTTATGAAATAAGTATGCAAAATGTGTACGAAAAAATATGATAGATTATTTTCCGCTACTGTAGGTATATCGTATCTAGAATTCGTAACTATATATTTGATGTATTTTATGTTCGAATCAAACAATGTATACCACTTTTAATTAAGACTGACTAGACGAACGGGGAATCGGACGAACGGTGCGGAATTGCTTAGAATATCGTTATCCCTTTAACAGACTGGAAATAAATAAAAATAAAATGGCCGTTGAAAAAGGCAAAAACGCTAAAGGCAAAAAGCTACGTTTTTTGCTAAACGCTGACTGCCATATACCTTTGATGCGAGGCGAGACGACAAACAACCGATGTTGTCGTGTTTGCACGCGGCACACACGGTGTATATTGACACCCTGGAGTCACGAATATTATTGAGCCAAATAACACTTTTAAAAGCTTAGGTATGTGTTTTTATTCAAATTTACTCTAAGTACCTGGATTTTTAGGTAAATTAAGCTGTAAAATTTCGAATAATTTCGAATGCTGACGGACACTGTCCCGATCGGGCAATTGCTGATTCGTAATTATTAGGGTTGGTATAACTTGACGTCCATTTACTCCCAGATAAGATAATTACTAAAATAAGCTAACCACAAAATTGAAATTTTGAAAAAACCCCCTCGACCGCGACATTAGACCGATTTTCATGAAACATGGCCAACAACACTCCCGACTAACTCAGCTTTCAAACAAAAAAAAAACCACAGTAGGCACCATGTACGGAATGTGAAATAACGTGTGTATAACTGGGCAGTCATCGCAATTAGGTTAAATTTATGATTTACCTCTGCATTGCCCTATTTAATTCTATAGAGGCCTTCAGCTTACCAGTTTTCCGTAAGACATCAGCTTGTCCGTAATATACGCCACTATGAATGTGGGACTAACGGACAGACTGACATATTCCGGCGAACTAAGCTCTCGGCTTTTTACAGCACTTACGTATGTTGATTTCCTGCCTATGATGCTGGTAGGGACCAAGCAATAGGGTGCCAAATAAGCAGTGTATTTTATTTAATTATCCTAGTCAATGTATATGTTATGGACCAAGTGATTAATAAGGGCATTATGTATAATGCCCGGGCATTATGAATAATGCCTAGCAGTATTGGGCAAAGTGATTAATCATTGTCTAGACGCCATTTTTTATCACATTGCCCGGTCATTATGATAATGCTACGTGATCGTTGGGCAAATTGATAATAAGTTTAACAAGTTTGCATGAACGCCATTTTTTATCACATTGCCCGGTCATTATGATACTGCTACGTAATCGTTGGGCAATTTGATAATAAGTTTAACAGGTTTTTCTGAACGCCATTTTTTATCACATTGCCCGGGCATTATGATACTGCTACGTGATTGTTGGGCAATTTGATAATAAGTTTAATAAGTATACTGGGTGTTTCCTAACAAATAATGAAATGTAAATTGCGCTTTCTTGAATACCATGTCAGTAAGCACTTCACTTCATTATACTTCAGAGTAGCGATTATTTAATAATTTTATTTAAATGTCGGATATAAAATATTGTTGGCGACTGGCTGGTGCGCGACCTCCTTCATAGTTTAAAATTATGTCACTTTCAAAAACTGTCCTCATGTTATGAAATATAATCATTCGGTAGTCAGTCTGCCTTCTGTCACGAAACTAAATAAGCTTGTGTTTGTTTACCAATAATTAAAATTAGTGCATTTACTACATGTTTTCATCATTTCACGTCAATAATAACAGTCCACAACCCCGCTAGCTATCATTTTGGTCCATTCTCGCCGTAGTTTTACCATTCCGTCGAAATTAAATTTCAATTTTTATTTTCACGTAAGTCATTGTAGTTTCATTGTCATTTATCTAGTTACATTACTCTACATTATTTACGATGGAAACACGTAGTAAGACGAGGGCAGACCCCGCGGCTACGGAATCCGTCCGGGTGCAGCGCGAACGTCGTCAACGTTCACCGCGCAGCGCCCGGCCGGGTTTGGCTGCGACGGACGACGGTGCTTCGGCATTGCCAAGCAGTTCAAGCATACGAGGCGACGTGGCACAACCTAGCCACGACGCTGAACGCCTGGATGCTCGAACTAGCTCGCAAAACGAAGGCGATGTCAAAGCACGACCATCTAAACCTGTTTCTAGTATTCACAGTAATACTGCGCGCACCGAGCGCACACATTCTTCGCGTTCTGCGGCAACCGTCCGCGCCCAGAAACTTGCTCTCGAAGCAGAAGCTATGCGGCGTCAGGTGGAGCGTGAACGCGAGCTTGCGCGTCAGCAAGCGGACCGCGAGCGGCAACAGGCGGAGCTCGAGTTCGAACTCGCGCGTCAGCAAGCCGTACTCGCACGAAAACAAGCCGAGGCAGAGGCACAGCGCGAGCGCGAGCTCGCAGGCCTCGAGTCCGAAGCGGAACAAATGGAGCTGCAAGCAAGACTCGCCGCCCTGGAAGCTTCAGATAAGTCTGTCAATTCACGTAGTTCGTATTTTTCTGATCATAACGCCGAAAGGCGCACTACGACTTGGGTTTCGGAACAAAATGCTAACATGACTGTAGCATCCCATGAAAACATACCTGGTGAGGCACCGATTGTCACCTCGAGCGACGCTCCAGGACTTCTTTTACAGCCGGCCGCCGCCGCCAACTCGGTATCTTTCAAAGTGCCAACTGTCAACCAAGCAACATTCTCGAAACCCACTCAAGCCCTTTTAAAAAATAACTACGGAACCGTGGCACCAAGACCACCAGTACAATCTGAACATTGCACAATAGACCCTATAACAAAACTTTCTCAGGCTATAAACGCACTTTCAAACAGACCAAAGAAACCCGAGCTAGTTACATTCTCAGGTGATGTCGGTCAATGGATGGCCTTTAAAAGTAGTTATGAGAGAAGTAAAATCAACTTTTCCCCTTCAGAGAACCTAGATCGCCTGAACGTCGCCGTCCGCGGACAAGCGTACCAGTCCGTCGCGTCCCTCATGTGGACCTGCGGCTCGCCCGACGACGTCGTACAGGCGCTCGAGCAGACGTACGCGCGCCCGGAGCTGCTGGTCGCCCGCGAAGTCGCCGACCTACGGAACACGCAAAAGCTAAGTTCTGCTCAGGATTTAAATACGTTAGCGAACAAATTACGAAATTTTGTTACTACGCTCACAATACTCAAACAAACGGAGTATTTATCCTCCCCGGAGCTTTTTCGGTGCATCTTGGTAAAAATGAGTGAGCACACTAGGTCGCGCTTTACAGATTATGCAACTGCTCACACGCCAGAGCAACAGAGTGTTACAAAACTTGAATTATTGTCACGTTTCCTTTTGATTGAGGCTGACAAACAATTAAAATTTAATTTTGTTGCTGACAGTACTGTCAAGGCGCCAACGCCACCAGCGTACTCAAACATATCACGAAATAATGCTCCGAAATTTCCATTAAAAAAGGAAACAATACATACTACGGTGTCTAACGAGACAACCTCTGAACATTGTGCGTATTGTAAACAAGGGTTTCATAAAATAAAGACATGTAAGAGCTTTTTAAAACTAATTGTAGAAGACAGATGGCGCTGGGTTCGAGAAACTAAAATATGCTATCGTTGCCTGAAGTCTAACCCACACACGTGGAACAATTGCCGCGCAAAACGCTGCGGTGTCGACGGATGCCCTAGACGCCACAACGCGCTTCTCCACGGCACAGGGACAACCGAGACTAACTCCGGCACGGCTCCTAGAGATCAGGGCAATAATCTTCAAACATCCTCTGAGAATTCTATACGCCCTGTCATCATAAATAACACCGATAACGATATTACATCCGCTAAAATTGCGAATACTATTGACTGCTCCATTAATGCAACAGGATCTTCCCCATCGACTTCACTTCCACGACGTCCCCGCGGCCTGCTGAAAGTAGTCCCGATCGTACTCGAGGGCCCTGACGGCGCGTTCGAGACAACAGCGCTACTCGACGATGGCAGCATCTCAACGCTCATCGACGCCGACGTAGCAGCACGCATCGGAGCGAAGCCGACGAGTCCGGAGCGTCTTCGCATCGAAGGTGTTAGTAATATGTCAACGGAACTCGACGTAAGTTATGTTGATTTTTATGTACGCGGTCGAAACCACCCTGATCGTTACCTAATCGAAAACGCACGAGCCGTGAAACCTCTAGGACTTCGCGCACGATATCCAAACACGATTAATTTAACGGATTACGATCATTTATCGAGTCTAACAAGAGAACTTTCAAATACGGATGCTTATCCCACCGTCCTGATCGGCGCGCCTGACTGGCATCTATCTTTGAGCCGGGAAGTGCGGTGCGGGAAGAAGAATGACCCTGTCGCCTCTAAAACATTGTTAGGTTGGGTACTCCATGGTGCACACTCATTGTCGTCAAAACCAATCGATTTTATACATCACGTTACAGAAGATTTGGACACACTTGTAAAACGACAATACGACATTGACGCCCTGGGTATCACAAAATACCCGCCACGTCAAAACAGTGAAGACCAACGAGCCGTAGACATTATTGAGTTATCCGCTCGCCAACTTGACGATGGCCACTACGAAGTAGGCCTACCTTGGAAGGAGGAACTACCTAAAATAATACCTGATAGTTACCCACAGGCACTCTCACGCTTCAAGGCCCTCGAGCGACAGATGTCAAAGGACTCGTCGTTTGCCGCAGCCTTTCAACAGTTCATTGATGACATCATCAGCAAGGGATACGCCGAAGAGTGCGATCCGAAGACCTATCACCATCGGCCTGCAGCAAATACCTCTTGTGTAAACCCAGATGGCTCTATTCGCTGGTACCTGCCCATTTTCGGTGTATTTCATCCTCAAAAGAAAAAGCTGAGAGCAGTTCATGACGCGGCTGCCACGACGAAAGGCGTAAGCCTCAACAGCATGCTTCTGCAAGGCCCTGACCTATTGTCTCCCCTACTCGACGTTCTTTTCCGCTTCAGAGAAGGTGCAGTAGCCTTGAACGGCGACATTAGAGAGATGTTCCCCCAAATTAAAATCGCCACAAGAGACAGAGACGCCCAACGTTTTCTCTGGCGCGACAAGAACAACGACCTCAAGGAATACCGCATGTCGTCAATGATTTTCGGCGCAGTTTCAAGTCCCTTCATTGCTCTCCACATCAAAAACAAGAACGCGAAGATGTTCGAAGTCAACTTCACCGCCGCCTGCAAAGCAATCATCGAAGACCACTACATGGACGACTACCTAGGAAGCCACACCAACGTTGCTGACGCAGCTCAAATGGCCGCCGATGTTGTCACAGTTCACAAATCTTGTGGTTTCGAAATGCGATCGTGGACCTCCAACCACCCAGAGGCGTTGTCTCTCGTCCCCAAAGAACTGCGAAGCGACGCCACATCTGACGTTTACCTGCCTCCCAGTAGTGATGTCGGCGTCTTGGGTGTTAAATGGAACCCACGCCTAGACTGTTTAGGTTTTCGTGCCGTACCCCAGATACCGACCGGCACCTTGACAAAACGTATACTGTTATCAAATGTCATGAAAGTCTATGACCCTTTAGGTCTATTGATGCCAGTCGTGATCTGGGGTCGTATTATAATTCAAAGATTATGGCGGGCAGGCATTGGCTGGGACACAGACTTACCTGAGATGTACGTAAGCGAATCCAAAGACTGGTTTGCACAGCTACGGATCGCAGCCGATATAAAAATCCCGCGCTGGTACATGGTCAGGTCAGACTTGTCAGACGTTCAGCTGCACTTAATCGCTGACGGTGGCGAACAAGCCTACGCCTGCGTTGCCTATTGGCGTTTTACTTACAGCGATGACTCCGTGTCGACAGCCCTCGTCGGCAGCAAGGCCCGAGTCAGTCCCCTGAAACCGATTTCGATCCCAAGATCGGAATTACAAGCTGCACTCATCGCGTCGCGTTTCGCACAGACTATTTTGCAAGCTCATCGTTTTGAACCCTCCGCAACCACTTTCTGGACCGACTCAACTACTGTCCTAAAGTGGATCCGGAGTGACGCGCGCGCTTTTAAACCGTTCGTCGCACACCGGTTGGGAGAGATATTGGAAACCACTAATCCATCCGATTGGAGGTGGATCCCTACCTCTCTCAACGTCGCCGACGATGCGACAAAACCAAAAAGAACTGATTTTACAGCATCTCATCGGTGGTTCACTGGTCCACAGTTTCTTGTTGAACCGACGTCCGCTTGGCCGACCGAGCGACACATCAACGAGGAAGAGACCTCACCAGACCCCGAGCTAAAATCAAATCTGTTGATTCTGCTCCTTGATATCCCACTTCCATATTCGGTACCTGATCCGACGCGTTTTAACTCATGGCTGCGTTTACTTCGCGCCACCGCCCGCGTTCTCCAGGGCGCACGACTTTTCCGGCTTAAACTCTCTCGACCAATACACCCAAATTCTAAATTGTATATTGACCACACCACATCTCCCCACCAGGTTCACGCAGCGGACATCATAGAAGCGGAGAAGATGTTGGTTCGGCAAGCCCAGAGAGAGAGTTTCCCAGAGGAATTGACAAACCTGCGATCCTCGAAGCCAGTGCCCAAGGACAGTCGGATTAAGAAACTCGCCCCTATACTTGATGAAGAAGGCCTCATGCGTCAAAACACACGCATTATTTCCGCACCAGGAGTGAATAACGAGACAAAATCCCCCATGATTCTTGACGGCCGCCATTACATCTCAAGACTCATCATCTTTCACGAACATGTAAAAGCCTCACATCAGTTTAATGAGCTCGTTCTAAATGAACTTCGACAAAGGTTTTCGATCCCAAGAGCCAGAGGAACCATTCGCAGCGTAGCAAGCTCCTGTCTAAAATGCAAGAGATGGAACACGAAACCTATGCAACCTCAGATTGGTAACTTACCTCTAGAACGCCTAGATCATCATAAAAGACCATTTACCCACGTCGGCCTTGATTATTTTGGCCCTATTCTGGTAACGCTATACAGACGGAGCGAGAAACGATACGTTGCCTTATACACATGCCTCACAACCAGAGCGCTTCACCTAGAAATCGTGCACTCACTCACTGCAGATAGCGCTATAATGAGCCTCAGGCGCTTCATTGCTCGCCGAGGATCGCCTACCACTATATTTTCCGACAACGGGACCAACTTCGTCGGCTCTTCCCGTGAACTACGATCCCTACATGACAACTCAATTGTAGAATATGCCACTAATCACAAAATCGATTGGCGTTTCATCCCACCTGCATCACCATTCATGGGCGGCGCCTGGGAGCGGCTGATACGCACAATTAAAGCAGCCCTCAGATCCTGCCTAACGAATAGGCCACTGAAAGAAGAAGTCCTTTCTACCCTCCTACTCGAGGCTGAATCCATAGCAAACTCAAGACCACTCACGTATGTCCCGTCTTCCCCAGATGCACCAGAAGCGATTACACCATTTCATTTCATTCTGGGCTCCTCTTCGGTCGTACCATGGACCACGTCGCTGACAGACGCAGACCTTTCCCGACGCTGTGACTGGCGGAGAACCCTGCGCCTAGCAGACCATTTTTGGGCACGATGGCTACGCGAGTACCTACCAACACTTCGGCAGAGAGGGCCCAACAACAACAACAACCTTTTAAACCTTGGCGAGGGTGATGTGGTGTTGATCGCCGACCCTACGCTTCCTCGTGGTTTGTGGCCGCTAGGAAGAGTAGCAAAAGTTTACCTAGGACCTGACGGAGCGGTCCGCGTGGCAGACATCCACACAAAAGGAGGCGTGCTGCGCAGACCGGCCCGGAAGCTGATTTTGATGGAGGCCGCGACCCAGCCAGTGACCACCAGTGGTTAGTGTTCCACTGGGGGTCCGGTATGTTGGCGACTGGCTGGTGCGCGACCTCCTTCATAGTTTAAAATTATGTCACTTTCAAAAACTGTCCTCATGTTATGAAATAGAATCATTCGGCAGTCAGTCTGCCTTCTGTCACGAAACTAAGCTTGTGTTTGTTTACCAATAATTAAAATTAGTGCATTTACTACATGTTTTCATCATTTCACGTCAATAATAACAGTCCACAACCCCGCTAGCTATCAAATATTAATGATCCTTATATTACCTTCAATATTAGGTATGTCACTTGTAGCTTTAAATACACTAACTTGAGCAGCACCCTCGGCAATTTGAGGGTTCGGCCCTGTCGACTGTCATTTTGAAGGACAAAAACATTATTATTTGTTTGTTTAAAATGTTCTTATTGTAATTAATCATTTCTTAATATTGATTTAAACTAACACGATCTTCACTCATATTATTAAATTAAAACGGGACTTAATCGCGTAAAACTTACGTTTTATATTTAACCCGACGTTTCGGACATGACATTACGTCCGTGGTCACGGGTAGACTGGCTGGGAGTTGTATCAACATCTTCTAGCTGTACGAGTTTTTCGAACTACCCGCACTTGATTGTCATCAGTCACTTTTACGCTAGGGTTGCTACTCTGCCTACATACAACACTCACGACATCCGATGGTATGGGACGGGAAGTATTCTCACGTTTACACTTGCTAATCACTGGATTCCACGAAGATGAAATCCCTTGCCCTTCATTTTGATTGAAATTACGATGTTTCCTGATTTCAATCGCTTCACGTACTTTCCTGCTATAGTAAAGACGTTCAGTTGAAAGGACTTTGGGATTATGCAGTTCAATCCAGTGGTTCGGTCCTGACTCTAGCAAATGCTCGGCAACCGCAGACTTATTTATTTGTCGTTTTTTGACCGCCGCGATATGTTCTTTGACCCTTTCCGCTATGGTGCGTTTGGTTTCTCCAATATAAGAACTACCACAGCTACAGTCAATCTTATAAACGCCTGGTGTCTGATATGGATAGGTCTGAGGCGGGCAACCCCATTTCCCGCCGAGGTATGTATAGTGCTTTTCTCAAACATGGTATGAAATAAATAAAGTCTACTGAAAATAGTAATTTTGGATGGCTGTATCTCCTAAACGGTGCGTCGTAGCGCAAAAATAATCGAATTTTTGTTCCCCTTTGGTACCCCGTATACGCTTATAAAAAAACAAAAAGTTAAAAAAAAATTCAAAAAAAAAACGAAAAAAATTTTTTTTGTATGAAAACGCACCCAAAATCAAATATTGTCTAGGGCCCGTACCAGTTGCAGTCGGCACGTCTATAAAGCCCCTTACAGTTTTTTTTTAATTGGCTAAATACCTGGATGTTATGTCACAATTATCTGTGTTTGGAAATTAAAAAAGAGGACTTTGCCGGCCTTGGCCTGCAAGGTTTGTATGAAATTCCATTATCTATCAATCGTCCTAGCCGCACCTGCAACGTCATACTTCGCTGCCAATTATAAGGCACATAACATCAATATTTCATACCATGTTTGAGAAAATATATTATACATATATAAATACTATAACAACACAGTTACGAATGTACATAGATCAAAAACAATGCGGCCAATAGGGATAAAGGAAAATGAAACAGGACGATCAATAAATCTAAATATATAAAAGAAGAAGCTGACTGACTGACTGACTGACATATCAACGCACAGCCGAAACCGCTGGTCCTAGAGATTTCAAATTTGGCACGTAGGTTCCTTATATAGGGTAGAGGAGCACTAAGAAAGGAATTTTCAAAATTCACCTCCTAAGGGGGTCAAATGGGGGTTCAAAGTTTGTATGGGGAAACAAGATTAGTTTGCCTATTTTATTCGACACTTCACAGGAAGATTCCTTATGACATATGACTGAATACGTGTTTCAGGTTTTTTGAAAATTTAACCCCTAAAATGGTGAAAAGGGGGTGATAAAGTCAAAAAATCAATATGGGTATCGTTTTTATGGTTTATCGGGTCGCTGATCACGATAAATACAACGATTTTAAAATCTAATGACGTGGAAAAGAGATTTTCTCCCCTGTTGTTGTGAAATGGGGTTAAAATATCCAAAATAGCCATAAGTATAGCTTTAGTTTTCATCTTTACTTCTGGTTCAAGAGATTTCAAATTGACACGGAAGTTCCTTAGAGGAGCACTAAGAAAGGATTTTTCAAAGTTCACCTCCTAGCATGATAATTTGACAGGGGCAAGGACAGGGACAGGGACAGGGACGGGGACGGGGACGGGGACGGGGACGGGAACGGGATAGGGTTAGGGTTAGGGTTAGGGATAGGGATAGGGATAGGGATAGGGATAGGGATAGGGATAGGGATAGGGATAGGGATAGGGATAGGGATAGGGATAGGGATAGGGATAGGGATAGGGATAGGGATAGGGATAGGGTTAGGGATAGGATAGGGATAGGGATAGGGATAGGGATAGGGATAGGGATAGGGATAGGGATAGGGATAGGGATAGGGATAGGGATAGGGATAGGGATAGGGATAGGGATAGGGATAGGGATAGGGATAGGGATAGGGATAGATAGGATAGGGATAGGGATAGGGATAGGGATAGGGATAGGGATAGGGATAGGGATAGGGATAGGGATAGGATAGGATAGGATAGGGATAGGGATAGGGATAGGGATAGGGATAGGGATAGGATAGGATAGGGATAGGGATAGGGATAGGGATAGGATAGGGATAGGGATAGGGATAGGGATAGGGATAGGGATAGGGATAGGGATAGGGATAGGGATAGGGATAGGGATAGGGATAGGGATAGGGATAGGGATAGGGATAGGGATAGGGATAGGGATAGGGATAGGGATAGGGATAGGGATAGGGATAGGGATAGGGATAGGGATAGGGATAGGGATAGGGATAGGGATAGGATAGGGATAGGGATAGGGATAGGGATAGGGATAGGGATAGGGATAGGGATAGGGATAGGGATAGGGATAGGGATAGGGATAGGGATAGGGATAGGGATAGGGATAGGGATAGGGATAGGGATAGGGATAGGGATAGGGATAGGGATAGGGATAGGGATAGGGATAGGGATAGGGATAGGGATAGGGATAGGGATAGGGATAGGGATAGGGATAGGAATAGGGATAGGGATAGGAATAGGGGACGGGGACGGGGATAGGGGAGGGACGGGGACAGTGACGGGACGGGACGGGGACGGGGACGGGGACAAGGATAGAGATAGGGACGGGGATAAGAATAGGGATTGGGGTCGGAATAATCGGTCGGCAATCGATATCTAGGCAGTGTAAAATGCAGGTGGCTCAGTGGGAAGGGATTAGTAAGTAGGCATCGGCGAGTATCCTGCATCCGTAATAACTATTACATTCAATGTGCTGTAAGAAGATCGTTGTTTGCTTGCCTTTTATATGTTTACGTTTGCAATAAGTATAAGCAAAATGGAAAAAATTGTAAGCGATAATGCAAGGAAGTACTTTTTACCCTACCGACCATAGCGTCGAGATATTGGCTATGTGGGTTGTATGAAGTTTCCCCAGTATAAATATTTATATAGGTAAAATACATACATATTCGTACCTACTACCTACGCTGTGGTCGCTGTGTAACAATTCTACAATCATTGCAAGAATTTCTTTTAAAACAATAGTAATATGTGTAAGGTACGGTCAACCAAAAAAGTGGTTTACCACTTTTCGATCAATAGAGTCGAAAAGTGGGAAACCACTTTCTTGGCTAACCGTACAGCAAATAGATCAGTTACAATGCCCTTTACCTTACCTTAATCCGCTTAACCGCTTTACCTTAATCGAAATAATCGCGGACAGATGTACCTACAAAGAAATCTACGGATCCAAATGAAAATCTTATTTTTTGTAAACGTTTCAATACTTTTATTACGCGGGCGAAGCCGCGGGTAAAAGCTAGTATACATTATAAATATAGACTGTACGTGGATTATTGGCATATCGACCTTATTGTGTTGCCAATGTTACCATTGACAACACAATTAAGGGTCACTTGCACCACCGAAGATTGAGGGTTAACCCGAGGTTAACGACAAGACTGGCATTTATGTACATAAATAACATAGTTACATAAATAAATAAATTCCGTAAAGTATCATAAATCAACTCAAGCCTCAAGCTCCTATTAAAAACCTAGTAAATAACGAGCTTAAAGAAACCGAACAAATTAACCAATAACGGGTGAAACTGAAAATACATTTTTTTTAAGAAAAAAACCGCCGCCTTTGGGTTTCTGGTGAAAGCTACTTGCGAATGATGGATTATGTAGAATGTGGGTATTTTTAAAACTACTTTTAATGCTTTAATTATTTTATGGCAACACAAATGAATATACGTATACCGTTAAGGTTTGAGGAGTTTCCTCAATTCCTCATGAATCCGATTATAAGAAATTGACGCTTGACAAAATTTGACTTGAAAACTCAATATGCTTAACAAACATAACAAAATATCTCATAACAAGTAAATGTCACTGTTCTGAACTTAAATGCATGCTGTTCTTATAAAAATACCAAAGTCACTATATTAAGTGTGCCGTTCAGATTTAAGGAGTTCCGTTCTGCAGCCTTACCACGATCTTTTTAAAAACGATTCAGTTTAGGTGCCTAAACTGAGCGTCTCAATTTGCTACCATGACCTCCAATGTTCAGAGTCGAAACTGAACCGCGTACAAGTGAATGAAAGACCGATATTGTCTCTGGTCCGCAACTGAATCGTTTTGACAAGAAAAGGATGACGCTATAGGAATCGTATAAATCTATCTCGTATTCCCCTTGTGACGTTTGATCGTTCGAAAACCAGGAACGATTACTAATTTTTAATTTTATTTTATTCTTAAAACTGGAAAAAGAAACATTTAAAATATTTAAATGTAAAATTCACAATAATTACAATGATTTTGTGTAAAATATCGTGTCTTTTTGAACAAAACTATAAATAAATGATAAATATATATATAATGACAGTTCGTTAAAGCTTATGTTTAGAACATCGCGCCCTTGACTAGTAGGTAATTAATAATAAAGTTTTTATTTATGTATTTGAAGTGCTGTGCTCGGCTATAGAACTCGCAGTGTTTGGATGATATTTTAACAAATACGTAAGTCATTAGTATTTGTAGGTAGCTCACTCGTGTCTAAATTTAATGTATATCGCTAAGTTATGCTAGACCTAGTTGATTTCTTAGCCATCCTAGTTCTAGGCATAGTTTGTCGCAAGTGTTAACATGACTCCTTGCATATCGACTAAAAAAGGATCAGACTTTTTCTCGCTCTTTTTGATTTGCGTTTTTGCGAAAGTTGCGAGATCATAGGGCACTCTAAAAATGTAAAAACGTGTAGTTAGTTGGAATAGTTGGTCCGTAAATATTACTAAACAAAATCATAAAACTTTATATTTTATTATCGAATCGGTAAGGATCGAAAAACCAAAATAATAAATTAATCAGGTGATGAAACTAGCTTTAGTTATATTTTCCATCTCCTACTCCTTATAAAAACACAAAACTATTTAGTATCGCTAGTGTTACAACAAAGCGATTCAGAATAATGCGGTAAGTGAGTAACTTTTTATGAATCGCTAAATTTGACATTCCTGCGATTCAGTTTAGGCTCAAGTGGCATGTCATGGTACGAAATACACTTGAGATGAGTGAATGAAACGGCTGGGACGCTTATCGCTCGCTCGGTCGAAATTTGATCGCAATAACAACGTCGTGGTAGGAAATAGCGACGCAGTTCAGTTTAGGACCTAAACTGAACTGGTTCCACTGCACCAAATGTCACTGTTCTGGACGTAAGTGCATGCTGTTCTTATAAAAAAAAAACAGACGAATTGAGACCCACCTTCTTTGAGAGATTTGAGGCGGCGGTTAAGAAATAGTGTGAATATTATAATTTTAGAATGAAGGTCAAAATGAATATGTCTAAATATGTCTTTATTTATGAGTGAGATGAAGAGAGAGAGAACAAGCCCCAAAATAAATTGACTGACGTAGGTGAATCTTAATACAAATTGTTTTACTGTTTCATGAAGAGAATTAAAGGATTGCAGCAGTAATACAACTTGTACCAAAAGTTGTTAAGCTTCCCGCAACTCAAAGCCCTGCAAGATTTAAAGTTAATTAATATTTACGAACCAATGAAACTTTAGCTGCAAAAGGTACATATTTAGAAGCGGGAAAGTAACATTCGACTCTAAATTAATTTTAAAATCACTAGGCGGGCAAAACTTAAACGAGAACTCTTGTTTTATACCAAAGTCAGATTATACTGAGTTTCTACTGAGCGAAGCAAAATTTTGAGATAGGGGAAGTACTGATAAAATGACAGGGTTTAGGGTTTGTTTTGGAGTTATATCTCTCTTTTTAAACAAATTATAATCGGTTTCAGTTATTAATGCATTGGTTCATTGACTTGTACTAAACCTACCTACTTGATTATCATGGCAAATAAAAAATTATACGTAATAGGGATGACGACTACATAAAAAAATGGCAATCTATTTAGTCCGTCGGTTAGATCGTCCAAAAATACTGAACACATATTTTTCGCTTTTTCTAATTAATGAAAAAATACAAAGATACAGAGTATCAAAGTTCTGGAGTGGGAGCTTGTGATGTCACTTCTAAGTAAAAATTGTACCTAGGCGTGACGTCACGTGTACCGTCGTCATTTTTCGTTTACGAGAAAAAAAGAAAAATACGTGTCTAAAATTCTTTTGATAATCTAACTGACGGACTAATTAGTTTTTTTAGTCGTCTCGCCTATTAAAATACATTAAAGTGTCGTAAAATTAAGATAAATAGTAAATAATACTCGTATCATTATGGTCTTAGTATTAGTCAAAATAATTACAAATTGTGGTAAAACTTTGTGGTAGCAAATAATTGGTACAAAAACCCTTGTATATAATAAATTGCTGAGGGCACGAAAAGCACTCATACACTTATTTTAGTGGCAGAGCCAATGTTGGGTGTCTCGCATAAGTAAAATTACTACACAGTCCGCCAATTTCGAAAAAAACTATGTCATTTTACCCATAGGTAAATGTCATTTGTCCTATTTTGAAACGGACTGTCCAATATGTTCATAAATTTTGAAGAGGATGTGATGAAAAAGCAGATAGTGTTGGTATATTTATGTTACATTAAAGTAGGAAGTAATAATAATAAGACTCCGTGTACGGAGTTTAGCCGCTGCGAGCACTTAAGTTTGATTATGAGTCTCCATAATAATATGACTCGAAACATGTCGCTAAACGCGATATAGTACGTTGCTTCTGGAAAGTTATGTATGAAAATATTGGCATAATTAATGGAAGATTTTTTTTTGATTGGGATATGTACATTATAGGCCGAAGTTATTTTTCATCAACCCTTCCCATCTCTCCCCCCTCTGCGTCACCCCTCTTCCCCCCTTAAATAGCCGAAAATGCGGTTTTTCGTGATTTCTGACAAAACCATTGCAGATACAGAAAAAACGTGTAGGAACAAAGTAATCCTTAATAAATTTACTACAAATCATTCATTGACACTTTGGTTCTAGCACTTATAGTTTTCGCGTGATCCATCACGAAAGTTGGTCCTTTGCTGCAATTTTCTTTAGTGAATGTTAAGTTTTCTCCCAAATTGCTTACGAAATCTGTTTGATATTACTAAAATATTACGTCGGCGCCATACGTTAGAGCTGGTCATACGGCGCTTTTGTAGATTTTGCCTTTAATGTGTACAGGCATTCTCCTGTCGCACAACACTCCTGACAGTTATTTCTATTTCACCCATCCTGTGTTTATTCTTAGGGTTATGTCAGTGTCATTCAGGGGTTTGCCTTGAAGACTGATGGTGCTGCTGGCTGTTATTTTTTCCGCTGAAATTGCAGTGTATGTATTCGGTATTTTGTTTAATTTGTTTGTTAATTCGCATATTTAAATATTTCTCACGAATGTTAAACATATATAGTATCTTCTTTACTCAGTAAATAGTAAATACAAGGGTTCCAAAAAGAAATAAAGTAGGCTTTTATTATTTGAACATTATTCAAGGACGCCCAGCTAAGGGAAGGTATAATTTTAAGTCAACATTGCATGTTTTCTCCAACGTTTCTCATCCGCTTCCAGCAAAAAATATTAAAAGTTACAGCGCAAATTCATAGAATTATAAAAAAAGTCCGCTCGCTAAGTAATGTAATACTTTTGGAAGTGCTTCTGAAATGAAATTAAGTAACAGAGTGGACGTTTTAGCAGTGCGCTTGATTCGCCTAAAACGGGAGTTTAATTGAAACTTACATTTGGATACAAAACATTTTTTTTACCACACCAAATGGTAAAGGCTCTTTCACTTCTACTTCAATAACCTAACCACAAAATTAAAATTTTGAAAAAAAAAAAGCCCCCGACCGTGACATAGTAGACCGATTTTCATGAAACATGGCTAAGAACACTCCCGACTAACTCGGCTTTCAGACAAAAAAAACTAAATCTAAATCGGTTCATCATTTCGGGAGCTACGATGCCACAGACAGACACACACACAGACAGACAGACGACCAGACTGACAGACAGACAGACTATACGTCAAACTCATAACACCCCGTCGTTTTTGCGTCGGGTGTTAAAAACCGAATGATAAAGTTGTATTTAATCCGTAAGAGCGCAATATAGTTTCATACAAAATTTAACTTTTTTTTTCCTACTTTGGCTTTTATGGCCCTGCCAATTTGGACAGGGTGAATTTGCCAATGTCAGTGTTAGCTCGGTATTACCAAAGGGGATCAAGTATTATAGAGAGTTACTGTCAAAGTAAAATATGTAATCACAGTCAGGGGCGGCTCACTCCGCAATTCTATCGCCGCGCTACAAGTACATGCTGCCGGCCGCGAGTTCGCGGCCTAATCAGGGGTGGCGCGCGTTCTCACGGAACGCACGTTCGCACTTTCTATTGTTACATTACGTAGCGAGTTTTTTTCAAGGTTCATATACGATGTCCACGTGTGGAATGGCTAATAATGCTTAGTTAAATAGACATCATGAATAAAATAGGACAATCTTACACTGATCTTATTGATTAAGTCTAACGGAAAAGTTCAATAAGGCTTGTGATGCTGAAGGCTGCAACAAAAATATATAAATACTGTATATATACCTAGAAATTAACCAAGACTTGAATATATAGTATAACTATTTATCTGAGAATTAATGCGTTTTAATCCATAGGCAACCCTATCCTCCGACGCTGCGCACGTGCGGTTCGTTTCTTTGTTAGAATTTTGTAGGCATTTAAAAAGGCGGCATTTCGTGAACATCAAAGCAGTGGGCCTTCTGTACTTGTACTATTATATATTCTGTGTCACAGTGCATAGACTGCCATCTCTCGACACAAGCTTAAAACTTTTAAACCTCTGTTTTGACCAAAGAGGATCGAGTATTATTGTCGAAGTAAAATGTGTAATCACAGTGCATAGACTGCCATCTCTTGACACAAGCTTAAAACTTTTGAACCTCAGTTTTGACAATTTGGCCCATATTATTAGCTTGGTATGTTTTAAAATGTCAAATATTAATATTAGCGCCATCTAGCTGAGCGGTTGTTTAATATTTTTCTTATATTTCAATTGGTGTGGTGAACTTTTCCGTGTTTCACTCGGTGGCAAAACTTGCTTAGCCTACGTGCCCTGAAACCCTCGCAACGCTCAAGATTCCACAGTCTGAATCATTTGCTACGCTCGTGGTTCAATATTGGAATCCTTTGCTTACTCAGTTACTAATATAGTGTAGGCACGTGCGGTTGAACAACAATTTTGCCCCTTTGTAAAACAAATAACTATTCTCAACTTTAAATATTTCAATACAATTCAACTTGTTCTAATTTTCCTTCCTAGTGTTTACAGTATTCTTGTGTCAGTTGAATAGAATGAGAATGAGTTTATATTTAAACTCAACGTGCTCTTTTTGTCGTGAAAGGTTAGGTTTAAAACCCGTAGTTGAGTGGCCGGACCGAAAACCAGGTGTAACGAAAAGTGTTATGGCGCGATGGCTTATTTCTCTATTTTACTAATGTTCTGCGTGGGAGCTGTCTGTCCGGAGCTCGGCCTGCGGCCTTGCGTGCTTGGGAGCCTCTCAGAGACGCTCCGGGCCTTCAGCGCTTACGCTTACGCGGAGCTCAGCCTTCGGCCTTCACTGGGTTTTGAAGCTTAGAGTTGGGCCTCCAGCCCGCTGCTTCGCGTTTTAGACACTTTTATTATTGTTCTGCGTGGGAGCTGTCTGTCCGGAGCTCGGCCTGCGGCCTTGCGTGCTTGGGAGCCTCTCAGAGACGCTCCGGGCCTTCAGCGCTTACGCTTACGCGGAGCTCAGCCTTCGGCCTTCACTGGGTTTTGAAGCTTAGAGTTGGGCCTCCAGCCCGCTGCTTCGCGTTTTAGACACTTTTATTATTGTTCTGCGTGGGAGCACTGTCTGTCCGGAGCTCGGCCTGCGGCCTCGCGTGCTTGGGAGCCTCTCAGAGACGCTCCGGGCCTTCAGCGCTTACGCTTACGCGGAGCTCAGCCTTCGGCCTTCACTGGGTTTTGAAGCTTAGAGTTGGGCCTCCAGCCCGCTGCTTCGCGTTTTAGACACTTTTATTATTGTTCTGCGTGGGAGCACTGTCTGTCCGGAGCTCGGCCTGCGGCCTTGCGTGCTTGGGAGCCTCTCAGAGACGCTCCGGGCCTTCAGCGCTTACGCTTACGCGGAGCTCAGCCTTCGGCCTTCACTGGGTTTTGAAGCTTAGAGTTGGGCCTCCAGCCCGCTGCTTCGCGTTTTAGACACTTTTATTATTGTTCTGCGTGGGAGCTGTCTGTCCGGAGCTCGGCCTGCGGCCTTGCGTGCTTGGGAGCCTCTCAGAGACGCTCCGGGCCTTCAGCGCTTACGCTTACGCGGAGCTCAGCCTTCGGCCTTCACTGGGTTTTGAAGCTTAGAGTTGGGCCTCCAGCCCGCTGCTTCGCGTTTTAGACACTTTTATTATTGTTCTGCGTGGGAGCACTGTCTGTCCGAGCTCGGCCTGCGGCCTCGCGTGCTTGGGAGCCTCTCAGAGACGCTCCGGGCCTTCAGCGCTTACGCTTACGCGGAGCTCAGCCTTCGGCCTTCACTGGGTTTTGAAGCTTAGAGTTGGGCCTCCAGCCCGCTGCTTCGCGTTTTAGACACTTTTATTATTGTTCTGCGTGGGAGCACTGTCTGTCCGGAGCTCGGCCTGCGGCCTCGCGTGCTTGGGAGACTCTCAGAGACGCTCCGGGCCTTCGGCCCTACGCGGAGCTCGGCCTCCGGCCCGCCGCTTCGCTTTTCAGACACACATGATTGAAGAAAAAACATCCATGGTGGAAAGTGTGTGTGTCTGTTTGTTTGTCCGTCTTTCACGGCAAAACGGAGCGACGAATTGTCATGATATTTAACTAGTCTAGAGTGTTATAGTTTACATGTCTGAGTGTTATAATAGTAGGGCTCAGGGGACCGCCTAAACTAATTTCCTCGACACATCACAACTATAAATGGCGCTAGAAACTTGTCAGTCTGTATCGACTTGCGTATTACTCCAGTCTAGGGCTGCCATCTCGAATTTCGCCAAACCCGGACAAAGATACAAAAAACCCGGACATTTGGCGTAAATCGCATTTTTTCCCCGGACGAGTCAGAATTTATTTTTAAAAAACATGACGTTTAATTTTCATCCATTTATTTTTTTAATTTCACGCAATGTGTAATTTGGGCATTTTCGCGAGAAGAAACACCAAAAAAATGCTTTTAAGGTAGGTAAATTTTATGTTTTTCCTACTCAGAATAACGAGCCCTTTCGATCTAGGAAAAAAAACAGGAGACAAAAAGAGGTCACAAAATTTTCTATTACTTATTTTGCGTAAATACTTTCCGCTTTGTAATCTCTGTACTAAGTGTTTGAAAAATGATAACGAAGTGGAAAAATTAAATTTGGAACCCTTTTTTTTTACCTAGTAAGATCGAAAGGGCTCGTTGATTCTGAGTAGGGAAAAAGTTAGATTTACCTATTTTACAAAAAAAAGTTTTTGAATCTTTTTCGCGAAAATGCCCATTTGCAATAAACAATAACAAAAACAAGAAAAAATTCTTTCAAAAAAATTAAATTTGTCTTTTTTTAGGTTACTAAGTTACTAGGTCAAATTAGAAAGAGCTCCAATTGCACATAATTATCAAAACTATTTCTTATAATTTTTTTGTTGAAGAAAAAAAAAGAATTTTGAAGGAAAATGTTTAAAAAATACCGTTCTTCCCCCGGCCCCTTTATCTCCGAAGTTTACCAACGAAAAATTGTGAACATTTTATGAAACATTGGCTTTATGCTAAATATTACAGGAAAAATTAAAGCGAGTGTGTATCTTGGAAACTGGTTTTTTAATTGACAAAAAGCTTTTCAATTTCAACTTTCAATTTTATCACCCTTGCATATACATATTATATATCCATATCATATTTCAAAATTATACAAGATTTTACCTAAAACATTATCTTTCAAATAAAGTAAAAACTGTCGAAATCGGTTAACATTATATTATCCCTGAAAAACCATCACACAATACAGGTCGCGCAAATTAGTTAGAGAATTCACCGAGAGGTTGCACTATACTATACACAATAATGCTCATTAGTACCTATACTTCTAGACGTTCATTAGAGTTACATATAGTATGAACTGAGTTTTTTTTAACCATTGAAAGTACGAATACGGAACCTTCGGTGGGCGAGTCCGAGTCGCATTTGGCCGGTTTTTACAGATACACAGATACAGATATTAGTTAATCATCCAACTTAAATTCGCTGATAAATACTTGAAATTTAATGAGGTGCCTCCTTACGTGAAAAGTGTCCGGGTTTTCCCCGGACACTTCTTGTTTCCAAGCCCGGACGGCCCCCGGACGGCCTCCAAACTAGGACAAATCCGGGGAAACCCGGACGGATGGCAGCCCTACTCCAGTCCAGGCTGCTGACCTTGTGTTATTGATTTTAAATTTTTGAAAAACAAAGTACTTAATACAAATTGCAATACGAAAAATTAAGGACGACTAAACGATATTTAAGTATGAGGCAAAGAGGATCGAGTATTATAGAGAGTTACTGTCAAAGTAAAATGTGTAATCACAGTGCATAAACTGCCATCTCTCTCGACACAGGCTTAAAACTTTTGAACCTCCGTTTTGACAATTTAGCCTATTTGGCTTCGTGTGAAGTGCATGGAGGGGGTAAGCAAAGCGATCGCAGTGCTTGCGGTGGTCAAAATCGACACTGATTGTGGTTGTCATCTATCAAAACTCATAAAATATAATACAATGTGTAATGTTTGATATGGGGCATCAATGTTGTTTTGTTGTTAATTGTAAAAATAATGGCATAAATAGTCGTTGCACGTTCTATGCGTTTCTTAGAGCACACTGGAAATTGGATCAAAGAACTCGTCTGTAGGCTTTTTTTTTTTTTATGTTTGTTCCTCGATATCTCCGTCGTTACTGGACCGATTTTGAAAAATTTTTTTTGATTGAATGTATATGCATACAGATTGGTCCCATTTTTCTCAGAACCCAGTTCTGATGATGGGATCCTGGAGAAATCGAGGGAACTCCTCAAATCTGAAAGGCATACATATGGTGATTTTTGTGTTTTTAAAGGAACAGCATGCATTTAGAGGTACGGAACAGTGACATTTGGTGCAGTGGAACTGCTGATGATGGCCAGAACGGAACTCTTCAAATCTGAACGGCACGCTTATAGTGACTTTGGTATTTTTATACGAACAGCATGCACTTTCGTCCAGAACAGTGACATTTGGTGCAGTGGAATTTCTGATGATGGTCAGAACCGAACTCCTCAAATCTGAACGGCACGCTTATAGTGACTTTGGTATTTTTATAAGAACAGCATGCACTTTCGTCCAGAACAGTGATATTTGGTGCAGTGGAACTGCTGATGATGGCCAAAACCAAACTCCTCAAACCTGAACGGCACACTCATAGTGACTTTGGTATTTTTGTAAGAAAAGCATGCATTTAAGTTCAGAACAGTGACATTTATTTAGTTATGTTTGTTAAGCATAAGTTTTGAAGTCAAAGTTTGTTAAGCTTCGATTTCTTATAATATAGTCGGATTCATGAGGAAATGAGGAAACTCCTCAAACCTTAACGTTATACGTATATTCATTTGTGTTGCCATCTAATAATTAAAGCATTAAAAGCAGTTTAAAAAAATACTTACACATTTTTACATAATCCAACATTCGCAAGTAGCTTTCACCAGAACCCGAAAGGCGACGGTTTTTTTTTCTTAAAAATTATATAATGGCATTAACGGGACGGAGGTTTAGCGAATACCACTAGCTCGAAGAACTTGTACCATTACTCCTATGTTCTTCAAAATTCTTTATATGCCCTGCCAGCACCAATTTATTGACTCTTTCTGTAGTCTGGGGTTGGAAGTTTATATCGTGAGTAATGCTTTGGAAACTGATTTTTGGTATTATATCCATGTCTTTATTAAGTCTATCTACCTAAATTACACTTGAAATAGTAGCTCTTGTTATTCGATTTATTTAAAATTAACGAAAAATCGTTAAAATATAATGTTTGTTTACATGTCATTTTTTGTCATTTTCCACTTCAAGTTCACATGGTAGTGGGCGTAATTGTCGTGCACGTAGCCTATATTTTCAGCTTGATATGTGTTAAAATGTCAAATATTAATATTAGCGCCATCTAGCCGAGCGTACCCCAAAGGTGTATCGCCATCTAGCTCACCGTACCTTTTTCTGTATGGTTTTGAGGTACGTTTTTTTCTTAGACTTTATCTGTCTATACTGTTACATAAGTCTTTGGTATGAGGTAAATGTACAATGCAAATTTTCACAAAAATTACGTTTGTTATTGTCTCGTTTTCAAGACAAACCTGTCTTTTAGTTAGTGTAGCTACCGCTGGCGCTATTTGCAACTAGCAATTGCCGCCTTAATGTACAGCCATAGTATGGTTCGACCAAACGTTGAAACGCGGCGTGTGCGATCTGTGTACAACACTTTTCTTTTTAATTAATTTAGTGTGTTCTGTTTATTATTATTCTTTTTATTTTATGTCTCGACCACAGTCTGTTGTTATTTTTCTTGTAACGTTTTCACTTTCGTAACTGTTTGACCTAGTTCTTGTAAGTGATTTGTATTTCTTATCCTGTCTGTTACCCTCCGTGAATCTTTTTCACTTGATGGTCTCATCGGAAGATCAGCGCTAGAAGTCACCAGCAACACGCTGAGATGAGGCCATTTCTTGGCACTTCATTCCTTTCTGTCTTGTTATTATTATGTGTATTTTGTCTTTTCGCGTTCACGAAAAAATGTTTATTTTATTTTATTCTATTCAAATGCTCACTAAATGATGTGTCAAATTTGACATTTGGAGCTCGACTGCGGAGGTTAAATGCCATGCAGCGGCCCAATCAAATACCACAATGTATCTGAAACTTTTATACGATTTCTCTCATAGTGTAAATTGGCCCTAATTCTCTATTACCATGTATAGTAGTCGATTGCTACAATGCTACGCCCGTAGCGCTAGTCGTAGCAGCTGAGCAGGTAGGCTGACGTAGCTGCGTAGCAGTTTGGGGAAGATGAAGGCACGCTTACATTCGGCGTGCAGCGCGCAGCGAGGCGAGGCGTGCAGCGTGCTATTAAAGCTCATACTTGTGTCAACAAATTAAAATTTTGAAAAACCCCCGATCGCGACATAGTGGTCCGATTCTCATGAAACATGGCTAAGAACACTCCCGACTAACTCAGCTTTCAAACAGAAAAAACTAAATCTAAATCGGTTTATCCGTTCGGAAGCTACGAAGCCACAGACAGACACACACACACAGACAGACAGACACGTCAAACGTATAACAGGGTTAAAAGGGTTTACCCATGAATCGCCGACAGACACTTGTTCGAATATTATTTCAAAGACAACGTTTCAAATAATTTCATTTCATCGACAGTTCATATCGTAGAATAATCGATACAAGTAAAATCAAACCGTAGACTTTTATTTCGTAGATAAGTTATTCCGAGTATACTTTATATCGTGGTATTTCGTTTCGTACTTTTTCATTTCATTTTGTTTTACATTAAATACAATTCATTACGCATAATATTATTTCAAATATGATTTTTTCTAAAATTTTACAATTTGTAAGCTGTTTGTTTGGTCACAGTTATAACCTAACCTAAACCTACTTTAAAAAAGGTTCGTTGTTGTGTAGGGTCGCAGTTCTAACCTAACCTAAACCTATTCTGTAAGCAGTTTGTTTCTGTGTGATCACAGTTCTAACCTAACCTAAACCTATTCTGTAAACTGTTTGTTTTTGTGTGTGGTCATAGTTCTAACCTAACCTAAACCTAATTTAAAAGCCATTAGTTGTAGTGTAGGTCGCAGTTCTAACCTAACCTAAACCTAGTCGGTAAGCCGTTTGTTTCTGTGTGATCACAGTACTAACCTAACCTAAACCTACTCTGTAAGCTGGTCGTTTTTGTGTGTGGTCACAGTTCTAACCTAACCAAACCTACTTTAAAAGCCGTTCATCGTTTTGAAGCATCGCAGTTCTAACCTAACCTAAACCTACTCTAATATAGGATTTAAGCCAATGGTCATAGTTTAATTATGGACGTATGTGATCTGCCACGATAAAATAGACAATTTGAAGTTTCCTAGAATAGAAACATCTTTAAATGTGTAGTACGACAAATGAGAAAGTTTTGTAATAATACGTCGAATAAATGAATTGCGATGTTTTGTAGTTCTGCTATTTGAAGTACTTTGAAACGAATCAGCGATGAAGAAATATTAGTTGAATAGTATTTATAATAACTAAAAAAAAATTCAAATAAATAGTAGTTGAAACAAAATTACTCGAAACAATTTTACTCGAACTAAACTTTCGATGATTTGTTGTCGATGAAATGATATTCGATGAAAAGTTTGTCGGCGAAACAAGGGTACACCGGTTAAAAGGGAAGTAGAAATTAAAGAGGCAACATTTGATTGTAGTGTCATCCCTTTCAAATCAATATGTGTGAGAAAACGACACGATGTTGCCACTTTTTATTTTCTACTTTTTTTTGGTCAGACTGTAGTTTGTACCGCCCCGCCGAAAGCCCAACATGAGCGTGGCCTTGGACTAAGACGGGTAGGAAGCCCGAAGTTACTTATGTATTAGTTTTAGACATATTTATCTTATTATATTTCTGACTTACTGCCATTATGTTATATTACTGAGGGCCACTTGCACCAACGAAAATGGAGGGTTAACCCAATATTTTATATGGAATTTGACAGATGACAGCCCACTAACCCTGAGTTACGGTTGGTGCAAGTGGGCCTTATATTATTATGATAGTCCATTATATATTGCAATAGCCTGTTAATATATAAAAGTGGGACGTACTAGTTTGGCATATTTGTAATGGCCCCTAGCCACGAGTGTCCGCCATTATCCCCACCGGCTGCACAATGCGCTATGCGTTCCATTTTAAAGCGGTATAATATTGTGCAGTTTGAACATTCAACGGTTTAAAACTCCACTAAGTGTTCATTTTGCGAAATTTTAGTTTGCATTTAAAGTATTTGTTACTCGTATTTTGTTTGCTTGTTTTAAATATTAAAGGAATATTGGTGACGGTTTGCGAGTAAGAATTTCGCCATTCCCTTTGTATATATCGTAAAAGTGGACTATGTGTGGGTTCAATTATGATTTAAATAATAAATATTATAGGACATTCTTACACAAATTAACTGAGGACCACGGTAAGCTCAAGAAGGCTTGTGTTGTGGGTACTCAGACAACAATATATATAATATACAAATACTTATATACATAGAAAACACCCATGACTCAGGAACAAATATCTGTGCTCATCACACAAATAAATGCCCTTACCGGGATTCGAACCTGGGACTGCGGCGTAGCAGGCAGGGTCACTACCGACTAGGCCAGACCGGATTTAGGCGATGTGCTTGCAACGAATCATTGAAATAAATATCACATAATTATCACTTTATTTCAATCCCTTATTTGATAAGAGTGACTGTCGATAGAAGTTGGGAATGGACAGTGATTTTCAAGAAAGCATTTGATACCCTAGAAACAAATACCATTTTAATGGACGAGTGTGGCGTGAGGCAGCCACTGAACTATTGGTTCCGTGACTACCTTACATTACGATCATATCGAGTCAAAATCGGTGATGACCTAAGTGACGAAACGCAGGTGCAATAAATGTAGTACTCGTACCTTAAGGATCTGTATGTGGGTCTGTGTGCTATCTCATGCATGTGAACAGTCTGTGCGATGTCATACAAAACTGTTCTGCATATATGTTTGCCGACGATCTTTTCACCTCATGTGCGGGAACTAATATTTCTGACATTTGTTATCTGGTCTAGCGGGATATAAAGTCAATTCAACCTTCCTTGTTTAATAATGTAAATAAACGAAACGTCAAATATGGTCAAAGACAATTACTAGTGATTGGAAGTGTTGATAAAATGATGAATTACTTTTTACATTTTAAATTTTACGTCACACAATATCTATGTTAAAACCAAATTTAATTCTTTCTCGTCACATTTGCAACAATCCTGTGAAAGAAGCTGGTTCAGCATTCATTTCATAGTGCCTAGCATTAACATTAATACAACAAATTATTTAAATATCAAATTATACTGATAGTTAAATATTTATTGTAAACAAAGGATAGGAAATAAAACGTAAAGAATTCGGTTAAAAAACCTAATAAATTATTGTAGTTAATATCAACGCATATTTTCATATATACCTCTACAAACTCAAAATGTTAATATCGATCGTTTATAATGATAAGTTGTCATCCCAACATTACGATTCGTAGACAACCTAGACTTCGTAATGTCAGGAGTTTTCGATGTCATCCGGTCCTCATTGCAATTATTGATAAAATCTTTTGGTTTTTGATTGATTTCAGTACTTTGTGAGTTTCTTTAAGTATATATTAACATTTTAAGTAATGATTAATGTGTAATTCCAGAGAAAAGAGAGATAATTTTTTCCAGCAGTGTTTGTTTACATGATTAAGATGAATTGACTTCTTAGACTCAATAGTCAAATGGTCAACTGGTCACACGATAATGGCATAGATAACACCAAGCTTCTCATCATTCAATCACCCTACATACTCACTATAAAAAACCCATTACTTATGTATACTCACATATTTACTTGTTACCACAATAAATTAAAAGATTGTCAGTGCAACCCAATATTTACAAAAAGTTGATTGTATAGTTGATATCTAGGAGTCAAAATAGATACCGCATGCTCTTGGCAACATCATATCTTAGACCACTTTTTTTTTTAGTTTATTCAGAAACCAGTCACAATAGTCACATAAACACATTACATATTAGCAATACATATAAAAATGTACTGCAAGAAAAGAAAACAATAACAAAAGACCAGGAGGTTCATAATTGTAAACTAAATAATGTTTACTTAATGAATGAATATACAAGAAAATTAAACTGCATACAACATAGCATAACCTAAGATAACTATGTTATTAAAACAACTTACTTAGCAATATTTTTTGAATAGCCAACGAATTTTGGAAACAATCAACATCAAAAAGGTGTTTATTATAGTAGCTAGGAGCTCGTCTGAAAAAGCAAATTAAGCAAAGCTAAGTTTTGTAGCAAATTAAGAACACTTTTAGCTAAATTTTATCATTTAAGTTATAAAGCGCCAATTACTATATTGAAAATAAATGTTTGTACTTTGCAATAGTTGACTCCGTATTGGGCTATGCACTCGATTGCTATGGTCTTACTTTGAAAAGTATCATCATGAACAAAAACAATACTTTGTCTAATTTCTTGCAGACTATTAATAACTTTTACTTCTAAAACACCTTAGATATTGTGTTACTTTCAAAATGATTGAGTAACTTTTTATTAGAACGAAAAATTCTCGAGAACAAAGCCTGAGGAAGCGACAACCCTAGTCCCGGAAATTAAGCATTGTTACAAAATGCTCATAACTTCTGAATAGCATAAAATCAGGTTGGGGAATTCACCACAGCACAAAGAGTTGTTTAATTAACTACTTTTTAGTACTAAGGTACAGCGGGGCAAATCTCGACTGGGGGCAAATGTAACTGATCCATTTTTTCCATGTTTTATAACGTTTGCTATATTAAATAGAGTGTACCACGCCTGTGTCACATTTATGGATTTTGACATAAAATTGAAAGTGCCAGCTACTGGTGATACACTGTCGAGCACTGGTACTTTTACCATGATCCCTCTTTAGCATGATAGCATTTCCCAACATATATCCACTTTTCCTTGCCAAATATGCATATAAAACTAAATATCACTTGCCATTAGCCCCTCACTAAATCTGTTTTCCACGTCAGTCGTCTGTTTACGAGCATTCGTAATCCAGGGGATAGCGAAACCTCTGATTGTTATACCAGGCCCGTAGCCGAATGGCGTTTCTGTGACGCGAAACGCCACCGAAACGCCGCAGAAATGTAGTCTGGCTCTGTCGCGCCAATACGCAAGAGCGATAGAGATAGATAGCTACGATAGAGATATAAGCGTTTGTGCATCCCGCAACGCACACAGGACCTCCGGGTTTATCTAAGGGCCTACCGAAATTGTCAAAATGGGTTTATTTAAGTACTTCTTTATTTATAACTCTTGCACATTCGTGTGGTAAAAAGGAAGCAGAGGTGTGATTTTTGCGCTAAAGTTAAGATTTTATAACACACTAGCTATCGGCCCACGGCATCGCTCGCGTTGAATTCGAAAATTGCGGAGTGCTCCATACTTGCAAACTTCTACCACTCCATTTCAGGGAGGTGAGGGGTTAGAAAAAACAAAAAGTAGCCTATGTCACTCTCCATCCCTCCAACTATCTCCACTTAAAAATCACGTCAATTCGTCACTCCGCTCCGTTATGCCGTGAAAGACGGACAAACAAACAGACACACAAACTTTCCCATTATAATATTAAAATAATATACAAGTATTGGGTTGGTAAGAAAGTAATGAGCGAATCATAACCAATATTGTAATTTTTATTTAATTTATTATTTTAATCATTTATCAAAAATATAACGGCCTTCGTTATCTACTACTTGTCTCCATCGTTCTGGTAAAGAATGAATAGCATCGGCGAAGAAGTTCTTAGGTTTAGATTCAAAAAACTCAGCTATGTACTGTCGTAGATGGGCTTGATCATCGAACTTTTTTTCATTCAAGGCATTGCTTAGCGATCTGAACAATGCGTAATCCGTAGGTGCCAAGTCTGGAGAGTACGGTGGATGAGGTATCACTTTCCAACCTAGCTCCAATAGCTTTAGCCGAGTCACTTTTGCACTGTGTGGGCGAGCATTGTCGTGTAAGAAAAAAACCTTAGCATGCTGTGGACGATTCTGACAGATTTTTTGGTTTAAATTTTCAAGCTGATTACAGTATACTGATGCGGTAACAGTCATTCCACTTGGTAGGAGTTCCCAGTGAATAATACATGAATATCCCACCAAACGGACAGCATAACTTTTTTCGGGTGAGGCTCTGTTTTTGGTGCCTCTATTCCTTTTTCGTTTGGAGCTAGCCACTGACGTTTGCGTGTGTGATTTATATATAAGACCCATTTTTCATCTCCAGTGATAAGATGGTCCAACCAGTTGAATGTGCGGCGAAAAGACAGAAGTTGTATGCAGATATCGGCACGGCGGTTTAGTTGATCTCTTTCAAGTTCGTGCGGTATCCAAACACTGTATTTGTAGTTTTTTCCCAACTCGTGTAAATGTGTTTCTATGGTGACATGAGAGCAGCCTAACTCGGTAGCAAGAGTACGACTCGTTAGCCTCGGATCTCCTTCAATTAAGGTTTTTAATTTGGCTACATCAATCTTCACCGGTCGACCAGACTTAGGTTGATCTGATAATGAAAAGTCGCCACTACGAAACCGCTGGAACCATCGTTTCGCCGTGGCCTCAGACACAACTTCAGGAGCAACACGCTGACATATATTACGCACTGCTTCGGCGGCTGAATGGCCAGACTGAAATTCATATAGTAAGCAATGCCTTACATGCACTTTTAATTCGTCCATTTTCATCCTTATATTAGCTCGGCGACAGCTAGTGAATGACTGACGAGAAACTGTGCGACTCGCCCTTTATATACTTTCGACCATAGAAGATTCTAGAACTCTCTCAAAAAATTTATGTGGAATTCAATCGATCGCTCATTACTTTCTTACCAACCCAATAGTATACTTACCTAGTATGGATACATACATGAATACAATCACGCCTGTACCCCATAAAGGTTCTATATATTTTATATATCTCTGGCCCCGTAGCCGAATGGCATTTCTATGACGCGAAACGAAAACGAAACGTCGCGAAAGGTAGTCTGGCTCTGTCACGCTAATACGCAAGAGCGATAGAGATAGATATCTACAATCGTTTCGTGAGCGTTTGTGCCATTCGGCTACGCACGCTGTTCTGAGAGGAGGCTACTCGGAAACTTGTAATTAGGTACTATACTTTGGACCGTTTTTGCAGTTCCGGTTTGGAGCGAGGTTTCTCATGTGGGCCGGTAACTTTATTTACTTAGTAGAGTAGGTATCGATTTTTATTTAACTACAAAACTTTGTACGCCCACGCTTATAAAGCACTTTGGTAAAGAGCTTTCAGTTCTTTGGAGATATTATTGGAGGAACATACCTGGAGCTGAGCGTTCTGAAAACTTGTACCATTTCATAATATTCTTTAGGTAAGTACGTACACAATGTACCAGTTCTCATGTGCTGGAAGCGCTGGTGGCGTAGCGGTAAGAGCGTGCGACTTTCGATCTGGAGGTCGCGAGTTCGAACCCCGGCTCGTACCAATGAGTTTTCGGAACTTATGTGCAAATTGTCATTTGATATTTGCCAGTCGCTTCGGTGAAGGAAAACATCGTGAGGAAATCGGACTAATTCCAATAAGGCCTAGTTACCCTTCGGGTTGAAAGGTCAGATGGCAGACGGTTTCGTAAAACTAGTGCCTACGCCAAATCTAGGAATTAGTTGTAATGCGGACACCAGGCTCCCATGAGCCGTGACAAATGCCGGGATAACACAAGGAAGCTGATCAATGAACCAGTTCTCACACTAGTGGGATAAAGTAGCACCATGTGTACTGAAGAAATGGTACACCCCTTGGGCAGTAAATATACGTAGATGGTATTTTATACAATCGTGATATAATACAAAGCTTTTCAGTCGAGTTCCATGTTTAGGCCACAGCAAGCTTCGTGGCCTAATAGTACGGTACGAGGGTGAAAAGCTTAATTATATCACTATTGTATATAATACTATGAGTCATCACCTTCATCGTCAATATCAAATGGTGCCACGTTTCATCTGCAACTATTGATGATGTACTAACTTTGGTTTATATAATGTGCAAACAACAGATGGACTACAATGTAAACTAAATAGACTTTCGTCCTTTGTTTAAGAACTTCTAATACTACATACATACAATCACGCCTGTTTCCCAGAGGGGTAGGCAGAGATCACGGATTTCCATTTACTACGATCCTGACCGACCACTTTCGCTTCACACACTTTCATAACGTTTCTCATACACGCTTGTCGGTTTCGAGTACTTCTGACCTGGCCTTTTTGCAATATTTCCCCGATTTGAACGAGAAAAGTTCGCCTAGGTCTTCCACTTCCAACTGATCCTTCCACTCTTCACACTTCTGATACTGTTTGATTCAAATGTTTTACTTGGCGATCAATTGGGATAGGATAGTCTACATTATTAGGGAAAAAAAAACCGGTCAAGAGCGTGTCGGGCCACGCTCAGTGTTTTTCAAAAACTGTTCAATCTATCTAGTTCAAATAAATTTTCCTAAAAAGTCTTTATTAGTTTTTTAAACTTTTGGAGCGATTATTTCCGAAAATATTAACAATATAAAAAATGATTAAAAAAAAAATCAATATCAAAATAATTTATTCAGCAAATAGGCCAAAGGGGCACTTTTACACGTCACATGTACATATTTAGAAAATATTTAAAATTAAATTGAAATTACAATTGATACTATTATATACTAATTCTAAGTTCTAACTAAAATTAACTCTATACAATTAATTAGAGATGTAGAAGGTCTCTAAATGTCGAATTACAACCAAGAACTACACTACATATAAAAAGTACAAATACAAAAAAAAAGTCTAATATTACTTTAGAGGTGCAAATGACTCTAAATGTCACAACTAAAGATAAAATGTATACTTAATCTAATTCTCCATAGAGATGTATATCAATCATATATTTAAAATATTCACTAAAAGAAAGGAAACAAACGACAACCGAACAAAGTGTCCTAATTTAATAAAGATTAGAATTAAAGTTACTAAGTTATAACAGCCCCAGTAAGCTTAAACAGACCGGTCTTCACAGACGGCACCCGTTCACGAGTATGACGCGTATCTCAGCCATCGCCTCCCTCAACCTTTATTCGGGAAGGTGGCGACCCGATCAACGACGCCTTTCCGCGTAAACACCTATTAATTTTTAAATACATACCTATCTAACAATATATCACACGTTAGGGTTGAAATGAAAATAAAAATCACTCCCTACTTTACGTGGGGGGTACCCTAAAGCCATAAAAAAAAAATTTCCACTTTTTATTTTACCACTTTATCGGCGTGATTAACATTACATATTGGTGCCCAGCTTTCTAGTGCTAACGGTCACTGAGACTATCCGCGGACGGACGGACAGTTAGACATGGCGAAACTATATGGGTTCCTGGTTTACTACGGAATCCTAAAAAGAGGTAAATTGTGCACACACAACTGGCTGCTTTAGTTTGATAGGTTCATTAAGACGCTACAGGAGCGAAAATGCTAAAATGGACCCCCCCCCTTTAAATATAGATTTATCGAAAAAAACAACTCAGTTAAAATATATTGCGAAAAAATCTTTAAAATCGAGGTTCCGCTCTCGACTGTTTTTCCTGTTGTGTTGTAACGAAAATTTTGAATACCACACCTTTTTTTGCGCCATAATCAATAAGGCCGGTTATGGAAATTTTGGATGGGCTCTGGCGTCTTTAAAAATAAGAATATCAAAAAAATCAAAACGGTCCGACACAGATAAAAATAATAATAATCCGTGTTGAAAAAATCATTGCTCTATCTTCAAAAACCAGGGAGAAAATAGTCGAGAGCGTTTGTATGGAGAATTGACCCCTCCTGTATCGTCTTAAATAAATTAAAATTAATCATTCAAGTTTTCATTCTCCCTCTTACTAATCGGTTGTGTAAGTTTCTTGCACTAATCAACAGCCGCCGATGCTATTTCGTACACATTTACCTTAATTCACGTAAACATTTACTGGAACATATATTATAAATCCAATAACCCCCACGCCACACCCACTTCCATTCTAACTTCCATACGCTTTGATATAGGCAATGGGGTGTAAATTTTACAGACAGTAGGTAACCTATTCAACTCTCGCAATCGCGTGCGCTTCGTAAGCGTATCGTTACTAGCTCCCCCTATCGCTCTTTCGTAGTGGCGCGACAGAGCCAGACTTCGTTTCTACCGCCACGTAGCGTGAACGAGTGTCCATTCGGCTAGGCCGGCAGCAGACCCATACCAGTCTCCCGAGTCAACAAATCATTCAAGTGTAAACTCTAAAAACTGGAGACAAAGCGCACTGGAGCGGCAAAGTTATACTTGTCGGTCTCCAGATATTTAAGTATAAATCACATATATTAAATTTTGTGAGCGGGGCCAGTTGACAAGGAATTAGGACCCTTATTTTGGGCACATGTGCGCTTAAGGTCAGATTCTCAACTTGTGTAAATGTCGTGACAAATATAATAAGCTAGGGTCTCCGATTATAATATATACGCGGCGTCTACCCTCAGCGTCAATGTTTGTACGTATGATGTATTTTTTATTTATATATATATATATATATATATATCGCTCTTGCGTATTGGCGCGACAAAGCCAGACTACCCTTCGCGGCGTTTTGTTTTCGTTTCGCGTCGCAGAAATGCCATTCGGCTACGGCATCGGCACCTGATTATCACGAACTTTGCCCCTACGTATACATACGGTATATATACAATAATAAGCAATTAACAACACAGACTACACAGCCCTGTTCGCAAGTTTCCAGACGTAAAAAGATACCTTATACTTCAATGCTAGTAAAGCACAAGTAAAGTTCTAACACGTAGGCATGAGAGGCAATAACGCGGTGTTAATGTGGAACTTTCTATTACCTAACTCCTCGCAAACTTTTATTTTATTCTTAAAAGCTTTGCAACTTTAAGCACCTAAACACTTAGGTGTGAATATCTACATCTATATTGAATATGGTTCTTATCTTATCTTAAATCTGCGGGGGCCCTTACGGATACACTTCGACCCATCGGGATCTTTTGTGCAATTACCCCCTACGATCCTAAGATCCTTCAGCTATTCAGGAGCTTCTCGACCATTTCCACGTATCGGATGATGAGACTCATGGGTAGCTCTCTGAAGTCCTTCAGTGCCAGGTAGCCTGCTCCGAAGTTCTTCATTCTTTGTCTGGCGAGGGCGTGACATTCACACATTAAATGTCTGACGGTCTCCATTGAATATGGTTTATTGTTAGCACTAAAATGTTTATTTAATTATACAAGAATGTTTAAGAGGCTACGGGAGTGAAAATACTAAAATGGAAAGGAGCCCCCCTTTCAATTTGGGAATTTTAATTACATATACTAGTGTTATTAACTAGATTGATCGAAAAAAAAACTGTCCCTACAGCACAACTTAGTTCAAAGATATTGCGAAAAGATCTTAAAAATCGAGGCTCCGCTCCCTCCGTTTTGTTTGTTTCCTCCTTCAAAACTTAATCAATCGTAACGAAAATTGAGAATCTGAATAACAATGAAATAATCTGTGTCTGACCGTTTAGTTTTTTTGGCTAATTGTTATCAATTTTGAATACCATACCTTTTTTTGCGCCATAATCAATAAAGCCGTTTTTGGAAATTTTTGATGGGCTCTAGCGTCTTTAAAAATGAGAATATCAAAAAAATCATAACGGTCCGACACAGATAAAAATTATAATAATCTGTGTTGAAAAAATCATTGCTCTATCGTCAAAAACCAGGGAGGAAATAGTCGAGAGCGTTTGTATGGAGAATTGACCCCTACCGTATCGTCTTGGCAACATTTTAATGGTAAACGTTTTAAGTGCTTATTACATTATTTCAGTAGTAGTTATAGTTTTTAAAAAAGCATGTAATATCTTTGTCTTTTTTGTGTGTAATATATTGTTTTCTATAATTTTGTTCATGTTACCTGTCGTGATTGTTTTTCACCGAATGGTTTAACCGGAAGATCAGCGCTGGAAGTCGCCAGCAATATGCTGAGGTTAAACCATTTCGTGGCACCTTCTCGTTTTTATGTGTTCCTATTTGTAATATTTTTCTCTTTTGTGTGTTTACGAATAAAATTTATTCTATTCTACTCTATTCTATTTGTCCTTATGTCTATTGTAAATAGAAATTAGAAGTTTAAAGTAAGCGCCACAGTAGACAAGGCCGTTGTATATAGTTTTAAGGCCAGTAATTCAACTCCAACCTTTCTGGTGTTTCGGGTGTCCAATGTCCATAGGCGGCGGGGCCGGTGATCGCTTAATATCAGGTGCCGTAGTCGAATGGCATTTCTGCGACGCGAAACGAAAACGAAACGCCGCGGAAGGTAGTCTGGCTCCGCCGCATCAATACGCAAGAGCGATAGAGATAGATATCTGCGAGCGTTTCGTTTCGTGAGCGTTTGTGCCATTCGGCCTCTCTTTTGCCTCCTATCTCATCAAAATAGACATAGACAATTAGACATAGACATTTTATTAACAATATTATAAATATTACACGTTCATCAATTATTTAACAGCAATTAAATTAATATTAATACAATTTCAGTCTAATTACCATTTCGAAAATGAAATTGAAAGATGCATTCATTGATTATATTACACACTAGCTTTTGCCCGCGGCTTCACTTGCGTTTGGAAAGAGACAAAAGTAGCCTATGTCACTCTCCATCCCTTCAGCTATCTCCGCTTAAAAAATCACGTCAATTCGTCGCTCCGTTTTGCCGTGAAAGACGGACAAACAAACAGACACTTTTTCCATTTATAATATTAGTATGGATGATAAATATGTCATTTAGATTTGTTAATGTGATTTTATACATAATTATTATTTTATTTCTATTATAAATTACTTGGTAGGTCAAAGAATAACTCTTATGTGTCATAGAAGGAGAAGGAGATAACTCTTATGTGTCTAAGAGCCATTTTCTTAACTTTTTTAAAAATTGGTGGGTCGGGTGGGGCCTGCATTTTTTATTTCTGCTAGGAGTTTGTTGAAAACTCTAGGTCCTTACGTGAGACATGATTTTAGATGACTTAGTCAGTTTGGTAGTATGAGTTTGGAGTTGATTTTTCGAGCCCTATCTAGTGCGAGTGATTTTTTGAACGGGTATGTGTCAAAATTTTCTTTGACGTTTTTGCCACTACTTTTGGTAAATTGAATTCCTTTGGGTAAAAATACCTAAGAAAGTGTTAATAGAGAATAATCGAGCTTTCTACACAATTCCAAAATCTAGACATAAAATTACCGTTATAATATAATAAAGACGCGACTTTAACTGTTATTATATATCGCCATCCCAAATTCCTTGTACAGGCATAATCCGACTAATGAAAATAGTTATTACCTCCCCCCCCACCCTCTACAATCTCTAAAAGTCTCGAGGCAATCGTACAATTTACTTCAAAAACATCTACACATTTTTTCACTTTATACCGACAACTTAAGGCTCAACATTGTACCGATATATTTGACGCACTGCAAATTTAGTCTAATAAAGGGAACGGCCTATGTAGGTAAACTCCAAACATTTACTGTAATACGTTAAGTGAGGCTTAGCTGTCGACGTAGACTAATATACTTTGCTCTCGAAATTGTCTTGGCATGAAATTTGTACACTTACTATCCTATTTTAAAGTTTCGCTAGTTTCGTACACTGATTATATTAAATAGAAAGACAATGAACATTTTGCTATTACCGTCGGAGACATCCATACTAATATTATAAATGGGAAAGTGTGTGTGTCTGTTCGTTTGTACCGTCTTTCACGGCAAAACGGAGCGATGATTCGACATGATTTTTTATGTGGCGATAATTGAAGGGATGGTAAGTGACATAGGCTACTTTTTGTCTCCTTCTGACCCCCCCCCACTTACAGTCAACCAATTGGAACCCTAGGCCACTGTAGAACTATGTCATAGTGACGTTATAAATCAGATTAAAGAAACCTCTTACTGCTTGTCATTTTGACATGGTTGTTGACTGTACCTAAAATGGGGGGTGGGACGTTTGCATGGACCATTCCGCAATTTTCGCGAATTTAACGCGAGCGAAGCCGCAGGCAATAACTAGTGTACTAACAATAATGTGCAATAACCCGTCCCGGCAACGCACGGGGATTATCATAAATGGTTATAGGTAGTAAGTTATCCGAAATATACATATAGACATACAATACTATACGATACCTTGGTGTATTGCTCGATTCTCACCTGACTTGGCGGCAGCACATCGAGTCACTTAAAACTCGTGTCCGTAAGTTCATGTTTGTCTTTCGCACATTAAGAAATGTTGCGTATCCCGAACTTTTGAGGACAGTCTACTTCGCTCTTTGTGAATCCATCCTATACTACTGTAATTCAGTTTGGGGAGGGGCGGCAAAGACCCACCTTATTAGCTTAGAAAGAGCCCAACGTTCTCTCCTTAAGGTTAATTACCGTAAACCGTCTAGATACAGCACTAAAGAGCTTTACGCAGATGCAAATATTCTCTCGGTTTATCAGCTACATTTCAGAAAAAATATGTACAATTACGGAAAACTGCATGATAAGGTCTTTGAAGCAGATACAAGACGCCGTCAGCGCTGGAAAACCCCAAAAAGACGCACAAAATTTGCTCAAAGATTTCACCCCTTTATTTGTCCGCTAGTTATGAAATCCTTTTGCAAACTCGATCCTACAAATAGACCTCCTAGCAAACGATATCTTACCAAGTGGCTTTCCCAGCTAGATTACCAAGACATTGAACTTCTTTTGTATGTGGCAAGCCAAGTATACGTATATATTTTATTTATGTTATTTAAACTTTGTTGAATGACACCAATAAGACCCTTTATAAGTATAATTACATAAATATCTACCTTTTTTCTTATTTTATTATTAATATCCTCGTATACATATAATAGTACATATATATAAATCTCTCACACACTAACAAATACATACCCGTACATTCAAGCAAATACTCGTACGTACACGCAGCTTAGAGTTAATACCAAACACAATTATTTAAATAAGCAATACACAAAAAATAAAAAATATTATTATTGTAAGCTTTTTGTACTTCTTTTGTATAGATATACAATATAGATTAAGGTACTAGTGCGACGAAACTGTGTCCTGTAACAGGGTTTCCTAGCTTAGGACACAGGGTCGTGATTTTCTGTAATTGTTAATTTATATAATAAACGTTTTTTTCATTTTTTCATTTTCATACCTATGCCACCGCGGAATTTTTTTGTAGACCTTTATTTTAAGAGGTCGGCAGGTGGGACTTAGTTTTATAAGATAGAGACAGTGATATTACATCGTAAGACCGTGACATACCGGGAGCTAAATTGCTGCCAGTCCGTACGTCGTTGCATTGTACACGAATGCGTGCCAAGCGTGCAGCGCAGTCTATGCGACCGCGAGCTTTGCGTACTCGTCAACCAATTGCATTGTAGCATTCCACTAAATGTGCATCAAACGAATATTTTTTTTTTTTTTTTTTTTTTTTTTCCTCCTTGCGTTATCCCGGCATTTGCCGCGGCTCATGGGAGCCTGGGGTCCGCTTTGACAAATAATCCCAAGATTTGGCGTAGGCACTAGAATATGTTCAGTCAAAATTATTTGAATCCCTTTAAAGTCTTTGTGTACTTATCGTGTGTTGAAGCACATGAATGCGCAGTTCATGATGTATTGTCTATATCAACCATCACTAAATGGAGAGTTTCATTTAAATGCATTAATTATGCTAATATACCTACGAAAAACCACAATTTGCAACAAAAATTAGTAATCTATTAGGCAACAATATCATAAAATCCTTTTAATTTTACTAGTGACCCACCTTTGCTTCGGGAGCAAAATGTATTGATATAGTTATTTGACTTATATTGATCGGGATATAGACCGTGATTACCTTAATGATTATTTGATTTTTTATAAGTGTAATGAAACTGACCGTGAATCATCCTCATAACGCCCACCATACAAAATTTTTGCCAAGGGATTTATTTTGATTCTAGGTGTACTTGAAATTGAGTTGAGTTTCATTTGTTAGAAAAATAGTAGAAACAAAAGAAATTCTACTTGTAACGAGAACAACACCGATCGACCACGGGTGCGCCATCTGTTGTAGCTGCGGTGCTTTACTCAGGCCACACACTCACGCACAGCGCGCACCCCGCACAACCAATAGATGTCGCCCACACACAGAGCAACCGGAAGATAGAACACGCGAACGTTTGGTCAACGTAGAAACATGACCCCCCGGCGTCGACCGAGTATCGTTGTACTCTCACAGTAGGAACTAGCTTACTGCACGCTCTATGCCTTAACCTTTGCTTAAGCATACGAGTGTCTTCTAGCTAAGTAACCCTACCTAGCCATACATGCATCCACCCATGCTGGGTCATGTAGGTTCAGTGAGGTATCACTAACTTGTAACCTTGTCAATAAAGTCCAGATTCGTACTCTCGGTTTTCTCTTCGCTTCGCCAAACGCCATCCCGCCTTACATACTTTATTTGTTTACATGAAAGTAAAAATTCCGTTGCAACCAAATGTACATCATATTAGGTTTACCCTTGAATCGCCGACAGACACTTGTTCGAATATTATTTCAAAGACAACGTTTCAAATAATTTAATTTCATCGACAGTTCATATCGTAGAACAATCGATACAAGTAAAATCAAACCGTAGACTTTTATTTCGCAGATTAGTTATTCCGAGTATACTTTATAATTATTATTATCGTGGTATTTCGTTTCGTGTTTTTTCATTTCATTTTGTTTTACATTAAATACAATTCATTACGCATAATATCATTTCAATTATAATTTTTTCTAAAATTCTACATATTTTAAACTGTTTGTTTGGTCACAGTTCTAACATAACCTAAACCTACTTTTGGAAAAAGGTTCGTTGTTGTGTAGGGTCGCAGTTCTAACCTAACCTAAACCTACTCTGTAAGCCGTTTGTTTCTGTGTGATCACATACAGTACTAACGTAACCTAAACCTACTCTGTAAACTGTTTGTTTTTGTGTTTGGTCACAGTTCAAACCTAACCCAGAAAAACCTAACTCAGAAAAAGAGGCTGAATCCTAGTTTTTTTTATCCTGCCCGTACTTAAAATCTAGCTCTACACATTCCATGCTTTCTAACGTTCTACTATTGACTATTGCACGTCGACTGTTTGGAGGGACACGGTACGACTGCATGATTTATGAGTCTGAGGCTAAGTACCCGCGATCGCCTGCCGAACTGTTCGAACTTGTTGACCAACCCTTGCCGTGCCTATTTAACCCGTGCCTAAGTTCTCCGGTTATCTACAAAATGTGGGTATTTTGAATTATTAAGTCGCACTCGCCGCTAAGCCGGCTTATCTCTGTTATGGCCACGGTGAGAGCTTTTCGGCCGGCCGCAGCCGCAGGCCGACTCGCAATTTTAATCTGAAAAGTATTGATAAAGGCGGAGTACATGTGTATAAACGTAACATAATAAACGGGTTACTAATGGATTACCGAAAGTGTGTTGCCAGATTTTTATATCCCAAAAATGTAAAAGGCAACTAACTACCTAATCATTTCCTAAATAATCATGTCACATATTAGGATGTTCGGATACACTATCTGGTGTTATTAATTAATCTAAGGGAAGACAATGTTCCTCCAAATGCCATAGCCATAGCTTAATTTTATTTATGTCTAGTAAAATATAAGAAAAGTTAAAACAAGGATGACAACCGGCCGTTCTGACCTACCCGTTGCCGTGGCTGTTGACGACTGGTCTGGCCTAGCGGGTAGTGACCCTGCCTGCTAAGCCGCGCCGGGTTCGAATCCCGGTAAGGGCATGTATTTGTGTGATGAGCACAGATATTTGTTCCTGAGTCATGGATGTTTTCTATGTATATAATAAGTATTTGTATATTATATATATCGTTATCTGAGTACCCACAACACAAGCCTTCTTGAGCGTACGTGGGACTCAGTCAATCTGCGAAAGAATGTAATATCATAATTATTTATATTTATGACTATTAAGACAGAAAGAAAAAAATAAGATTCACTTAGGTACCTACCTGGTAGTAAAAAAAAAACTTTATACTAGGTACACTGTCATAAAACTTTGTCGATTCCTTATTCTGTATTGGAGGGATGAATGCTTTATGAGCGTAATAAGCGGGACTGGATAGCGGCAAAGTGGGCAAAAAAATAAAATCCACCCGCGTTTTTTATCGAGGATGAGTTTGAATCGCTGAGTTCGCGGGAGTGAATGAGGTTCTACCTAAAATATAAGGATAGTAGGATTAGTAGATTGAACATGCTACTTGAATCTCTCCGTTTGTCTACACCCCGTTTTTATTGAATTCCGTTAACTTTCAGAGGATACGGTAGCGAAAATGCTAAAATGGAAAGGAGCCCCCCTTTCAACTTGGGAATTTTAGTTAAATATACAAGTGTTATTACCTAGATTTATCGAAAAAAACTGTCCATTAAGAACAACTTAGTCAAAAGATATTTCAAAAAAATCTTTAAAGTCGAGGTTCCGCTCTCGATTTTTTCCTCCTTCAAAATTTAATCAATCGGTACGAAATTTGAGAATCTGAATAACAATGAAATAATCTATGTCGGACCGTTTAGCTTTTTTGGTTAATTGTTATCAATCTTGAGTATCACACCTTTTTTGCGCCACAATGAAAAAGGTCGTTTTTGGAAACTTTTGATTGGCTCTAGAGTCTTTAAAAATAAGAATATCAAAAAAATTAAAACAATCCGACACAGATAAAAATAATAACAATCTGTGTTGAAAAAATCATTGCTCTATCTTCAAAAACCAGGGAGGAAATAGTCGAGAGCGTTTGTATGGAGAATTGACTCCTACCGCATCGTCTTAAGGGAAGATTCTTTACATCAAATACAATTAATTTCTCTAAGAAACTAGCGTCTTAACTCTTGCGGTTAACTCAGGATTACACACTTTTTATATAATAAATTCATTTATTATATAAAAAGTGTGTAATCCTGATAATGAACCTAACGACATGTCGAATTTAACCACAGAATATATAGTAGTACAAGTACAGAAGGCTCACTCCTTTGATGTTCACAAAATGCCGCCATTCAAAATTCTTACCTACATTAACAAACGGACCGCACGCGAGCAGCCGACATTGAATCCTATTGCGCCGCGCGAAGGTCGTCACCACTGAATGGGCCGCGAACTCGCGGCCGCCGGCATGTACCATTACGGCAATCGCGGAGTGAGCCGCCCCTGATTTAACGGAAAACAAAAAAAAACACGGTGTAGAGTTAGGTAAACAGTAAAATGTATTTATAGTGCTGGTTGCTACCGGCTACGGGTTATACGTTTATGAACCTTTCTATTGAATCATTTATACATTTACATTTACAATCACGCCTGTTTCTCAGAGGGGTAGGCAGAGATCACGGATTTCCATTTATTACGATCCTGACAAACCACTCTATCTATTGAATCACTCTTATTAAAAAACCCGCATAAAAATTCGTTGCATAGTTTTAAAGATTTGAACATACATTACATAAATAAATAAATAAATATTATAGGACATTCTTACACAGATTGACTGAGGCCCACGGTAAGCTCAAGAAGGCTTGTGTTGTGGGTACTCAGACAACGATATATATAATATATAAATACTTATATACATAGAAAACATCCATGACTCAGGAACAAATATCTGTGCTCATCACACAAATAAATGCCCTTACCGGGATTCGAACCCGGGACCGCGGCGCAGCAGGCAGGGTCACTACCGACTGCGCCAGACCGGTCGTCAAAACATACATAGAGACAGATATTTATCAATCAAAATATTAATAATAAATTACACTGAAGTTAACGGACGATGCCACAGAAAATCATTAAATCATTTTGACACCGACATATCCGATCCATCTAGAGCTAAATTAAGTGTCAGACGTATCTCATTTCGTTCATTTCATTTATTTCGCAAAAGAATCAAGTATTATGATTTCAGATCAAAATTTTTTTTATCTATTCATAGCACTGCAGAGATATTCAATTTAAATCATATTTTACGTCTATCTCTCTAGTTGGGCTCGTGCTATATTCGAACCCCTCGCTAATGCAGTTAAATCCGGAAGTGGAGATTTGTGGAGTGTCTATCCGCTCCGCTAAGCAGGCTTCGTTGGCGAGATTTAAATAATGCTTTAAAGTGCTGTAGTATAATGAAGTGCCCACTCATAAGTTATAATTATAAGTGCAACCGCCATTACGGTAGGTAGGTACTTTCTAGTTTGTAAATTGAAAACAGAACTAATCTAGTCAATTAAGCGAAAAAGTTAATATTTTATTCTTTTACACCTGTATAGTTACGTCACAGTATAATAAAAAGTAATATCGTACAGTATGGCCACTCCCGTTCTCCGCTGAAAGTGCCACCCACCCCCTCTCGGTTACCTCACAGTTACCGCCTGCCAAAAACGCGAACAGTCGACCTGTCATATCTCACTCATACAGGCGTGGTACGCGTTCACATACACGAGCTTAGAATGTGTGCTAGGAACGCGCCTCTTTCATATATTTGATCGCCAGTGTCCGAGATGTGGTTATGTGGATAACATCCCTAAACAAGATTTGAACAAAATATTGTTAATCATTATCTTTGCGCTTTCCCGGCATTTTACCACGACTCATGGGAGCCTGGGATCCGCTTTGACAATTTTATTTATTTTATTTATTTATCTGACCTTCCAACCCAAAGGGTAAACTAGACTTTATTGGAATTAGACCGGTTTCCTCACGATGTTTTCCTTCACCGAAAAGCGACTGGCAAATATCAAATGATATTTCGCACATAAATTCCGAAAAACATTGGTGCGAGCCGGCTGCCGTGTCATACCTATGTCATGTAACTTGAGTTACATGATATACGCGTAACAAGTTTTATTCGTGTTTTTATGAAAGTCTTTACCTACCAAGTGAAAAAAAAATCATAAATCTCTTACCAATTCCTCATACGAGCTTGTCACTAAACTCGTGTAACTCCGTTTTTGCCCTAGTGAGCTGTGGCTATCTCCCGTAACTAACAGTTACAGTAGATAGCCACGACACGCCTTTTACGCATCGAGCAATTTGGAACTCAGTTACAGTACTTAGGCACGACAGACTTAGTCTTATATTATAGGCAGTCATAGAAGACTCTGCCTTATATTATAGGCAGACATAGAAGTTTTTGTGGCAAAATAAAGTGATTGAAAAAATTAAATATTGACAAATATATTATCGATATGATAAGAAGCTAGCTACCGTAAACGGCACGCGGTCTTAGTCTCAGTGTAGTTAATAATCTAACCACAAAATTAAAATTTTGAAAAAACCCCCGACCGCGACCTAGTGGACCGATTTTCATGAAACGTGGCTAAGAACACTCCCGACTAACTCAGCTTTCAGACAAAAAAAAAACTAAATCAAAATCGGTTCATCCGTTCGAGCGCTACGATGCCACATACAGACACACACACAGACAAACAGACAGACAGACAGACAGACATACATACATTAGTTTTTGCGTCGGGGGTTAAAAGGCAACTATCATGATAGTAATAAGGTTCAAATCCATAAAAAGTCATTTCGGAGATAACACGTTTTGTCATCATCTTCGAAAAAAGTTACCTGCATACTGCGAACTGTTCCATAAATTTGAACCTTATTGCTATACGGTAGTTGTTTTTTAACTACACTGAGACTTTAGCGCGTGCCGTTTAAAAGGGACTTAGCCACGTGAATAATAGAAACAAAGGCTTTTGTTTAACAGATTACGGCAAAAACCAAAACAACATCTCAAAAAAATCATACTATACCAGAACATGCAAACAAAAACTGGAACAGGACAAAAAACGCAACAGCTTACAAGTCATTGCTCCTTCCTTTATTATCTATCCATCCCATTGTATTGTTGAATGTGGGTTACTAGGCCAGTAGTAATAAGGAGGTCACTGACCCATATTTCGCTAAACAATAGTACGGATAGATAACAAAAGATTTGGGTCAACCTGCTAACAAAAAAGGTGCATTGTTTATCTACAATTTAGGTCAGTAGTACAATCCCTTGTTAAGTTTATGCCGTAATTTATAAGAACGTAATAAATATAAATTTAACATCATATTAAGGCTAGATCTAGATGTGATCTAGATTACATACCTATATAGTTATCTGATCAAACATTCAAATACTATATACAACGTGCTTTTATTGAATTCCGACAACTTTAAGTGAAGGTTTGTTTATTAGGTCAAATAATTTTTTTTCCCTCACTAGCTAGGAAACACGTGTTTTGTCCTTTAATACCAGCGGGTAAAAACTCATTTTATCCACTAGTGGGTAAAGTAATTTGACCTTAAATAAAGTCAAATTAGTTGTTTTAAAATTGATAAAAGTAGGTGAATCTAGTAATAAAGATGATTTACCACCTGTGGAACTACTAGAAGCAGTGATAAACGCATTTTTTGCGTTGTAGTTTCCTCGCTATAATGAGGGGAAAAGTTTTGTGTTACACTCGGGTGCAAATGTATTTTACTTCTCGTGTGTTAAAAAACTCGCAAGTTCAGGATTCTATTCTCGAACCACTCGCTTTGCTCGTGGTTCAACTATAGAATCCTTTCACTTGCTCGTTTTTCAATTCCACACTCGGCGTTAAAATACAACTTTGCCCCCTTGTATAACAAATAACTATTAAGAAACTGCTGTGTTAAACTCTTATTAAAAAAAAAAATTACTGAACACACGTGGTTCAACATTTACCACTTTCTAATGTTATTTGTTTTGACATGTGCCGTCAGACAATTAAAACGAATTAATTAATTTATTATGTACGAAAACAAAAAAGGATTTATTTTTTATATACTGCGTGTTTTCTGTTAATGGGCCTAACTATGTGTTGAATTTAACGGGAAACGAAAAAAACACGATGTATAATTATTAATTGATTGAATTACAACATTACTACAACAATAAACTTGTATCTAAGCCAACTGAGAAAAATATTTTAGTTAACGTGTCGTGCCCAACTACTGTAACTTGAGTTACAAGACGTCGCAAAACAGACTTTGTATGGGGACCCTGTCGTGCCTAACTACTATATAGCCTATAATTTTAAATATATCCAAAAAATATGTTTTTTTTGTGCATCTACATCAGCATTACACTTACTACAATGTAACTGTATAGTTTTTTCTTTATATTTCCACACCAGTATTGAATGCAGATCGAATTACCAAAAAAAACTTTAAACTGATTTTACTCAAAACTATGTTTTTCGAGTTACATGAGATAGGCGTGACACGGCAGCCGGGGTTCGAATCGAACCCACGACCTCCGGAACGAAAGTCGCACGTACTCACCGCTAGGCTACCAGCGCTTCACAAAATATATATTGTTAATATCTGAAATAATAAAATCAAATATTCCACCCGCCTCTTATTATAAATACGTATGTAATATGTATTATACTCGAACCTATCCGCGCGAATGCAGTGAAACCCAGAAGTGGGGAATTGTGAAGTGTCAGTCCGGTAAGCTACGTCGGCGATATTTAACGCTCCCGGGCGAGCCGGCAATGTCTGTTACATAGTGATGTGCTACTGTTTGCCGAAACAAGTCCTTAACAACCCAACATCAACAGTTTTAAGAACAAATTAGACAAACATAATAATATGAGATAAACCTAGAAAAAGATACCAGGATACAGGCCATATCAGTTGTTTTTTCAACTGCCTGCCTGAATTATATAAATAATAATAATAATAATAATAATAATTAACCCCCGACGAAAAAAGGACGGGGTGTTATGAGTTTTACGTGTCTGTCTGTGGCATTGTAGCTCCCGAATGGGTGAACCAATTTAGAATTAATTTTTTCGTGTGAAAGCTGAATTAGCCGAGAGTGTTCTTGGCCATATTTTTTTTTTTTTTTTTTTAATTTATTGAAAACAAAGATTACAGTTATACAGTTTCTAGTTTTTGTGGGTTCGTATCCAGGACTTTTTCTCTTTTTTTTTGTTTTATTATTATACATAAATGTTATATGTACAGTCCACAAAAAAGATTAAAAACCTATTCTCTTAAATCGTAATAATTTTTGGGTTCTTCCAACTCAGAATTTTTAACATAATTATCCTACTCAGATATTTTAAAAATTTCGAAAAAGTATAGATAAATTTTAGTTTCCTAAATGCGTGGTTTTGTGATTCAAATGATTTTTTTTTCTAATTGTTTATTTTCGATTGAGCAAGGGTATTCAAATCGCTTTTGAAATCTTAAATTAGTAAATGAAAATGCAATAGTTAACTGAGTAACTTAATGCTTTAAAAACTCAAGTGGCCTTCTGTCTTTTTTATCTAACGAGTAATTTCGAAAAAATATTATATTGACCGATGGTATTAAAAGTTATGTTTTATATCTTAACTAAATAAATGGAAATCAAAATGAGAATAAAAAATCAATACGTTCTCTAAGATAGAATTGATACCTTCGGCTCTCCCTTCTTGCTCGGTCAATAAAAAAATACGAAATTTATATCCAAAAAAAATACAAAAAGTTGATAGAAGCCCGGGATTCAAATGTAGCTTCACGGCGTGACAGACGACTGTTCACCAACGACGCCATATTTTTTTTAGATTACATAACACGCAGTTTTCGACGAAATTAGGCTAAACATATATTAATTAAAATATAAATAATAATGTAAAATTACTCTCTATAATCGAAGTGGAAGAATTCGTTGTTTCACCAAAGATAATCTACCAGACATAATAAAGGATTGTATTGTATTATTGTATGAAAATAAAGCAGAGCATAGCAATATAGTTAAATATTCCTCTAAAAATATATAGAAAACTTAATAAATTCAAAAAAGTTCAAATGATTAAAAAAAACTTTGGAATGGAACTCGGGATCTGCTGCATCATATTAGTCAGTAATTTGACCGAGACGCCATTTCGATTTACACTAGCAGTGTCGAAATTCACGATATGTATCTTTATTGACAAAATGCGTCATTATTTCTGAGTCTGCCGGCGTAATATGATTCCAATTTTATCACTTATCCACGTGGATAAAGCATCCGTCACGCTTTGGTAGGTATGTCAGTGTGAGAGTGACAGTTGTCTTATCCACGTGGACAAGTGATAAAATTGTAAGCATGATACGCCGGCTGCTTGAATTAACTAAACCAATATCTTTAACTTTAAATAATTACTTGTCAAGAGCCAAGTGTCACTGATGACAATGTCAACTAAAAATGCGCGAAATATGACGGCTCTGTGTCTGTACACAAAATTTGTCACGCACATTTACGTAAAATTAATAAAAAAATCACATAGATTTGTCTATGATTTCTGTATGAAACAATGTATTTCATTTAATACCGCGACAATGGATAATGTAAAGTAGATGTATGCGCATATTTTTATTTAGTTGTAGTATGCGGTGACTAAATAAATCGGAGCGGCTTTTTGTATGGAAAGCGAACCACCTTAAGTGGTAAACCTCGTACACATACATGCTATCCGATGTGTTGGCAAGAAAATAAATAAATATTGGGGACATCTTAAACAGATCAACTTAGCCCCAAACTAAGCAGAGCTTGTACTATGGGTGCTACGCGACGATATACATACTGAAATAGATAAATACATCCATACTAATATTATAAATGGGAAAGTGTGTGTCTGTTTGTTTATCCGTCTTTCACGGCAAAACGGAGCGACGAATCGACGTGATTTTTTAAATGGAGATAGTTGAAGGAATGGAGAGTGACATAGGCTACTTTTTGTCTCTTTCTAACGCGAGCGAAGCCGCGGGCAAAAGCTAGTACCTATATACATAGAAAACATCCATGACTCGGGAACAAATATCTGTGGTCATCACACAAATAAATGCCCTTACCGGGATTCGAACTCAGGACCGCGGCTTAGCAGGCAGGGTCACTACCGACTGAGCCAGACCGGTCGTCGAAAATGTATGTCGGGCAAATGAGGTCAATCTCACAGCAAATAGGAAGGCATGACGAAATCTTACGAATGCTCATGTCTCTGGGGCGCTTTAAGACAAACAAAAACAAAAAAGTTACGTCGTTTTAGGAAACTTTTTAAATAATGCAAAAGAGTGGGTAAATTGAAAACTCTCGAATTTTATACAAAGCCTACGAGTACCTATTCTTTTTTAATCCGCAACCCAAGCATTCTTTAGTGTGTGACTTGAACTAGTTAGTCTATGTAAGAATGTAAAATTTATTTATTATTTTGTTTACACACTATTCTCCTAATTTATAAAAACCTTAAGAAATTGGCTTCTTGAACGGTGCGGTGCTTCTATAGTAATAAGGAATTTTTAAATAATATAGAGTAGAAGTTTGTATAATGTTGTATTTACTGTTGATAATGACTGTAAATATATAATGCCTCATTAAAATATGTTTTTCTACTCGTCGACTTTAATCTGTCAATTAGGACACCACAGACTAAACTATACGTGCTGACTTTTCAGTGTTGGATAGTCTTTGCACTTAGTCAACTATAATATTTCATTACACTTCACTTTAGTTAACTGGAAAAAAATCAAAAATAAAACTTTATACAAGTTCTTTACTAATTTGCGATACCTGGTAAATTTTTCTGCATCTGAAACACATGTTTTTTATTATCTATCGCGTTATCGACCAATCAGAGACGGTTATTTTATTACAAACAATTGGTTACCAGATACCTAATTCGATGTTGATACAACGGTGAACCAAACATTAATTTTAACTTGAATGATGATATTTTTCGTCCATTGATGACGAAGACGATGTCATCTCCGAAACGTCGGGTTAAATGTAAACGTAAGTTTTACGCGATTAAGTCCCGTTTTAATTTAATAATATCATAGAAAAAGTATTGTATACCTACAATAGTGATATAATTAAGCTTTTCACTCTCGTACCGTACTATTAGGCCACTCAGCAAGCTTCGTGGCCTAAACATGGTACTCGACTGAAAAGCTTTTTATTATATCACGATTGTATAAAATACTATAAATTGTACTTATTATTTTAAGACACCTTCATAGATTTGTTTGTACACGGTTAAAAAAGGTGAACCAAATGACTGTTTACTTCTTTAAGATCTGTAAACCCTAATACCTATTTTTGCAAATAAATTATTGATTGTTTTGTTTGTTTGTTCAGGAAATGATATGATATAAAATGTAACTGGACATCACTACCACCACCCAGCAGACATTGTGTGACCTAAACGATGAGATTTATGACCAGTTAGCAGTTACATGACTTGTGTTTACTTGTACTTAAACTAGCACAGACTGAGACTGCTGACTATATTATTTATGAAAATGTTCTGCTGATCGTATTGTACACATGTAATTATATTATGTATAACTGCCTACCAGTGTACCAGTTTTATTACGTTCTTTTTTCGTTCTTTGGTTTATTATTTTATTTTTATTATGACTATTTATTAGGACCTAGAGCGGGTACCGGGTACTTTTGATTAATTTTACAAATAAAAAAAATATATTTCAGTTTGTAAATAATTAAAATCGGACTAAATATGTACTTATTTGTTTATTACACATGAAACTTTTCATTCTTTGCCAGTCTAAAATAAAATCTGAAATGAGTGCAGCTGGGTGGTGCATGAAATGATAGAACTGAACATTTTCTCCTTTTTAGGGTTCCGTAGTCAACTAGGAACCCTTATAGTTTCGCCATGTCTGTCTGTCCGTCCGTCCGTCCGTCCGTCCGTCCGTCCGCGGATAATCTCAGTAACCGTTAGCACTAGAAAGCTGAAATTTGGTACCAATATGTATATCAATCACGCCGAGAAAGTGCAAAAATAAAAAAATGAAAAAAATATTTTATTAGGGTACTCCCCCTACATGTAAAGTGGGGGCTGATATTTTTTTTCATTCCAACCCCAACGTGTGACATATTTTTGGATAGGCATTTAAAAATGAATAAGGGTTTACTAAGATCGTTTTTTGATATTATTAATATTTTCGGAAATAATCGCTCCTAAAGGAAAAAAAAGTGCGTCCCCCCCCCCCTCTAACTTTTGAACCATATGTGAACCATATGTTTAAAAAATATGAATAAAATCACAAAAGTAAAACTTTACAAAGACTTTCTAGGAAAATTGTTTTGAACTTGATAGGTTCAGTAGTTTTTGAGAAAAATACGGAAAACTACGGAACCCTACACTGAGCGTGGCCCGACACGCTCTTGGCCGGTTTTTTGTACATGTTTTTTTTTATTTCAAAGAACAACACATTTCAACATTACCCGACATTCACAAGTTGTTGTGAATCACAACCCCCTTTCATTATCGAAGTAGGATTTTTTTGGCTCAAGTTTGATTTTTGGCTCAATATTTAATAGTTAGTGAACCTACCCCTAATAGTCAACTAGCCCCGGTCTCCCCTACTTATACAAATTCAGACGGCACACAACATTATCAGATCTCAACACAACTTATCACCGAGCTCACTGAAGATAAGCTCCTCAGTATTTAAAATAAATACAGTAAATACGTAGAAAGAGAAACGTAAAATAAATACTAGGATTACTTTGTGGTGTGTCTACACAAGTATTTTATTAAATGCGCTGCTAGCGAGCAGCGTTGCACTGAAAATACTAACATGACAAAGACATTCTTTTTACAAGCTTTTACTTTTTTTTTAGGTACTTAATTCAATTTATCATGTTTTATTGAATAAATAAGCAAATAAAGCAAATAATAAGTACAAAAAAAAATCCACAGCACAGGCTTCGTCAAATATAGTATCTATGTCATGTCAAGTAGGTTATTAACATATTATATAATAAAAAAAAGCTTTTACTTATTTAACTTAAAATATAAGTACTTATGTGTACGCTCGGGTGAAATCTGTCGACTCAATTTTGAAATATATCTTTAACCGATTACCGAAATATTATATGCGAATCACGCGACAATGCAATATTATGGTATCATGAAGCTGTTCTGATGATGGAGGAGAAAGGTTGCCATAGGACTTCTTTAATGAACTGGTGCCGTAGCCGAATGGCATTTCTGCGACGCGAAACGAAAACGAAACGCCGCGAAAGGTAGTCTGGCGGCTCTGTCGCTCCAATACGCAAGAGCGATAGAGATAGAATATCTACGAGCGTTTCGTTTCGTGAGCGTTTCGTGCGCGTTTGTACTATTCGGCTACGTACCCTGTTGTATTATCGAGTAAGGGTTATAATGTAATAAAAGTCTCGGAGAGCAGTAAATGAATGAAAAGTACAGTTGGTGATAAAAGCTTTTGCCAAAAATGTTTTGTTTTTACAAATATCAACCCTTTTTTTGTTCTTGTGCGATGTCCCTTTTCTATTTATTAATTTTAGGAACTACCGTTACATAGTAGTGGTCCTAGTCATACTTAATAATTACTTAACTTAAATACCTACAGAGGTAAAAGAGTTAAGATTTTTATTTCTATTCCTGATAAATAAATAAAATAAAATAAAATAGCCTTTATTTCACTATCCCTTCGCGTGTTGCGTGCTAAACACTTACATCTAACTGTATAAACATTTAACTGTGTAAAAGTATATACTTAATTAAATATAGTTTGTTTCACTTTTTATTATATTTTGGGATCCCCTTCTGGGTAAAGGCCTCCTCCAGTTTTTGCTATGCCTCTCGATCTTGGGCTAAATAATGACATCCCATGCCGGCAGTTCTCTTTATGTCATCCGCCTAACGCTTGAGTGGGCGTCCTGAGTGTCTGTCACCACTTCCAGGGTGCGTAGCCAAATGGCATTTCTCCGACGCCAAACGAAAACGAAACGCCACGCCAGTTAGTCCGGCTCTGTCGCGCCAATACGCACGAGCGATAGAGATAGATATCTACTAGCGTTTCGTTTCGTGAGCGTTTCGTGAGCGTTAGTGCCATTCGGCTACGCACCCTGGTCCTCTCCATTCTGTCACCCTTTTCGCCCATCTTGAGCTATCGTAACGGGCAATGTGCCCTGCCCATCTCCATTTCATTTTGACATTGAGTAGGCTTCTCTCCATAGCTCTTTGACAAACTGAAATCTTTTGGGCATTTTTTCTGCTAAACTCTACTATTCCTGATACTTTTTTTAATTAAAAGCCCTGTATGCAGCGTTTGTCGGTTTAAAGGATTTATAAATAGAAGTTCAAACTCGCCTCAGGATTATAACTAGTGCACGCTGAAACAATTTTAAAACATAATAAAACTTTTTTATCCGCGATTTTTGAAACTTCCTAAGTCTTGTAAATACAGTTTTGAATTCCTTTTTCGTTTAACTACGTTCTAGGTTACTAAAAGTTTCCATAAACTACGCTTTTTAGAAAACAGCCGGCATAAAGGCGTGATATTAAAACGAGCGTGTAGAAATTGTAACACTTATAACGGCTACGAAGACGAGGAGAGACGAGAGGCGGGTACGAAGGGCTTATTGTATGTATACCGGGGGCCCATTTCTCAAAACTGGAAGCACAGAATATATAATAGTACAAGTACAGAAGGCCCACTGCTTTGATGTTCACGAAATGCCGCCTTTTTAAATGCCTACAAATTTTTTACAAAGAAACCAGCCGCACGTGCGCAGCGTCGGGTGATAGGGTTGCCTATGGATTAAAACGAATTAATTACTCAGATAAAATTTTATACTATTATATTTAAGTCTTGGGTACTTTCTAGGTATATATACAGTATTTTGGTTTAAGTTCCAACTTTGAACTTTTCCGTGGGACTTAATCTAGATCTGTGTAAGAATGTCCTATGGTACATATTTTATTCATGATGTCTATTTACACATTCCACACGCGGACATCGCATTTGAACCTTAAAAAAAAACTCGCGACGTAAAATAACAATAGAAAGTGCGAACGTGCGTTCACCACTCCGCTAACGCGCACCACTCCTGATTAGGCCGCGAACTCGCGGCCGCCGGAATGTACTTGTAGCACGGCGATAGAATCGCGGAGTGAGCCGCCCCTGCTGGAAGTTACAAGTAACAAGCGGAAGTCTCTTTCCAACTTGTCATATTAGACATTGACAACCACTTGTAAATTGTAACTTGTAGCTTCGAGAAATGGGCCCCATGGCTAACATATTTATATCAGCGTAGTTGTTTAGTGCCGCTATTGGTTTATAAAATATACTAGCTTTTTCCCGCCGCTTCGCTCGCGTTATATTCGAAAGTTGTGTAATGCGCCATATAAACTTCTACCCCCCATTTTAGGGAAGCGAGGAGTTAAAAAAGAGACAAAAAGTAGCCCATGTCACCCATCCTCCCCTTCAACTACCTCCTCTTAAAAAATCACGTCTATTCGTCGCTTCGTTTTGCCTTGAAAGACGGATAAACAAAGAGACACACACACTTTCCCATTTATAAATTTTATATAATATTAGTAAGGATAGTTACTACCACAGAATATATAATAGTACAAGTACAGAAGGCCCACTGCTTTGATGTTCACGACATGCCGCCTTTTTAAATACCTACAAAATTCTAACAAAGAAACGTGCCGCACGTGCGCGGCGCCCGGCGATAGGGTTGCCTATGCCTTAAAACGAATTAATACTCAGATAAAACGTTACACTATTATATTCAAGTCTTGGATAATTTCTAGGTATATTTATAGTATTTATATATTTTTGTTTAAGTTCTAACATCACAAGTCTTATTGAATCTTTTCGAGGAACTTAATCAATAGTAGATCTGTGTAAAGTGTCCTATGGTATTTATTTTCTTCATGATATCTATTTACCTAAGCATTACTAGCCATTCCACACGCGGACATCGCATATGAACCTTAAAAAAAACTCGCGCCGTAAAGTAACATTAGAAAGTGCGAACGTGCGTTCCGTGAGAACGCGCGCCACCCCTGATTAGGCCGCGAACTCGCGGCCGCCCGCATGTACTTGTAGCGCGGCGATAGAATCGCCGAGTGAGCCGCCCCTGTTACTACTTACTAGTAAGTTTATTTTAATAAGATTATGTATCCGACTGTGTAATTTAAGTATTTTATATTTATTTATTTAAACTTTATTGCACAATACAAAAAGTACAAATGGCGGACTTAATGCCAGATGGCATTCTCTACCAGTCAACCATATTATCTATTGGGTTAAAATAACAAGTATGAAATTCTTCGGCTCACAATATTTTAACAGTTATATTCCAATGAGGCAGTTGTGACGCGTCTCTCCGGTAAGATTTGTGCTAAATAAACATATCTGGGGTGTAAGAATATCGCAAGCTCGAATATTTATCGCTGCGGTATTCACTCACTCACAGTAAGGTACCCAGAGTTAATTACTTAATTAATGAGAGTAGTCAGCAGTGTCAGCACTACAAAACCGTCACTCTAATTTTCCCGAGCGTTCGCATTTTGTTGAAACTTACACCCGTTAGCACCTTAATGTTTCTACTAATGTTTCTACGCGTAAGTTTTATTGTGTGAGTTGTGTAAACCGGCCATTCAGAGTCGAAACCGAAGTGCTGCGGTGTTGGATGTACATATTCCAGTTGTATACCTAGTCAGACATTACGCTCAAAAACTACGCTTGCGGAAACCGCGAGTTCACAGTTCGCGCTCAGCGCCGTATCGTAACTGTTATCTCTGTCGATGGCTTATATCCTGACCGGGATTTAATACGACAGCGAGAAGATGACATTTTTTTCCTTTTTACATAATTTTGACAGTGTCGACTTGCTCCAACGATTGCGTATTTATTGACCGGGATATAGACGCAGTCGAGCTCCCGATATTTCGACGCATCATCATGATCACGGAAAACTGACGAAGGCGGGTGGATGTTAAATAAAGTTGCATAGACAGCGCGCGATCTACCCTCCTTCGCACGCGTCGGCTGCGTTCACTTTCAGCGTTACCACTGGTCGCATTCACACTCGATGGTCTGTCCAAACACACTACACTCACAGTGTCACTACGTTTGTTCAATTCTGACTTCACCGGTTTTTTACACAAACAAATCACTGGATTCCATACATTAGATAGTTTGAAGCCATCCTCACGATTGAAATTTTTATATTTGTGAATCTCAATGGCTTCTCTTACCAATCTCGGTATGTAGTGGCGTTCCGTCGAAATTACCTTAGGACTATGCAACTCGATCCAATGATTTGCACCCGACTCAATGAGATGTTGAGCAATAGCAGACTTGCGAGTATCGTTCTTTTTGACTGCAGCAATGTGTTCTTTAATTCTGCAGGCAATAGTGCGCTTGGTCTGCCCTATGTAAGAACTGCAACTGCACTCAACTTTGTACACACCAGGTTTTTCCAGAGGAAAATTGTCCTTAGGTAATTTCGACGGAACGCCACTACATACCGAGATTGGTAAGAGAAGCCATTGAGATTCACAAATATAAAAATTTCAATCGTGAGGATGGCTTCAAACTATCTAATGTATGGAATCCAGTGATTTGTTTGTGTAAAAAACCGGTGAAGTCAGAATTGAACAAACGTAGTGACACTGTGAGTGTAGTGTGTTTGGACAGACCATCGAGTGTGAATGCGACCAGTGGTAACGCTGAAAGTGAACGCAGCCGACGCGCGCGAAGGAGGGTAGATCGCGCGCTGTCTATGCAACTTTAACATCCACCCGCCTTCGTCAGTTTTTCGTGATCATGATGCATGCAACTGCATCGAAATATCGGGAGCTCGACAAAAATCAAAAAGGTAATCACGGTCTATATAGTAAGGCGGCGGAATTGAAAAAAGTCGTCTAGTTTTGAAGTTGATGTGACTGGAGAGTATACTGCTGACAAGTGGTATCGTTGTGATCGGTAGACTTTACTGAGTACGAAATAATGACTTGTCGCATTCTCAGACTGTGGGGGGGTTAACTATGACGTCACAAAGATCGCGGTCCCTGGTTTCAATTTTTTGCCAATTTGTCTAAAACACCTTATTCAATTTTGAAAAATGAGGTGTCGATTGAAAGCATATAACATGCTGATTAAGATTTCTTATATGTGAAAAGTATAGTTTTGTTAGTTATTTTTTAATTAACAATAATGCAAAAAATACTTTTTTTTTACTCTCTTTTTTGATTTTTGTGACTCAAAAAGGCAATGAAAACGGCCACTTAGCTAAAAAATATGTTATATAAATCATTTAACTACATTATTAAGCTATCTGTTGCTTTTTAAATTTCTACGATCGGATAATAAATAAGCAAACTACAACCACATACCTGTAGCGGGGAGTACCGCTTGACACGCGTTCCCATACATTTGGCGTCTACCAAATTACACCTCGCGCAAAATTCGTTTCAAGCAGATATACCTCTAATCTTATTCATCGTAACCTATCAATATTGGTATCATTTGAAAGTACAATTAAAGTACTTTAAGAAACAATGCCAATCATTTTCTTAAAATCAATAATCGCCAGTCTGCGGTGGTTATTAAGGAAAAAAGTGGGTATGCAATTTGACTGGTTTCCTAGGTTTGATACCCTAGACGAGTTTAAAAGGGGAGGTAAAGGTGACATATAGATTGTTCTCTGGCCTAAAAGCTATACAGAGGGTCAGGGGAGAAAAAAACTAGAGTTTAAGTTTAGTTTTAAGTTATTTTTTCTTTTATTTGTTGATTTTATTGTGTTTAATTTTTTTGTAATTTTATCAAGGATACACGTTGGTTTCTTTTGCTGAAAATTCCCTTTTTTATGAGAAATATTATGAATTTCATGGCATTTTCCGATAGAGACTAAAATTAACTTTCAAATAAGGCCACATCGTCATACTGATACTTATATAATATTAAGGGTAATACCGTTTGAACTCAAACGACTTAGAGGTGCGGTTTTTTGACCCAGTAGGTATTAAAAAGTAATCGTAAAATCAAAACGATTGGGCTTCGGTCGTTATACACATTAAATCACTAAAATGAAGTTACCTATGATGTTTTAGTAATTATAATCCTCACTTTTAGCCACTTTTCTCAAAACATAATTATTCAACAGAAGTCAAGATAACATTAAGAGCATATTTATTATTAATAATGCGTTAGAAATATGAAATAGTTGTTGAGGTACACTTGTTAAGTACATGCAGCTCCTGCAAATACACTCAGTGTCAAAAAAGTCACACATCTCAATCGTTTGCGTTGAAGCAGTATTGACCCACATATTAGAGAGCAGGGCACGCAGGCCGCCTCGTAAGACTATGTGTGGCACTGAGGAACCAGTGAAGTCAGGTCTATGGATTGCTACACTGCTGTCCCGCTTGCACTAGGTACTTCGCCGGGGCTATTACCCTTAATATTATATAAGTAAAAGTATGACTATGTGGCCTTATTTGAAAGTTAATTTTAGTCTCTATCGGAAAATGCTATGAAATTCATAATATTTCTCATAAAAAAGGGAATTTTCAGCAAAAGAAACCAACGTGTATCCTTGATAAAATTACAAAAAAATTAAACACAATAAAATCAAGAAATAAAAGAAAACATAACTTAAAACTAAACTTAAACCCTAGTTTTTTCTCCCCTGACCCTCTGTGTAGCTTTTAGGCCAGAGAACAACCCATATGTCACCTTTGCCTCCCCTTTTAAACTCGTCTAGGGTATTAAACCTAGGAAACCAGTCAAATTGCATACCCACTTTTTTCCTTTGTAACCACCACAGACTGGCGATTATTGATTTTAAGAAAATTATTGGCATTGTTTCTTAAAGTACTTTAATTGTACTTTCAAATGATACCAATATTGATAGGTTACGATGAATAAGATTAGAGGTATATCTGCTTGAAACGAATTTTGCGCGAGGTGTAATTTGGTAGACGCCGAATGTATGGGAACGCGTGTCAAGCGGTACTCCCCGCCTACAGGTATGTGGTTGTAGTTTTCTTATTTATTATCCGATCGTAGAAATTTAAAAAGCAACAGATAGCTTAATAGTCTAGAGCCAATTTGGCCACAAGTCGTCTCCTTCACGATTTTCGTCGACATCTCTTCTAAATACCTAAAACAGGTATGGATATGTTCCTCGTTCTCTCCAGATTACGAATCGACCTGTTTTAGTTTAAGGAGGGGGGACGGGTCGAGAAAAAGGGGGGGAAAGATGACGACCGACCATCATAGATATTTATTCACATCTCGAGTCCTATGGCACCAATCTGTTCGTGCGATGTGTCATTTGAAAGCTTATTAAACCTACTTTAATTGTTTTCCAATAACTATGCTCATAAAAGTAACCGTTTAGGAAATATTTGAAAATATATGTTTTTTTATCGCGCATGAATTGCACAAGTACTAGTAAAAAATGCGTCTAACTCAATAAACAATAACTTTACCGCAATTAATGTTATTATAAAATTTTCGCGTCTATTCATGCTCTTTCTAAAAATATAAGTTTCATTGGTATATGATAATATATAACCATATAATTAAGAATTTTGTTTGGCAGGGGTTATCCTCCAGGTCGCATAAACGGGCGCTGACCGTAGTAAAGTATTCAATATTTTTGAGGTCTTATTTTACGGATCCATATGTGAGAGGTATCGTTTGAAAGATAATTAAACCTACTATAATTGTTTACACATAACTATAGTATTAAAAGTAGCTGTTTACATAATATTTGAAAATATGTGTTTTTTATCGAGCATGAATCGCACAAGTACTGGTAAAAAATGCTTCTAAGTCAATAAACAATAACGTTACCGCAATTGATGTTATTATAAAATTTACGCGACTATTCATGAGCTTTCTAAAAATATAAGTTTTATTGGTAAGTGATAATATAACCATTAAATTACGAATTTTGTTTCGTAGTGGTCACTCCGCTGGTCGCATAAAAATGAGCGCTGACCGTAGTAAAGTATTCAATATTTTTAAGTTCTTATTTTACGGATCCATATGTAAGAGGTATCATTTGAAAGAAAATTAAACCTACTATAATTATTTTTGAATAACTATAGTTATAAAGGTAGCTGTTTACAAAATATTTGAAAACATGAGTTTTTTTTTCGAGCACGAGTTGCACATATACAGATAAAAATGCTTCTAACTTAATAAACCATAACTTTACCGCAATTAATGTTATTATAAAATTTACGCGAAATTTCATGCGCTTTCTAAAAATATAAGTTTTATTGGTGTATGATAATATATGACCAAGTAATTACGAATTTGGTTTAGCAGGTGTCACTGCGCCCTGTCACGATATTGGGTGCTGACTGACGTCGCCAAATTTTCTACGTTACTCAGATCCTATTTTACTGATAAATTTGTGAGAGGTATCATTTGAAAGCATATTATGCGTACTATCTTTATTTCTAATATTTCAAGTCGAAACTGTAGAAGTTTACAAAATATTTGATTAGTAATATGTGTATTTTACTGTGCATGAATAGCATTGGCATTGATAAGACACGCTTCTAGCTCAATAAATTATAGTTTTCCGCAATTGAAATAATAACAAAATAAACGGAAAATGTATGACTTACACAAAAAATAAGTTTGGTTTGTATTGCATAAACAATTTATTTGAATTTGTTCAGCTCACCTACTGCGCACCATCATATAAATGGATGTCCACCGTCGTTGCCTTTTTTCATGATTTTTCAGATTTTATTTCACTAATCGTATATTCATAATAAATATAATCTATCACGTATCGAATTTACTTATATACTTAATTGATCAGTAAAATAAAATCTGTAAAATGATGAAGAAATTAAGGCAACGGCGGGGGACATCCGTTTATATGACGATTGACCGTGCGCAGTGGGTATGGTGGACAAATTAACATTAATTGTTTAAGCAAATCTAACAAAACTCATTTTTTGTAAAGGCCATACATTTTGCGGTTCATTTCGTTATTATATCAATTGCGGAAAAATATAATTTATTGAGCTAGAAGCATGTTTCACTCGTATCAGTGCGAATGCTATTCATATACAGTAAAAATACACATATTGTCAAATATTTTGTAAACTTCTACAATTACGACTAAAATTATTAAAAAGTAACGATAGTACGCATAATATGCTTTCAAATGATACCTCTCACAAATTGATCGCTAAAATAGGATCTGAGAAATACATAAAATTAGGCGACGGTTAGCACCTATTTACGTCACGGGGGTGCAGTGACACCTGCTAAACCAAATTCGTAATTACTTGGTTGTATAATATCATACATCAATAAAACTTATATTTTTAGAAAGCATATGAAATGTCCTGTAAATCTTATCATAACATTATTTGCGGTAAAGTTATTGTTTATTGGTCATGCACCAAGATACAATCTTAAAAATTATGAAAACGGCAACGAAAATGGTCATCCATGTATATGACGGTGCGCAGTGAGTATGATGGATAAATTAACATTAATTCTATATGCAATACTGACAAAACTTATTATTTGAAAAGGTCATACATTTCGCCGTTTATTTTGTTATTATATCAATTGCGGAAAAAATATAATTCATTGAGCTAGAAGCATGTTTTACTCACATCGGTTCCAATGCATATTTTCAAATATTTTGTTAGCTATACTACAGTTACAACTAAAATTATTGAGAACCAATGATAGTACGCATAATATGCTTTCAAAAGATTCCTGTTAAATAAAATAGTATCTGAAAAATATAGAAAATTTGGCGACGGTCAGCATCCATACGTGGCCGGGCGCTGTGGCCCCTACTTAACCATATTTGTAATTACTTGGTTATATAATATCATACACCAATAAAACTTATGTTATTAGAAAGCACACGAAATTCCGCGTAAATCTTATACTAACATCAATTCCGGAAAGTTGTTGTTTATTGATTAAGAAGCCTTTTTTACCAGTAGGTACTTGTGCGACTCATGGTCTATAAAACACATATTTTCAAATATTTTCTAAACAGCTACCTTTATGATTATAGTTATTTATAAAAAAATATAGTAGGTTTAATTAGCTTTGAAACGATACCTCTCGCATATGGATCCGTAAAATAGGACCTCAAAAATATTGAATACTTTACTACGGTCAGCGCCCATTTCTGCGACCGGGCAGAGTGACTCCTGCTAAACCAAATTCGTAATTACATGGTTATATATTATCATATACCAATGAAACTTATATTTTTAGAAAGAGCATGAATAGACGCGAAAATTTTATAATAACATCAATTGCGGTAAAGTTATTGTTTATTGAGTTAGACGCATTTTTTCTAGTACTTGTGCAATTAATGCGCGATAAAAAAACACATATTTTCAAATATTTCGTAAACGGTTACTTTTATGAGTATAGTTATTCAAAAACAATTAAAGTAGGTTTAATAAGCTTTCAAACGACACCTTGCACGAACAGATTGGTGCCATAGGACTCGAGATGTGAATAAATATCTATGATGGTCGGCCGCCATCTTTCTCCCCCCTTTTTCTCAACCCGTCCCCCCCTCCTTAAACTAAAACAGGTCAATTCGTAATGTGGAGATAACGAGGAACACATCCATACCTGTTTTAGGTATTTAGAAGAGATGTCGACGACTTTTTGTAAAAGAGGTCGTTTGGTCCCTGACTATAATAATGTAGTTAAATGATTTATATAATATATTTTTTAGCTAAGTGGCCGTTTTCATTGCCTTTTTGAGTCACAAAAATCAAAAAAGAGAGTAAAAAAAAAGTATTTTTTGCATTATTGTCAATTAAAAAATAACTAACAAAACTATACTTTTCACATGTAATAAATCTTAATCAGCATGTTATATGCTTTTAATCGACACCTCATTTTTCAAAATTGGATAAGGGGTTCTAGACAAATTGGCAAAAAATTGAAACCAGGGACCGCGATCTTTGTGACGTCATAGTTAACCCCCCCACAGTCTGAGAATGCGACAAGTCATTATTTCGTACTCAGTAAAGTCTACCGATCACAACGATACCACTTGTCAGCAGTATACTCTCCAGTCACATCAACTTTTTCCGAGACCCTCTCGCCGCTCTACTAATATCCCGGTCAATATAAGTCTAATAAAAATAACCGTGAATCATTCAAAACTCTCACGTTGCGTATAGTTAGACAGATAGACCACGGAGCGTTAACGATTTTGCTCTTGAAGTGGTCCTAGTAGCGAATGTATATATCCTATACACCCTGTTTTTATTGATTTCCGTTCACTTTAAGGGAAGGCTTTTTAGATCGAATACAATACATTTCTCCAAGAAACTAGCGTCTTAATTCTTACGGTTATCGAGTTATTAAAAAAATAAAGATAATTACTGAACAGGTGTGTGACAGCCTTTACCAATTCCTAATGTTATTTGTTTTGACATGTGCCGTCAATCGCTTGACACTAACTTGAATGTTATTCTTAAGGGTCTCTCACACCAATAAATTCATTTATTATGATGAAAATTATGATTTTTTTTTTTGCGAATTTAACTAAAAGTGATATACAGGGTGGTTCCTGACAATGGAACTACGTGTAGAATTTAACGGAAAACAAAAAAACACGGTGTATGTTAAAAATAAAAGTTTGCCGTATATCAAAGAGGATCGAGTATTATACCTATAGGTAGTTACTGTCAAAGTAAAATGTGTAATCACAGTGCATAGACTGCCATCTCTCGACACAGGCTTAATACTTTTGAACCTCAGTTTTGACAATTTGGCCCATATTCTTAGCTTGATGTCTGTTAAAATGTCAAATATTAATATTAGCGCAATCTAGCCGAGCGTACCCCAAAGGTGTGTCGCCATCTAGGTCACCGTACCTTGTTCTGTATGGTTTTGAGGTAAGTACGACTTTATCTGTCTATACTTTATCTGTAAATTAACACACCGAACTAAGTTAGCTACTGAAACTTTTCAGAAACCGGCGGGTTTTCCATTAATTTCTTTTGTTTACACGCCTTAGGGAGTCTAGCGACCTCTACCGTGGACAACTGTAACATTTTAAAGTCACTGGAGCTCTACACGTCAGTATCAAGGACCAGTACTATTTCAAACATCATCATCATCAAAACAATAAAGTTACACGTTACATTATGCAGTAAGTTTTCGATACATTCTCGTACATCGATTACAACCTATCGATGAAGTTGAACTCGATAAGTTATGCCGCCCCGCCCGAGGCAAATCTGGTTAGCAACATCAAAGGCTCAGGGAATTTAGTTCGGAGGTCCCATTTTAGAGCCATTCTCTTTTATTTACTTATGGCAACGGGCCGATATGTTAGGCGTACTCTTATCTAGTATTAATAATGTATTTATGAAAGTAATGTCTTATCTTCATAATAACTTATTAATTATTTTGCGATATGCCGTCGGGAATATGACAATAACTTGTTTGTTATTCTTAAGGTTCCGCATTCACGTTCGGTTGCATCGAGTTTTCGATTAGATTTATAAATGTTTAAACGAGCCAGCACGGGTAGCATGGTCGCGCGATAGACGATAAAATATCAGGCCGTCCCCTATTAGTAAGTGCGATAGGGATAGGGATTGCCAGATGTTTTATCATTTATCGCGCGACCATACTTGCCTGCCAGATGTTAAAAACGAGGTCCAATGTTGGCTCGTTTTCGCGAAAAAACGCCTAATCATTCCCGTGAAAGCTTCAAGGTTGCATAAATACAGGAAAGAAAAGCGTTCTAGTTTTGGACAATGACAATATTGGCGTGCAAAAAGCCGGTAAATAATGGGTTTTGTTGGGGCGGCGGTAGACGTCGTTTCATAGTACATTTAAATCCAAGTGCGATAAACAGTTGATATTGCAGAAGTTAAAATTTCGTGAGACATATTTTAAATGCCTATTGAAAGCATGGTTCTACTTGGTTCTACCAAAGACATTTATGTAACTCCGTATAGACGGATAAAGACTAAGAAAAAAACGTACCTCAAAGCCCTAGAGAAAAGGTACGGTGGCCTAGATGGCGTTACACCTTTGGGGAACGCTCAGCTAGATAACCCTAATATTAAAATTTGACATTTTAACACATATCAAGCTAACAATATGGGCCAAATTGTCAAAACTGAGGTTCAAAAGTTTTAAGCTTGTGTCGAGAGATGGCAGTTTATGCACTGTGATTACACATTTTACTTTGACAGTAACTCTCTATAATACTCAATCCTCTTTGGTCTTATAATACTCACCAACCCACGCACTAAGTTAGACAATTCTAAACATGACTGTCACATGTCACTTGTATATGTTTCGTAAAACTTTGCGACATTTGTACCTACACGTGCGAAGAGGTAATTCGCAACTTGGGTCGATTTAAAACCATTCGGTTGTTTTTTATTAAATTGCCACTCGTTTCACAAAATAATTCCTATCTCATTTCCAGTGTAATTTTAAAGATATTATATAAGTACATAATACAGAATAACTCCCGGAAGGACATGTCGTGTGGCGTGTGTGTCACGTAATAAATAAGGTTACATTACACGTGTTACCTCGCTTGAATCAAATGCATGTGAAATTACCGTGTAAAAATTAGAAAAAATGTCACAGTTATTCTATTAATTATTAGTTAGCTACGAATAATCGATTTATTTATTTATTTTTTCTACTCCCGTGTTGTTCTTTGTCATTTACAGTGTCGTGCATAGATCGTTAAAACCCTACATAAAAGATGCCCGCCCCCGTCCGGCGCCCCGCGCACCCACGCATACGATATAGCTCTTAAAGTATTGTTAGGTAGCCTTTAATGGATATAGCGTGGGTGCGCGGGGCGCCGGGGGCTGGCGGCGGCGCGGGGGAGTGTGAGCGACAGGGTGAGTGCAGGAACAGAGGGGAGGCCGACGCGTCAAAATACAGGAAACAGTGTGAATTTCACGAAAGTTGTTCAAGAAAACTATTAAAAACTAAGTGCATGGTCGTAGAAAAAGTATTGTATGGAACGGTGTTTAACTGAGTCATAAAATACTCGTGGCGTCTTAATAACAATTTTCGGCTTTGCCTCAAATTGTTACCCACGCCACTCTTCTTTTTTGACCTCCTTTAAACGCCTGTTGCATAAAATACTATTATTGGTACTCAGGATAACAACAGCCGTAAATATAGCTAAAATATACTAATACAGCTAATTACATTTTATTTTATTATTTTATTTATTATGTTATTAATGATGACTTCAAAAAAGGAGGAAGTTCTCAATTCGACTGATTTATTTTTGTATGTATGTATGTTACTCGGTATCTCCAAGAATTGTGAACCGATTTTCAATTTTTTTTTTAATCGACCCGTACGATTAAAAATAACCCCGAGATGTTCTCGTTGGCACCAAGTCAGGGTCTGATAATGAGATCTTGGAGAAATCGAGGGAACTCTTCAAATGTTATTAGGCACGTGTAATGTTTTAGTGTATTTTTCAAAGCTACACCAGTATTTGCGCCTGATGGTAATGATTTCATGTGGCTGAGCAGATGATGGAAGGTCAACTCCTCAATGGTTAGGAGTTAAAGGATCATTTTTTCACTACTGTACGCATATTCCGACTGCTACTTATTATATCAATAGGAACTACTAAAAAGCAAGAAATAAATACACTTCAAAAAAAAACCCGCCTTCAAAACATAAGCGCGTTAGAAAACACGGAGAAACTAAAAAGCAAAAAATAATATTATGATTAGATTTCCTACCTAAACCTAAATATCTAAATATCTAAATTATAAAATAATCAATTATTTTTGGAGTCGGGGCCAGCTTGCGTAAGGTTGGGTGGGGCAAACAGGACAGGCAATGGCAAGGCGAGGAACAGGGCTGGTTACCGACTACAAAAATAATTGATTATTTTATCATTTGGATGTTTAGATAGGAAATCTAATCATCATATTATTTTTTGCTTTTTAGTTTCTCCGTGTTTTCTAATGCGCTTATTTTTTGAAGGCGGTTTTTTTTAAGTTTATTTATTATAATAATTTTTGACATTTAAAATTTATTCTAGAAGTTTATAGACTAGTATTTTTTATACAATTTAGATTGACATGTTTTTATTCATTCAATGTAGTTTTAAAACAATAATTATTGTTTATTGCACCCATAAATTATTGCTCTGATATTTAGAATAAGGTGAAAATTGTACATTGTTGACCATTTAAAAGTGCTTATTGTAAGCCTATTTAAATAAATAATATATTGATTGATTGATTGATTGACATAATTGTAACAATTAAATGAACTAAAAACTCACACACAAACCTCCAAAGTTCCTGTCGGTCGTTATGTATGCATTCTAACTCTAAGTCTTAAATAGAAAACTACTAATTAACCGAAATAATAATATATTATAATCGAAAACATAAAACTTGTAGGTATTAAAAAAAAATCTTATTGTTACAAAAGGCCTTTTTAACGGCGTTTACGTCATTATGGAGTATACACTCTCACACTCACTATTCACTATTTACATTGATAGATGTCAAAAAATGAGAAGTACCTAAAGCTTGCAAATGGATATAAATCAGACACCAATAATAGAAGTTCACTACGAGTAAATATTTTATTTATTTATTTAATCTTTATTGTACACAAAGTAAGAAAAACTTATAGTACAAAAGGCGGACTTAATGCCAGACACTATACTCTACCAGTCAACCTTTAGGCGAAGCAGAGATATTGTGGGCGGTGATACTACTAAAACTTTACATAGGTACCTACATAAGAAGTTACCTACATAATAAATACACATAAACCTACATATATATTTCCAAAAATACATACATAGATTCATATATAAAAACAATTAGGAATCCTTCATTCTATTCAAATAATTATGTTGAAATAAACTTCTTAACGCATTAACATACCTAACTATATCCACCAGGTCATGGCCAACGTTAAGCATTTCCCTTAGCACCCAGAAAGTTATGAAAAATCTACTTCTAAATTGTCGGCACAAAACTGACAGCGAGTTAATTTTTGTTAACGACTTACGCTAATTGAGGGGACCCAAATTCTGAAAATGCTCGTAAACATGTTACACTCGTAAACATATACATATATGGTATTTCGTTATAAAATACAATTTTGTTTTAATAGTTCTATTTGGGAGAGATTGATATGATTTAGTTGATATCTGTGAGAAATTCCAATGAAATTAGAACGCCTATACATTATGTACTTTGTACTTTTAGCTAATTAGAAAAACGTAAATAAACAATTTGTAAATTTTCGGGTAGTTACAACTTTTGTGGGTTACCCTACCAAATACAAAATCAAGGGGATCTGTCACTGAGCTACCTGTCTTTGACCTTCTTATTTGTTTGTTTTCACTTACCTTCAAGTGGCTCAATTAGCCTTTTGAAGGTAAATTGTTGTTTACATTTATTGAAGTGAAACTTGAAATGAAATGAAATATTTATTTTCCAAGTATTTTACAATGCGCTTATGAACGTCAAATAAAGCTATGCCGGCTCTAACCCTACGCCTCAGCCTCGAGAAGATTTCAGTCCCACCTCAGTTGGAGGGGGGTATACACTATGGGACCGGCAAGAAACTCTTCGAATGCGACTTCCAACTAACAGCGCGTAACACTCAGTCAGTGTTACTTTGCGTGAAATGCCGCTCACTCATATCACTCTCTGTCAGCATCGTTGCGCTGAACGCGACTCACTCATTCAATTCATTCACTTATTCACTCAGTCAGTGACAGAACAGAATGCCCAGAATGGTTTTAAATGGTGGAGTGTTTGGCTGGAATGTGTGTGTTTTATATTTAGATCGAGTTCAAAATCGATCGAGTTTATGTTTGTTTTTTCAATAATTTGACAAATAGCAATGTAAAATAAACAGTAAAAAGATGGACGTAATGTGATGGTCATTTGACAAAATGTTTTTGAGGTTATGTTATGAAGTTTCACTTCTTCCGCGCGCAGGGACTCCACGCACTGTTTTTTTTTTCTACTCGTCGACTGTAATCTGTCAATTAGGACACCACAGACTAAACTATAAGTGCTAACTTTTCAGTGTTGGATACTCTATGGCAGTTCCGACTCTATTATAATAAGCTCATTATAGTTGACTTTAGTTAACTGTAATAATTTCAAAAATAGAACTTCATACAATTTCTATACTAATTTGCATTATAATACCTGGCAAATTTTCCTGCATCTGAAACACATTTTTTTTTATTTGTCGCGTTATCGGCCAATCAGAGACGGTTATTACAAACAATTGGTTGCTAGGTAATTCGATGTTGATACAACGGTGAACGACTCCATTAACATTAATTTTAACTTGCATGAATGATGATATTATTTCCGTCCATTGATGATGAAGATGATGACTCGTAGAAAAAGTATTGTATACAATAGTGATATAATTAAGCTTTTCACTCTCGTACCGTACTATTAGGCCACTCAGCAAGCTTCGTGGCCTAAACATGGTACTCGACTGAAAAGCTTTGTATTATATCACGATTGTATAAAATACTATTAAATACCTGAAAATGCAGACTTTAATTGAGCCAAAGCTGAGTGTAATAAAGTATTACATATTCGTCTTACAACCTTCATTCATTTAATTTGACACAATCAGTTAAGACCATACGATGCGAGTCCCGAAGGCGAAAGTAATTTGATTGACAGGCAGTTGAAATGTCGGAAAATGATTTCACTTTGGCCCGAAATGTCGGCAGTATTATCGTGCCTCCCTCAATACGGGTATTGACAGTTTTTCACAGCTCAAATTGACAGTCATCGAATTTTCATACAGAAGGGAATACAAACTTAAGCCTGTGCCCATTGAGGTATATGTACTACGTACTAGAGGCGACGTTGCTAAGAGAATTTTTACACACCCCACTGCGGTCCAATGGACCGCAACGTTGTCAGTCCTTACCAGGTCCTTGCGGTGCAGTGACGTGCTGTGATGCACATACTTTCCACGTGAATAATGCCTTCTTGTGTGCTTAAAAATTGTACTAATCACTCGAGGAAATCAAATAAAAGCTAAGGTGTGACATTTCATCGGTAAATTAAACAAAAAACTCGTCTATAATATTTTAAGATTGAATATTCTACAAACTCGCGAGCGGGAGCGACACTGCCGCCATTTTGGTGACGCAATCATAGACTATAAAAAGTTAACCGCGCAGATGTGCCATTTACACTGTTCCTACTAGTGTGTTTCACCTCTAATATAGTTGCGAAATATAAATATTTCTATTTGGAAAATTATTAAGTAACTACTTACTATTTCATTAATTATGTTACTAAAATATAAAAAAAGTTTATTTGTTTAATACGAGTATATATAGTTAATAGTTTTTGAGTAAAATTGTATTTTTAGCACGCTCACTTTTTGCAGTTTTCTTCGGCCTGGTCATGAAAAAAGGGAACAATTGATACGCTTTGTCCAAAAAAATCGTGCTGAGGAAACTTGGTTACCAACTGACCACTATATGTGTTCATTATGTATATTAGAAGAAGAAGATAAATACAGCACAATTATTTTGTATTAATATTTTAAAGAAGAAGATAAATACAGCAAAATTATTTTGTATTAATTTGTAAATAAATAAATAAGTTTGACTAGAATATCCGTATTTTATTTAACTATAATGTAAAATTCCCGTTAGGCAGAATATAATAATGTGTCACATCTGGTGGTGGACCTACTCTACGCGTAAATAACCGCTCCCCGCACCCCGCGCATTTGTCAGCATGTGCAGAGTTTTCGCTTGGCAACGTCGCCTCTAGTACGTAGTACATATACCTCAATGCCTGTGCCAGACGCCAGACAACCACCTTTTCTGCAAGATGGCCTTGGCAGAAGCGACGTAGAAGCGCGGCTGTCTACATGGTTTACAACAAGTCCAAAACTTCAGTGTATTTATAGCGCTTGTGCTGGGCGAACGTGCGTGAAACTCCTATAGAAACGCCATTGCTCCTTGTTTATCAAATATATTGGAGTTTCTTTTGCTCTCTTGTGATGTAACAGAGAAAAAGTAAACAAAAAAGAAAAGCATTTGGATAAGGCCATTTCTCAAAATTTTGGCACCGACAGGTGAGAGATTTGGTTTTTTTTAAATGTAGCATTTTAAAATTTTTTTTTGGTAGGGATCGTTTGAATGCGTCTCAAACATTTCAAAAATGTCAAAGGCACCGATATCAATTAATTATTTTAGAAGTTATGATCGATTAAAATTCATTTGAACGACATCATGATCAGGTGAAGGATAAATATACACAGGTTATCGACAACAGCAGCAGGTTAACGACAAATTAGTACAAATTTGTATGACACATTTGACAAGTTAACGACAAGCGTCGCTAACCTGCGTCCGTAGTCGATCACCTGTAGTTTGGTGGTCATTCACCTGATATGGACGTCATTCACCTGCCCATCAGCATTATAATATTTTTTTACCGCCGCCCAAATCTCAAGGAAGGGGGTTCTCAATTCGTCAGTATTTTATTATTATTATTATTGTATGTTTGTTACTCGATATCTCCGTCGTTACTGGACCGATTTTGAATATTTTTTTTTATTGAATGTATATATTTAGTATTAAAGAAGAATATACAATACAATACAATACTCTTTATTGCACACCTCACATAGTTTACAAGTAATACACAAGAAACAAAACAAATTATTTTTTTTTATATAAAAAAATTGATTAGTTAAAATAAAAAAAATTTAAACAATCAAATAAAAATTGGCCGAACCCTCAATAAAATTTGCCGAGGGTGCTGCTTAATTGGTGTATTTAAAGCTACAAGTGACATACCTCATATTGAAGGCAATATAAGGGCCATTAATATTTTATACTCTGAAGTATAATGAAGTGACTTCACTTCAAGCAAGCACTTGCTTACTGAGATGGTATTTAGACTATAATTAAGATTTCATTTTTTAAAAGGGGCAAAAAACAAATGAAAAAATTAAAATATGTAAATAAATCACAAAAGAGTTACTTTTAATTATAAAAATATAAGGATACTCATATTCTAGATTATGTTTTAATACTAATTATCATTACTTATTGATCCGATTGATCGCCCCTCGTAATGGTTCATCTGGCTTATGACAAGTGATCGACGTGTCGGTTTCCTGTCACTGAGTCGTTCACCTGGCTTTATCGCACAGGTGAAGGACACACACCGCAAAAAAGCAACAATCCTTTGAGAAATGCAGCATAAACCGATATAACAGTAATACTTTTCTCATTTAACGCACAAAACAAATATTGAAGGTGTAAAAAAGTATTATTACGATTGGTAAGTTTATCATTATTGTCGTCACCCTGTCCCAAAATGTCGTTCACTTGCCTATTTTAGCCAGGTGAACGATGCACAGGTGACCGACAAAATGCCAGTTATTTCGCCAAAACTCAAAAAGTATTTGCCGAACAAACTAAATATTTAGGTGCCTAAAAATTAAGCAACAAAATACGAAACATATGTTTTAATGCAGTATCTCAAACAATAACCAAATTATGATTGACAGAATAACGACTACTTACCCGTTACAACTCCCGTTTGAGGTAATTAAAATTTTCTATTTTCTAATCAAGGCGTAGTGAGCACGTGCCGTTGCTTGCAGGTGATGGCCGATACTGGCGGCTTCGATTCATGCAGGGTGGGGTGGCAGAGGTGGAGTAGGGATCGCACAGTGCTTGCGAGTTTGTCTCGACAGGTCAACGATAAAAACGGCCGTGGACAAACTTTAAAGCCATTTGGCTTTAAAGTTAAGTTAAGTAACTTGGAACATAAGTGTAATATTATTATCAGATAGTCTAGTTTTAAAAGTTAAGGATATATGCAAATAAAATACAGCAATAAAGGTAAGTAAAGTTAATAATTTGTACTCGAAACATGAGTACTCCGCGTTGGGACACGGAAGGTGAACGACGAAACTTAGTTACAATTATTATTTATTTTATTAATATAAAATAAATCGATTTCAAAGCATCAGGCCTCTATGTAAAAACTGTCTTTTAATATGTATTGATAATTTATTTATGAAGATATTGTATCCTAAAAAAAAGTTCTAACATAAACTGTTTTGTTCTAAAACAAAATTCTGGGGCCGAGCTGCTGAGTGGGAACGCGTGTTCCGCTTGCAGAAGCGCGCTGTGCGCACTTTGGCCCGCGCCAAGCAAGACGACAGCGCCAAGCCCTACTTCATAAAACTAGGTATATTAACATTACCATCACTACTAATTTTTCAGGCCGCAGTCTATGCGAGGGAGAATCTAGAAGTGTATGGAAAACGAGGAGAAGGAAATGCCCGGGTCACTCGAAACGCATACAAAATAAAGACGATCCCCCACACTCTCAAAAAGGCCGGAAAGTCGTTACACATTACGGCACCTATTGTGTACAACAAATTGCCAAAGTTTATAATAGAGGCTATTAGTTTCCCAAGTTTTAAGCACAAGTTAAAAAAATGGCTCATAGAAAACTGTTTCTACAGTCATAAAGAATTCATTGAATATAAAGATAATACTAACAATGTATATGAATAATCCAATTTAATAATAATCAAATATTAATGATAATAAATAATAATGTTATATGTAAAGAATCGCAGACTATATAAAAATGTATAGTTATTGAACAAATGTATAAAATGTAGATAATGTGTATAGATGTAATTACATAAATATGTGCAATAATCTAATATGGTAAAAGTTATGACCTGTAATTTTCATTACCAATAAAGAATGTCTATGTCTATGTCTAAACGTACTGACAGGTGGGGGTGGCAAAATTTTGAGAAATGACCATAAAGCGGTGGCTGACGGAACGACTCTTTTAAATTTAAATGAGTCTGCTCGATTTCGATGACATTCATAATTTCCAATAATATCGCGTTCGTTGGCCATCCTTCCTGCGTAGGCGCGCGACACGACTGCACTCGGAGCGTGCGGCTGCGCGACTGTCCTTCGATTGGTTGACAAGCGGCTAAACGATTTACAACCACTGCTTCTGCCAAATGGTTGGCAGAGCACGCCTCGCTACCAAGGACGTTGACAGGTCATGCAGAATTTGGTCCAACCGCTTGCTACATGGCTTAAAACCACTGTTTTTCTGCCAAGGCCATCTTGCAGAAACGGTGGCTGCCTGCCGTCTGGCACAGGCATTATTCACCACACAAACTGCTAATTGTTACTGGTAAATGCTAAATTCATACCTACTTCAAAAATGAATGACAAAGTTGCATTTTATCATGAGGTGCAAAGTAATTTCATACAAATTTTAACCTGATGCCCCAATCTGGCTTCACCAATTTATTAAATATGTATTTATTTATAATTACAAATCATCAATAAAACGTGTATAATTGACGTGGTTTGATTTAGATTGACGCTTTGCAATGAGGATGCACACAAAGGTTATGAGTGTTATGACAGATGGCGCCACCCTATTAGTCCATTGCACTTGCATTGCACAGATAAATAATTTCACACGTGAGAGCGAGAAGATGATATGTTATTTCTCTCTCTCACATATGAATGACAGTGACACTTCACAGGCGCCACCTGAGGGATAAAATGTCAGTGTGCCTCCTCATTAGTACTTTCCTCGTGTTGGTGCGGTGAATTGTATTGAAAACGGTAGTCAAATTTGTTTAACCATGAAACCCTCGCAACGCTCAAGATTCCAATTTTGTTTTTGGGGCAGATCGATTGGGACTCTTGATGAGTGGAGGAGTCTTTTGCGCTGCTTGAGCAATTTTTAATAAATTCACTTTTGGTTTTCCTTTCTAAGTTCCACTTATTTTTCTTTCCAAGTTCATGTTTCTGTGCTCGTTTAATCAGTGCCGTGTGACCCGTGGCGAAGCATTGAAGGTGCGCGGCGGGTGTGATCGACGGGAGGTGATTGCTAGCCTGTTTGGCGCCTGTGCCACGCCAAGTTTTTTGGGAGCCCTCCGTCGAGGTGGCTCCGGAGGGTGTGCCGGAATCCGGACTGTGATTGCCGGAAGGAGTCCGCGGTCCGTGCTCCACGTGGATCCTGTGCGGTGGTTTTCTCGAAGCGTGACCTGCAGCCCCACGTTCCAGCCCGTACTCCGTGGTTCCGGCGGTAACGTTCCCGTTGCGTGATCTGCAGCCTTCGTCATTTATTTTTATATCCGAACCTTTTTTTTATTTTCGCGACAAAGACAATAACTTCGTTTTCAAGTTTAGCCGCCTTTACTTTTTATTCTAAATAGTGTATTTTTTTCTAAATAACCGGTCAAATTTTTGTGTGTTTTGTCATATATCTGTTATAGTAATGTAGAAATTGCAGAACATTCCCAAAAAGCGGAAACATTCTTGAGAATGTTCGCAGAACATTCCTGCAACATGAAATTTACTGTTTAAACGAGAGAATATACTTGAAATAAAGTTAAATGGGCATTATAAAAAACTATATGTTTAATACATATAATATTGTCTATTACAGTTATCTATTTTGTTGATAAGTGATAAGTTACCAATAAGTTGCTTAAATTCTCACTATACTTCAGGGATAATTTCGACTTTCAGACTTCACAGTTTTAGTCCTGACTTTTTTAAATTAGGTACCGAATGATTATTTCTTGATGCCTGTCTTTGGTCATGTCAAAGTATAAAAAAAAAGATCGCTGTCAGGATCGAACCTGAGAACATTGGCATACGAAGCCAGCGCACTACCACCACGGGACTACATCTTGACTTGCTGAGTCCGACGAAATCATGGTTAACGAAGTTACTAAGTATTCTGATAAATTCTCGTTCTCGAGAACATTCTCAGAAATTACCGAAAATTCTAATGAGGAAAGTTCTGCAACTTTGGTAACTTCTCGTCCGTGCATTGCTAATCTGTTATCCGCCATCCTCTAAATTCTAATTAGCCTCACCAGTCAGGCTTTATAAATTTTCGGCTCATAAGTTTAGTTATTGATCATCCACGTACATATTCATCCACAATAATTAATTCGAGCTGTGTTTATTTATCTACTCTTCAAAGCCCAAGTGGAGGGCAGATTTAAGATGTAAGCTGTGGCATTAATTTAATTTTTTAGGTAAAAGCGTGTCAAATTATACGTATTCTAGTAGTGAATAATTTGTTGTTTCACTTCACTATGTATTGAAACAATTAATCGACAATATAATCACCATTATTATCTAGAACATGTAGCCATCTGCTAGGCAAAGTTTCAATACCCTTAGCCCAGAAAGAAAGTGGCTGAGAGGCAAAAAAATTAACAAGGTGATTTTTTAGGTCACCAGAATTTTCAAATTTCTTTTTACGAAGATGCTGTTTTAAAGCCCGGAAAATGGGATAGTCGGAAGGTGCCAAATCAGGGCTATAAGGGGGGTGAGGTATCGCTGTCCAACCGAGCTCCTCTAGAAATTTACGGGTCCTCTTCGCAACATGTGGTCTTGCATTATCATGAAGTAATGACACTTCAAGACGTTTTAGCCGTTTTTCTTTAACAACGTTCGCCAACTTCTTTAGTTGATTCACGTAGACTTCGGCGTCAATAGTCTGGTTATCTTCCAGTAACTCCCAAAACAATATTCCTTGTGAATCCCAGAAGACTGACAGGAGAAATTTCCGACCATGCGTTCTGCTTTTCGGCTGTGTTGGTGGCCGTTTATCGGCAGGTATCCAAAAGGCTTTTCGTGTAACGTTCTCGTACAAGACCCAGGATTCGTCTCCAGTGATGATCGACTTCAAGAAGTTCTTTTTTTGGGGACGCAGCAGCAGACTTTCACAAATGCTAACACGTACTTCACGTTGAGCATCGGTCAAATCATGAGACGTCCATCTTGACAAACTCTACGGTAACCCATGGATTATAGATGGCGATCTATGGTACCTACTGTAGTGATATTTTAGAGTCTTCTTTAAATCTCTGGTGGTGCAATCCGCATGCAAATCAAGCTCGCGCCGCAATGCCACTTCGTCAAAAGTGACGGGGCGACCAGTATGAGGAATGTCTTTTAGACTTGTGTCTCCTTCATCAAAGCGCTGGAACCAATTTCGTACTGTGCGATCGGTAGTAGTGTTTGGGCCAAAATCACTATTAATTTTATTTGCTGTTTCCCTTGAATTGGTTCCCAATTTGTGTTCGTATAAATAAATCGCTCGAAGATGTTGTTGGTCCATTTTTTATATTTTAACGAAATCCCTGTGACAAGCCCCCGCTTATATATAATACCCGACGTGAAAGATTCGAGAACATTCTGCTGTATACCAGATTTATTCTAGAATATTCCAGACAATACTGGAAATAGCAAGAAATTTTTGAAGTGGGAAAATAATTATGCAACAGCCTAATATAATATTAATACCTGAGTCACATACTACTCTCGTCAGGTTGCATCGAGGGTACACTGAGAGAAAAAACAACGTTTTCATGTTCGTTCAACAAGTTTTTTGGTTAAAATAGCGCCTACGTGATCTTTGGTTCAAACAACAAGTTAGATTTTGTTAAGTGTAACTAGTACATTCTACAAGTTTCTCGTCATTTGAATCAACAATCTATTTGAATCAACAAGTCGATTTTATAAAAGCAACACGATATATATTGTTTTAAACATATGTTTGGCCGATTCAATCAAATATCTTTTAACAAGTTTGACCTTATTGTTCGAACAAATTCGACTCATATTATGAATATTGTGATTTATTCCGTTTACTTAAATACAAAAGTGTAAACGGTTTCAAACGGATAAACCCACAAGTCGAATTTGTTAAATTCACAATGCAAATTTCTCTCTTACATATTAACAAAGTTTTGGAATTATAGATCACTTACAATGATTCCTATATGTACTTAATATTTTTTTTACCTTTACATATTGTATAACCAATATTCTGCCCAAATTCTGCCATTTAAAATGATGCCTTTAATGTCTCAGTTACTGCATACACGTTCGAACAATTACAAATATCCTTTTAATGTTACAACACAATAATTGCTTCACTGAAAAGTTCATCTTTTGGTCTTGACAGTTATTATGTAATTAACAATACTTCATTGTTACAGGTAACAATTAAACCGATATCGGAATGAGGCGAATAACAAAACACCTCGTAATTATGGCGGCGCTTACCGTCGCCCAGCCGGCTATCACCGGGAAGTACGATTACAGCGTCAAGTATTTCCACGCGCCAGTGGTTACCAACATCTGTGAAAATGACAACCGCGACAGACAGGCCTCAGTCATGTGCCACTGTGATACAACCAGACCAAAAATGGCCACTAAAGCAGATTGCTTCATCTTCACTGAAGTGACCCCAGAAGACCCCATCTGGCCAAATTTTTCCTTCCAGCCAGGATTACTGCATCTCGTGTTCAACGATCGCACAGATCATAAAGCTCTAACATTCATTCCTGCCAAAGCCATCGTTAGACTTGTAAGACTAAAACAACTATCTATACAATTTTCAGTGATACACAACATACCACCTTATGCGTTCGCCAACTCTTCATCTATTAGACAAATCAGTTTAAAATCCAACAAAATATTTAATCTGGAGAGACATTCCTTCGCACAAATGATGATGTTGTCAGATCTAAATTTAGACGATAACTATATAACCGAAATAAGACGAGATGTATTTTTCGGACTACCTAATTTACATATCTTACACTTATCAAACAATAATCTAAGTTTGATTCACGAGGGGTGCTTCAAGCATCTAAACAATTTAATAGAGTTGAATCTGGATGTGAATTACATATCAGTAGTTACAAAGGAAATGTTTGAAGGACTGGAGAAGTTGTCAAGTTTAAATTTAAGGAACAATCTTTTGACGATGATTGGAAATTTGGCATTTTCGGAGATGTGGGGATTAAAAGATCTAATGTTGGACAACAATGCTATTAAATATGTGGCAGATCGTGCGTTCGGAGGTTTGTCGCAGCTGCGAAAACTGACGCTCTCCGGAAACAAACTGACGGTATTCTTCAGTAACATTCTTAAAGAAAGAAGCACCCTAATAGTATTAGATTTGAAGGACAACCTCCTGGAAACAATGTCTTACGAAGCCATCAGGCCTGTCATCGATAACGGGAAATCCAGTCCAAAAGCGGTTTACTTAGATGGTGAGTTCTAATTTAATACTTCAGCATTTATTGGGATAGGGAAGAGGGTAGATATTCAGATATGAAAAAATATTTACTGCAGGTTTGTAAATTAAAGTTACAGAGAAAAGTTTTTCTCCAAAAGTCTAAGAGCGCCTTAAATATCCTAATTTATCAGAGAAACAATTCGCAAAAAGGTTTAAGGCATTGATATAAATCTTTGTTAAATCTGCTCAGCAAAAATATCCCATCTCACGTGAATTTGCAGTGACATGTTGCCTATAGGGTAAAACACTAAGGTATTTTGTATGTTTGTGTCATCCGACATAATGTTTTACCAGAATATCGTAGGTACTTCAGACGAATAGATAGTGGCGGCATTTTGTATGTAAGTTATGTGTTTTTGCCCAATACTCGTTATTCAATACACAGCTAAGATATCGTACTCGTATATTTGTAGAATATTATTTGGTGCGACAAAGTAATTTACGACGTTTTCGTGACCTAAGAGCACCTGCGCGCCGTCGACCAACTGGTATAATATTTAACTAATTTATATGCTTAATGTAACAGGAAAGTCAGTAAACAGTTGTATTTTGATAATGGATCAGTGAAGACAGCTACCAGATTCTGTGCTGTTACACGAAACGGTCTTGGAAGACCTTCCATTTTCAAATTAATGACGACCAAGTAGTTGCATTCAAAACGAAATAAGGCAAAGTTCACTTTATAAATATAATATGCCTGTATGAACTAATCTCGCTCCGTTTTATAATACAATATAATATAAATTGAATTTTATCACAATGTGATTTGTTAGTAGGTATTTGTTGTGTGCTAATAAGATAGAAGCGTAACATGGCAAAGAATGGTATAATCCAGTTATTTCGTTTGCTGATTATCTCACAATAAATCACGCTGCGGGCGGAGAAGTGATGTTCCATTCCAGTCCTGGAATTGTTCCCGGAAAATTGTTCATATTAGTGAGAAAATAATGTGTTGTTGTTAATGAAAAATTGTAATGTAGCATAACAGTCTAATGAGATGTAAAAAAAAACGATTCCGTAAACAATGTATTTTTCAATGGATAAGTAGATTTATTGTCATAATCGTTTGGCGGGGATAAAATGTTCTTGCTTGTCATTATTTTAATTATTTTAATTGGTAAAATATTACCAAAATTCGATATATGAATTTAAAAATATGGTCAGCTCTTTCGTTACCTATTTCCAAACTTGTTAAGCATTTTGTCCAATACATCACATTACTTTGAGATATTCAAACATCATTTTCAAATTGCATTATACCTCGATCCGATTCAAATGGCTGTAATGTCCTAAACCTTAGACTTTATGTACCTAACTGTGATAACTTCCTAACTTGGAAGGCCGTTGCTTCGTTTTAAAGACTGCGCAAAGAGGGACATGATTGCCTTTCATATTGACTATCGACTCTGGGAGAAAGTTGCGGAACAACGAACGGAGTGGCGCAAATGCATTGTGGAGGGTCGCAAAATTTGCGACGAGTCATGGTTTGCTGCACTCGCTGATAAGAGACAGAAGCGACGCCAAGGTGTTTCAGCGCCGATTTCCACAAATTTCTCTTGTCAGTCCTGCGGTAGACTATGTCGGTCTCGCATCGGTCTCATAAGTCATCAGAAAAGGTGCTCTTCGAATATTACACCATAAATCGTCTGCAACAGACGTTAAGGCCAATGATGATGAAGGTGTAAATTTATGGGTACTTATTGACTTACTTTGGCACGTAAAAAGGCAGCTCCTTTTAATAACGACGTGTCGAATTTAACAGAAATAAAAAAATCCGGTGTATAAATCAATCTGTTTGCGATTGGCACCCTGCCGTTTCAAAGATACCGGCAATTTACCAATGATCCCACTACCGTCCAACCCTGGGCCTGCCGGCCTAGCCGAAGTGACAATCGTTGCCGCTACGTGGCGATTGAAAACAGCCTGGCTCTATCGCGCCACTAAACAAGAGCGATATGGAGAGATAACGCTTACGTAGCGAGAAGCGTAAGGGATTGTGCCGATGGCTAGGTACCCTGGTCGTCCGTATATTTCACAAAGAGTCCCTATAAATTTTCGGGCGCGAGTAGCGTTTTATTCGAAAACAGCGTTTCTTTATTAGCTGTTTTAAAGCGTTTTTATTGGGTATTCAGGAATGAGCGAGGGTTGTTTAGATGTTTTAAATTAAGGATCCATGGTCTAGTTTGATCGTATGTTGCAGATATAAGACTTTTCACATCTTCCTCGTGTTTTGTAAGGACATAGTTTCATAGGCATCTAGGTATGGCCCCAAATGGGCCATTTGATTTTCAATCAAAAGTGGACACGCGTCGTAAGTATTGTCTAGTCTAATTAGGTCCGGTTGTCGTTTGAATGAATTTTGGCGACAAATCGCCAAATTCACAAATGAAGCTAATTTTGAGCGGAATAGATACAAAATATTTCGTTGACGTTTTCAAACTAAATATAGCACATTGTCGGTTGATAAGATCGGTTTCGGGTCATTCTTGAGAATTCGATTCTTGATGTCATTCCCTTGGCGTATTTTTTTAAACAAATTTCTTTATAGTTGTAATAAAATATGAAATTATATTTAATAATAAGCGTATTTATCGAATAGGCATCATTTTCCATTAATTTAGTTCAAAAAGCTTAGGAAAATTATCATTACTCTGTTTAAAATCCAAGGGAATGAGAACCAGGGGAATGAAAAAAAAAGTATATTTATTGTCGATTTTGCAGAAACTGTAATTAATATGAAGATGGCTAAATAATCAATATATGCACTATGCAGTCATCCATATACTATCATTATCACTAAAGACGGTAAGCTTATTGCAAGCAATAAATTAAACTGGGTCGTGTGTGGTTATTATTATTTTGATATTTGTTTATTGTTTATATAAATATATATTATTATTTATGTATTTAGGTATACGTATTGTGTTCACTTTTAGAGTAGGGATGTATATTATGTGTATATATATATACCGATGCACTTTAGTTGTGTTTTTCTACCATCTATTTTCCTCTCTCAGTTATTCACAGGTTAGCTGGAAGAGATCCCTCAAAGGGATAAGCTCGCCTTTGTACATAACCTTTATAATTATTCTCTGTACATGTAATTTGTTCTGTACAATAAAGTGTTTACTACTACTACTACTACTACTACTAAATTTTATATAAAAATAAAGGATAATGACAATCACAGTGAACCACAGCCAGGGAAATGATATATTTACCTCAGAAATGATATAATAGCTCAGAACTCTTACGACTTGTCATGGTGTCGGGAGCGTTACGGACGCTTATTAGGCACGGTGGGCTCAAAGCCTTGAAAAGTGTTTAAGTGGGGTATGCACGTTGTTTAGTGAGGCACCAAGGGAATGATAGCTAAGCTCCGGACAAACCTTTAATTACAGATGCTCAAGAAAGTACAGTAAACACAGGAACCATTTTTTTTATTGAAATCATAAACTAATACTGTAACGATTTAACTTAAAACTATAGTTGATTTCAATCCCTGAATTATTCTTTTTGTAGTAGTTTACTCAAAAAAAGACGAATGGACGCACCAGGGTAATGATGTTTCAGGTGTTTGATATTTTTTTTAAGTTAATTCTATTAACCTTAAATAAAAATGCATTCGTGCCCCAGTTAGATTATGTGGTACTATAATGATAAAAAAATAGTTTGATGATTTATTTCAATGTTACGGGTACTTTTTTCCCAAGGACGGGGAAAATTTACACTTTCAAGAATCACCCTTTCATGTTGAAGCTGGTATGAAAAAAATTGCGTCTTATTGACAGCTGACACTAAAGCGCTATGTCCATAATAACTTGAATATGAAATCGATCGCATCAGTCTCTGAATTTCATCAAAATAACACCCGAGCCTTTATTGGGCAAGCGGATAGTGAATAGGCCTCTATTCTAGGCCTCATGTCTTCAGCCAACCCCATCTATTATGAAAAATAGTGAACCGCAATATCCCGAATATTGTCCAGTGAACGAACCAAGTGGGATCCTTTTAATTTACCGAAGATTTTTTTGTCGAATTTCATTTCCCAAACGAATTTTGCCAAGTACACGTTTGTCAACTCAATCTTTCCCATAATAACATTTGACAACGTTAAAATCCGTCAAATGATAATTTCCCAAACTGTTGTAATGCAACTTTTATAACCCCAACTGTTCATTTCGCAAATGTTTCACTTTGACTAGAAAAGTTTGCTCAACTTTACTTTCGTCAAATTAATTACTGGACAAAATTATTTTGTCAAATAATTTGTTTAGTAAAAAAATGTTTCTTTAAAAACACACCATGCAAAACCACTTTTCGACAAGTGTTTTAACATGATTGTTTTCATTTACCGAATTTCATTTCCCAAACAGATTTTAACAACTACTTACACGTTTGCTTCCCACTGTAAACGCTTTTGACGAAAATACTATAATTATGACGAGTCAAATAATCTTTAAAAACCGAAAAATAGCCTAAAAACCTAAAAGTAGGTTTAGGTTAGGTTGGATTGGAATTGTGACCCCCACAAAAAACTGTTGCTAAGAAAGTATAGGTTTAGGTTAGGTTAGAACTGCGACCCCCACACAAAATTGTTGCTAAGAATACTTTCTTCTACCTAAACCTACTGGTTTAGGTTAGGTTAGAACTGCGACCCCCACACAAAACTGTTGCCAAGAATGTAGGTTTAGGTTAGGTTGGAACTGCGACCCCCACACAAAACTGTTGCTAAGATAGTAGGTTTAGGTTAGGTTAGAACTGCGACCCCCACACAAAACTGTTGCTAAGAAAGTAGGTTTAGGTTAGGTTAGAACTGCGACCCCCACACAAAATTGTTGCTAAGAAAGTAGGTTTAGGTTAGGTTAGAACTGCGACCCCCACACAAAACTGTTGCCAAGAATGTAGGTTTAGGTTAGGTTGGAACTGCGACCCCCACACAAAACTGTTGCTAAGATAGTAGGTTTAGGTTAGGTTAGAACTGCGACCCCCACACAAAACTGTTGCTAAGAAAGTAGGTTTAGGTTAGGTTAGAACTGCGACCCCCACACAAAACTGTTGCTAAGAAAGTAGGTTTAGGTTAGGTTAGAACTGCAACCCCCACACAAAACTGTTGCTAAGAAAGTAGGTTTAGGTTAGGTTAGAACTGCGACCCCCACACAAAACTGTTGCTAAGAAAGTAGGTTTAGGTTAGGTTAGAACTGCGACACCCACACAAAACTGTTGCTAAGAAAGTAGGTTTAGGTTAGGTTAGAACTGCGACACCCACACAAAACTTTGCTAAGAAAGTAGGTTTAGGTTAGGTTGGAACTGTGACCCCCAAACAAAAATGTTGCTAAGAAAGTAGGTTTAGGTTAGGTTAAAACTGCGACCTCGGTTTAGGTTAGGTTAGAACTGCAACCCCCACACAAAATGGTGCTAAGAAAGTAGCTTTACCCGCAGCGCCGGAGCAGACGCGGAATCCGACTTGTCACTAGAGCCTGACTGTTTTTTCTATTTTTGTCAACTGCTCATTTTGAGTAAACGAGATTTGTTAAAATAAAAAATGCCCAAGAAATGTTTTACTAAATGTTAGATTTGGCTTTTTTTCTTTTGGGATAATATTCGTTGGCAATTAATTATTTTGAGTAATTAAAGTTTGGTAAAATGAACATTGCCAAAGAAAGGAAATGTCTAAATATTTATTTAGATATCATTATTCTGGCAAATATGTATATGGCACATGATAAGTTGGAAAATGATGAGTTGCCTTTTAAATTTTTGGGATAGATTGTTTGGGATGTGAAAATCTGGCAAATAACTTTCAGTAATACATTAGTAACCCCGAACCAAGTACCAACCAGCCAATGAAGCTCTGGCGGCCTAGCCGCAAGAGTGTACGACTGTCAATTCCGAGGTCACGGTGTCGAGCCTCGGCTCGTACATTGACATTGTTAGAAGTTAGAAGTTATGTGCGAAATCTCATGTGATATATTTTGCCAGTCGCTCTTCAACAGACAGAAACTATGGCATGTAAAAATATAATAAAATAGAAAAAGTACAAAGGTATAAAAAGGTTTAAAGAAGTATAAAGAGGCCGTCAGTTTGCCAAAGCCACCTCTGTGTAACTAATATCACACAATTCACAAAGCAGAAAGTCACATAGGAGTAGACTTGGCTACAGCAAAATCATTTTATTAAAAGTGTGGAACATTTTCAAGTTCCCGGTAAAGCAAGATTAAATTTATCGGTATGACTTGAAAATCAGGTTCCTAACACGGTATTAAATCAATTTTATTTCCAAGGGCACTAAAGTAGATTTACCTTTACGCATGAGACTCGAATATTTATCATTCTTAGTAGAAGAGAAGACGAGTAAATGCTTAGAGGCCTTGTGTAGACGGCTGTCTTTTACAGACTTTAGCTTATGTAAGTACATATGCACAGTCAGCATCAGTAGCGGAAGAAATCACGCATCAAAAGTATCTGACATTCTGAATAACTTTCTCAAATAGGTACATATATAGATAGGAGGTAGGCATAGGAACTCTGTTATAAAACTACAATGTTAAATATTTACCAAAACGTACCTCAGTACCATACAGAAAAAGGTACGGTGGCCTAGATGGCATTACACCTTTGGGGTACGCTCAGCTAGATGGCGCTAATATTAATATTTGACATTTTAACACATATCAAGCTAAGAATATGGGCCAAATTGTCAAAACTGAGGTTCAAAAGTTTTAAGCCTGCGTCAAGAGATAGCAGTCTATGCACTGTGTTTACACATTTTACTTCGACAGTAACTTTATTTAAGTGAAATTGAAATTTAATGGCACATGAGGTGACAATGCCTTTGCGCGTGCTGAATATAAGAAATTAGAAACAAAACATCAATGACAGCTAAGTGACACTGACACTTGACATCGCAATTTTTCATAAACGGCATGTCCGACACTTAACGTATTCTATCAGAAAATAGTACATTACGATACAAGTGCGTAAAAAAGGAGGTTCGAAAGGAGTGGCGATAAATTAAAACACGACCGAAGGGAGTGTTTTAAATCGACACGAGTCACGAATTTCCTTGGTCCACTGAAGTTTCGACCTGACAATATAATGAACCACTTCTCGCACTAGTGCGTAAAAAAAACACCATCTGTACTGAATAGTACATTGTGCAACAAGGGGAGGAAGTTGAATATGACTAACGAGAGTAAGTTAAATCGCGACGGCTTGCCGGAGCGATTTAAAGACTCGAGTTAGTAATATTCATACTTCCCGAGTTACACACAATGTTTTTCATCACACTTACATTATAAAAAATATGCAGAAAGGTAAAAAAGAGTTCAATACAGTACTAAAAATTTCTTAACTCCCTAGGGAGAACGATTTTTCTATAACTCACGCTCCGCCTACGTGCAATAGCACATTTAGTGTGCGAGTGTGATGAAAAAAATTTTTTTTTTCATTTGCCTATCTTCAAAAAGTTTACCTACCCAATTGGCAACCCTATCGTTAATGTGAATAATGAAGATCAAGTACTGGTAGTTTAAAAAATCATATAGCCAAATGTTGAAACGATTGCGTTTGCATGTGTCACACGATTAAAAGACTGAATGAAAATCGTGTAAAAATGTTTTTATTTTTATTTTTATTATTTATAGTAAGCCTTTTGATATCGTTACGCTTCAGGTCATTTTTGCATTTGATCGTAATATTTGCATTTATACACGGCTATTCCAGTTTTAGGTCGTAGTAAGTTCTAATCTCTTCCTCTCTTCAGTCATCATCATCACCCGTTGATCACCCACCCATCATTTCAGCCGTTAATCACCCACTGCTGAGCATAGGCCTCCCTTCGTGTACGCCACTTATCCCGGTCCTAGGCTAATCTCATCCAGAAGTGCCCCGCAGTTTTTCGAATGTCGTCGACCCAACGAGCCAACGGATCTTACATCCGATGTAGACGCGTGTCCCCAGTAGACATTATTAAGTGACAACGTTTTTATCTCTGACCACGAAACTTCCCAAGCTGCAAATATGATTTTTATGCGATAATAAATCATAATCCCTGTCGTTCCGCTCGCATGCGTTGCCGCGAGTTAGGATGAAAGCTATTTCTCTTAGTTAACACTATCTTGCAGCAGTGCGACAAACCATGCTAGGGGTAACGCTCTGATTTTAACCCTCGACGCCAAAACGACGCACTGTGGAACGAAATCCGGTTCTCGAAGACATAGGAATCGAAGTTGTTATTTTAATATTATTTTGATGGAAATGGGTTTAGCTTATCATTTCTATGAAAACCTATAAATTTTAGGCAATTTGACTTGAAAATTATAGTTTTATAATTTTTTTTCGATAAAAATGTATGGAGCGGAAACAAAATCTCAAGTAAATCAACTCTTTCACACACTAGATCGTTATAACCTCGCAGATAGGTATACTACGATTTATTTGTGATTTTTTGGCATACTACGTTTTTCCGCCGCGACTGAGGATTTTTTTTTTTTAAATCGTTGAAAGTTTCTATGGAAAAATCACAGAAACCAAAGTTGACATTTTAAGGTTTTTTTTTCTTTAAATGGGTTTGGTTGACCATTTCTATGACAGTTTATAAATTTCAGGTGATTTGGCGTAAAAACTATCGTTTTATGATTTTTTTTCGATAAAAATGTATGGAGCCAGAACAAAACCTCGAAATATTTAAAAAATCTCAAAACCTAGAGTTATATCGTCGCAAGTAGGTATATAACGAATTATTTGTGATTTTTTCGCGTACAACAAGTTACCGCCATACTTGCGGTTTTTTAGGGTTCCGTAGTCAACTAGGAACCCTTATAGTTTCGCCATGTCTGTCTGTCCGTCCGTCCGTCCGTCCGTCCGTCCGTCCGTCCGTCCGTCCGCGGATAATCTCAGTAACCGTTAGCACTAGAAAGCTGAAATTTGGTACCAATATGTATATTAATCACGCCGACAAAGTGCAAAAATAAAAAATGGGAAAAAATGTTTTATTAAGGTACCCCCCATACATGTAAAGTGGGGGCTGATTTTTTTTTTCATTCGAACCCCAACGTGTGATATATTGTTGGATAGGTATTTAAAAATGAATAAGTGTTTACCAAGATCGTTTTTTGATAATACTAATATTTTCGGAAATAATCGCTCCTAAAGGAAAAAAAGTGCGTCCCCCCCCCCTCTAACTTTTGAACCATATGTTCAAAAAATATGAAAAAAATCACGAAAGTAGAACTTTATAAAGACTTTCTAGGAAAATTGTTTTGAACTTGATAGGTTCAGTAGTTTTTGAGAAAAATACGGAAAACTACGGAACCCTACACTGAGCGTGGCCCGACACGCTCTTGGCCGGTTTTTTTTTAAATCGTTTACTGTTTCTATGGAAAAAACACAGAAACCAATGTTGACATTAAAAGGTTTTTTTTATTGAAATGAGTTTGGTTTACCATTTTTATGAAAATTTATAAATTTCAGGTGATTTGGCGTGAAAACTATCGTTTTATGATTTTTTTTCGATAAAAATGTATGGAGCCAGAACGAAAATAAAAAGCCGCATGTGTGGCGGTAACACTTGGTATGCCAAAAAATCACAATTAATTCGTAGTAAGGTAACGGACCCAATCATGGACAGTTTAAGAAAAATTTTCGCCTCTTTTCGATATTTCACTGATAAATCTAAAAATTCTACCGCTAAGCGTGTTAAATCTTGAATGTCCTATCCTTCTTTTACATTTCAAGCGTATTGCAGAATGGATACTCCTATTGGTTTCTTCATAGTTAACAAATTAAAACTAGGTGTTTTTTCTCCAATTATGGACAGCAGTTCTCCAGTAATGGATCCCCCATTATGGACAGTGAAATAAGTTTAAAATTTTATTTTAAAAGCCAACTGATACTCAATTAGTCAATATTATATGCTATAAATACAATTAGTTTGAGTTATTTTAACATAGGATTGTTTCTTGTAAATTGTTCCTTGTCCATCATAGGAGGTAGGCAGTTTTTCGGTTCCAGTAATGGACACTCGCAAAATAACGCCATTTCTTTATATCTTTGGAGCAACAAACTAGTATGTTTTATACCTTATCTCATGCTTAATGCAGTAAGAAAAACGCATTCAAGTTTACACCGAGTATTATTTTTTTATTTTTTTATACATGAACTCAACTCTCTTAGCAACATTACTAAGAATTCGTCTTGATATTTTTTTCAGTAAACTGATGAATTTTATCTTGTCGCCAAATCCTTCAGAAATATCCGAATTAATTGAAACTTCAAAATGAAACAGCTCTACAACTCTAGTTTATGGTACATAGCGGTCAGTTTTTAGAAACTAATTTTAGATACTTATTTTTAAGGATTTGTGTTTTTTTGTCCATAATGGCATCACCGTCCATTATGGGGTATTTCACCTTATACCTGATTGCGAGGATATAACTTTAGGTTTTGAGATTTTTAAGATATTGAGATTTTTCGTTCTGGCTCCATACATTTTTACCGAAAAAAAATCATAAAACGATAGTTTTCACGCCAAATCACTTGAAATTTATACATTTTCATAAAAATGGTCAACCAAACCCATTTCAATAAAAAAAAACCTTTTAATGTCAACATTGGTTTCTGTGTTTTTCCCATAGTAAACGATTTAAAAAAAAAACTGCAAGTGTGGCGGTAACTTGTGGTATGCGAAAAAATAACAAATAATTCGTAGTATACCTACTTGCGACGATATAACTCTAGGTTATGAGGTTTTTAAAATATTTCGAGTTTTTGTTCTGGCTCCATACATTTTTATCGAAAAAAAATCATATAACGATATTTTTCACGCCAAATCACCTCAAATTTATAAATTGTCATAGAAATGGTCAACCAAACCCATTTAAAGAAAAAAAACCTTAAAATGTCAACTGTGGTTTTTTTGATTTTTCCATAGAAACTTTCAACGATTTAAAAAAAAAATCCTGTCGCGGCGGAAAAACGTAGTATGCCAAAAAATCACAAATAATTCGTAGTATATCCATCTGCGAGGGTATAACGGTTGAGTGTGTAAAAAAGTTGATTTTCTTGGTATTTTGTTTCCGCTCCATACATTTTTATCGCAAAAAAATCATAAAACTATAATTTTCAAGTCAAATTGCCTAATATTTATAGGTTGTCATAGAAATGATAAGCTAAACCCATTTCCATCAAAAAAATATTAAAATAACAACTTCGATTCCTATGTCTTCGAGAGCCGGATTTCGTTCCACAGTGCGACGGGGTGTTATAAGTTTGACGTGTCTGTCTGTCTGTCTGTCTTTTTGTCTGTTAGTCTGTCTGTCTGTCTGTCTGTGTGTGTGTCTGTCTGTGGCATCGTAGCTCCCGAACGGATGAACCGATTTAGATTTAGTTTTTTTTTGTCTGAAAGCTGAGTTATTCGGGAGTGTTCTTAGCCATGTTTTATGAAAATCGGTCTACTTACTATGTCGCGGTCGGGGTTTTTTTTTAATTTTTAATTTTGCGGTTAGGTTATAACTAGAATATTCCATTTTATTAACCCTGTTGGGTTAAAAATTGAATGGCGTTATTCATAAACGCTTTAAAAACCAAAAAGCCAGCCCAGCCAAAATGACTATCTTTGACGCTACTTTGCGATTGAAACGCAGCCTGGCTATGTCGCGCCACTACAGATTCGAAATTCAACATGTTTATGGAACGATAAACATTTACGCCATTTTTCTATTGGCGAAAATGGCTTGACAGACTTTGTATTTGTAATATATTTTTTATTTTATTTTATAAATACCTGCAGGAAACGGAGAATCGTAAGCTGTGGAAAACTAATGGAGGGACTTTTGTCAAAATATTAATTCAATGATTTTAAAAACAATTACATAAAACTAAGTGAAAAAAGCCCTTAAAAAATGCGTTCTTCTGACTCAACGCGACTCTAGAAGTAACTTTTTAAAACGGACTACTACTAGTAGAATAATAGAATTCAGTGATAAACGTTATCGTAGTCTGCATTTTGCTAGTTTTTTACCTACCTCACTATCCAGGAGCTTTAGAAAGAAAAATATTATGATAGACTACGATCTTGGAGCAACTTTGGGTATTAACCTAATTTTCTTCGTTTCGTTTGAAAACTATATCTGTCTTCACCGTTGTGATACTGTTTAAAAATAGAAAATACAGTAGTTTCTACAATCCTTGAGTTATTTTATTCATTTAAACCATCTTGCGCTACTGAATAATAGTTTTTAGGGTTGTCACTATTGATAAACCTGGAAATTAAAGTTGAAGAGATAAGAAAAAAAAATTAAAATATTTATCTCAACACATTTGCCCAAAATACAGATCTTAATGATTCGCTTTTGGGCACATAAGTCGTGAAACGCCCTAACTAACTGTGAGGGGCAGGGCATAACTTTTTTTTACGGAGTGGGAATGCACAACTTATAACACGCACGATGTGTGGAACTCGCCGTTTCTTTCCCCTCCCCTAGCGAGAGGGGGGGAAACTTGGCTCTACTCACTAAACCCACTCTGGCGTTTTATCCTCTTTGCCGTTCGTAGAGAGAGGAACCGCCGGACTATCCGCGCCGTGTCAAAGATCACCGCCGCGAATCTCTCAAAAGTTGGTCAAGACTTTTCGTTAATTATGATTATTAATATATTACTTGGTAGTTTAGTAAGTTGTCAATATATAGTAGCGTAGCTAAATTAACTACTATTACTATAAAAACAAAGTCGATAAGCCTCCGACGTTCCTGACGCGGAAACCAAGCAAAAGTTTCCACTTTAATACAACCAAAAGGTTGTATGGAAAACCATTGTTGGTCAGAAGTTTACTCCAATTTCAAATTGGAAGTCAACTGAAATAATTAAGCAACCCTCGTTTGGCTTAACATAGTTTACCAAAAAGTTAGAAAAGATAACTTTAGTTCCGCGAAAGCATAAACTGGAAGCATCGATCAGTTAAGGGGCTCCACACGGTATTCATCGCTTTTTGACAAGTTTTGAGTTGAAATTCCTTAATTTTCACTACATATAGAATAATTATTCTAATGGCCATCGGTTCTTCAATCTTTTATCTCTATTCGTAAAAGCCATATTTTGAAAAAAGTTAATACTTCTTTTTGGGATTTTTTTAAACAAGGTTTAAACTTATTGAAATTTGATTTTAGTGAAGGTTGTCACATACATAAAATCGACATGTTTTGGATTTAATTTAAGTACTTTTGACTTTTCTAAAAATTCAAGAGAGATTTTAAGTTTAAAGTAAATAAAACAAAAGTTATGACCAAAAAACCAGTTTTTGACCCTAAAATTATTCAACTTTGAGGCCAAATATCACAGAAATAATGAGATGTGAAGAAATTATGAGAATTACTATTTTGTTTAAAGACGATGCTGTTAATATGATAGGCTTTAGAAACTATCATAATGTCAATGGATTCAAATCGAAGGTCGTTGCCGCAGGGAACGCCCTTAATTGTTATCATCCAAGTAACACGTTTATACATTTTGCATGCAAGTATGGTTAATTATGTAGTATGGTCAAGTTGCCAGTTCTTGAACCGGCATTCCAAAAGGAGTGAATTCATTTCGCACATGATTTTAAAAATTAAATTTTTAGGGGTGAATATGTCCTTACAAGTAAGATGTCTTACTTTTTAAAGAATAAAGGTGTGTGTAACATACTTACTTACTTCTTACTTCCCATGGCGCTACAACCCTTTGTGGGGCTTGGCCTCCTCCACTATCTTCCTCCAGTTGTCGCGATCTCTGGCGACCCTCCTCTAGTTGGTATATTTTCTCATTCTCCTCAGGTCCTCTTCCACACAGTCAAGCCATCTTTTCCGAGATTTAGCCCTGGGCCTTTTTTATTGCGGTGTTCACCTGGTCATAATTTTAGGAGCCCTTATATCTGGCATTCTTTCAAGGTGACCAGCCCCCATCTCAGCCGCTGAGATTTGCAGAACCTAACAATAGTCTCTTGCTTGACAAGAGCTTCCAATTATGTGTAACATAATACGAGTAAACAAGATCGAGAACTTCGTATTGCAAGCACGAATTGTTTAAGTATGGGCGATACGTTTTTGGCAACCGTACTGTAACGGTTTCGAACGCGCCGGAATTCAAATGAACGCCCATTAAAATAGTATTACTCGCATAACTATTAGTTATTTTCTACGTGACTACCGGTCGTTTGCAGTTAATTTGGGTTTTTACACTAACTAGTAGGCGTTAAATACAAGGGGTAATTTACTAAGCTGTTCCTTATAAGGAATACAACTACAAAATCGGATGCCGGTTTTAACGAAGATCATCTGCAAACGATGCTTTGAAGCTATGAATAATAAGTGGAAATTTTACTTCTTTTGGAGTTATAATTAGGAATGACTTTAACTTTAGGTTTTACTTTTAAACTTTTAAACCGACAGCATGCAAGTTAAGGTACCTACTTCTTAATACATTAATTACTGAACAGGGTCTATTCGACCCAGTACATGTATAATGTTTTATTAAATTTACATATTTTTTTTGGGACAGTCGTGTAAAACGATGTAAGTGTCACGTAAGTAGTCAGTTCAATCAATATTCGGAGGCAGCGAGAAAGTCGAGTAAGGAGGAGCGGAGGAGAGGGAAAGCGAGAGCTCAGGTTGTTGGTTGGAATAAATAAATGGTCGACGCTCACAGGGATGTGAGGAGTAAATTTTTACTGTGGGTAGCATATAATAATCCTAAGCAGGGACCTATCTATCAAGATATGTGTGACAGCAGAAGGCTTTTTAAATCCAAGTTAAAATGGTGCCAGGATAGACAAGAGCAAATAAAATGCGACATCCTGGCCACAAATAGAAATCACAAAGATTTTAAGGCCTTCTGGAAGAACACGAGCAGATGGAATGTGAAGGCAGGCAAAGAAGTAAATCGCCAGGGCACGACGGTCTCAGCATTGAGCACCTTAAACATGCGGCCACACTTGTCACGTATTCTAGCAAGGTATTACTCGCTGTGTCTCAGTCACTCGTATTTACCAATGCAATTGACGAGGACAATAGTGGTTCCAATTGTAAAGAATAAGACTGGTGATCTGTCAGACTCAGGTAATTATAGGCCCATCTCACTAGCAAGCGTACTGGCTAAAGTTCTTGACAGCTTGCTTAACCCTTAATTTGGCAGAGACTCTGATGACATTAATTTTCAAATTTTACTACATATATTGAATAACAGGTGTTTTTAAAGCTTCCGAAAAATATTTAAAAAAATCTAGATTTATTCGTTTTGGAAAAAAAGTATGTCCGCCACAGCGGACTCTGCCAAATATTGGGATTAGCAATGCACGGTCGAGAAGTTTCCAAAGTCGCAGAACATTCCTCATGAGAATTTTCGGTAACTTCTGAGAATGTTCTCGAGAACGAGAATTTATCAGAATACTTAGTAACTTCGTAGTTTATACCATAATTTCGTCGAACTCAGCAAGTCAAGATGTAGTCCCGTGGTAGTGCGCTGGCTTCGTATGTCGATGTTCTCAGGTTCGATCCTGACAGCGATCCTTTTTTTTTTTTTTGTATATACATATAGGTATTTGGCATGACCAAAAACAGGCATCAAGAAATAATAGTTCGGTACCTAATTTAAAAAAGTCAGGACTAAAACTGTGAAGTCTGAAAGTCGAAATGTTCCCTGAAGTATAGTGAGAATTTAAGAAACTTATAGTGAGAATTTAGGTAACTTATCACATATCAACAAAATAGCGAACTGTAATAGACAATATTATACCTATAATAACATATAGTTTTATATTATGCACATTTAAACATTATTTCAAGTATATTCTCTTGTTTAAATAATAAATTGCATGTTGCGGGAATGTTCTGCGAACATTCTCAAGAATGTTTCCGCTTTTTGGGAATGTTCTGCAATTTCTACATTACTAATTGGGATACATTGATATGTCCGCCTAATTGGGATACATTGATATGTCCGCCTCAGCGGACATTGCCAAACATACGGTCATTTAAAATAAACAAGTATTTCATAACATATATTTATTTTAAAAATTCACGGATATAATAATTTTGAATGAAAATCAAATTGATACCTGTTTAAAGTCACTAATAAGTCAAATATCATTATTTTGCCTTTTTTCCGACTTTTCCGCCAGTTTGCACTGGCCGTGGTCACGAAAACTGATGTGACAGTGATGTCTCAGCAAAATGTCGCCGAAGATGTAAACAACACAAAACTACCCAATATTACTTTATATTAATGTTCGGGGTAGACCAAAAAAATTATAAATTTTTATCTACCCATTTTTGTTTAATGTTTATTGCCCACCGCACGATACGTAACATTCACAATATCCGCGCACTACTTATACCTATAAGTGACTAAATTTTAACTGCTTGGTCCAGCAAAACACGCTGTTGGATTAAATAAAAAATCTAAGCATACAAGGCACCAAAAACTAAAATTAATGAACAAAATAAAATAATAATTGGTCAAAACACGTGTCACCACAACATTGGCAAAGTCCGCCACGGCGGACAAATCGTATTTAGTATATATTTGGCACTGTCCGGTGCGGCGGACAACTTGTTTAGATGATGATTATGAGTATTATAAATAGAGAAATACATTGAAAACATAACCACATGCCACTATTATGTAATGTATTTTATTATTTATACAACAGAAATACCCCGTCCCTACAAAAAACAAAAGAAAAACGCATAAATACTTTGCTAAAAACAATTGACTTCTGATGCGGTGTCATCTTGACGAGCAACTGTCAAACGAGTGTTGACAGTGCTCAAATAGTATTTTTCTGTCAAGCATGTATCATCAAAGCATCGATTTGCATATGTTAAATTGAATAAAATTCTACCTAAAATGCGAAATATTTTTTTTTATCAGTTGTCCGTCCCAGCGGACAAAATCAAATTAAGGATTGTTCCAATTGTAAAGAATAAGACTGGTGATCTGTCAGACTCAGGTAATTATATTAATAAATCAGGTAATTATATTAAATTATAAATTAGGCCCATCTCACTAGCAAGCGTACTGGCTAAAGTTCTTGACAGCTTGCTTAATGCTCAACTCTTTAAACACATCACACTGCATGATGCACAATTTGGCTTTAGGCCGGGGCTGTCGACCGAAAGTGCGATTCTGTGTCTTGAGCAAGCTGTCAGGTACTACAAGGACAGGAACACGCCAATCTATGCGTACTTTCTGGACTTGTCAAAGGCATTTGACCTGGTTGTGTACGAAAAGTTATGGGACAAACTTACTAAAACCATTGAATGTGTCTCATTACTTAAATATTGGTACAACAGCCAGGTCAACCTAGTGAGATGGGCGGGAGAGGAGTCTGACGCGTACAGACTACAATGTGGGGTAAGACAGGGGGGGCTAACATTGCCTCTCCTTTTTAACCTCTATGTAAACGAGTTGATCGAGGCACTTAGCAGCACACATGTCGGTTGCCATATAGGTGATGTGAGTTTCAATAATATATGTACGTCTAACCTATGACTATTTTTTTTATATTATACTTGCAAAGTTACCCAACTAACACAGACTATATAAACCTCCCGAAATTACATCTAAAATTCCTAAATTCCTCCGTACGACCAACACAACACAAAGCAGTCAAATACAGTAAAAGACCATATCCATTACCGCGATAGGACCAAATGTCGCACGTGTCGTTAACCACACGAACATTTCAAAGGGATTTTATTGCAAGTACTTAGCTGGTTTTAAGTGATGCTTATAAGGCACTCATATTACTCGTAACATATGCATATAGCACGGAAGAATTTCATTTATGATGCATGAAATACTATTCGGCTCTCGGATAGTGTCACTTGCATCTATTTGTGTTGCATGCGTCTGCCTCTCCTCTACATACATACATACATACATATAATCACGCCTGTATCCCATAAAGAGGTAGGCAGAGCACATGAACTACTAAGTTTCAGTGCCACTCTTGGCAAAAAGGGTTTGACAGAAATCCACATTGCAGTGACAGGTTGCCAGCCTCTCGCCTACGCCACAACACTACATACAGACGACAAAGATTGTTTTTAAAGGGTATTTTGAAGAAGAGACTGAAGCGGGAACATGAACCGTTATACGTATTATTATATACTTTTATAATATTGTCCACAGAAGTAACTTTTTTTTTCAAATTTGTTTAACTCGGTTAGTGATCTTAATGATTTACTTAATAGCTCTACTGGGAATCGCATTTCCAAGTCACCTCCGCTGAAAGTGCAACATTTTATGTCCAACTTTCTTGTTCCCTAAGGTACCCGCTTCTTTGAGCGTCTCTAATCTATCGAATAAAGTATTTGGAAGTAAAGCTCTTTGGAAACATCCATTTCTTAATAGCTTTTGGGCAAACTGAAAGGCCCTCTTAAAGGATAAGCGATTTAGATAATATTTGAATTATCTATTAGTCAACGGACTTAGTAAATATACTGATTTCGTTCTGTATAATATTATTTCACTCTGAAACTTAGGCATAATTTTGGAACGTAAGATTCAATAAGATAATAATGTAATTCTTGTTTATTTTGTATAATTCAAACGAACGCTGAATTATCTTGAACAATCAAATGGAGTTAAATAAACAATTGAATTAAAAGTAGTTTCATATTTGCATCACAAACAGCTACAGGCTCGGTAATTCATTAAAAAAACCGAATCTTCTTTCCAATTCCAACGTCATGCAAACATTCCCTAATGTGGCTTTTGATTACACGGATTCTAATTTACTATTTATTTCCAGGCAACCCTTTTCGGTGCGACTGTCGTCTCGCCTGGATCTACCGTATAAGAAACAAGACCCAGGACAATACCCTGAAGCGCGCCCTCGAAAATATATCGTGTCTCATGCATGCGGAGAAGAAGCAAGAACATATCAATAGGCAAAAAGACAACGCTGTCGAAAATTACGACGAAGACTATTACGATATGAAGGAAGATAACGTAAATAAGGTAATAAGGCTTATAGATATTCCATTCAAAAATCTTTCGTGCACAAAAGAAATGCGGGATCTAGAAGTGGACGAGGATCTGACTCAGAATGAAATTAAAGTGAAAGCATTATCAAATCGCTGCGTCGCACCAAGCTTGATCTTGCTTTTAATAAGTAATCTTATTTAAATTCAAATATATCTAAATATTTTTTTACACATTTTACCCAAAACAATTACTAAATTAATGCATTTGTTTTGAACATTGATACAAACATAATTAAGACTTCATCTAGATATATATTTTATATTGACTAAGAATGGATATTCATTTATTGTCAAATTAATGTTTTACAATTATTACAGAAAATAGGTAGGTACAAATAGAAATAGCCTAAAAATAAAACTTAATTAAATCTAAAAACCTAAATACATAACCCTAAAACTAAAAATGGTAGAATAAATTATATTTAACAAACACATTTAACCGCATCATCAGTCAAACAACCCACCACGAGTCATTCCAGGTGCAAAGGTTCCCAAGACGCTAGCTGCATTTCCGCGCTGGACCGCGATCGATAACCTCTGCACCAGGAATGACCCGGAGCGGGGATCGAGCCCCCTCTCCCTCAGCCGACTCCCAAGCTCCAAAAAGAAGGCCCGAGCCTCCGAGCACCAACACCCAGTGGTCTCCACCGCGAGTGGAACAAACAAGTAACCCCCCAAGCACGAATATTTATCGCGTTTTTTAATAGCAGCCGTCTCAGCAGCTGCCCCCGCTAAATTCACCGTGCGAGTGACATGGGAAGCAGCAAAAGTGCTGACGCATGTGGCGTCCCATAGCAGGCACTTTCCTTTCTCCCACGGCACTAAAGTCAATCCATCCGGCCTCTTGCCATCCGACCGACTAAGCCCCGGAGGCTCGAGCACACAAGGCACATTTGCAGAGACGAGCGCCCTTCGAATTATGTCGTTCAGGGCATGATGGCGAGGAAACCTTCCAGCACATCGACAACAACTCAAAGCGTGGTGACCATTGCTCTCCACCATGGTGCCGCAAATGCATAAATGGGGCACACAAACATCGCAGCCCAAGCGAAGAGCAACAGCCACCCGCAACGAATCATTGTCGAGAAGCGTGCCAAAATGAGGGGAAGGAAGCGCCTGCAACCACGCCCCAGACTCCGGTCTCGACCCCGCAAGAAGCCTTGCCCTATCCACACCCACAGACCGACCCAACAGGCCCTCAAAAATCCGCTTCACCCCAACATCGTCCCATAATCGTTGGGATTCCGGCCTTTCAGGCACCGGCATACCCGGATTAAGAGTGGTCCAAGCCTCCAAAGCAACGGCAATATTATTATATTATTATATTTATTATTATATTGACTAAGTTAAATTCATTTTCGGTCGCTACTTAAGAATACATAAGTACATTTTCTAAAACCTGGTATGAAATATTGATGTTATGTGCCTTATAAATGGCCACGAAGGGCACGAAATATGACGTTTCAGGTGCCGCTAGGACAAGAGGTCGATAATGGAATTTCATACAAACACTACAGGCCCCGTAGCCGAATGGTATTTCTCCGACGCGAAACGAAAACGAAACGCCGCGAAAGGTAGTCTGAATCTGTCGCGCCAATACGCAAGAGCGATAGAGATAAATATCTACGAACGTTTCGTTTCGTGAGCGTTCGTGCCATTCGGCTAAAAAAAGCATAGTAAAAGGTGTCGCAGAAAGCAAACCGAGACTGGAACCTCAGGTGGTATGAGTTTCCTCTGCCAAAAATGTGGCAGGTCGTGCCGCTCGCCAATCGGCCTCCACAGTCACCAAACCCGTTGTCGAAGCAGCAATGTGTAAATCGTCTGCAATAGACGCAAAGGCCTGTGATGATGATGTGCCATTCGGCTACGCACCCAGGCCTAGGCCGGCAAAGTCCTCGTTTTTAATTTCCAGTCACTGATATTTGTGACATACCCCATTTAAAAAAAACTATAAGGGGCTTTACAGACGTGCCGACTGGAACTGGTACAAGGCCTTGGCAATATTTGATTTTTGGTGTGTTATGTTACAATTTTTTTCCCTTTTTTTATTATAAATGGGCTTACTCTTGACCACAGACTAGCCAAAGGCAAAGACGTGGCCTACGATAGAGTGAACTCGCCCATAAGATGCCTGTTCACCCTTGATTTGAAGGTTGCCGAGTTATATGAGCTCAGAAATATAGCCGCCGACAAGGAATTCCAACTCCTTGGCAGTGCGCATAAGAAAAGAAGAAGCAAAGCACTTCGTGCGACGCGTTTCGTTTCGGTTTCGTGTTTCTTTTCATTTTCTGTTTTTTATTGTTCTTTGGAAAGAAAATTTAAAATTATTTTTGCGCTACAACGCACCGTTTAGGAGATACAGCTATTCAAAGTTTGTATTTATTTCATACCATGTTTGAGAAAAGCACTATAGATACCTCGGCGGGAAATGGAGTTGCACGCCTCAGACCTATCTGTCTTCTGCCGTCTATATGTCTTCGGCCGGCAACCCCTTTTGTCCCGGCCTCTGTAGTAATGGGGTGTGTAATGATTGGTATAACTATTATTGGTAGAGTAACATTTGATATAACAATATATATTTAATGAATATAATCACTCATTTGACATAATTAACATTTGGTATAACAACAAAATATCTACTTTTATTTTGTATAATCATTATTTCCTATAACAGTTATTTATAATAACCGTTACATGGTACAACTATTTATTGATATACGACTAGTATAATATAACTAGCAAACAGTATAAAACATTTCCTGAAGTAATTTTATTCTTTTTTGAGGGGATCACTGTTCTAACCTAACCTAACCTACTTTTCTGATAGCAGTACATATGTTTAAGGGTCACAGTTCTAACCTAACCTAACCTATTTTTCTGGTAGCAGCGCGTTGTGTGTAGGGATCACAGTTCTAACCCAATCTACTTTTCTGGTAAATGATGGATCTAATTTATTGTACAATTTTGTTTAATCTAACTGTGCTTTAGAAAGAATTTGAGTTATACAATTTATTTATTATCGGAAATAAGCATTATACTCAAAGTATGTTATAGTAAATGTTATTCGAAGAAATTATCATTATATTAAATAAGAATTATACAATTTGTTAGTATATTATTTGTTGTTATATGATTCAATAATTATATCAAATGATCGTTATAACGACTAAAAATATATCAGAAAAGGTTATATCGATCGATACGCACCCGTAGTAATGTACTATTAATGTTACGCTGTTTACTGTTTGTATCAATGTTCAAAAAGGAATCAAACGTTGTGATATTAGTCGTTACTCCCACATTACTGTTCTAGCCAATTTTGATCGTTAAGGCGTATTGACACCGAGTCAACCGGCGAATCGCGGCACGCGTGACACGTCTTTAAAGATCCGGCTGAACGTCTATTATGAAAGGAAACGATTTAAGGGGTGTCTTCAAAAGGGCTTATTTTGACTGTTTTCATTAAAAAAATAAGCTTTTTTGAAATACACTTATTATATTTAAATCGTTTTCTCGTTTAAGCTCCTCTGCATCAATGAGCAGCATACTGATGAATATCAATGTTTGCAATTATGTAGAGGTGTAAATCTAATATGTTGGAATCGAACATTAACCCCATTTTGGTGTTATAATAATTTTATATAAAATTCTTTATTTGAAGGAGAGTTTACAAATTGAAACAGGGGTTTATTTTTGACAATGTTGGACAAGCTTTAAAGTTAATTACTTGAGCGTTCACACTCCATAGCGTAGTAGTTATCCCTATTGTTCTTCCGTATTTTTATTATGAAACAAATACCTACCAAAAATAATATAGCTACCGACCAACATTATTATGACTATTTATGAGATATAAAAATATTGATGATAATTTATACGTTGCCTGTGGAGCACTCCATTTTAAACCCGAAAAATATGTGTTCATCTTTTTTGTTTAAATTGTTCCTGACAGAATTGGTTCATCAACTACTGTTGCGTTACATTATGATGAAATGACAATATTTCAAGCTACAATACACCGTGCTCTTTTAATTTCCGTGAAATTCGACACGTTGTTGGTTCACTGACAGAAACTACCCTGGTATGCCGTTTTTTGTGATCACATAAAAATACCATTTGATGCATAATAAATGAATTAATAAGTGCGAGAAAAAGTCGTTAAGCGATTAAATTTACCATCAATAGCTCAATATCAGTAAAATTAATTGTATTTGACGAAGAACAACCCCTAAAATAAACGGAAATCAATAAAAACAGGGCGTATTATTTATGGTACCGAACCACACTATACGATGGATAAGTCGTCGTTCTACCTAAATGCTTTCTACAGGATAGATGGGTAGCAACAGGGGACAATATATCGTGACGTAGGATGACGTCGGCGTATATCGCGCTCCGTATTGGCTGCGATAGGTATGACGCGACATATGTAGTTATATCGCTTGGACCAGAGATGGCGTAAGAGTCTCCTACGGAACACAAATTTTGATTCGGCCGGCTTCGGTACCGTTAAGACAGTTTTGAATTTGGTAAATTCGTTCCAAATCAGTCCTTACGTAGTACATATTACTACATACGGACACAATGAGAACCCTTTTCTGACGGAAAAGCACAAATTTCTTGCTAACTTTTGTAAATATTGATTGATGTTACATTATGTGTACTTAAAAATTATTAATGTTAGAGATGTTAATGTTTTCTCAGTTAAATAAATTAATGGAAACGGCTTAATTTTATTGTTTAGTTTTATGTCAGTCGTTCAAATATCCATTACTGTCATAATTATAGTTACTATAGTCATTATTCATTATCCGTGAAAGGTAATTTCAATACATATGTAATAATATTTACTAAATGTTAAATTTATCATAAACATATTACTTAATACTGATTCTGATTTGAACTTGCAAAATTGTGTCAATACTCTTGCACCTCGGCCAGTGGTAACATATAAGTCACTAATTCATAAATATTGTTCCAAACCTTGATTCTGTGTGTTCCTATCGTGATCAATATCAGGCCCAAGAAATATAAATCATTTATTTATCATGACAACAGCCTGATGGAAAAGATTGCCTAATGAATCTATAGCACTGTAACTATTAAATTTACTGATAATTTCTTAAAATGAATTCCATTAATGTCTTCGTATAGAATCTACATTTGGTTAATGGTTTGATCGTTTATATTTCATGCTGGATCAATTTATCGTTTACCGGGCTATGAATGTACTGTGATTCTGTTGTAATAAAGATTTCTACCAGTTACTGAAAGATTCTACCAGTCAATGATTTATTTAGTGTGTTTATAGTAGGTACATTACTATACAAGTGCGGAAAATAGGAAGTTCGAAACGAGTGTCGATAAATTAAAACGCGACCGAAGGGAGTGTTTTAAATCGACACGAGTTACGAATTTTCTTTTCTCTCGTGTATTGTACAACATTTTTCAGTACAGCTGGACCTCCGAACTCTCCAAAGTTTCGACCTGACAAGACACGAACCACTTCTCGCACTAGTGCGTAAAAAAAGCTCCACCTGTACTGAATAAAGTAGTTTTCCCAGTAGTTGACCAAGAACAACCCCTAAAATAAACGGAAATCAATGAAAAATGGGTGTATTATTTATGGTACCGAACCACAATATACGGTGGATTATTCCCTCATACATAGTTACTGATACGGTGTCGTGAACATAATCTACCTTAGACGCCAGCAACAGATTATCATCATCATCATCATCATATCAGCCCTTTATCGCCCACTGCTGAGCATAGGCCTCTCTTCTAGTACGCCACTTGTCCCGGTCCTGAGCTAGTCTCATCCAGTTGTGATCCGCAATTTTCCGGATGTCGTCCACCTAACGAGCTAACGGATGCCAAGCGCTTCTTACAGCTGTGAGCGGCCACCATTCTGTTAACAGATTATAACAAAGCTTAATTACCTAGTTTATTACACAACGGGACCCGACTAGGACCTTGTCCTCATACAATATTAGTTATTAATGTATTTTGAATGATGGTTATCTGTTACTGCCCAGCCACCCTTCTAGACAAACTTTCTGGCAAAAAGAGTAAAAATTAAAAAAGTAGCCACATCGCAGTGTCGACCCTTTCAAATTAATGTATATGTCGCAGGGAAATGGCCAAAACAGAGATGTGATCAAATCTCTAAGGGATATGATCAAATCACCCAGGATGTCAAAATGGCGAATCCATTTTATTATTTCTTTAGAAAATTTCAGTCATTTGACTAAATCCCTGATTCTGTTTAGTGAAATTACAAAATCGGCCATTAGTGATTTGATCAAATCCCTGTGTTGGCCATTTCCCTGCGACATAATATGCATGAAAACGGGACGACGACGCGACGCTGTGTTGCCACTTTTTAAGTTCTACTCTTTTTTTCTAGATTGTCTGCTTCAACCACAGATACAGGAAAAAAGGAAATCAGATAATTGTGCCGGGCAATTTATATTCGACAGGAGTATTGTCGAAAAATCTTGAACTCACGCATTTGTACCTCGATGGGCGCTCCTATTGCGCAATACACGCAAATCATTTTCATGCATCATGTGTACAGTCAACCAATTTGATTCCTAGGCCACTCTAGAACCATGTCGCAATGAATCAATTTGTGACATTTTACATGACAAATCTTTTGTCAACATGTGTCAACGATAATGAATAGGAAAGGTAAAGGAAAGGAGTTTGCTTTTTTTTTTTAATTATAAATAAGCTTACTCTTGGCCACAGACTAGCCAAAGGCAAAGACGGCCTACGATGGAGTGAGCTCGCCCAGAAGATGTCTGTTCACCCTATTTATATATTTGACAGTTGCCGGGTTATATGACCTCGGAAATATAGCCGCCGACAAGGAATTCCACTCCTTGGCAGTGCGCAGAAGAAAAGAAAAAGCAAAGCTTGCTTGTGTATCAATAAATTATTTTATTAAATATCGAAATGGAAATTTACTTTTATGTAAAAGCTTCACTGAAACAGGCCACGGGGTCTGGTGACCATTTTAAGTAGGTAAAAAAATATTTATTCAAGTATAATTTTCTGGGTGAATTAACTTCAGTATTCTGTAGTATCTATGATGTTTTTGTAGAAGCTTAAAAAGATATTCGAGAAATAAATACTTTAATTACTCAAAAACAGACAGGATTATGATTTGTTCCAAAATATCCAGATAATCTGTTGCATTTGATCGAGGAGGCATATCAGCAAATTCACCTGCCAGACTCGTCTAGCCCCATAGATTAACACTGACACAGCTTGACCCGTGGTTAGGATTAGGAACAACGTGATCTTCAGTGTAACGAGTGTTGTCGTATCGCCACAAGTGCAAACGACCTGTGTCACTAGATTGGAAGGTTTTCTCATGTGAAAATATAATATTCGTCCAATCGAAGTCCAGATACTCCCGAGCGAAAGCTAATCTGACGTCTTTGGGTCAATTCTTCGCATAGTGCCTGTGATGGAGCCCCAAAGAATGCAAACGTTTTCTAATGGTTTCAACACAGACATTAAATTGATCAGCAAAATATTTGGTGAAATAAAATCATAATGTATAAATAAAATTGATGACAGAATATTAAGGTCAATTGTCACTGTCTGTCATTACTTCTTTTTCTGTTCATGTCATGGAGCAAAAACATTTACAAACTCTTCTCTTTTATTTCATGTTACGATCGGAAAGCTGATAATCGTTTGACACGTTATTTTCATTCTATCAACTATCTAGTACTTATTGCGACAAAGGTTCTATAGTGGCCTAGGAATCAAATTGGTTGACTGTACATGCAAAAGTACGGAATGACAAATATATGCTCAATGAGCTAACATCTGCGATACGTAAGCGTAAGCTCTATAGTATTCTATACTCTGAGGCTTCAACGCACAAAACGTCTAAAATTCATTTTGGATACGATATAGATCGGATTTGCCAGTGTCAGTAGTGTTGTTCTTGGTTGACTACTGTGTACTTGAATCATTGTTTGACTTGAGCCGACAGAACTTCTGTCACGACGCGATCTGAGTGTATGCTCGTATGCTCAACAATGGACAAAAGAGGCCAAAAAACCGATGGAGTTAGTTTACCATGGGTTAAATGGGTCTGAATGTGACGATCCAGTCTAATGGGTCCTTATGGTGCAATAAACTCGAACTTCCGTGATTTGGATGAAATGTTCCTTATAAGTAGTACAGTCAACAACACAGCAGTGTATACAGACAAAGTGCCAAAAATATGTATACACACCTTTATTTACAGGTAATAAAGTTCTGTATACATATTTTTGACACTTTGTCTGTATTCACAGCTGTGTTGTTGACTGTACATATCACTACATACGAGCACCATCATGAGGACCCTTTTATGAAGGAAAATCACAGATTTCTTGTTAACTTTTGTAAATATTGATTCATGTTAAATTATGTGTACTTAAAAATGGTTAATGTTAGAGATGTTAATGTTTTCACTGTTAAGCTATTGGAAACGGCTTCATTTTATTATAATAAATGTTAATAATCTAAGCAGTTGTATGTCAGTCGTTCAAATATCCATTATTGTCATAATTATAGTTACTGTAATAAGTCATTGTCCATTATCCGTGAAAAGTAATACATGTGTAATAATATTTACTAAATGTTACATTTATCATAAACATAGTACTTAACACTGATTCTGATTTGAACTTGCAAAATTGTGTCAATACTCTTGCACCTCGGCTAGTGGTAACATTATAAGTCACTAATTCATAAATATTGTTCCAAACCTTGATTCTGTGTGTTCCTATCATGATCAATATCAGGCCCAAGAAATATAAATCTTTTTTTTATCATGACAACAGCCTGATGGAAAAAATTGCCTAATGAATCTATAAGTCACTGTAACTATTTCAATTTACTGATAATTTCTTAAAATTAATTCCATTAATGTCTTTGTATAGAATCTATATTTAATTAATGGTTTGATCGTTTATATTTTTTCATGCTGGATCAATTTATCGTTTCCGGATTAATACGGAGAAATTAGCTAAAATTACGGCATAATTGATGGAAGATTTTTTTAAATTGGGATATTTTACATCAACCCTCCTTGCCCCTCCCCCCTCTGCGTCACCCCTTTACCCTCCCTTAAAGAGCCGAAAATGCGGTTTTTCTCAATTTCTGACAAAATCGTTGAAGATACAGAAAAGGCGTTTAGGAATGAAGTAATCCTTAATAAATTTACTATTGTACAAATCTCTTATTAACATTTTAGTGCTAGCACTTGTAATTATCGCGTGATCCGTCAGTTTTCTCCCAAAATGCTTACGAAATCGTCTAAATTTGTTTGATATGACTAAAATATTGTAAACTCATGACTAAAATAAAATTAAGGGGGAAAATCACTACCATGGGTGGAACTTGAACTCACGGCTTCTGGATTGAAGCATCCGGGGCTCCGGGGCTCTACCAACTGCCATCAAAAGCTCGTCCCTAGTTAGCGAATCTTTCTACTATATGGATCAATGAATGGTGAGTACCATGGCTAGCGTCACCTACCTATCATATCTATCAATCCAGAGGCTGTGAGTTCAAGTGTCACCCATGATAGTGATTTTTTCCCCTGTAATTCATTCTGAGTTTACAGTAATATCAAACAAATTTTCGACGATTTCGTAAGCATTTTGGGAGAATTATTCATATTCATATCCATATTGGGTTGGCACAAAAGTAATGAGACACTTGGTTTACGTTTTATATTTTTTATCATCATCATCATCATCATCATCATCATTTCAGCCATTAATCGCCCACTGCTGAGCATAGGCCTCCCTTCGTGTACGCCACTTATCCCGGTCCTGGGCTAATCTCATCCAGAAGTGCCCCGCAGTTTTTCGGATGTCGTCCACCCAACGAGCCAACGGATGCCAGGCGCTTCTTACATCCGATAGCGGCCACCATTCGGTCAACATTTTAGTCCACCTGCCATCACTCTGCCTGGCAACATGCCCCGCCCAATTCCATTTTAGTTTGGAAATGACGTCACCCACGTCCCGCACCTTGGTGCGGCGTCGGATCTCGACATTCCTTACTCGATCTTGGAGTTTATATTTTTTATTATTATTACAATACAAAAAGCTTAGTCGATGATGTAATCACCATTAGCATCTATGACTTCTTGCCAACGATCCGGCAAAGTTTGGATGCCTTTCGCCCAGAACTCTGATGGCTGTGCCTCGAAAAAGTTGTTCAACTCCACCTGTACATCATGGAAATCATTGAATTGTTTACCCCGCAAATGTCGTTTCAGGGCTCTAAACAAATGAAAGTCTGATGGTGCGAGGTCTGGAGAATAAGGTGGGTGGGGTATCGTCTCCCAGCCCAAGTTCTGCAGCTGTTGGCGAACGGTAGATGCGACATGAGGTCGAGCGTTATCATGTAGTAAAATTACAGTGACCCGTCTGGGTGCGCCAAAGTTCATATAAAATTGTTATATAGATTATTGGTAGTCCGAAAATGATTCTCATACAATTTTACATTATAACGATCATTATTTATAACAATTTTATGTTAATAACTATCGTGGCTTCGAATGACTTATGTTCATAATGTCATTCATCATAAATACGTTTTATACTAATGTTTATGTTTATATAATTATATACTTATTGATCATAACGATTGCGAGTAATATAATTTATCGTTATATTATCTGCCGTCCTATCACTAAAACCCATCTAACCCACAAATGATAGTTTTGAGATATGGGCAAAAAACATAAAAACCCAAATCTCTAGGAAATGTGTCGATTTAGTCCAGATTTCTTTTATTCTTAAATTAAAACTAAATTCACGCTAACATTATTTAAAATCAATTTAATTAAATATTGTTTAATTTATTAGAAATTCGCCATTTTGTGTTTAAGTTATGCAAATAATTCCTAAAATATGTATGATTTTACTGTTAAAACACGGTTAAGTATACTTTAGCCGTTTTTTAGGATTGAATAATACATAAAACATGGCTTAATAACGGCAAAGTAAATTTACGTGTTTATAGTAATCGTAACTGAGCAATGCATAATAATCTAAAAACATAGCTTAATAACCGCAAAGACACTAAACAATTTTATACTATCGTATATGCTCTAAAAAAATGCTGTAACCGTTTTTAAGCTATGCAATGACTACTAACATCGAAATAATTTGTATGCATTCCTAATCTAAAAGCCCGCTATATGACAAACCAGCGACGATTACTAGGTTTTAGCATTGTCATTCTTTTTAAAAGGAGTTTATCATTTTAGCAATGTCCCGTTTACCTGCAGTACCTGCACTAAGTTTCAAGAGCAATTCAATTTGTTAAATGAATAAAAGACAACTGTATGATATTGTAACCATTTATTTGCATGCATAAAAAACCTCGTTATAAGTTATGTTACAAATTAACATATTTAAACTTAATATAATATTCTAACATTAGTGAAAACTAACATAACATTAATATGAAACAATAAAATTCGCTTTTTACATTGCAACAAATCAATTTGCTATACCGACACGGCGAAAGGTGTCGCTCTTGGATATCCAAAGTTATTCGTATTATTACTATAATACACTATTAAAATAATGTTTTTATTACCGAGTTATATAAGGTTAAAAACGGTTGACATTGGCAGTTCTTACAAAAAGAAACACGGATTTCATTTATTATTCGCCAAGCAAGTGAAAATAGCAATCTTTATTTATTTAATACTTCAAAAATTCAAAATACATTTAGGATTGTTTGACATAATAATTTTCTCTCTTTCCGCTTGATTCCGTTCTTCTTAAAATTTATTTTTCTTTTTTTGTGCGTTTGGTTTTCGACAGTTGTATTATTAATATTACGAGTGTAGTGCTCTATATCGACGGTGGTTCTACATCGATAAATGGTTATATGTACTTATGTGTAGGTCAGTCCTCCTTTTCTGTATGTAAAACTTCTGGATTTGAAGGGTCTGAATGAATTGGTACAGCAGAATACTTATATATCATACATTTTTTTTTCTTTAAACTAGAATCAATATAGAGATCTTTGTTAACAATTTCTGGTAAAATCAGGTGCATCATTGCTTAAAATTGTATTAACTAGGTTAAATTTAAGTCTGTTTCTCTGTTGTTTGTATGAATTGGAGCGGATAAATCAAGATAAAGCTTCATTTTGGATGATACATATGTTGTCATTTTACAATTTTTACATGCTAGGTATAGAGTTCTTCTTCTTTCGAGTCATCACTTGTAGTTTCAATGCGTCTGCGACGGAATAGTCAAAAACCTTCTTTCCTTATATCAAGATGAGAAGCATTTTACGAATGATTAAAGAAGTAAACGTTGTTCGATTTTGTTACAACGAAGGATAAACCCAAATTCGATGATCGTCAGCAACGGTTTTAGCTTGGACCAGTAAAAGGGAGTTTTAAAATTGATGTATTTTCGTCAGCATTGAAAATTAAAGCAGAAACGTTCGACATGGCTAAGTTAGGCAAAGAATTCTGAGGTATCAATCTCAAAAATTCTTGAAACAATACACAACGATAGAATGTTCCTTGGTAAAGATCGAGTTGAGCAATCCCCTTCTGTTCTACATTTACTAAACTTACTGCTGGTGTGATGACTTGTGGTCGGTTTTTCGGTATTCATTTTATTCGCAGATCTCTGTCATCATTTGTATCCTGAAGTTCGTAACAAGCCTAAAAGAAATAACATTAATTAATTTGATTTTTGACTGCATTATTAAATCAGCTTGACGGTAATATAATGTTGCGCAAGTAATCCATACCTACATAGGTAGTAAAACATTGTAAGGTAAATAAATGCTTACAAAATGTATGTGGCTATGGCAATGCCTACATAGCAATAGGATGGTACAATGTAATTTCTTGACTTTTTTGTTTACGCTTTATTTGTACACAATAGTTTTAACTGGGCTCGTGATCGAATAACTTATGAGTTAGGTATTTACTTGTCGCGGCAAACGTGTGATAATACGTTAGCAAAACGCAAGTTGTGCTTGAAAAAAACCTTAAAAAAAAGATATTTAACACTTACCTGGTCTTCGGTTTCTTAACATTTTAAGGAGAAAATGTTCATTCACCGGTCACTACAGCCTTCGCACAACCTTCTGCGCGCGAGCCGCTCGGCCGACTGTCGGACTGGCGCAATAACTTTGGAAGGTATACTTTTACAACTAGCGGGGTTTTAGCGTAGCTTTGCTGGTTTGTCCTGTTTCAGTGTGGCATTATGAATATTTTTTAGTAATAAATTCACCGTAAAGCGCAGTAACTAGGTTTTAGTGATGTATTTGTAACCGAAATTACAATGAAAGTCTTTAAATACACGGTTAAAGGACTTTAGCCGTGTTTAAGCGTAGTATTTTATTTAAAAAAGTGAATGTTATAAAATGTAATAACGCAATTAAACGGCTTTAATGGGAATTTATGAAGCTTATGTCAAGTAACGTTGTTATAGTTATGTATCGTGTGATAAAACTATGAAGATAAACAACTGCTAAGCGCTTTAATATAAGTTATAGAAGACAAATGTGGGTTTGCGGTTTTATACTATTGAAAAGGGTTATAAAATAGTGCACTTAGCGAGGTATGTCGACTCTGTATCTCGGTAACTAAAAATGATAAAAATATGATTCCAAGACCAGTCGATGGGGAATTCTTTCCTATTTAAGAATATTTATCCAAATGAAAACTGGTAATATGCAGCTTAGAGGGGTTTTAGTGATCGGACGGCAGTTATTGTTAACAGAACAGACATCACATGTGACAGTCCAGTTAGGTGCGACGACCAGCGTAGCGAGGAGGAGCGTGTTAGGTTGCTGAAAAATAACTTCGGCCTATAATGTCATGACATATCTCAATTTACAAAAAATCTTCCATTAATTAACTTCTTCATTAAGGAGGTACCTAATATTATGAATGTACTGTGATGCTGTTGTAATAAAGATTTCTACCAGTTACTGAAGTCTTGTTTATTTCTCATTACATTTATGTATACTTGTGTTTTAATTTAACCAATGATTTATTTAGTGTGTTTATAGTATATTACGATACAAGTGCGGAAAAGAGGAAGTTTTTCTTTTCGCACGTGTATTGAACAGTCACCGGCATAAATAAGTGATGATTTATGTACCTTGTCGCTTTTAATCATTTGACAACTTCGTATGACATTTCAAACAAAATGTTAACGTGACAAGGTACAGAAATCATCACTTATTTATGCCGGTGACTGTACGACATTTTTCAGTAGGTAGTTCGACCTGACAAGACACGAACCACTTCTCGCACTAGAGCGTAAAAAAAGCACCAGCTGTACTGAATAAAGTAGTTTTCCCTGCATTTACGTACTAAAAATAAGTTGAGTATATTGTAGCGCTACTTACTCTCACAGAAGCTTTCTAAGAGTACGCAACTGCAAACGGGATCAAGGACGTTAAAAAAATAAAAGTAAAATAAAATAAAAAAGTCAGGAGTATCAAATTCGTTTAGGGGAAGGTTGCGATCATTGGACAAGCGCTTTGATTGGGCCACTTAAATATTACAAAATCTAATCGTGCTAGATGGAATCCAGTAAGGTAAAAGCACAGAATTACAGTTAAACCAGAATGAGTATTTAGGTCAAAAAGTGTGTCCACATGAGAGGTAATTGTTTGGGCTGGTGTCCCTTTCGCACTTACTGACAATGTCAAAATTATTCAGTGACATCATCATTGTCATACATTGGGGATACCAGTCAATTTTCAAAGTTACTACCAAAATCTACTAATACCCATTTGAACATATTTTTTAATTATACAAATCTTTGATTTATTGGCATCAAAATAGTTACATTATAACTATTTTCCAATTCTTTGAAATATATCGAAATCCTAGTTTGAATATAACACTAAAATAATATAAGAAGTTATAAAGTCAGGTAATATACAGATAAAAATACTACTACTATAGTAACCTCATTAACACTGGCCACACGTGCGAGAGGGACACCAGCCCAAACAATGCCCTCTCATGTGGACCGTTTTCGCTAGTCTGATACGATCACCTTTCTGTATCAGTGATAAGGTTCAATTTAGAATGGCAAAAAATGTGATTCCACATGCAATCTAGTTTAATAATTCTAAATCTATGGGTACAAGGTGACCTTATGCCTCACCTTGGGCTACCCCGTAACCTCAGTCGCGCCTCGCTTCCCCGAAAAGATTTACGCGTCCAAGTGATTTTCGAGCGTTGTTACACGAAGGAATAAAATCACGAAAGTATAAATTGTGTGTTGACGTATAATGCTTAAACATTTATTAATGATCAAAGTTAAAACAATTTCCAGGCAATTGTTTTCTCAATTTTTAAATATTTTTATTTGTGATGTGATACCTAGTTGCTATCAATGGACCACCAGGTGGTGGGTTCCCACAGGTCCTGTGGGTTCTATCATCGGACCGGTCCAATGATGGCAACTTTTTTTAGAATTATTCGCGCGTGCGCAAATAGACAATATGTAAGAAAAAACTAGTACATATGAAAATATTATATATATTTTAATTATAAAATTTGTATAAAAAATATTTCAATACAAAAATATTTTTTGTCGTTTTCCATAAGTTTCCTTGATTGGACCATTGGTCTAAATTTCCTAAGTCCATTGATGACAACTTTGTGGTCTAATGAAGGCGACTCTGGTCCAAAGAAGGCAACAGCTTATGAAAACTTTTTCACGATTTTTCACTAAATTTATACTTTTTTTTATTGTGAATAACGTAATTCATGATTAGATGTCAATAATTAAAACTTCTCAAACTAGTTTTATTTTTTGATTTAAAATCTACTTATATGAATTATAGAGCAGCGAAGTTAAGTGGTCCAATGATAGCGACCTTGCCCTATTATCAGGACAGTCACGCAGGTTAAAAAATAATAATGAGATGTGATAGGGTCTCTATTGGTTCCCATAATTTTTTAAGTCCGATTTTTACTATCCATAACGTTTTCCGTCATAATTTTTCTTAGTCATATTATCACTAGTCATAAAATTAAACGTCAGAAATTGTAGTTCTGATTTTTGAAAGTCATAAGTATTGTTAGTCATAAAATTTATTAGCATAATAATCAAAAGTCCATAGATGTACAAATCCATAATGTTGAAGGAAATAAACTTATTCGGAATAATTGATCTAAGGATTTATCACAAGTCATAACGATTAATAACCGGGTTACCCTCATCTGGTAGAATAATTTTAGTCCGAAACACACTTCGCATAACATGTTTCGCAGAAACACTTTCAGTCGAATGGTAATTTTGCAGAAAATTTAGTTGGCATTATTACTACCATGCATAAGACACATTTGGCAGAATATTGTTTTACAGAACATTACTTTGGTCGACTTTGATTTAGCATAATTGTATGTACCATAATAATCTTATAGCATAATATTACATTAGCAGAATTATTACACGCTATCATAAGAGAAAAACTGCCCCAGAGTCACCGTTAGGTACGACGACGAGCGAAGCGAGGAGGAGTGTTAGGTATCTTGCATCCCCAACACATCCAACTCGCTATCAAATAGCAAATTGCAACTTTGTGCCACCTAAATATTATGCACAAATATTATCTGCAAAAGCAAATGTTCGACTAGAAGACTATTATGGTCATCAACATTATGACAACAGATGATTCGGTATTACAAAAATCTGCGAAATGATTTACGCCAAAGCATATTCTGCGTAAGGTGTTTCTGCCAAACATGACTTCTGCCAGGAACTATTATACGAATCAAATATATGCGTAAAAAGTTTCTGCCAGATAATAGTGAACCTTAATAACCATGTGTTTCTTCACTAATAGCATTAAATGGTTATCTATTGTTTCCCATAAAAAATGTTGCAATGTTTTTTTCGTCTGCATTTTCGAAACTTGTAATTTGGCTTACTAACTTCCTCAGTGTTTATTAAATTTTCATGGCACTTATTAAACCATTTGGTCTCGCCAAGGAGCCGACGTTGACAATTTCTATATCCGCTTTTAAGGACAAAAGATAACTAGCAAAAGGAAACTAACTACACGAGGTAAAGGGTTACTTTTTGAAACAATTTTGTTCCGCCAATAAACCAACGGAGCCCGCTACGCGGGCCTCCTATTTCCGCTCTAAGGTAACTAACGAACCTACACGAGGAAAAGGGTTATTTTTAAAACAATTTAGTTCCACCAATGAGTAGACGGAGCCCCGCTACTCGGGGCTCCTATTTCCGCTCTAAGGAATCAAAGGCCTCCTATTTCCGCTCTAAGGTAACTAACGAACCTACACGAGGAAAAGGGTTATTTTTAAAACAATTTAGTTCCACCAATGAGTAGACGGAGCCCCGCTACTCGGGGCTCCTATTTCCGCTCTAAGGAATCAAAGGAAACTAACAACCTACCCGAGGAATAGGGTTACTATATTTTTTTCTGTGTAATTATATGTATGTCTGAAATATAATATACTTTAGGAATTTTAGACATTAAATCTATATGCAGAAAAATCAGTAGGGCTTCAAAATATATGCCTAATAATATTTCTGAATAATTATTGTTATACTTTTCAATTTTATACTCATCAACTTTATGACTTTTGAGATTATGATATCCAATATTATGGTTTGTTATTGTTAGAACCATGAAACGTTATTCGTAACAAAAATTATGACTAGTGATGTTTATGACCACAAAATATGTGAATAACAACTTCTGACTAACGAAATTATGAACAATAAGTTTATGGGAAAGAAAGGGATCCCGATGTGATATTGTCACTCGCTTATTTTGTGCCTTCGCCGCTTTTTTGTACTGTATGTTTCCGTCTCTTGCGCATACAATTTTAAATAGATAAATAAACTAAAACCGAAATAAATTACACATTATGAAAGAAAAAGTGACCAAGGCCTCCAGTGCCTGAGGCTGTCAGTGTCAGAGGGCGCTACGAGTCCTTGTATAGATTACTGATAATATGAGAGCCTCAGTAGCCGTGACCTAGGTGGCCGGAAACAGGCATATGCCGCGATTGCAGAGTACGCTGGTTCGATTCCAGCCTCAGGCACTGGAGACCTTGGTCGCTTTTTCTTTCATATGTGTAATTTATTTCGGTTTTAATTTATATATATATATATATATATATATATATATATATATATATTATAGTAGTGTGACTATTTTGAGATAGCACAAGTTAAAATATTTTCGAGAGAATATAATTTGACTTGTGTTAAATAGAAATAAATAAACATTGGGTCAGGAACATGCTTGAGGAGTCAATCAGCTTATTGAATTACCCCCTTATTCATAAACGCACTCTAAAGTTATCAAGCCGATAAAGTTCGTTTGTCCCTTTCCGACGTTTTTGTATGATAGAAAAGGACAAACGAACTTTATCGGCTTGATAACTTTAGAGTACGTTTATGAATAACGGGGTTAGTGTGCGTGTGCAAGGCGACTGGCCGGGACCGCCTACGCTGCTGCCGCGAGCTGAGCCAAAGAGAGCGGTAAGATCGGATTTACCGAAACAGCGTCAGCATCGGTAAAACCTGGGTGCGTAGCCGAATGGCACAAACGCTCACGAAAGGAAACGCTAGTAGATATCTATCTCTATCGCTCTTGCGTATTGGCGCGACAGAGCCAGACTACCTTTCGCGGCGTTTCGTTTTCGTTTCGCGTCGGAGAAATGCCATTCGGCTACGGGGCTTGGGTTTAAAAAATGGGTAAGTATTTTATATAGCTATGATTTACTGATATGCAATTCGGTTTTAATAAATGCCCGCAAGATGGTGACACACTGTATAAATAGATACTTATTTACATATATGTAAAATACTACAAGTCTTTAAGAAATATAATGTGCTGTAGCCATTGTAGGCCACGTCTTTGCCTTTGGCTACTCTGTAGCCAAGAGTAAACCCATTAAAAAAAAGAGTATTTACGTTCATCTAGACACCTAAAGGTATAAGTAGTACCTATTTACAACCCTAGTTCATTTCGCCGGTTATTGAAAAATCGGAATCAGAAGACAGTCATCACACTTTTCTTTATTTACTATATAGAACACCGCTGAACCGAGTTGGACGCTTTCCGAAGTGCTCGTCTGGAAAGAGCCCAAATTATATGCTGATTACGCGATAACTGCTGGATATCAGTGCTGCAGTGTTGAAAAAAGATGGCTGAATTTAATGACGAAGCGTTAGCAAAGGTCTCTGTTTCAGCTTGGGCTAAAAAAATTGGCTCCGTTTGACTTGCATAGCATTATTTTTCGCATTAAATACCTTTGCGTGTGCAACCACAGAAAATTCCTTGATGTTTGACATCCCTAAAAAGCCTAAAAGAATAGTGATGTGCATTTGAATTTATAGGAAGAGTTCTTTCTGTAGGTACGTGTATTTCTTACGTGTCCACAGAATCAGTTTTGGAGAAGAATTAGCACAATAAAATCTCCTAACAGATTAACATCTATTCTACGGTATGGCGCAATAAATTATCAGTATTAAGATCAATTATAAATTACCGTTTCGGCAGTAAAAATTGTATTTTTATTACTAGTCGACATTGTCTTCGAAAAACTTATTTTCATTATTACATAGACCCTCCACTATCAATAACGGTTCAAACGTAAGCCCATTTGGTCGGAAAAATATAGACAATGAAGCGAACCGAAAAGCATGTGTTGAATTCAAATAGCGTTATTAAATATTGAAGAAATCGATCAACCGGGAATATACACTAAAATTGGCGGTTAGAAATCACTGAGTTGTTCATTTCCAATATTTTGTACAAAAAGAGCTGCGTCTTTATTTGTTTAATTTTAAAATGGGCCAAGAAGCCTAACCAATTTAACAAATTGTGGATGGAAATTTTCGATTAGGTAGGTACGTACGAAGAAATATTCCGAAAATAACATAAATATCAATCTGTGAACATATACCAAATTATATTACATTTCCTACTCGCATGCTTTTACAGATGTTGTGCGAAAAGAGTTGCCTTCGTATTGTTACGGAAACGTACGAACGTGTCATGCTATTTCAGTCAGTCTCAGTACAAGATGTACTGACATTGACTGAACTAGCATGACAAATACGAACGTTTCCGAAGGAAACCCTTTCCGCACTACATCTGTATTTATCATTTACAGTGTCGTGCACATATATTCATAAGCCCACTTTATAGATGGCCAGACACGTCTATACACCCTGTTTTTATTGAATTCCGTTAACTTTAAGGGAAGGTTCTTTAGATCAAATACTATTAGTTTCTCTAAGAAACAAGTGTCTTAACTTTTACGGTTATCGAGTTATTAAAAAAATTAAGATAATTACTGAACACGTGTGTGACAGCCTTTACCAATTCCTAATGTTATTTGTTTTGACATGTGCCGTCAATCACTTGACACTAACTTGAATGTAATTCTTAAGGGTCTCTCACACTAATAAATTCATTTATTATGTATGAAAACGATAATTTTTTTTTTGCGAATTTAACTAAAAGTGATATTATTATACAGAATGGCTTATGATAATGAACCTAACGACGTGTCGAATTTAACGGAAAACAAAAAAAACACGGTGTATAGTTTATTCGCCAAAGACGCATTTATGGACATGCACTACCTACATGCAGTGTGTTTTTGGCACCTAAAAATAAATCGTGTATAGACTACTTTTGCATTGCTTTCCACTTAATAAATTTTAATTCGCGAAAATCACCCTATAAAAAAACATAGTATGAACAGACATGTTAATTTTTTTTTTCAAATTGTTAAACTTTGAGTCGAAATCCAGTAAGCAGTGTGTATTCCATGAAAGTTGTTCGAGTTATTCTAAAAAAAAAAAAAAGAAGTGCAAGGTCGTAGAAAATGCAACGTTATTTAACTGAATCAAAAATACTCGCGGCAAGTTTATTACAATTTTCGTTTGTCACCTCTGTTAGACACCCGGCCCCGTAGCCGAATGGCATTTCTCCGACGCCAAACGAAAACGAAACGTAATCCGGCTCTGTCGCGCCAATACGCAAGAGCGATAGGGATAGATATCTACTAGCGTTTCGTTTCGTGAGCGTTTCGTGAGCGTTTGTGCCATTCGGCTACGCACCGGCAGGCGATAGGGACGGCCTGATATTTTATCGTCTATCGCGCGACTATGCTACCCGTGCAGATGGATAAAGTACTATATTATAGGACTGACGGTATTTGTACAAGCACTCCGCTAGGCACCATGACATCTACCGAATGTTGCCAGAGCATCGCCATTCATTAATACAACACCGCACTATCTAGGTACTCAATATCCTGCCGATATCGATAGTACAAAAATCCTCGAAAGATCCTTTCGAGCGTCTTGTTAAAGGTCTTGTCAAAGATTTTGCTAATGGTACAAGTTCTCCTGACCTTTCATTTCATCGAGATAAAAGGAATTTCAAAGGTAGATACTTATTTCAAATGAATAATTGGTCGACCTCGATAAGATACCCCGAGATTCAGTGAATGCCTCGCTTTTATTCGCGATGTCTGTGTATTGTTTAGTTTCGTTTAGGGGTTTCCAACAAAAACGTTATTTTCAGATGTCTATTGTCTCCATTATTTATTTCAGTCTTTATCAACTTCGGTGCTCACTTTTGGCAAACGTAACGAAGCATGTAAAAGTAGTTGAGCGTTAGTGCGTTTTCATATTATCCGATCCGATATCGGATGTCGGACCGATATCCCATACATTACAGGCGCCATCTTAGATTTTTTCCATTGAAATCCTTCCGACATCCGATATCGGATCGGATAATGTGAAAAAGCACTAACTGCGGCTTTTTTAACCGCCGCCTCAAATCTCTCAAAAGAAGGTGGTTCTCTATTCGTCTGTATTTTTTAACCGTCGCCTCAAATCTCTCAAGAAGTACGTTTCTCAAGTCGTCTGTATGTTTTTTTTTAATTTATTTTTTTATGTTTGTTCCTCGATATCTCCGTCGTTACGGGACCGATTTTGAATTTTTTTTTGATTGAATGTATATGCATACAGATTGGTCCCATTTTTCTCAGAACCCAGTTCTGATGATGGGATCCTGGAGAAATCGAGGGAACTCCTCGAATCTGAAAGGCATACATATGGTGGTTTTTGTGATTTTAAAGGAACAGCATGCATTTAGGTACGGTACAGTGACATTTGGTGCAGTGGAACTGCTGATGATGGCCAGAACGGAAATCTTCAAATCTGAACGGCACGCTTATAGTGACTTTGGTATTTTTATAAGAACAGCATGCACTTTCGTTCAGAACAGTGACATTTGGTGCAGTGGAACTGCTGATGATGGTCAGAACCGAACTCCTCAAATCTCAACGGCACGCTTATAGTGACTTTGGTATTTTTATAAGAACAGCATGCACTTTCGTCCAGAACAGTGACATTTGGTGCAGTGGAACTGCTGATGATGGCCAGAACCAAACTCCTCAAATCTGAACGGCACGCTTATAGTGACTTTGGTATTTTTATAAGAACAGCATGCACTTACGTCTAGAACAGTGACATTTGGTACAGTGGAACTGCTGATGATGGTCAGAACCGAACTCCTCAAATCTGAACGGCACGCTTATAGTGACTTTGGTATTTTTATAAGAACAGCATGCACTTACGTCCAGAACAGTGATATTTGGTGCAGTGGAACTGCTGATGATGGTCAGAACCGAACTCCTCAAATCTGAACGGCACACTCATAGTGACTTTGGTATTTTTGTAAGAAAAGCATGCATTTAAGTTCAGAACAGTGACATTTATTTAGTTATATTTTGAAATAAAACTATGGAAACGGATTAAATCGCGTATAATGAATTTAAAATACATCCCGACGTTTCGAACTCTTTACAGCGTTCGTGGTCAACGGGTGACTGAGGAAAAATTGAAATGTGCAAAAGCTACCCACTTACAAGAAATATTAACGAACCATGACCACAAATAATATAGATTTCTAAGGCAGGTTCACACACTATTAATAAAGCTAGTTATACAATATTCAAAAAATTACTATACTACTATTACTATACTACTAAATTACTATACTATTATTTATTCATTATACGCGATTTAATCCGTTTCCATAGTTTTATTTCATGAGTAACTATCGCGGTAACCGAAGACAATATTAGTTATATTTTGTTAAGCATATTGACTTTTCAGGTCAAATTTTGTCAAGCTTCGATTTATTATAATCGGATTCATGAGGAATTGAGGAAACTCCTTAAACCTTAACGTATTGATTTTTGTTGCCATCAAATACCTCTAATTAAAGCATTAAAAGCAGTTTAAAAAAAACCGGCCAAGAGCGTGTCGGGCCACGCTCAGTGTAGGGTTCCGTAGTTTTCCGTATTTTTCTCAAAAACTACTAAACCTATCAAGTTCAAAACAATTTTCCTAGAAAGTCTTTATAAAGTTCTACTTTTGTGATTTTTTTCATATTTTTTAAACTTATGGTTCAAAAGTTAGAGGGGGGGGACGCACTTTTTTTTGCTTTAGGAGCGATTATTTCCGAAAATATTAATATTATCAAAAAACGATCTTAGTAAACCCTTATTCATTTTTAAATACCTATCCAACAATATATCACACGTTGGGGTTGGAATGAAAAAAAATATCAGCCCCCACTTTACATGTAGAGGGGGTACCCTAATAAAACATTTTTTTCCATTTTTTATTTTTGCACTTTGTTGGCGTGATTGATATACATATTGGTACCAAATTTCAGCTTTCTAGTGCTAACGCTTACTGAGATTATCCGCGGACGGACGGACGGACGGACGGACGGACGGACGGACAGACAGACATGGCGAAACTATAAGGGTTCCTAGTTGACTACGGAACCCTAAAAAATACCTACACATTTCTACAGTATAATCCAACATTCGCAAGTAGCTTCCACTAGAACCCCAAAGGCGGCGGTTTTTTTTTTCTTAAAAATTATTGTGCTTAAAGGACTTCGTGTTGAATACTTGTAGAAACGTTGTTAGTAAGTACATCTACACTTTTTACTCGCAGAAAACATTTGTTTGCAATACCAAATGGACCAACGTACAACGTGACACCGGATAAATAGAACACAACAGCAGTTATGACATTCAAAGTAGTTTCAGATTGGTAAACGCTTCCTTACTTATATTATATTTTTATAATAAATGTGTAAACAACTATACGCAGCCAGCATTATCAACATTTTTAGGGTTCCGTACCAAAAAGGTACAAAAGGAACCTTTATGGCGCCGCTCTGTCCGTCTATCACATTGCTAAATATCTCGAGAACTACTTATGCTATCGATTTGAAATTTGGAATAGTTATGAACATTGTTAACCTCTACAAATTGAAGGTATATATTTTTTAAATTTATCAATATTAATTATATAAAATGGCAAAAATGAAAGGGGGCAAACAGTAAATGTCAAGTTACTGGGTCAAGTGGCGTATCGTTAGAAAAGGCTAACTGTACATAACAAAACTATTTTTATAATATTTTGTTGTGGAAAAAAATCGTTATTGGAAGATAATGTATTTTATTAATATTTAATATATATCGCCCCCCCCCCCCCCCCTATCTCCGAAATTTACCAACGAAAATTTTTATCGATAACCAACAAATGTACAAAAAAGCAAAATTCCCAATTCGACTAAAACCGTAATCCGGGCGCTAAAAAAACCGAAGCTCGGTGCTACCCAGCGCTGCCAATTTGGATAGGTTCCAAAGTCAGACTTTACGTTAATCTTACGTTGCAAATTGGTCGGATTACACATAGTTTAATAGGAGTTACAAATCTTAAATCGTGTTGACAGAAGAGGCTCTCACTTGTCTTGTTCGTATGGAAAGCAGAAATTAACTTCTTATCTCCATGTACGGTTATTACGTAGGTAGTTAAAATCTTTCGGCTTCCTCATGTTAAATACACCGTGCATATGACTAGGGAAAAAGATATCAATCTCTTTCAGTACTTTAGTATTATACTTCATGAGAGTCTATAAGATGACATACATTTATTTAGATCCTGCTAAATACCCTCCTCGGTGTATATTTTTTTCTTTGCTGTGATTAGTTGATTACCCATGGACCATACAAAAAATAAAAAATAAAAACAAAAAGATCGCTGTCAGGATCGAACCTGAGAACATCGGCATACGAAGCCAGCGCACTACCACAGCACTACGTCTTGACTTGCTGAGTTCGACGAAATTATGGTATAAACTACGAAGTTACTAAGTATTCTGATAAATTCTCGTTCTCGAGAACATTCTCAGAAGTTACCGAAAATTCTCATGAGGAATGTTCTGCAACTTTGGAAACTTCTCGACCGTGCATTGCTACCCATGGTCTAAATGGAATGACTAATTTAAAATCCTTTTGACAGTAGAGGCTCGCACTTGTAAAGTTATTAACTTAGTGATTTCCCTTTGAGCGATGTTATATCATTAATGTCAGGGAATAACACTTTAATTTTTATCCAACGTTTCGGCCAGTGGCCCATTTCTCGAAGCAACAAGTTACAATTTACAAGCGATAGTCAATGTCTAATATGACAAGTTTGAAAGAGACTTCCGCTTGTAACTTGTAACTTTCAAACGAAAAACGTTGGATAAAAATGTTATTCTATCACTTCCGACCCGTGTTCTTTAAAAATGTGTACAAAACGCGAGAACTTAAACTGTTAATAATGTCAGGGTGGCTAGCCGAATGGCACAATCGCTCACGAAACGAAGCGCTAGTAGATATCTATCTCTATCGCGCTTGCGTATTGGCGCGACAGAGCCAGCGGCGTATCGCTTTCGTTTGGCGTCGGAGAAATGCCATTCGGCTACGGGGCCTGGCCTGGCCGCGATAGAGATAGATATCTACTAGCGCTTCGTTTCGTGAGCGTTTCGTGAGCGATTGTGCCATTCGGCTAGCCACCCAGGGAATTTGAATAGCCAATGTATTGTACTTTTTTAAGTTTGTCCTTTGTACGGTAAAGCAGTAAAATTGAAGCTACATATACTACTTACGCTTTATTTTTGAAGATACTTTTATTTTGATATTATTTTATTTTTGGAAGTCGCATTTTTCAATTATCTCTTGAAAACTATGCATCCTAACGATATCCTGCCAATGAGTGGAATGAATTGGTCCCATTTTTTTCAGAACCCAGTTCTGATGATGGGATCCTGGAGAAAGAAAGGGAACTCCTCAAATCTGAAAGGCACACTGCTGTGTATGCATGTATGCAGCGTGCAGTGGTGTGCGTGTCGCTGCCGCACACACGTCAGTAATAAACGATCTATGGAACGAGACGCGTGTGTTTTCTTTAAGTACTGATACCTACCCGGCGAGTTACCTACATATATACTATTTGGCGACGACGAGCAGCAGCAAAATGCAGAAATGTGTCATATCTCATAAAATGTACCACCAATATTTCACTAAATATCCGTTACACACTTGCTATACTAAAATGTGTTATTATACTGGCCACAAAATCACACCCGTAGGATATATTGTAGTTAAATTATCATTTTATAATATCGAGAATACAGTTAAGTTTTACGTCATAGAAAATGGGGGAGAACCCTTATTAGGGCGCGATTTTATGGCTATGTTTGGTGTGTCGTTTACTGTTGATACTAGTCGGTGTAGTGCTAATAATAAATTAGAAGTTATTACACCCAAAGACAGTGATGTATTACGGTTACTCAGTAGTTATAAAAATGTATTCCGAGACGAACTAGGGTGTTATAAGGGGTTAGAAATTAAAATTGCATTAAAAGAGGGAGTCCAGCCTAAGTTTTGCAAGGCCCGGCCGGTTCCTTTTGCCATCAAAGAACAGGTGGAAAGGGAATTAAAAAGACTTGTCGATATAGGCGTTTTAGTACCAGTGTCCCATTCTGACTACGCGACCCCTATTGTCCCCGTGCGTAAACCCAACGGTAGTGTGAGAATCTGTGCTGATTATTCGGTAACACTAAATAATCATATACAAGTCGAGAAATATCCGCTACCTCGCATCGAGGAGGTTTTCGCCAAGTTAAGTGGGGGAGAACAATTTTCAAAACTAGATTGTAGCCAAGCTTATAATCAATTAGTTCTATCGGAATCAGCACAGAAACTTACTACTATTAATACACATAGAGGGCTTTTTATGTACACGCGTTTAGTGTTCGGATTAGCGAGTGCCCCTGCGATTTTTCAAAGAACGATTGAAAATTTACTGGCGGGAATTGAGGGCGTATCCGTGTTTTTAGACGACGTCTGTGTAACAGGGCCCAATAAAAAAGTTCACTTAGATAGGCTAAAACAGGTTTTCCAGCGATTTCAAGACGTAGGCCTTAGGTTGGAAAGCAAGAAATGCGCTTTATTTCAAGATAGCGTGACGTACTTAGGGCATAAGATAGACAAACACGGGTTACATAAGTGTACGAGTAAAGTCGAAGCTATTATGAAGGCGCCGAAGCCTAATAACATAACGGAATTGAAACGATTTCTAGGGATGGCTAACTATTACCGCAAATTTGTACCTAATGCATCTATGATATTAAGTCCATTGCACGAGTTATTGCGCGCGGGCGCGCGGTGGGAGTGGACGGCCCGGCAACAGGCGGCGTTCGATGAGGTAAAACGCGAGCTGTCATCAGACCAGGTGCTAGCGCATTTTGACCCGAAGGCGCAGTTGATCCTTTCAGCTGATGCTGGACCGGAGGGCTTAGGTGCAGTACTAGCACAAATTGATTCAGATGGGGTTGAGCGACCGTTGGCTTTTGGTTCTAGAAGTCTGTCGGCGGCCGAACGTAATTACAGCCAGCTACATAAAGAGGCTACGGCTTTAATTTTCGCAGTAAAACAATTTCATCAATATTTATTCGGTCGTCAACAACCATTTATTTTAAAGACTGATCACAGACCACTTTTAGCCATTTTCGGTAATAAAAATGGCATTTCAGTCACAACTGCATCGCGGTTAGTGAGATATGCGATTTTTTTACAAGGCTATAATTTCACTATTCAGTATGTAGCAGGTAAACAAAATCAGGTGGCGGATTATCTCTCGCGCGCGCCGGTAAACAATAGCGATTCGATAAAGAAAAATAAACAGTGTTCCGTGTTAGGTATTAATTATCTACAACTTCATAACTTAGCGGTAACATTTCGAGATTTACAGGCAGCATCAATGAATGACAAAATATTAAGCACAGTGACAAAATACGTAAAAAAAGGCTGGCCTAGGAAAGTTACTTGTAAGGAAATATTGCCGTATTTTCAATGTAGGAACGATTTAGAAATTGAGGACGGCTGTTTACTCCGGGGGCATCGAGTAGTTATCCCATCGAGTTATAGAAATAAGTTATTGCTAGAATTACATAATTCTCATTTAGGGATTGTAAAGTCTAAGAGCAGGGCCCGCGCGCGCATGTGGTGGCCGGGAATTGACCTAGATATTGAACAGCTGATCGGCGCGTGCGAGGTCTGTAGTGCACTGCGGCCCTCCCCGCCGCGCGCGCCGCCCGCCAGCTGGCCGACTCCAGATAAGCCGTGGAGCAGAGTACATATTGATTATATGTCTATAGGGAATAGGACGTATTTGGTTGTAGTTGACGCACTGACTAAGTGGATAGAATGTATAGATATGGGCACTGGTATTTCAACATTACATTTAATTAGAACTCTTAAGACCTTAAATTCAAGGTTCGGATTACCTCAAACAATTGTTTCTGACAATGACCCCAAAATTGCTTCACGAGAGTTTGAAGAATATTGTAGAAGCAATGGTATCTGTCACGTTACATCCCCAATATACCACCCTAGTAGCAACGGCCAAGTTGAGGGTTATGTTAAAATTTGTAAAAAAATGATTAAGTGTATAATTCAACAATATACTTGTAGTCATACCATTCATGAGAAGTTGCAGGAATATTTATTCGAGTATCGCAATACAAGTCATTCTTCTACGGGGAAGTCGCCGGCTCAAATGATGTTTGGCCGTAATTTGCGATGCAGGCTAGATTTAATTCTGCCTCGTAGGAAAGGGGAGGGGAGAATAAGTAGTGCGGATCGTTCCGATCCTCAGAATGTAAACAAGGCTAGGTCGTTCTCGGTTGGGGAAGTGGTATGGGTTAAATGTTTCCATAACAGGAAACCCTTCTGGTCAAAAGGTTCAATTGTAAAAAGAGTAGGATGTCGATTATATATTGTTAAAGTACTTAATGTGAATTGTAAGCGCCATATTGACCAATTGTTGAAATACACAGGCAACATGCCTTATCACGAATGTACAATGTCCCCTTCATCGTTGACGTATGAGGACAGTACTGGTCCTCAACCAGATATTGTTGATACCACCAGTCTACCATCGTCGCCTCCCGACAGTCCTCTCGATAATGTTGAGGAAAATCAAGTGGTGGGGAGTGAAGCTTCTTGCGACCAGGGAACTGATGAATGGCAAGAAGCTGTGGAAGAGGAAACGATGGTTGACACGGACAGTCCGGTCATGGGAACTGAGCAGATAGGTTCAGAAGCGACCGCGGAGACAGTGGCCACATCGACCAATGAGCAAAGCGATAACAATTTACCCACCCAAGGTCCACTGCGCAATTCCCATGAACAACGTCTGAGACCAAGAACCAAAAACATTAACTATAAGGTGTAAGTATAAATATTTAGGTAAATATAACAATATATTATGTTGTTGTTAACAGAGTTTGAAGCTAAAGGAGGAGGAATTGCTGTGTATGCATGTATGCAGCGTGCAGTGGTGTGCGTGTCGCTGCCGCACACACGTCAGTAATAAACGATCTATGGAACGAGACGCGTGTGTTTTCTTTAAGTACTGATACCTACCCGGCGAGTTACCTACATATATACTACACACACATGGTGATTTTTGTGTTTTTAAGGAACAGCATGCATTTACGTACGGAACAGTGACATTTGGTGCAGTGGAACTGCTGATGATGGTCAGAACGGAACTCCTCAAATCTGAACGGCACGCTTATAGTGATTGACATTGGTATTTTTATAAGAACAGCATGCACTGACGTCTAGAACAGTGATATTTGGTGCAGTGGAACTGCTGATGATGGTCAGAACCGAACTCCTCAAATATGAACGGCACACTTATAGTGACTTTGGTATTTTTATAAGAACAGCATGCACTTACGTCCAGAAAGTGACATTTGGTGCAGTGGAACTGCTGATGATGGTCAGAACGGAACTCCTCAAATCTGAACGGCACGCTTATAGTGACTTTGGTATTTTTTTATGAACAGCATGCACATACGTCTAGAACAGTGATATTTGGTGCAGTGGAACTGCTGATGATGGTCAGAACCGAACTCCTCAAATCGGAACGGCACACTTATAGTGACTTTGGTATTTTTATAAGAACAGCATGCACTTACGTCCAGAAAGTGACATTTGGTGCAGTGGAAATGCTGATGATGGTCAGAACCGAACTCCTCAAATCTTAACGGCACACTTATAGTGACTTTGGTATTTTTATAAGAAAAGCATGCATTTAAGTTCAGAACAGTGACATTTATTTAGTTATACTATACGTGCCCGCGCGGCTTCGCTCGCGCAAGTGATCGATATCCTAATTCACTGTCCTTGCACTCAATGTGGAAGCACGATTATCCTTAATTTCAATTAGGTAATGCAATCGGTAAATAGTTTGTATGAAAATAACTTGTTATTTACCGGTGTCTCGGTAATTCCCATACAATGATTTACCTGTTTACATGCCCTAATTTCAATTTCTATTTTACCCATAACAGTATTAGGGTACACTTTTCAGTTAAGAACCGTGAACGTGATTTATCTACTTACAATTCTAGGCATCGCCAAACCAAAATTCGTCATATAAATTTTCGGCTTTAGCCATGTTTATTCCACAGTTGACACTTGACTTGACAGTAACGACCAGTAACGACACGACAGAACAAAATAGGCCTTTTATTTCCTGTCACTTCGAACAAAATAAACAGCTATACTACTGCAGGTGTACCAACATAACAAACTCACACAACATAATAAACTTTCATCAACTTGAACCACTTCAACTTACCTACTCGCGAAACGAAAGACCGAGTACCTAAGTGCGGATTAGATCCCGAAAATAGCCGAAGTCTTGAAATGGTGAAGTTTATGAAATTTTCGTTAGCTATAGACAATAGATTTAAATAGTTTTCTATTACGATACTTGCGTTATATCCGAGAAACGTGGTCCAAAAGTTCTTAAAATTTGTAAGGCGCCATCTCGTTTCTTCCCTCGTTTTTTATCCCTTTCTGATTTTTCGTTTTTATATAAGTAAAGTAAAATTCATAATCCTACGGACTAAATTGACAAATGACTGACAGGTAAAATGATACCAGGAACAGCAAAATTAAAATAGGGAAGGGTATATGTCGATAACAATATATCGACAAGTTGTAAAGTACATACAACAGACAAGTTTAAATCAAGAATAAGTATATGAGTTTCAAATAAGAGGTACACATTTTGGTTTGTTCTATGTATCTTCGAGGTAGTGGATGGATACCATGCATTTTTACCCACTAGTTTTAAAACATAAAAAGGTTTCCGAGCCTGTAGGTAAAAAATAAAATACCATGTCCGACGATAATAAATTATCTGTCACGCTATGGCAAGTATATCATAAATATCTATATAATTTTCGAATAATATTATTGCTGCTTCGAAATAAAAAAAATATCTCTAATTAGCGGTCTACAGACCTTTTGATCTGTCGAAATCACAGAAAAAGTTGGTATAGTGATTAGCCGATCAAATTGCCAATTTCATTGTCCCGTCTGGGTGCACCTTAAATCTACAATGTAATAATAATTTTAATATCGATAAGAACGACACTGGCCAAACTGTGGCAACATTCGTTCACAATTACTTGTCAATTTGGTCCGTAGGATTATGGATTTTACTTTAGATGTTTGTTAAGAATATTGAGTTTTCAAGTCAAATTTTTTCAAGCTTCGATTTCTTATAATCGGATTCATGAGGAATTGAGGAAACTCCTCAAACCTTAACGGTATACGTAACATATTTATTTGTGTTGCCATCAAATCATCATCATCCTCCTTGCGTTATCCCGGCATTTGCCACGGCTCATGGGAGCCTGGGGTCCGCTTTGACAACTAATCCCAAGATTTGGCGTAGGCACTAGTTTTACGAAAGCGACTACCATCTGACCTTCCAACCTGGAGGGTAACTAGACCTTATTATGATTGGTCCGGTTTCCTCACGATGTTTTCCTTCACCGAAAAGCGACTGGCAAATATCAAATGACAAATGTGTTGCCATCAAATAATTAAAGTATTAAAAGCAGCTTTAAAAAATACCTACAGATTTCTACATAATCCAACATTCATGCATGTGAAATAATTATATTGGCGATCATAATGTAAATTCGTATAGGTTAACATAGCATAATTTATAATGTTATTTATCATTACGAAATAAATAAAACTAAACTAAAACTAAACTATTCGCAAGTAGCTTTCATCAGAACCCCAAAGGCGGCGGTTTTTTTTTCTAAAATTATTCCTTCAATTTAAAAATAATATGTAGTATCGTTCGCAGACGTTTCTGCATGATAAAAAAAAATGTAAGCTACCTATACTTCAAATACGAAATACCTTAAGCGCATATTCTGAGCCAATAAATTGGTTGCGTTCCGTTTTCATAGAAATTTATTGAAGAACGTCGAAGTGGTATTGAAAATAATTGGAAATACTTCACTGATTCTATGAAGTAGGTATCTCGTCGGTTGGCAAGCAAAAGTCACTAAATACTACCATAAGTTCAGAGCCATCGTGAACCGAAGTAATATCAGAACAGGGTTGATTTATGCTTTTTCTTAATAATATGACTTTTGTTTGATACCCGACGGTCTAATTTAATACTTGACGAAGACGCTAGCAAGTGGTGCCATTTAATTTTTCTATGCGCTCTATTTAGCGGTGCTAAACCGGGGGGCGATTTTTGAATCTCGCAAACGGGATTTTGTCACTAAAATACCGGTTTAAAACGGTGACTTGTTTATTATTTTCAGTGACAATTTTCTGAATTGGAACGCGTGAAACTCAAAAATCAGCCCCCTGTTCTTGAAATTTTCCGGAGAATAGAGAACTCTATCGGAAACATTCTCAAAAGTTTCCGGAAACATTCCCTGGGAGCTAAAAACCTTTTTGTCGCAAACTTGACGAATACCTGAAAACGGAGAAAGAAATAAGAATTATTAAAAGAAATAAGACAATACCAGAGAAACTGAACGCAAATATTTTGTAATTTTCATGGTGATATGAAAAAAATATAATAACTGATTAAAGACCGGCAGCCAAAGTTCCCCAAATCCGTTATTTTGAAGCAAGTGATGTAAACTTAACAAAATAAAATAAGTAATTTTTCATTGAAAAAAAAAACAGATACATTTTGCTAGTCAGGGTTACCGTTTTTGAGAAAGTTGAAATTATCTGGATTTTTAACCGCTGCCCCAAATCTCAAGAAATGTGTTTCTCAATTCGTCTATATATTTTTTTTCTCCGTCTCTCTCCGTCGTTAATGGACTGATTTCGAAAAAAAAATTATGATCAAATGTATATGCATACCGATTAGTCCCATTTTTATCAGAACCCAGTTCTGAAGATGGGATCCTGGAGAAATCGAGGGAACTCCTCCAATCTGAAAGGCAGACATATGATGATTTTTGTGTTTTTTTTTTAAGAACAACTTACATTTACGCACGGAACAACTTTGGTGCAGTGGAACTGCTGATGATGGTCAGAACGGAACTGCTCCAATTTGAACGGCACACTTATAGTGACTTTCGTATTTTTATAAGAACAGCATGCACTTACGTCCAGAACAGTGACATTTGGTGCAGTGAAATTGCTGATAAAGATCAGAACGGCACTCCTTAAATCTGAACGGCACGCTTATAATGACTGCTATTTTTATAAGAACAGCTTGCGTTTACTTTCAGAACAGTGACATTTGGCGCAGTGGGACTTCTGATTATGATCAGAACGGAACTCCTCAAATCTGAACGGCATACTCATAGTGACTTTCGTATTTTTATAAGAACATTGCATTTAAGTTCAGAACAGTGACATTTATTTGTTAGATTTGTTCTCTTTGTTATCCTTATACATATTATATTGAGTTTTCAAGTCAAATTTTGTCAAGCTCGATTCCTTATAATCGGATATCGGATTCCTGATGAATTGAGGAAACTCCTCAAACCTTAACAGTATACGTATATTAATTTGTGTTTCCATCAAATAATCAAAGATTTACATTAAAAGCAGTTTTGAAAAATACCTCACCAGAACCCCAGAAGCGGCGGTTTTTTTTCTTACAAATCATTCTCAGAAATGAGAATACTTTCTTCGACACATCATTGTCTCGATGTTCAACTTATATACCCACGTCAAAGTAAATTTGACAATTAAGATTCCGTTTCGTTTCGTTTTCGTTAACCCCGATACTGTTCCAACAGTACTCATTGGGCAAGATTCTGTTGCCAAACTAACAACAGAGACGAGTGAAAATTAGGACTACCGTTAAATTTAAAAAAAATGGTTAATTTACCTAATGCACATAATGTGAAACTCGTTCTTGACGGAAGGTTCAAAACAGTATTGAAATAATCTTATGTCATCCTCTATACTCTCTTGAAGCGTACCATATACTGAAAGAGACAGATGTTGCTAAATAGTCGATCTTCAAGCAGTACCATGGTACCGCTTTATCTCGCAAAAAACTCAATATTTTTGTGAAAATTACATGAATATGAAAGTTTGGTGACCAGCTGTCTATCAGTCATACATTGTCGTAATGAAAAAGTGCTACCATGATGATGTCACATACCTATCTAGGGGTTTCTACAACTTATGATCAAAATCCTATACATGAACATTAGTGCCTTTGACGATCCGGGATTAGGAAGGTCATCATAAGATTAGAAGACTATTCAAGTATTCATAAGAGCTTGTAATTTTATAAGAACATTGCATTTAAGTTCAGAACAGTGACATTTATTTGTTAGATTTGTTCTCTTTGTTATCCTTATACATATTATATTGAATTTTCAAGTCAAATTTTGTCAAGCTCGATTCCTTATAATCGGATATCGGATTCCTGATGAATTGAGGAAACTCCTCAAACCTTAACAGTATACGTATATTAATTTGTGTTTCCATCAAATAATCAAAGATTTACATTAAAAGCAGTTTTGAAAAATACCTAACCAGAACCCCAGAAGCGGCGGTTTTTTTTTCTTACAAATCATTCTCAGAAATGAGAATACTTTCTTCGACACATCATTGTCTCGATGTTCAACTTATATACCCACGTCAAAGTAAATTTGACAATTAAGATTCCGGTTTTCGTTAACCCCGATACTGTTCCAACAGTACTCATTGGGCAAGATTCTGTTGCCAAACTAACAACAGAGACGAGTGAAAATTAGGACTACCGTTAAATTTAAAAAAAATGGTTAATTTACCTAATGCACATAATGTGAAACTCGTTCTTGACGGAAGGTTCAAAACAGTATTGAAATAATCTTATGTCATCCTCTATACTCTCTTGAAGCGTACCATATACTGAAAGAGACAGATGTTGCTAAATAGTCGATCTTCAAGCAGTACCATGGTACCGCTTTATCTCGCAAAAAACTCAATATTTTTGTGAAAATTACATGAATATGAAAGTTTGGTGACCAGCTGTCTATCAGTCATACATTGTCGTAATGAAAAAGTGCTACCATGATGATGTCACATACCTATCTAGGGGTTTCTACAACTTATGATCAAAATCCTATACATGAACATTAGTGCCTTTGACGATCCGGGATTAGGAAGGTCATCATAAGATTAGAAGACTATTCAAGTATTCATAAGAGCTTGTAATTTTATAAGAACATTGCATTTAAGTTCAGAACAGTGACATTTATTTGTTAGATTTGTTCTCTTTGTTATCCTTATACATATTATATTGAATTTTCAAGTCAAATTTTGTCAAGCTCGATTCCTTATAATCGGATATCGGATTCCTGATGAATTGAGGAAACTCCTCAAACCTTAACAGTATACGTATATTAATTTGTGTTTCCATCAAATAATCAAAGATTTACATTAAAAGCAGTTTTGAAAAATACCTAACCAGAACCCCAGAAGCGGCGGTTTTTTTTCTTACAAATCATTCTCAGAAATGAGAATACTTTCTTCGACACATCATTGTCTCGATGTTCAACTTATATACCCACGTCAAAGTAAATTTGACAATTAAGATTCCGGTTTTCGTTAACCCCGATACTGTTCCAACAGTACTCATTGGGCAAGATTCTGTTGCCAAACTAACAACAGAGACGAGTGAAAATTAGGACTACCGTTAAATTTAAAAAAAATGGTTAATTTACCTAATGCACATAATGTGAAACTCGTTCTTGACGGAAGGTTCAAAACAGTATTGAAATAATCTTATGTCATCCTCTATACTCTCTTGAAGCGTACCATATACTGAAAGAGACAGATGTTGCTAAATAGTCGATCTTCAAGCAGTACCATGGTACCGCTTTATCTCGCAAAAAACTCAATATTTTTGTGAAAATTACATGAATATGAAAGTTTGGTGACCAGCTGTCTATCAGTCATACATTGTCGTAATGAAAAAGTGCTACCATGATGATGTCACATACCTATCTAGGGGTTTCTACAACTTATGATCAAAACGAATACTATAGTAGGTCCAAAATCCTATACATGAACATTAGTGCCTTTGACGATCCGGGATTAGGAAGGTCATCATAAGATAAATAAATAAATAAATAAAAATAAAAATGTTTTATTCTGTATCAACAAATGTTTTACAAAGTATCTGCGCTGGTGCCTCTTTTTAAGTGAGGAAACACTTGTGCTAAGAGAGCACCGCTCTTCCACGGTATACACTGTTTATCTTATAAGTAGGTATGTAAATTTAGATTAATAACACAAAATTATACTACTTAACCTTATACAAATAATAAACAAAAATTTTTGAGTTTGTTACCTATAACTACACATTCTTTTAAGGCATGCATATATGTGTGTGTGTGTGTGTGTATGTGTGCGTGTGTGTGTGTGTGTGTGTGTGTGTGTGTGTGTGTGTGTGTGTGTGTGTGTGTGGGTGTGTGTGTGTCTTTATGTATATTTGTACGTATGTAATGTTTTTCATTTATACTGATTTTGTACTAACTTTTCTATATCGTTGTAGGTTTTTGTTTTCAGCCATTCTGTTAATTTACGCTTACACTCATGTGTAGTGCAGGAATAAATGTCAAGGTGTTTGTTTATTGCATTATAAATATTACAAGACTGTGCCTGTTGTTGTCTCCTAGCAAATACGCTTTTCACTGTATGTGTCTTAATAATGTTAGTCTTTCTCCTACGTGTGCATGAATGATCTGGTATGTACGTGGTTTGTTTATGGGTTTTTAAAATTAGATGGAGGACGTATAATTTTCTCACTGCTAGTAGATCACAGAGTAAATAGAGTTCATTAGTTGGGAATCTAAACGGCTTTTGATACATAACTTTTAGTAGTGCTCTTTGAGCCCGCTCAAGCTCAAGAAACTTAGTCTTAGTCGCACCACCCCATACAGAGATACAATATGTGATTACTGATTGAGCCAGTGATATGTAAACTTGATTTAGCAGACTTGATTTAGAAGATTACAAGACTATTCAAGTATTCATAAGAGCTTGTAATTAGGCCTACATAAATAAAGATATTTTGAATTGAATCAGAAATTACTGTTTCATAAGAGACTTCCTTAGGGCCAGTTGCATCAACCACATTTGACAGACACATCACCGCCACGCAGCCGACGTCTATGGAACTTCCCATACAATAAAATTTAACGAACGCTTTAACGGTAACTGATGGTTTGGTGCAACCGACCTTTCGAGTCTTAATATGCCATTGTTCCAAAATAAATGTACAATGTTATACTATAATTCGTCTATCCTAACAGCGAGGTAACTGGCGTATCTCTAACGGGGATTATTAATTTCTTTATTTTGGCCAATTTGCTGCTGGCACGGGGCCAGGATTCGAACCCAGATTTGTGCGATAAAAAACGAAGATTTTCTTACACGAGCGCCTGTGACCGTTATAATGGTGCTTTATGCCTTTATGAACAATGCAAATGGAGTAAAATTAGTGCCGCCGCCTGTTCTGTCGTGCCTGCCTGTTCAGACTAAATACCGAATATTCGGCAAAGTGCCACCGGCCAATGAATACCGAACAGTTGCCGAACAATTATTTATTCATTCATTTATTTATTTATTTGAATCAAGCAACATGGCTCATACAATGGGTGACAAAATAACTAAGTACCTATTATACAATTTAGAAATTAAAATAAACATCAAATAACGCACATTAACAATAAAGCATTAATTAAATTATGGGAAACATGTAAAAAATTATAAAATATAAGTACTTAATAACAAAATAAAATAAAATAAAAAAGAAGTTGAAATTAAATATTAGAAGCTACTGGCAATGTCCAAATTAGGTTACATGTCTCTCATAAATTAATTATATACTTAAGCACAATTATTCCAATAAAAAATAGAATTATAATTATATATATTATATTATTTACACAATTAGGGATAAATTTTAACAACATGCAATGTATTAAATTAAAAATATAACTGGATTATAGAATAAATAATTAGGCAATAGAAATATAATCAAATTAAGCTATATATTATTATTAATAATCATACTTTACACGACTGGAGTGCAGACCGATCCATCTTCGCATCATTGGTGAATCCCACCTCCAGGCAAACACTCTCAGGATGCTGCTCGGGCTCCCTTTTAACCTATTATTTATTAATTAATCTTTTAAACTATGTTGCCCAAAATAGTTATTTGTTATACAAGGGGGCAAAGTTGTATTTTAACGCCGAGTGTGGAATTGAAAAACGAGCAAGTGAAAGGATTCTATAGTTGAACCACGAGCGAAGCGAGTGGTTCGAGAATAGAATCCTGAACTTGCGAGTTTTTTAACACACGAGAAGTAAAATACATTTGCACCCGAGTGTAACACAAAACTTTTCCCCTCACTAAAGCGAGGAAACTACAACGCAAAAAATGCGTTTATCACTGCTTCCAGTAGTTCCACAGGTGGTAAATCTTCTTTATTACTAGATTCACCTACTTTTATCAATTTTAAAGCAGTTAATTTGACTTTATTCAAGGTCAAATTACTTTACCCACTAGTGGATAAAATGCGTTTTTACCCGCTGGTATTGAAGGACAAAACACGTGTTTCCGAGCTAGTGAGGGGAAAAATACTTTCCCTCTTATTCATAATTTTCATAAACGTTCCGACGTATTGGTGTGATAGAAAGGGGCAAACGAGCTTTATAGGCTTGATAACTTTAGTGAACGTTTATGAATAAGGGGGTTACTGTACAAACTTAATGCCATGAGGCATTCTCTACCAGTCAACCCTTGGGCAAAGCAGAAAACTTTGTAGGCGGTTGGTTAAAAACCAATGATTATAATAATTTTATTAATTTAAAATTAAAAAAAAAAGGTTCGCAGTATCTCTAGTGCAGACTAATTTACAGTGAGGATAAAAATGCAAGCCTTCGAAAAACAAAGACAAGTGGCCTTCGATTTCAATCGTGACGAACCTGCCCGACCACCTGCGGTCATCAACTGACATCACTGAGAGGATGGACAGCCCTGTCCTCACTCGCTGGATGTCCTTGCATGTAATTATATTTTCTACTAACGTAAATTTTGTTTAGTTTCTAAGTTATTACTAACATCATATGGATGTATTGTTGTCCGAAATAAAATAAAATGCTTTCATATGTGTAACTTGTACAAACCTAGAGCGGGTCACTAGTTTTCATAAAAGATAAGATCAAAAGAAAAAGATACGTAATACCATAGATTAAATATAAAAAGATCATACCTTCACATACAATAAAATGCGACCGCCTAAGAACACTCATACACTACACCATACAAAGACGGCGCCACAAAAAAAATCTCTTTTCAATTTGAATTGTTGCTCCACTTCTTCAATACAGAAAAAAATTGCTCTATTCTATTTTATTTCAAGGAAAGTAGATCTTAGATTCTTTTTTGTAGATCTAAGAAACGGAGAAAATATAAAAATAATCCTTACAAAACAATCAAAAGGAATATAGCCTTTAAGGTTGTGACCTAGTAGTAACGATCCATCCTTTAAAATGTAACTCTTTTTGCCATTAAACAGACCTGCAAAAATTGCCAAGATTTATTCTCTGCGGATGATTTTTGCTTTGTAAAAACGTTCTTTTAAGATGATGTCCGAAATCTTTATTCTAGCGTAAAAAAAATAACTTTGAAAGTCTCAAAGAGTAAACAATTTTTATTTCACCGTGATATCTCTTTAAATTTATAGCACAAAGTAAATTTCCATTGAAAGACTAAGTTCAGTTTAATCTGTCCAAAATGATAAATTAATAGGTAGCACAAAATCAACACAAAATGAAGACTAACGAAGTAAAAATAATCTAGAACACCTGGGTGCGTAGCCGAATAGCACAAACGCTCACGAAACGAAACGCTAGTAGATATCTATCTCTATCGCTTTTGCGTTTTGGCGCGACAGAGCCAGACTACCTTTCGCGGCGTTTCGTTTTCGTTTCGCGTCGGAGAAATGCCATTCGACTACGGGGTCTGACTTTTGTACCTATATGGCAACTTAATTTATAATAGGTATTCTTTATTTAATGGCATTGGAATTTAATTTAATATTGATTATATTGTTTTCGGTTACCGCGATAGTTACTCATGTAATAAAACTATGGAAACGGATTAAACCCGTGACTCACCCGTTGACCACGAACGCTGTAAAGAGTTCGAAACGTCGGGATGAATTATAAATTCATTATACGCGATTTAATCCGTTTTCATAGTTTTATCTCATTAATATTGATTCATATTTTCACTACTTAATAAAGGTTCTTCTCTATCGTACAATCGCAAACAGATAAAATATGTATACAGGGTCTTAGACGTGCCATTCCTGGCCCCGTAGCCGAATGGCATTTCTCCGGCGCGAAACGAAAACGAAACGCCGCGAAAGGTAGTTTGGCTCTGTCGCGCCAATACGCAAGAGCGATAGAGATAGATATCTACGAGCGTTTCGTTTCGTGAGCGTTTCGTGAGCGTTAGTGCCATTCGGCTACGTACCCTGATCACGTCTCCGATTTCACCCTGTAGATAATTATGACCTCGACTCTAGCTAAAGCTTTGTATTTTGCTACCTCTTGCTAATATAATTTCTTGAAACCTAAGCACTTATTTAAGCATAATTTGAATGGTTAGTACCCATTTAAAGTATTTTCCCCTCACTAGCTCGGAAACACGTGTTTCCTTCAATACCAGCGGGTAAAAACGCATTTTATAATTCGATGATACAAGCTTTGAAGCACTATTCCGAAAGACGATTTTTGGTTGTTTCACGGAATAAGGCGTGTCACCGACTGAGGCGAGTTTACCCTACAACAACGCGCCAAGGTTGCTATACATGCGTTGTGATATTTTTAGGCCCACTTGCACCAACCACTTAAGTCAGGGTTAGTGGGCTGTCAACTGTCAAATTCCATATTAAGGGCCAGTTGCATCAACCACATTTGACAGACACATCATCGTCACGCAGCAAATGTCTATGGAACTTCCCATACAATAAAATTTTACGAACGCTTTAACAGTGACAGACGATTTGGTGCAACCGACCCTAAATGGTGGGTTCCCCTCGTGGGTAACCCTCAGGTTAATCCTCCATTTTCATTGGTGCAACCCCCTTAACAACCCTTGCAACCATTAGTTACCTATAAAATTGATATCCTTTATGTATTTGTATCATTTGTATGCCTCAAACATTATTATATGGCTAGCTTTATTAGCTTTATGTAAAGGGAAAAATATATTTGGAGCCGAAATAAAATAGCATTCTATATTCAGCACTCTATTTGATTTGAATTACGAGTAAATAAACAAATAAACTGAATTGAGTGGCAATACTGGGGCTTAAATGCGAGAATCAACTATCGGTGAAGGAAAAGGGTTGGAAGGTCAGATGGCAGTCGCTTTCGTAAAAACTAGTGCCTACGCCAAATCTTGGGATTAGTTGTCAAAGCGGACCCCAGGCTCCCATGAGCCGTGGCAAATACCGGGAAACGCAAGGGGGATGATTAAATGCGAGAATCAACTATATGAAAAGGACCCTTTCCTCGTGAAATTAGTTTTTACATAAACTATTATAGAAGTAGATTTAAAAGGAGATTGAAAAGAAGGACTGAAGTCCTTTGTCCAGCTTTGGGTTGCAGTGACCTCTGAATAAAACGTATAGAAAAACAAGTAATTACTAGGCTTAGGACTTTTTATGGCATACCGTGGTTCTAAAATCCGTGGAGTCGACATATGAAAAATTTTCGAAGTTAAAGTCAAAGTCCAACAGTATGATGTCATATAAAATATAAGTATTTATATATACTCTCCCGGCCAATTTCGACCACAGCGACTGTTTCAATCTCCATTTCGTTGGTGCGCTCGCATGTGACTCGCATAGCCAAGTTTGTTTACAAATACCCGTGCACATGACGGGCAGCAAAGCGCACCATTGGCATAATTATAAGTAATAGCCGCTGGTGGACGGGCTTTTAGCTCATCCCGTCTGATGTCCAGATCCTTAAGTCGACGGGATTCAAAGTGGGTAATTTGTTTAGCGACGAAAGATCTCCATACCGGGCGGTCGGCCGCCTGCTTCTCCCACAAAAATGGGTCCACGTGGCAGTTCTTCATATGGCGCTTAAGCACATCCTTATACCTGAGAAACTGTCCGCCATGCTTTCGCTTGCCCTCCTCTAACTCCGAGTAAAAGATGCGCTTAGCCACCCGACCCTCAGCCATCCTTGAAACGTGGCCGCCCCAACGAAGTTGTCGTCGCATGATATAAGTTTCGATCCCACCTACTTTGGCTCTTCGCAAAACTTCGGTGTTCCGTATACGATCGGACCAGCTGATCTTTAAGATTTTGCGGAGGCATCTCAGGTGGAATCTGTCTAAAGTGCGGATGTGATGGCGATATACGGTCCACGTTTCAGAGGAGTATAAGATATTAGGGAGAACAACAGCCATATAAAGCCGTAATACTGGGAGATTTTAATTTACCTAACATCATTTGGAAAAACGGTTACATCGATCATAGTAATTCCACGTATATCAATGATGCAAAGTACATATTTAGCTTTGAGAGACTTCCTATCCGTTTCTGGGCTTACCCAAGTAAACAATGTATTTAACGAAAATGGTCGATTACTGGACCTGGCATTTATTAGCTCTGACTTTACTTCGGCTACTATGAATAAAACCGATGCACTTGTACGAATAGACGACCACCATCCACCCATCGAGCGGATGGGTGGATGGTGGTCTCTACTGCGCTCTAGTGCGCACATCACTTGAATACTGTTCAGCCATATGGTATCCGATCTATAAATGTCATTCCGAGCAAATCGAATCTGTCCAAGCTAAGTTTCTAAGATATCTTTGCATTAAAGAGGGGACTCGTCAAACACTCCCGGAGTATGCTGACCGGTTGACCGCATTTGACTTGCAATCCCTGTCTGTTAGGCGCAAGATATCCGATCTTTCCTTACTTACTCTTATACTCTATAAAATATTGCAGGGTGGCCTGGACGGTGGCCTCATAGAATACATATATTTCAGAGCCAGTGGTAGGATAACTAGAAGCCAAAAACTATTTGCTTTGCCAGTAGTCCCTAACAATAATGTTACTCGTAACGCTCCTATCTTCAGAATGTGTAATTTATACACTGACCTAAACAGCGAGCCGGATATTTTGAGCATGTCTTTGTCTAGCTTCATCAGTCATATTGTAAAATCGAAGGTTCTTGAACATTAAATTAATTGTTTCTTTTCATTTATTATGCACTAGCATGTTAGTATTAGGTTTATATAAGTACCTACGTAGATAGTTTGGATTTGAATTATTTAAAATAAAATGTTGTGTGCCATTGTTATTGTGATATAGGCATTAGTTAACAGTTATCAATTCCTTTATACTACTAAAATGTATCCTGCTTATGTCATGTTATTGTACCTTATGAAATAAAATAAAATAAAATAAAATAAATAAAATATATATATTATGTAGATCCTTGTCGCTAATGTTAGATCATGTGAGCTGAATACCTTTGCATCCAGCTTACCAAAAGCCGCAGCAGCGGCGCCAATCCGGTTGTTAATTTCAGGGTCAAGATCACATGTAGAGGTTACAGTGCTCCCCAGGTAGCGGAACTTATCTACCTGTTTCAGTACATCGTCCCCCAGTCTGACAGATAGTGTCTCGCGATCATGGATGTCTAGTGACATTACTTCCGTCTTCTTGACACTGATCTTCAGTCCAAACCTGCAGCAAGACTCATGAAAGTCGGTTACAAGTTGCTGCAGGTCTCCAGGGGATTCAGTAACGAAGCATAAGTTATCCGCGTACATGATTTCGGTGATCACAGCGTGCGAGACTTTAGTGTGAGCCTTGAATCTGGCCAGGTTAAAAATCCTACCGTCGGTGAGGAAACGGATGCGAATTCCATTCGACGAACTCTGCCTCTGCAAAACTTCACGGACAACCATAGCAAAGTAGAGAGCAAAGAGTGTTGGCGCTAGAACGCAGCCTTGCTTCACCCCACAGGTAACGGGAAAGAAGCTGGACTCTTCGCCATCCACACAACGCAGCATTCCATGTTGTCATGCAGAAGTCTCAGGAGTCGAATGAACTTATCTGTGCACCCTAGCTTTCTTAGCACCATCCACAGAGCTTCTCGGGGGACACTGTCGAAGTCCTTCTCGAGGTCAACAAAGCAGAAGTACAGCCTGCGTCCCTGTTCTCTGCTTTTTTCCTGCAGTTGACGCAGCGAGAATATGGCTTCACAGGTACCCCGATTAGGACGGAAGCCAAACTGTGTTTCCGGTATAATCTCTTCAGAAAGCTTTAGAAGGCGGTTTAAAAGGACTCTGGCGAAAACTTTCCCAGGAACGGACAGAAGCGAAATACCTCGGTAAGAGTTACAATCGGCACGGTCACCCTTGTTCTTGTAGAGGGCCCTAATTTGTGAAAGTTTAAAAGTAGAGGGGACATGTTCTTCCTCCCACATACGAACAAAAAGTTCCCAAACCGACGAATGCAACTTCTCACCTCCGTACTTCAGCAACTCGCCTGGTATAGAGTCAATGCCGACCGCTCGTTTATTCTGCTGTTGTTTGATAGCAACAACGACCTCGTCACACGATAAAGGATCGTCCAGCTCTACAAATGTGGACAGACATAAGTAAGTAAGTATGTGGATAAGTATTTATACATACTGTCACAACGTTACCTAGTTAATTTTAATTGAAGTAGTTAATATTAACTAATAATGTTATTTATTAGTAAATTTTATCATAATCCTATATAATAATACCAAAAAATTACTATTAAGATAAAATCAACTACGTTCGATTAAAACGAACTCAGTGACGATGTGACAGTGTATATAAATTATATTTTTAATGTGACATCATACTGTTGGATTTTGACTTTGACTTTGAAAATTTTTCATATGGCGACTCCACGGATTTTAGAACCACGGTATGCAGACAACGATATTATATAATATACAAATACTTATATACATAGAAAACATCCAGGACTCGGGAACAAACATCTGTACTCATCACACAAATAAATTGGACCAGTGGTACTATGGGCTTAATATCTGCACTAACGCAAATAACGCACGCACTCAAACATACACAAAGTTTAGATCAGACAGGGGCACTGAATATGATTTAGACGTTGGGAAGTTTGAGCAAAACTACTCTATGTTTACAACAACATCCCAGTCATACGTGAGAATCGGATGCAATAAATAGATAAAATCACCTAATGATACTTTTAGAAAGAAAACCACACATTACAGAGTCTATTTGCAATAAATTTTTATTGTTCCTTATGCGCATATAAGGTAAGGTGGTTTTTCTTGCGGGTTAAGATGGATAGCCGACCGTGGTGCTTCATTAAACTGAACATAATTATTTCATCTTACCCCTCAAGAAAACCCCTTAAACTTTCCCCCCCCTTGTTAAATCCGAAAAAATAATTTTTTTTCGTGTCCACACATAATACCTAAATGAATTAATTAGTGTGAGAGGCCCTTAAATCTTAATCACAACAGTAAAGTCAGTGTCAAATGTCTGATGGCACATTGCAAAACAAATAGCATTTAGAAGTAGTAAGACATGGCACACACGTGTTCAGCAATTAAAATTATTCTATAATAATTCGATAACCGTAAGAGTTAAGACGCTTGATCCTTAAAGAAATGAATATGGTATATGACCTAAAAAACCTTCTCTTAAAGTCAGCGGAATTCAATAAAACTGCACGATGTATAATGACATGTGAAAAGACATGTATGTGGATAGCTGCATACCATACCATTGGTGTAATGGTATGCAGCTATCGGCTATATAGGGGTAGCCGGAACATGCTCATATGAGCATATTCCGGCTATCTCGTTCTTCCGGTTGACAGAAACTTCCGGTTTACCTTGGTGGCGGTTTTAATAGGCTTTTGCAGTATGTTCAGATGCGGAGCTTTTAAAAAATCGTAGCCAAGATAGCAAATTGGCAGTGATGTTGGCTCGTGGCTGTGTAGGCGTAAAGCACAGATGTCATATATACCATAGATCAAGCAAACGTATCTACTTAGCATGTCAATTGAACTCAGTGAAATCCACTGAGTTGACCGTCTTTACTCGCAGCTTGCAGCTTTTGGGCGTCAATTTTTGTAAGTTGAAGTCAACCAAAACATAAAAAATGCCTCGTTACGTGATATTCAATTGCAACAACACAAAAATTATGAACAATCAAGAGCCTGAGACATATTTAAAATTACAGGCAAGAATCAACTTCAGTACAAAATTTGACACGCTCGGCCCCTATACAAATATATGAATTTGTTTCTTCTATCTAAATTAAGTTCTGTGGCGTAAAGTACCTAGTAATTGCGGAATAAAGTTAAGTCGATTAGGTAACAACAGTAGAAGCCGTAGGATACCGTACATTTTGATCAAGCAAATCGTTTGCAAATAAATTACTTATTATGAATTTTTATTTATAAATTAAGCTCAAATGCTCAAAGGTTAACTGGAAGAGATCCCTTAAAGGGATAAGTTCGCCTTTGTACTGAAACTTTTTATTTTAAATATTATGTGCTGTACTATTTTTCTGTACAATAAAGTGTTTACTTACTTACTTACATTAAGTAAGAAAAGTTGTAACGTTAAACTCAGGTAGATAAGTCGAACCAGTGTAGAAAGTGGAATAAAATTTACTTTAAGCGACAACCCACCGCGGCGGGTTCGAACCCTAGCTCGTACTAATGAGTTGTTTATGTGCTGTAAGCGACGGGCTCAGTATTAACCTGTTTGGTCTGGGAACCATGGAGGTTATCGTGAGGCGCGCGCACTGGCCATGTACAATATTATGTACATTGTGCGCCGCCGCGCTTATCGCGCTTCTTTTGTTTAAAAAAATAGTGAAAATTTTCTCGTTCGCTGTAAACTGCTGCGCAGCGCTTTATATTAATGAAACTGTTTTATTTTCTTTCTATAATAGTTCTTATGACTGTTAATCTGTGTATATACTATTGTGTGTTGTACCTGACGTGCGTGTGGTATATATTACTTTCGTGTATATTTTTCATCACCGATCTGCTACTTTTGCGAAATGTCACTTGATATTTGCCGGTCACTTTTCGGTGAAGGACACATTCAAAGAGGATGATGATAAGGTAACAAAATATTCCGTTTCAAAGATTATCTGGCTAGATGTAGATTGTCTGTATAATCTATATGTGCAATTATTAGTATTTACGTCATAATATGATGCTGAGCTCGAACAAAAAAAGGTTTTATTATTTTTCCCCTCACTACCTCGGAAACACGTGTTTTGTCATTTAACACCAGCGGGTAAAAACGCATTTTATCCACTAGTGGATAAAGTAATTTGACCTTGAATAGAGGCAAATTTTCTGCTTTAAAATTGATAAAAAAGGGTTAATCTAGCGATGAAGATGTTTTACCAACTGTGGAACTACTGGAAGCAGTGATAAACCCGTTTTTGCTTCGTACTTTCCTCGCTATAGTGAGGGGAAAAGTTTTGTGTTGACACACGAGTGCAAATGTATTTTACTTCTCGTGTATTGAAAAAAAGAATCCTTTCGCTTGCTCGTTTTTCAATTCCACACTCGGCGTTAAAATACAACTTTGCACTCTTGTATAACAAATAACTATTATCTACAGCGATTCCGTATGGTAAAAGTACCCGTGCTCGTCAGAGTACCACTGTACTGTAGATGCCACTTTCAATCATGGGTGAACAGGCATCTTCTGGGCGAGCTCACTCCATCGTAGGCCACGTCTTTGCCTTTGGCTAGTCTGTGGTCAAGAGTAAGCCCATTTAAAAAAAAAGTATTGAGCGATCAACACAGATATTTTGTTCCTGTCATGGTTGATTTTGATGTGAATTAGTATGTTATTTTCATATAAAAGTGCTCGTATTATATTTTACGCCTAGTACAAGCTTTGTTAAATAGTTTTGAGCTAGGTTGGTATGTGTAAGAGTCCCCCCAATATTAAAGAACGCTTAGGGTATTTATTACACATAGCTGACATTTGAATTGCTGTATAATACGATCAAATCCTATTACAAAGCATCTTAACCGTTAAAAACTAAAGTCACACCTCAGACAATTGGCGATCAAATTATGAAAGAGGCGGGTCCCTACGCACATAGTGTAAGCTCGTGTAGGTCTGTAAACGTGTACCATGTTTGTACGTCTGAGATATAACAGGTCAACAGCGGGCCGATTTTTGAGTCTCACGCGTTCGAATTCAGAAAATTATCACTGAAAATAATAAGCAAGTCACCGTTTTCAACCGGTATTTTAGTGACAAAATCCTGTATGCGAGATTAAAAAACCGCCCTCCTGGTCGCGTTCTTGACAGGCGGTAACTGTGAGGTAACCGAGAGCGGGTGGGCGGCACTTTCAGCGGGAAAGATTAGCTCTCTCTGTGCTAAAGTATTTATTACGGGAGAGTAATTTTTAACGGACTGGATTTCCAGAAACTATAGATCCCTATGGCCGAAGGGAAATTAATATCTTAAATTGCGCACTTTCTTAAAAAATGACGCGACGCTTTTAATGTTTCCAAATGATTTTTCTACAGGTATTCAATAAGAAAGCTGTTTACGCCATAGGTACAACAATATAATAGTACCTAGTCTAGCCATAAGTTCTGTTACAAATGAAAATAAACATATTTTTAAAATAATGTAATTTATTTACCACAAATAAATGTTTATTTGTAGGTAAGTTAATAAGGTTTCTAAACAATATATTTTTTATTCTAAATGCCCGCCTTTAGCTTTAATACATGCCCTAAAACGATCCGGCCACTCGTCTATAGATTTACGCACTGTCTCCATTGGAAAATTTGCCACTGCTACCTTCAAAGATTTTTTTAGAGAATCGATATTGGTATGGCGTATAGTCTCAAGTATACGCACACAACTCTCGAGAAGCTAAAGAGATAGTTGGAAGGGTTCAGCGAGGTCATCATCCAGCTTACGTCATGGTTTGGTGGGGTGTGTCGTATCAAGGCGTCTCTGAGATCCATTTTTGCGAAAAAGGAGTAAAAATTTCAGCTAAAGTGTATCAGGATACGGTTTTAGAAACAGTAGTTAAACCACTCAACGATACAATGTTTAAAAATGTGCACTGGAACTTTCAACAGGACTCAGCCCCGGGTCATAAAGCTCGCACCACCCAGATTTGGCTGCAAAGGAATGTTCCGGACTTCATCAAGGCAGATGATTGGCCCTCTTCTAGTCCCGACTTAAATCCCCTGGACTATAAATTGTGGTCAGTGTTAGAGGACATGGTCTGCTCTAAACGCCATGGCGCCATACCAATATCGATTCTCTAAAAAAATCTTTGAAGGTAGCAGTGGCAAATTTTCCAATGGAGACAGTGCGTAAATCTATAGACGAGTGGCCGGATCGTTTGACGGCATGTATTATAGCTAAAGGTAAAGGCGGGCATTTTGAATAAAAAATATATTGTTTAGAAACCTTACTAACTTACCTACAAATAAACATTTACTTGTGGTAAGTAAATTACATTATTTTAAAAATATGTTTATTTTCATTTGTAACAGAACTTATGGCTAGACTAGGTACATTACGATACAAGTGCGTAAAAAAGGAAGTTCGAAACGAGTGGCGATAAATTAAAACACGACCAAAGGGAGTGTTTTAAATCGACACGAGTTACGAATTTCCTTTTCGCACGTGTATCGTACGACGTTTTTCAGTACAGATGAGGCTCCGAAGTTTCGACCTGGCATATAATGAACAACTTATCGAACTATAGTGCGTAAAAAAACGACCATCTGTACTGAAAAATATTAAATGACCCACTTACGGACTTCGACCGTTTAAATTCAAAAAATTGTGTAGAAAATTAGTGGTGAGAAATGTTATGTTACACTATGAATTATAAATTAGAAAATAATAAAGTTTGTAGCACGACTGTTGTGTAGCAATAATGTTTTCAGAAACCTCTAATAATTTGGTTTATGTTTTATAATGTTTTAATGTAATTAAGGGCACAAACAGTACATGTTTCTTGTAACTAGAGTAAATACGTAATTTATGAACCAATACAGTTGCCACAAAGACTAACTAAATACGGAATAACTAAATTTAAAGTTAACAACAATAGTCAAATTAGGACAATGGCTTAATTAATGAGAAAAAAAAACTAACTATTTCTACACACTACTTAACTACACAAAAAAAGTTTCATAGGGGTTACAGCACAGATTATAAAGATGTAATCTTAAAATTAAAATCTTATTAATAATTTTTTAATGAAGTTTAAGAATATATTGATGATTTAGACTAACACGATTTGCACTCATAATTTTAGAACAAAACGGCAATTCCTCGCCAGTCTACCCGTGACCACGAACATAATGTGATGTTCGAAACGTCGGGCCTAATATAAATGTAAGTGTTTACGCGATTAAGTCCCGTTTTGTTCTAAAATTATGAAGTTTAAGAAATAAGTGACCCATTACGTTATTGCAGATAAATATAAACATTTTGTCCAGCAGTGATCGCTTACCATCAGGAGACTTGTCTGCTCGTTTGCCTCCTATCCCATAAATAAAAGTTACTATTCTCAGCCGGCACCACACAGCAGTACTTAAATATTGATTCTCATCAAATTATTGAAATTTTACCGAGTGACCAATCTTGACTAAGTTGTGCTACAAACTGTATACTTAAACACAATTTACACAATTATACTTAAGACCCCATAACTATAACTATCGTAATAAGTAGTCTTTATGTGTCGCTTAACTTCAAACTTAGGTACATCCTATAAGGTTAATTGTGTCGCTTAATTTGAAAACTGGGTAAATCCATTCTGCTGTAAGGTTGATTACCTTCAGATCATATTATATTTTTTTATAACTATATTCAACCTTAGAGCAGAATGAATTTACCCAGGTTTATTGTTTATTTATTCAACCAACTTACATTTACAGCATAGTGCTAAACATGAAAGTTATAGGTCATAATATCACTAATAAAAATTAATTCAATACAATTCAAATTCATATTTAAAATTACAATCAAAATTAAAATAAATAGTATACAATTATTCAATGTTTTACTTGTCAACTTAACAATAATAGTTGCAGGTTTGAATAATCGCTGCACATTAACTCATAATCGTAACATTTAATTAGCACTGTATTGTGGTAGGCGTGTGGATCGATTCGAGATAACGAGAAGCTGTGGCCAGAAATCTCGACTCCGTGTGCGAAAACAGGTCTATAATGTCGGATCATAGAGGAGAGTATTGTTGACGAGATTTAAGGCCACGTACACGGGAGAATTGCTCAAGTTGTTTTCGGCGTTGGCGACCTGGAATAGCGGCCGTTGGCGTGGACGGAGGGTACCTCTTATGTGTAGCGGTACTTTAAAGTTTGAAGTAACGCGATACATCTGTTGTTAGATGTTTGTCTGTAATAATACTTAAATAGATTTTTGTTTATGTTTGCAATGTCACAGTTTCGTTATCTTTCAACCCCTTATTTGCCAAGAGTGGCACTGAAACCTGAGTAGTTTCATGTATTCTGCCTACCCCTTCATGGGACACAGGCGTGATTGTATGTATGTATGTACGTATGTTTGAAATCCTCGATCCCCCGTCATAGATTGCTTTGAAATTGTTTTTTACAAAATTTGTAAAAAAAAGACAGCATTTCAATACGGCCAATTTCAGTGCGTGAACAACAACAATGTAATCAGTGTCCAATATCTATTGTACGATTACGTACGATTTCAACATTTTAAAGATGTCTGCACCAAAGACAAATTACTAGTACTGACGTCCAGAAAGGTTATTTCCTGTACAAAACCAAACTTTGACAGCAGCAGTTCTGCGTCGAATCACTCGAATCGTGTAATTCATTTCTAATGACACTATCATCTCTTTCAACTATTTATCATTGTCAAAATATCAAGTAATTTATTAATTATCTTATCTTTGGTATTGCTCGCAAAAATATATAGTCAGGATATTGTCTGACCACATTAAATTGTATTGAATTCTAAAAATAAAATTGAGCAGTAATTACATGTCTCAATTTTCCAAACCGTACACGTAGGAAATTCCCGGCCCGGCTAGATAGTATTTTTTCACGGTCCCCGTATTTTCGATATTTCACGGATTGTACATTTTCGAGAGGCCGATTCGAAAGTGATAGCCGATATGAGATAATTTATTCCATCGTCTCATACTTCTGTGTCAACGTCTATAAATCACTACATAGTATAAAACAAAGTCGCTTTCTCTGTTCCTATGTCCCTATGTATGCTTAAATCTTTAAAACTACGCAACGGATTTTGATGCGGTTTTTTAACCGACTTCAAAAAAGGAGGAGGTTCTCAATTCGACTGAATTTTTTTTTTTTTTTTGTATGTATGTTACTCGATATCTCCGAGAATCGTGGACCGATTTTCAAAATTTTTTTTTTGATCGAACCGGTATAACCCCGAGATGGTCCCATTGGCACCAAGTCAGGGTCTGATGATGGGATCCTGGAGAAATCGAGGGAACTCTTCAAATGTTATAGGCACATGTAATGTTTTTAGTCTATTTTTCAAAGGTACACCAGTATTTACGTCTGATGGTAATAATTTTATGTGGCTGAGCTGATGATGGAAGGTCAACTCCTCAATGGTTAGGAGTTAAAGGATAATTCTTTCACTACTGTACATGTATTCGGACTGATACATATAATATCACTAGGAACCACTAAAAATCAACAAATAAATAAACTTTTTAACAAAAAATAAAACCGCCTTCAAAAATAAGCGCGTTACAAAACACGGAGAAACTAAAAAGCCAAAAATAATAAACCTTTCAATTCAGATTTCTTATCGTATTGCAATAAGCTAAACATCCAAATTATAAACAAATCAATTATTTTTGGAGTCGGTACCAGCCTGTGTATGGTTGGGTGGGGCAAACAGGCAATAGCAAGGCGACGAACAGGTCTGGTACCGACTACAAAAATAATTGATTTGTTTATAATTTGGATGTTTAGCTTATTGCAATACGATAAGAAATCTGAATTGAAAGGTTTATTATTTTTGGCTTTTTAGTTTCTCCGTGTTTTGTAACGCGCTTATTTTTGAAGGCGGTTTTATTTTTTGTTATTTAATAGATAGTGTGATTCTAGAGGAAGGTTTACATGTAGGTATAGTACCCGTGCGAAGCCGGGGCGGGTCGCTAGTATACTATATTTTAAAGATTTTGTCTTAAATGATCTACAATTTCTATACGGGAAAAAATCTTTTTCTTTAATTAACCAAACTTGTCAATTAATTATTAGTTGAAAGTACTCTCAAATCCTCTCTAATCAAGGAATACTGACTACTATCTAAACCCACCTATTTGTGATTTGAAAAACATATCGTCTGAAAAAATATCTTGTATCTCACACTACTACTTAAAGTTGAAACGCAGTAACTCTAAAATCCCTAAATGTATCTCGGTCATAGTTACTACCCATATAACCATAATCGGTCGCCGTTCCTACGCAAATCCTCCTATTTTGTGTACACACAGGTCTTCGGGTCTCAATGCTTAGTCGCAGTACGGTCGACGTTTAGTAGCGGCGACCCAAATGGGGACGATTGGTAACAGGCACAAATGGTCACAGAAGTGACAGAAGTGTGCACTACGCGTGCACACATTGTTACAGTTTGGCGACTACTTTCCCAAAATCATTCGTTCATTTCATTCTTTTCAAATGGCGACTGTCAGAGACGTCAAAGTAAAAAAGAAATAAAATCATTTGACATTAAAATGTAATGGCGTAAGAATTTGTTAAAGATAAATATTGTTTGCATTTGTAATATAATGTGGGCTAATTACCATGGCCAATTAAATTGCTCGAGTGATTTCATAAAATAAGTCTAAATTTATCAACGCGCCATCAATTTACCTCAGTTTAACTAGTAATAATATTATTGACTACTCGGTGTTTGCGTGTTATATATTGGGTTGGTAAGAAAGTAATGAGCGATCGATTGAATTCCACATAAAATTTTTGAGAGAGTTCTAGAATCTTCTATGGTCGAAAGTATATAAAGGGCGAGTCGCACAGTTTCTCGTCAGTCATTCACTAGCTGTCGCCGAGCTAATATAAGGAAGAAAATGGACGAATTAAAAGTGCATGTAAGGCATTGCTTACTATATGAATTTCAGTCTGGCCATTCAGCCGCCGAAGCAGTGCGTAATATATGTCAGCGTGTTGCTCCTGAAGTTGTGTCTGAGGCCACGGCGAAACGATGGTTCCAGCGGTTTCGTAGTGGCGACTTTTCATTATCAGATCAACCTACGTCTGGTCGACCGGTGAAGATTGATGTAGCCAAATTAAAAACCTTAATTGAAGGAGATCCGAGGCTAACGAGTCGTACTCTTGCTACCGAGTTAGGCTGCTCTCATGTCACCATAGAAACACATTTACACGAGTTGGGAAAAAACTACAAATACAGTGTTTGGATACCGCACGAACTTGATAGAGATCAACTAAACCGCCGTGCCGATATCTGCATACAACTTCTGTCTTTTCGCCGCACATTCAACTGGTTGGACCATCTTATCACTGGAGATGAAAAATGGGTTTTATATATAAATCACACACGCAAACGTCAGTGGCTAGCTCCAAACGAAAAAGGAATAGAGGCACCAAAAACAGAGCCTCACCCGAAAAAAGTTATGCTGTCCGTTTGGTGGGATATTCATGGTATTATTCACTGGGAACTCCTACCAAGTGGAATGCCTGTTACCGCATCAGTATACTGTAATCAGCTTGAAAATTTAAACCAAAAAATCTGTCAGAATCGTCCACAGCATGCTAAAGTTTTTTTCTTACACGACAATGCTCGCCCACACATTGCAAAAGTGACTCGGCTAAAGCTATTGGAGCTAGGTTGGAAAGTGATACCTCATCCACCGTACTCTCCAGACTTGGCACCTACGGATTACGCATTGTTCAGATCGCTAAGCAATGCCTTGAATGAAAAAAAGTTCGATGATCAAGCCCATCTACGACAGTACATAGCTGAGTTTTTTGAATCTAACCCTAAGAACTTCTTCGCCGATGCTTTTCATTCTTTACCAGAACGATGGAGACAAGTAGTAGATAACGAAGGCCGTTATATTTTTGGTAAATGATTCTCTCTTTGCCTAGCCACATCCCATTTCACTTGGGGTCGGCTCTCCTCGTCAATCTTCGCCACTCTCTTCGGTTTTGGGTCGTCGTGTCATTGACTTGGGCTTTCTTTAGGTCTTTGTTGATACTGGACATCCAATTTTGTGGGGGTCTGCCTCGCTTTCTCGTGCCGGTGTTTATACTGAGGACTTTTCTGGTCATGTGATCCTCGGGCCTTCTCATTACGTGTCCATACCACCTAAGACGGGTCGCAGTTAATTTTTCTTCAATGGGTCTGACCTTGAAACTTCCTCGGATGTATTCATTTCTAACTCTGTCTAACAAGGTGACACCTCCAGCCCATCGCAACATCTTCATCTCCGTCGTATGTACTTTTGTGGTGTGGACCTTTTTCATGGGCCAGCATTCCGCACCGTAAGTAAGGGCGGGGCGCACAGCTGTTTTATATATTTTCCCCTTTATGTGCACTGGCATTCTGTTGTCACATAGTACGCTCGATAATTCTCGCCACTTCATCCAGCCAGTGTTGATTCGGTGTGTTATGTCGGCGTCTATTGTTCCATCTTTCGAGACAACAGAACCCAGGTATTTAAAATGGTCGACTTTGTTTGGCTGCTGGCCTTGTAGGCTGACAGTTGGCTGTTGGTTTTCTGCCGAATTACAGCACAGCATGTACTCCGTTTTGTTTCGGCTAATTTTCAGACCTGCGCTTTCAAGTGCTGTTCTCCAACATTCTAGAGATTCACTGAGTTCTGCGTTGCTGTCTCTTATTAATACCACATCGTCCGCATAGAGTAGATCCCAGGGTGGCTCTTTCTGAATTTTTGCTGTGAGGTGCTCCATCACGAGGTTGAAAAGCAGGGGGCTCAGCGCTGACCCCTGGTGTACACCCACTTCTACTTCAAATTCATCGCTTAACCCTGCTGGGCATCGTACCTTTGTGACAACATTGGTGTACATGTCGACAACTGTCTTTATGTAGCATTCTGGCACGTTTTGAGACCGCAACGATTGCCATATTAATTGCCGTGGTACCCTATCGAATGCCTTTTCGAGGTCTATGAATGCTAGATGGACGTCTTTCTTTATTTCTCTTCTCTTCTCCAACAAGATTCTTAGGCTGTGCAACGCGTCAGTTGTTGATTTTCCAGCTACGAAACCACACTGGTTTTCCGATACTGTGGTTATTTTCAATAGTCGGCTGTTAATGACTCTCTCCCAAATTTTGAACGTGTGTGATAGGAGTTTGATCGCGCGATAATTTTCACAGAGCCTGATATCACCTTTGTTTTTAAAGAACGGGATTAAGTAACTCTTTCTCCACATATTAGGTATTCCATTAAGCAGAATTTTGTTGAAAAGTTTGGTAAGGAAGTTCACTCCGCTTTTTCCAAGATGCTTCCAAAGTTCTGCTGGGATGCCATCTGGTCCTGTAGCTTTGTTATTAGCCATCTTTCTTACAGCAATCTGTACTTCCTCTGAGCTTATAGCTAAAATTGGTCCCTTGGTGGCATGTAACGGAGTTGGTTCTTCGAACGGGTGAGTTTCATTGAGGAGCTGGGAGTAATATTCACGCCATCGCTTTTTTATATCATTGTTCGAGGTTAGTAGATGGCCATTGTTGTCTTTAATAAACTTAATGGCTCCCACATCCTTGCTGTTTGCGTGCCTTTGCCTTGCTATTCGGAACAACTCTCTGTCGTCTTTAGCCTTTTCCAGTCTTGCATACAGGTCTTCATCAGCGCGGGCTCTGGCACACGCAACTTCCCGCTTTGCTTCTTTTTTTGCGGCTCTGTAGTTTTCGCGATCTTCATCACTTCCACTTAGCTGCCAAGCTTTGAAGAGGCGTTTTTTGGTTTCTACCTTTTCTTTCACCTCTAATTGCCACCACTTCGCAGTCTTGTTATTATTTAGTGGTCCTTTGGAGACTCCTAGAAGTTCAGATGCCTGTTGTTCGCAATAGTCATGAAATTCGTTCCACATAACATCTGCAGTATCATTTATCGACGGTTTTTTTGATAGGTAGAGCTTGACGTTTTCAATGAGGTCGTCACCTTCTGCTGAGTTAAGTTTGTGCCAGCGTATTTTGGGTATCTGTTCTTTGTGTGTCTTAATGGGTTTTAGCATGGAGAAGTCCGCAACTAGTATTCGATGCTGTGTTGTAAGGGGCTCACCGGGTATAACCTTACAATCCTTAAAGGTGCTTAGCTTGTTACGGTCGGCTAGGATATAATCGATTTGGGTGTTTAAACCGCCGCTGGAGTAGGTTATTTTATGCTTATCTGACTTAGCAAAAAATGTGTTGATCAATCCCATATCATGAGTAATTGCAAAATCCAGGATTTCTGTGCCTTGTTTGTTTTGCCTTCCATAACCTTGCCCTCCGTGTACTCTTTCATATCCAAGAGAGCTGGCTCCAACATGGCCATTGAGGTCTCCTGCGATATACTTGTTTTCATCCGTTGTGTACGACTGCATTAGATCGTTTAGGTTGTCCCAGAAAGTTTGCTTATCCACTTTACTGCACCCGGCCTGCGGTGCGTACGCTGATACTATATTTATGCACGGTTGATGGTCTAGTGCAAGTTTGATTGAGATAATGCGGTCGCTAACGCGCTTAACTTCCACAATGCGCTCCTGCATGTCACTGTCGATCACAATCCCTACACCGTTTTGTTGGTAAATGATTAAAATAATAAATTAAATAAAAATTACAATATTGGTTATGATTCGCTCATTACTTTCTTACCTGTAATGTTTAGGAAAAGTGCAATGAAACAATCCGTTTGCCAACTCAAAGAGAACTGATTTATTTCGATCAAGCCTACCCTCAATACATGCATTCCTATTCTACCTACATATACAACATGTCCCTTCTTCGTAACGGGCTAGAATAGGTATAGGTACTTAGGACTAATACTTGTGATAATCTTAATTACACTTTTCTTACAAAAGTCTAACAAGATAACAATGATTGCATAATTATCATGCCAAATTATTTACAGTTAATTATTTGTTATTTATTTCTACTATTTATTTTTACATTGCTATGTTATTTATTTCTACATTATATTTATTAAATGTACTGTATCGTTTTATTAATTATATTTATCATCTCACAGTGAAGCGGTTAAGATAAAAAAATAGTTACATAGTTATTAAAAATTATTACATTGAGCAGAAAAGTTTAAATAGAGGTATTTTAATAGTTAGGTAACAATATTCCTTCATTGTAAATGCATTTATTTTACTTACATGCTTTATTAGCCTATATTAGTTTACAATTTAATAAGGAACAAGCAGATTGTTGTTGTTTATGACATATGTGTGTGTTTTTACTATGCTTAATTGATAAGTTCCTACCTATATCTATAACTATTATCACAAACGGTCGGGTGGATGGACCTGCCGGCCGGAGCGCGTTACGTAACAGCCAGCTGTTTGCGCGCGCCCAGGATTATCATTGCTGACGATGCGTTGCGATTGTGCATTGGAAATCGTGTTGTTATTGTCTTCAAAATCATCATAATATTTGTTCGAATTGTAAGCAGAGTTATGGTTTCTTTCGCATATAGGCTGGCTATACATTTGGTTATTTTGTGGCTGTGATAGAATGTGCTGTCTGTTTCTACGATACCGTGAGCCGTCCGGCGCGCGAAGCCAGTAGGAGCGAGGCTGGGCCGCCTCTCCCTCCACTCGCGCTGGCACCCAGCGTGCTTTACGGCCAGTGTTCGGCTCCCGCATTCGGACTTGTTCGTTTGGAGCAAGCTGTTTTAGTGGCCGGGTTCCGATATCATATCGTTCTTTTGCTTTTATATATTTATTTAACTTAAATTTTTGAACAGTTACTGAAGTAGGTACCTTTGGCGCTAGTAATTGTTCTGAAACGGGCAGTCTAGTATTGAGCCTTCGCGCCATGAGGAGTTGTGCCGGAGAGTATGACTCGCCGGAGACTGGAGTGTTGCGGAAGTTTAAAAGCGCCAAATATGGATCGGTGCCTTCACTGTGCGCCTTTTCCATAAGGTTCTTAATCGTTTGCACGTTTCGTTCAGCAAGGCCGTTGGATCTTGAATAATAAGGAGAACTCGTGACATGTTCGAATTCCCATTTTTCCACGAAAGATTCGAATATTGCCGAAGTAAACTGCCGACCATTGTCCGACACGAGTTTTTTGGGAATGCCGTGACGGGCAAAAATAGATTTTAGCTGGTTAATAATGGTTTCACTTCGAATATCCGATAAAGAAGCAACTTCGACATATTTGGAATAATAATCCACTACTATAATGTAATGTTTATTTCTAAATTCAAATAGGTCAGTGGCTAGCACTTCCCAGGGTCTCCCAGGTACTTGATGTGGGAGCAGCGGCTCGCGCGGTTGCGCGGCGCGGCGCTCGGCGCACGTGGCGCACGCCGCCACCAGCGCCTCCACCTGCGCCGACATGCCGGGCCACCACATCACGTCTCGCGCTCGGTATTTGCACTTTTCAATGCCTAAATGTCCCTCGTGGATTCTTTGCAGCATTTCTTTCCGGAGGCTAGTAGGTATTACCACGCGATTGCCTCGGAAAACTATGCCCTTTATTACGTGAAGCTCCTCCTTGATACCCCAATACGGCTTAGCCTCACTTTCAAGGATATTTTTGGTATGTGGCCAGCCTTTCATACAGTACTGCCTGACGTTGTCGAGCCCTGGTTCTTTGTCCGTTTCCTCTTTGATCTTCTTCAGCTTGTCCGAGCTAAAGTTGACGCTGTCGTATAGAGCGTTTACGTGAACGTCAATGTCACTTCCAGTTTTGTCGTCGCACGCGTCGTCGGTCGGAGCGCGTGAAAGTGTGTCGGCGACATACATTAGCCTCCCGGGAACATATTTAATCTGTATAGAGTATTTTTGGAGTCTTAATAGCATCCTCTGTAGTCGTACAGGCGTGTCATTGAGGGCCTTTTTAAAAATCGCCTCTAGAGGTTTATGATCACTCTCCACTAATACATTTTTATGGCCATAAATAAATTGATGGAATTTTTGGCAACCAAACAGAATTGCCAATAATTCTTTTTCAATTTGCGCCCAACGCGTTTCGGCAGGCGTAAGTGTGCGGGCAGCAAAGGCGACCGGCCGCCCGCCCTGCAGCAAGCACGCGCCCAGCCCTCGCGAGCTCGCGTCTACCGACACTACCACCCCCTCTCCGGGGTCATAATATCGCAGCGTTGGCGCCTCCATCAAACATCTTTTTTACTTTATTGAACGCGTTTGTGTGAATTTCATACCACTGAAATTCGCTATCCCTCTTTAACAGTCCTCTTAATGGTTCTACCAATTCAGCATAGTTTGGCAAGAATCTCGACACATAATTCGTCATCCCTAGGAACCTCTCTAAATCCTTCCTGCAGCCAGGAGGGGGCATGTCCCTGATCGCTTTCACTCGGTCGCTGTCGGGGCGCATGCCCATTGAATCAAACACGTGACCTAAGTATTTGACTTCCTGCACACCCAAAACACATTTCTCTTTATTAAATCTCACTCCGTTATCTAACGCGCGCTGCAGTACGGCCTCCAACCTAGAATCGTGCTCTTCTTTTGTTCTCCCGTATACGAGCAAATCGTCTATAAAACATTCCACTCCCTCCATTGAAAATATCTTTACCATAGCATTATGAAACACCTCCGACGCGGAACAGATGCCAAAAGGTAAACGTAAGAATTTCCATCTTCCAAATGGTGTAGCAAAGGTACATAATTTTGAACTTTCCTCGTCAAGAACGATCATGTAAAAACCCTTGCTAGCATCTAAATGTGAAAAATATTTCGCTCCTGCTAGATTTGCTGTAACCTCGTCTAGTGTGGGAAGTTGAAAGTGACTACGTTTAATGGCCTTATTCAAATTTTGGGGATCAATACACAATCGCAATTTGCCGTCCGGTTTCTCAACGAGAACAATACTCGACACCCAGTCGGTAGGTTCATCACGGGCTCAATAATGCCCAGCTCCTGCAGCCGATCCAGCTCCTCTCTCAGTCGCGGTCTTAGTTTAATAGGTATTTTCCTTGAACATCTTACGACGGGAGGAACTGAATCGTCTACAGTTAATTTGTGTACACCTGGTAAACGACCGATTCCCTCAAACACAGTTTTATATTTGTTTACTAAATCAATGCAATTACTATTATTTGAAATCTCATATATCCTTTTAACTAAATTTAACTCACTACATAAATCTCGTGACAGTAAATTATTACAATTAACGTCTAGCACATAAATTTTGCCTTTGCATTTTTTCTCACTGTTATGATGCGAAAACTCAGCTATAAAATATCCCACCACAGGTAAAATGTTCCTACTAACCTCACGTAATACCGTACCGGCATTACTCAAAATGTCCTCACTGTAGCCTGCCGCCCGGAAGCTGTCGCGCGACATGACGCAGGCGTCCGCGCCGCAGTCCAACTTGAACGTCACAGGAATTCCATTCACCGCTACACTCTCGAACCACCCTTTGCTGTCGAGCGACAAAATCTCCACTCCATGTATTATTAGTTCATCGCAATCACTTATCTCGTCCGTAGTATTATACACTTCCCGTACGTAATTACTTCTGCAGCACCGCATAAAATGTCCGAAACGATCACATCTGTAACACTTGACCTTGTACGCGGGACACTGGTCACGTTCGTGTACGTAGTCGCAGTTTGTACATTTGAATTTAGAACCACTCCCGCCACGATATTGTTGTTGTGGTCGTCGCGGTGCTGGCGCGCCCGCCCCAGCGGCGCGCGAGTTGGACGGCGTCGGCGTCGGCGCCGGCGCGCGGCGGTGAGGGCGCGCTCGAACTTGCTCGACGTCGGCGAGCGGCGCGCTCGTACTTGCCCGTGTCGACTCCGCGCCCGCTCCCCCCCGCACCACTCCCGCCTGCTCACTCGCTAATTCTGCTGCGCGACACCAAGCCGTCGCATCCTCCAATTTTAAATCCTTTTTCCTTAACATTCTCTCTCTTAACTGACCATCTTTAATTCCCCGGATCACTTGAGTTAGAATCAAACTTTCCCTCAATGTCCCAAACTCACACGTTTTACTTTTAACACGAAGTGACGCTAAATATTTATCGAAATCTTCATTCGTTTGATATGTCTCAAAAAATAAGTGCCGTTCAAAATTAACGTTTTTCTGTGGGTCACAGCGGTCACTGAACTTTGTACATAAAGCCTCGTAATCACTTTGTTCACTCGAACTGATATCAAACTCTTCATAAAGGTCACGGCCAGTTTTACCTATTACATGAAGTAACAGGGCACATTTTTCACGACTTGATGACTTTTCTCGACCCGATGCAATTAGGTACCAATCGAACGTTTGCTTCCAGTCCCGCCAGTTATCGGCGAGGTTGCCCGTGCCCAACATAGCGGGTGGTTGCTGCACCGCCGTGTACGCTGTGCCGCTTGTGACCGCGCCTGATTTATTACGCGCCGCCTTATCACTTTTGCTTTCATTGTCACTCATGTCCACTAAGCAATTGTCACAATCTTTTGATCAATCTAACACGAATATTCACACCTGACACCATGTAATGTTTAGGAAAAGTGCAATGAAACAATCCGTTTGCCAACTCAAAGAGAACTGATTTATTTCGATCAAGCCTACCCTCAATACATGCATTCCTATTCTACCTACATATACAACAACCCAATATATTGATTGGTGAAGTTTTAGTGCTCCGGTGCATATACTATACTGAAATAATAAAAATAATGCCTAGAAAACCAATAAAGTTGTTAAAATATGGATTAAGACGGTAATATTCCATGTAAAAAACAGTCGCCAAACGGTCACCAAACGGTCGACAAACGGTCGCAAAATGGTCGCAGCGTACACGCGTGACCGAAAGCAGTGAATATTTATTATATTTTCAAAATGGCTTCTTGTATTAATTTTTTCCAGGTATCCTCAAACTTTATAAACAATTAAATATGCCGTCGTACTCAGTTGCCCTCACTAAACGACGACGTTACCACGCGTTATGTCACATTTGACAGTTAGTTACTGATTTGAAGATTTTGCGACTGAAATGGTTGTATGGGTACATTAGTCATTTCATTGAGGGGAGAAGACAAAGAATTGTTTGATAGCGAGCTTAGTTTATACCAATTCTTGCAATAACTTACTAATGGATCCGATTTCATCCAATCCAATCATAATATAGCTAGCTACGAAAACAATATTATCGTAAGCTTTTGTGCATTTGGCTACGTACCCTGAGCCATAAAATATGTATAAGGGCCCCCACAGACGGTAGACAAAACTGTTTTGTCTCCGTCGCTCGTTCTATGGGCTAGTATGAAGGTGCGCACACGAGGCGACGCAACTTTTCATACAAATACGAAAGTCGCCGAGCAACTGTTGCCTCCGTGTGCGCGGGGCCTAAGAAGAGCATACCATCCCATACATTAAAATGCGACCGCCTAAGAACGCGCATACACTACACAAAAAAATGCCTTGTTGCCATCGATTATTTGAACATTGGCGTTAAGTGTCACTTTCGAGCCATAAATCTATGTCAAAAGTGACACTTAACGCCATCTACAAGTATAATCGAAAGCTACAAGACATTTTCTTGTGGTGCCATCTTTGTGTGGTGTAGTGTATGCGCGTTCTTAGGCGGTCGCATTTTAGTATGGGATGGTATGATGGTATAAATCTATGCCTGGGCATAGGCCTCTATTCCAGTATGCCATTTGTGGTGTCAAGTCTCATCCAAATCGAACAATCATTGTGATGCCAAAGTAAAATGAGTTAGAATCTGTATCTGAGTATTTTCAAGCCCCCTTGCGTGCAGAGCGTAAACATCGCTTGAGCGCACATTCGACAAAGGCGGATCTTTTGTTACTAAATGTAACAGATACTCGTACTTTCGAGAAGTTGATGTAATTGAGTTTGAGAGCTGAGTGACGAATATCGTGGGACTTTGACCTTTACCGCCCTGGGGAGGTTCACATTGTTTGCGGTATCGTTGTCACAATACACATAATTATATAAGTTGATGGACAATTTAATTGTACATACTGGGCAGTGCCCACACCACCAGAGTGGACGTCGAATTAAATGAAGCTATGCTACTAATTTCCGGTTACACTCTTGTCAACACCTGCCCACTGGCTGCCAGTGCTTTCTCGGATCGCCCCGCCAGACTTGAGAAGGAAGGAGGCCTTAATGCGAAAAATAACAAGGATTCAAAAGAACCCAAGTTGTCTCCCAACTCACGCGGAATTTCTGAATCCAGCCAAGTGCCGCTTAATATGCAGGAGGTCCTTCCTTTTTTTTTTTTTTTTTTTTTTCACGGAGTGGGAATGCTGTTGCGCACGCTGTGTGGGACTCGCCGTTGCTTTCCCTTCTCCTGACGAGAAGGGGAGAAACGGCCCTACCCACTAAACCCACTCCGGCATTTCACCCTCTTTTCCGTTGTGAGAGCGCACTGGGTTCGGAACGTTTCACTTCACCACTGCGCTCTCCGGTAGCCCTGACCAGGGCACCCGCATCGTAAAGGATGTAAAGGAGGAGCGTTGATGGAAACAACTTGTTGGTTGAATGTATGATATATTACTGATATATGATCCTTAACCTACGGCATATATAGAAAGATTACGTGAAGGTGTGTGTAACGTACAGTGCACACTACACCTCCCCCCTTTAAAAAAAGAAAAAAAAAATAGGTTACATGTTTTTTTTTTTTGTAATACATTTTTTGAAAACATATTTGACATACCGAATTTTTTTTTTACATTAAATTTCCCAATTTATAGTTTTAATTTCTAAACAACAATACATTTATCAAAATAGTAAGCCGGAATAAGGTACACCATTTTTTTTTAAATATTAATTCAGTATTGTTACATGTAAAACTTGACATAGAAAGGTAAGCCAATAGTCATAATAATATCTGTGTACCTATAAGTAAAATTTACATACTATTGAATATTATTTTTATATAGGCATATTTCTTAGTGAATAACATAGGTACGCACACATTGATGCTATAAAATTAAGACAAAATATAACTCTACATAAAAAAAAGTACAAGCAATTTTTTTTTTTACTACACAAAAAGTAAGCATTGAAAATTGGACTACAAATAAAACATTAAAACTCCACAAGAAACATTAAATTTAAAAAGACAAGAATAAGTATTACCTACATTTTTTTTAATATTCGTAGTGTATTCGTCAATACACTACGGTTTATTTGTCCTTTGAAGGGTCACTGTATTTTCATTAGTCATTATCATTAGGTACCTGTCATTTATCATTTGCATTATACATTATTAATTAGGCACTTGCAAGCTTTTTTTCAATTATTTAAGTACATAGTACATTTATTTCATTATGACGTCATTCCTTATTATTTATTTATTTATATCTTTCACAAACATCAAGACTCAATATTTATATAAGATCAAGGTAAGACCAAGGGTACGCAACGCTTTTACACACGTGGTCGGCCGACCTTACAATTTTTTTTTTTTTTATTTGCTCAGGGTACAAGGATTTTTTTTTAAGCGCGCACACATACTATATATTTCTCATACAGGCAGTTCTTTTAACACTTCCTTACATAATAACCTTCCATGTGTCCAAGGAGTCTTCACGATTGGTACTCGACCGAATCATGATCAGATCTCCAAGGATTCCCTACCTGTCTTGTACCCTGGCGTACCCTTGCTAATCGCTGCCTCTTGGGCCAACGATTTGCGATAGTCACATAATTATATTTGTTATCAATTAATTACTTTCACTCATCTTTCACAAAATAAAACAACACTCAAAAATGCAATCACTAATCTCACACTCCATGAAAACTTTAACATGTAGGAAATTCGGCAACCCTCAGGTGATCAGGCCAAGAGTCCTTCGAAAAACTTACGTGTTTAAATTTTCCCATAAATCAATTCTGTCTACAATCATACTAACATTTCACTTCATTCACATTCATTGCCTCACTGAACTATTCACAAGCATTCGATGACCAATCATTTTACGAAACCTACATTCCTTTAAATCAAACTATAAAACTTTACAAAAACAAACCTTACCTTCAAAACTATTATCATTTACAATAAGTACCATTATTTATTTAAAAAGTCATATCCGTTATTACAATACTTCGTCAATCCTTTGTTTATTAAATAAGTCAGATCCATGAATTAATTAGAAAGTCTCGTCCGACACAATTTTACTTCGTCATCATTAAAAATAAAACATAATATCTAATAAAAAGTAACGTTACAAATCTAGAAATCTAATTAAGTCACATTAAACACACATATATGACTAAAATTCGGTAATTTTTCATGTAATTTTAATGTTTTAAAGTAAAAATCATAATAAGTATTTAAAGTGTTAACAGTTATTGAAATTTAATTTCATCATTATAATTCAACTGATCTAATGAGTGCACGAACTGTGAAATTGGAGATGAAATAGCAGACGACACATGCCAATCCGTATAAGGAGTACACGCGCCGTCGTCATGTGCCATATTTACTAGGTATAAAAGTATGATGAGTAACTATTATATGAAATGTACTTAATATGAAATTATCAAATGTATGTTAGAAAACAATAAGAAATGAATAAAAGGAATCCGCGTTTTTATGCAATAAAATTAACAGGTGTATATTTCTTTTTCTCGTAACAGATTAAAGACCAACTTTTTAACCTTATAGGTTTTTTTTTTTCATCAAACGGCATTTATAACATTAATAAATTAAACGAAAAATAAAGGAAACTACTTCACTAAGAACGAAAAAAAAAAAGTTTGTATAATAATTCGTGTACACTTTTGCAAACCGCACATTCACTTTTGTTTTATCACAACCACAACCTTCACTTTCTTCTGCTGCTGTCCTTGGACCTCCAGACGCCATGCTCGACCAAGGACACCAACAACTCCCTGCTGCTCCATATTCGTAAAAACTTTGCTCTCGGCAGTTGGTATTTAAATTTTAATTCAAGATGAAAATGATGAAATTTAGTCCATTTTAAAATCACTTTTTAATTACGTTTCGAGTGTCCGTTGTTGTAAAATTTATGACCTTCACTGTTATTTCACGTTCCAAGTCCTGACAAAACTGTTCATTTGTTATTTTTTTTCGCTCCACAGTCCACACAGTGTCACTTACGCGCAAATTTATTAATGTCCGAAATGTTTTATTTAATTTTACTTAAATTTATTTCACTTCACAACCTTGACTGGCAAGCGCAGCGCGCTGCCAGTGCAGCACAAGGCCGCACTGGCAGGATCGCCATGTAAAGGAGGAGCGTTGATGGAAACAACTTGTTGGTTGAATGTATGATATATTACTGATATATGATCCTTAACCTACGGCATATATAGAAAGATTACGTGAAGGTGTGTGTAACGTACAGTGCACACTACAAGGAGAATCGGAAACGCTTGATCCCCCTTCCCGGCATCACATATGGGGCATGGCCCCTCTAGGGCTCGAGGCGAGCGTACGTGAAAGTACGTACGTTTATGTGACACTTTTAATTATTGTTCTGCTTGGGAGCACAGTCTGTACGCAGCTCGGCCTGCGGCCTTCGCGTGCTTGGGAGCATTCTGCCCGCAGCTCGGCCTGCGGCCTTCGCGTGCTTGGGAGCCTCTCAGACACGCTCCGGGCCTTCGGCCCTCCGCGTAGTTACTGTGGGGGTTGTAGGGAAGTTGGAGCTTAAACACGACCCAATAGTAAAAGTGTCTTAGAGAAGCGAAACGACGGGCCGGAGGCCGCAGGCCGCAGGCCCGTCGTTTCGCTTCTCTAAGACACTTTTACTATTGGGTCGTGTTTAACCTCCAACTTCCTGAACCGCCGGCGAGCCGATCAGGGACGCTCCGGGCCTTCGGCCCTACGCGGAGCTCGGCCTTCGGCCTTCGCTCGGCTCCGAAGCTCCGCGTCGGGCCTTCGGCCCGCCGCTATGCTTATTAAGACACTTGGGGTGAGCAGTTTGACCGCGTGGGTTCGCCCCGCGGGCCTTGCGGCCCGCCAGGCTCACGTGCCGGCCCCTCTCAGGGACGCTCCGGGCCTTCGGCCCTACGCGGAGCTCGGCCATCGGCCTTCGCTCGGCTTCGAAGCTCCGCCGTCGGGCCTTCGGCCCGCCGGCTACGCTTGTTTAGACACTTTTGTAAGGAAATTGTATGGGAGCACTGTCTATCCGCAGCTCGGCCTGCGGCCTTCGCGTGCTTTGGAGCACTCTCTGCCCGCAGCTCGGCCTTCGGCCTTCGCGTGCTTGGGAGCCTCTCAGACACGCTCCGGGCCTTCGGCCCTCCGCGTAGTTACTGTGGGGGTTGTAGGGAAGTTGGAGGTTACACACGACCCAATAGTAAAAGTGTCTTAGAGAAGCGAAACGACGGGCCGGAGGCCGCAGGCCAGACCTCCAACTTCCCGGACCGCCGGCGAGCCGATCAGGGACGCTCCGGGCCTTCGGCCCTACACGGAGCTCGGCCTTCGGCCTTCGCTCGGCTCCGAAGCTCCGCCGTCGGGCCTTCGGCCCGCCGGCTACGCTTGTTTAGACACTTTTGTAAGGAAATTGTATGGGAGCACTTTCTGCCCGCGGCGAGGCCTTCGGCCTCGCCTGAAATTACTTGGATTTCGCCCGGGTGGGAGCCCAAAGTCGAGCTCCGGGCCTGCGGCCCTCCGCGGGGTCGGCCTTCGGCCTCCCACCCTGAAGCTCGCCCTTCGGGCTCGCGAAAATTACTTGAAAAATTGATTTTGCATAACGGCGGCCATCTTGGATTTTCGAAAAAAATTTTTTGACATTTGTAATCTGGGGGGCCATACCTCTCGGTGTGCCAAATTTGAGCGCGCTCGGACCAACTTGAAAAAAAAAAAAAAGTCGGCCATTTTGAATTTTTTTTGATGCAACTTTTTTCTACTCGGGCTCCTGTATGACATTTGGTCGAGCACCCTATAGCTATCTCTTACGGTTTAGAAGTTGCCATACAAAAAAAAAGTGGCCAAATTTTTCGCATTTGTAGCATTTTTCAAATTTTTTTTTTATTTTTGAAATCAGGGCCCCCCAGAGATTCTTTGACCAAAATTTCAAATCTCTAGGATGAATTTGAAATTTGGTCAAAAAAAAAGTCGGCCTCTTTGAAAAAAAAATGGCGGCCTCCAAAACTGCCCAGGGTCCTCTATGACATTTGGTCGGGCACTCCCCACCTAACCCCCACCGTTTGGCCAGGCCGTCCAACATTTTTTGACCCAGGAGTCGGAGACAAAAATCCATATTTTTCTGGACCTACAAATTTTGACCTCTATTCATATCAGTCTTCAATTTTAACCCTTTCCCAGCCGTTTCCAAATAAAACATATATATGAGAAATCAGTCGGGTTGCAGCTATATAATAGCGGCGGGCGTACGTACGTTAAAAGTGTCAACCTGAAGCGTGAGTGGTCACAGTCGTGGAAGTCTTTGATGGAGGGAAAGCTAGGATCAGAAATCGTACCAGGCACTATCCGTACTAGCCATGGTCGCTGTGCTTACTACAAACACCGGTGTGGATGGGTGGAGTCCCCGGCTTGCAACAATTGTGGCGAAGACTGCACAAATAATCCAGCATATAATAGAGGATTGCCTGTGACGCGCTATGCTAATGGACCTCCAGAAGACCTAATCACCCTTAGTGACGAGGCCAATAAATGATTGGACTTAATTTTAACCTATGAATGTTTCTGTTCTTAGCCATACGACAATAGTACATTGTGCAGTAAGGGGAGCAACTTGAATATTACTAACGAGAGTAAGTTAAATCGCTTGCCGGAGCGATTTAAAGACTCGAGTTAGAAACTAAGGTTTCTGTTTAGCCCAATGGTTGACTGCTAGAGAATGCCTCAAGGCGTTAAGTCCGCCATTTGTACTCTTTTTTTGTAAATTAGTGCAATAAAATTTAAATAAATAAGTAATATTCATACTTCCCGAGTTACACACAATGTTTTTCATCATACTTGCATTATAAAAAAATATGCAAAAAGGTAAAAAAGAGTTCAATACAGTACTAGAAATTTCTTAACTCCCTAGGGAGAACGATTTTTATATGAGTCACGCTCCGCCTGCGTGCAATAGCACATTTAGTGTGCGAGTATGATGAAAAATAAATTGTACAATACTATGAATGATACGACATAGGAATAATGTTTATCTTTTCAGTTCGCTTTTAAACGGCATTCATTTTTCTTTCACTTATTTTTGGCTAAAATCACAGACATAAAAGAGAAATGTATATTAATAAAAGCTGTAATACTTTTTGTTACTTTAATAAACAAATATCAACCAAGGCACTCAGAGTTTTGTCCAGTACCTACATATATTATGTAAATTTTTAAGATTAACTTAATTAGAATAAGTTTTTAAAGTGTAATCCTCACTGTATGGACTTTGGTCTGATATAAAGTTTTTTTTTTTTTTTATATGAGTTGTACTTGTATAATTCAATATGTACATTGCGTAGTATTTATACATGAAACCCACTGTAAATAATTAATAATAATTTTGACGACCGGTCTGGCGCAGTCGGTAGTGACCCTGCCTGCTACGCCGCGGTCCCGGGTTCGAATCCCGGTAAGGGCATTTATTTGTGTGATGGGCACAGATATTTGTTCCTGAGTCATGGATGTTTATGTATATAAGTATTTATATATTATATATATCGTTGACTGAGTACCCACAACACAAGCCTTCTTGAGCTTACTGTGGGCCTCAGTCAATCTGTGTAAGAATGTCCTATAAAAAAAAAAAAATAATAATATATACGAATGATTTAGTCCATCACTTTCATCAAAATAGACCAGTTCATTTTAGATTCCATTAACTCTCAAATAGTCCTTACACCCTGGCGGGTGTTGCCTCTGCGTGTGTCCCATGATACGGGCAAGGGCAACATCCGCTCGGTGTACCCCTTACATTTCATTAAAGTGTCGAAAGGGCCTCTACGCGTTGGCTTCGGCCCCGCGCACGCCTCCCAAAGGTCCGGAACACCATTGTTCCGTGATGGGAAAGATATATACAAATGTAAACGTACTATAAGTAGGTAAACTTAAATGGCAAATATTTTATTTACAATATACACGTTTTCAAATTTATTAATTCACCGAAATCCAGCTCTGTAAATTTACATGTGTGATCATTACAATAAATAAATACTAGAATTAATGTTATAAGATAAATGCAGGTTGCTTAAACAGTTAATTGCAAATCCCGACATACATAAAATAGTGATTTATTTTTCTAATTAGTATTTAACTTCGTGCAATTTTAAACATAACGGAATTATGCAGTAAAAGTTTGATTACCTACAAGGATGATTTATATAGCATTTACAACCTTCATACTAAGAATTGGACTTCAATTTTTTAGCGCCACCTATTAAATTCTATCATAACTACACTGATGATACCTACAAATATTTTTTTCAAAATGTGTATTGACGTGATATCATCTTATACTTTTAAACGAGCAATTCTAATATATTTATTTATTTATACCGATGATCTCGGAAACCGCTCTAACGATTTCGCTGAAATTTGTTATGTGGGGGTTTTCGGGGGTGAAAAATCGATCTAGCGTAGCCTTAGATCCCGGAAAACGCGAATTTTCGAGTTTTCATGAGTTTTTCTTTCGCGTTAGTAAACGTAAAATATGATCGTTAATTTCGCCGTGCGCGCATCGATTCCGCTTAGCTCAGTCGTACGAGGTCGGTCTAATGTACGCAGATAGATCGTAGGTGTCAGGGTTTCAAATCCCGGCCAGAAATTAAGTTTTTGTTTTTTGTCTTTTTTGTTTTTGTATTTATAAGAGTTTTTTTTAATCTAAAAACGTGATATATTAAAATAGAACCGAGCGAAGCTCGGTCGCCCAGATATTGATATTAAAATAAAGAAGCATGTGTCATTTGTTCTTATAAAAAATAAAACATATTTGGGGGAAATATGATTTTATCCACTTTATAGCGCTGGTGGCCTAGCGGTAAGAGCGTGCGACTTTCGATAACGCTGGTGGCCTAGCGGTAAGAGCGTGCGACTTTCGATAGCGCTGGTGGCCTAGCGGTAAGAGCGTGCGACTTTCGATAGCGCTGGTGGCCTAGCGGTAAGAGCGTGCGACTTTCGATAGCGCTGGTGGCCTAGCGGTAAGAGCGTGCGACTTTCGATAGCGCTGGTGGCCTAGCGGTAAGAGCGTGCGACTTTCGATAGCGCTGGTGGCCTAGCGGTAAGAGCGTGCGACTTTCGATAGCGCTGGTGGCCTAGCGGTAAGAGCGTGCGACTTTCGATAACGCTGGTGGCCTAGCGGTAAGAGCGTGCGACTTTCGATAGCGCTGGTGGCCTAGCGGTAAGAGCGTGCGACTTTCGATAGCGCTGGTGGCCTAGCGGTAAGAGCGTGCGACTTTCGATAGCGCTGGTGGCCTAGCGGTAAGAGCGTGCGACTTTCGATAACGCTGGTGGCCTAGCGGTAAGAGCGTGCGACTTTCGATAGCGCTGGCGGCCTAGGTGACATTGAGATTCATATTATCTTTTTCTTCTGTGACAATTTGATATGTTTTCTCTGAAGAAGAACGACGTATTATTAAGCAATAATATAATTTATTGAAATTAATTTCCATAGAGTACCTAGTCTGTTCATATTCTTTGATGAATACTTTTGCAGGTTAAATTGTATCTTGTTATTTAATGCATGTTAGTTATAAGATGTAATGTTTTGAAAAGAAGTTGCCCGCCGAGTTTCTTGCCGGTCCCATAGTGGATACCCCCCTCCCAACTGAGGGGGGACTGAAATCTTCTCGAGTAAGAGCGTGCGACTTTCGATAGCGCTGGTGGCCTAGCGGTAAGAGCGTGCGACTTTCGATCCGGAGGTCGCGGGTTCGAACCCCGGCTCGTACCAATGAGTTTTTCGGAACTTATGTGCGAAATGTCATTTGATATTTGCCAGTCGCTTTTCGGTGAAGGAAAACATCGTGAGGAAACCGGACTAATCCCAATAAGGCCTAGTTACCCTCCGGGTTGGAAGGTCAGATGGCAATCGCTTTTGTAAAACTAGTGCCTACGCCAAATCATGGGATTAGTTGTCAAAGCGGACCCCAGACTCCCATGAGCCGTGGCAAATGCCGGGATAACGCAAGGAGGATGATGATGATTTTATCCACTTCCAGGCTGCGAAACAGCGCCATCTAGTTTTAAGACTAAAATCCCCTTAGCTTTTTTGTATGGGCTTGTCTGTCCCGGTATTATATCGTCCTTGATTACCTATTTATCTCTAATAACAAGATCATGGTGCTTCTGAAGGAATAATTGTGAGTAAAAGATACCTATTACCTACCCATGCTTTGCCATCATCAAATTAAATATTCAGTGCCTTTTCTGCTTTCCATTTTTCCAGTTAAAGTAAAAATATTGATCAGCTAAATAAAAGAAAAAATCAAAGTGCAATTGAAAATTAAAACTTTAGAAAATTCATAGAAAATTTAAATTATACCTCATCTTACTAAATAAACTTGACTAATTATCCATACTAATATTATAAACGGGAAAGTGTGTGTGTCTGTTTGTTTGTCCGTCCTTCACGGCAAAACGGAGCGACGAATTTACGTGATTTTTGATTTGGAGATAGTTTAAGGGATGGAGAGTGACATAGGCTACTTTTTGTCTCTTTCTAACGCGAGCGAAGCCGCGGGCAAAAGCTAGTATATTATATATTTACAAGTCCATCTTATAACCGGGAACCTTGTGTACCTAGTAGGTGCCTGGGCCGGGTAGAGGATCATTTACTTAAATACTTCCACTGAATATTCGCAAAGTATTCTATAACCATGTTAATTAACCGCCAAGCTAACAGTAATTAATTCGTAACACCACACGGTACGCTTGTCACATAAATTCCTCAAAGTTTGCATTTGGGGTGACAAGGCTGTGCTAACAAACGGGACAGTCCTTGTGAGTGAGGTGTGACACTCCATAACGCTTTGTCTGATGTGTGGATAGCTTGCTTGCTTATGAAATATATGAAACTGGGCTTTACCCAGAGGTAACTATTGTATAAGGATACATCATTCACTGTATCAAACAGGATTAATTTTAACCAATGTAATTTTGCTACATTTTATGAGAGTCAAATCGGGAAGAGAAAAGTCATAGGTTGGACTCTTATTGGCTGTGACCCTTTTCTTTTCGCACACTCTAGCTATACTCGGTTACAACAAAAATGGCGCGTGACGTAAACAAAAGATTCCCTTTTGGCAGGATTGATCTTTAGGAAGGATGGATTTACGAATTGGAGACACCCAAAGATATAGATTATAAACATAAATATACCGCAATCCCGTAAAGGATTCGTATAGCAGGTGCAAGTACACATTGCCTGGCCCTTACGCCGTGGCTTGCGTGGGCGACGGTCGATCGACCGTCGCCCACGCAAGGCAAGACACGGCGGCGGCGTTAGGCTTGGCCAAAGGCGCCTAGCCTTATCAGAGATAACATACACTAGAAAATTTCGTCGGCGGGCGGGTGGTCTAGTGGTAAGGACGTTAGCCGCGTAAGCTGAAGACCCCGGGTTCGTTTCCCGGCTCGGCCATCAGTAGGCCTTGTCGTATTTTCTTTCGTGTATGATATCTATTTCAGTTTATAATTTATGTATAGTGGTGTGACTACTTGATAAACAACAAATAAAAAAAAAAACGATTTGTTCCCTAGTTGTAAAGATTATATTATGTAAAATATTGAGGGGAGGTGATTTACAACTATTCTCATTCGTGATATCTTTATCATGAAAGCTACTAGGACAACTTTGGAATCGTTTTCGTATAACTTGAGACTTTGGTAGAATTTGTATGGAGCACCAATATTGTCTGAACCGATTTAGATAAAATTTTGTATTGAGATTTTTAGTATTAATTCTGCCAAAAGAAAATATCTTGTTTATTAAATCCTGTAGTTGACCTTTTTTGAGCTCATCATCATCTCCTCCTAGTATGTTAATGACATGACAATACTTTTAGATTTTTTATTTCGAATCACCTACTTGAAAAGAAGTTATTGACTGCGAACTGGAAATTTAAAATGCATAATTATTCATTAAATATAAATTCACAAAACCCAAGATCATTAGTACCTACAGAACAAAAAAAAACAAATTGTGGAAAAAAATATGTTTACTTTACAATTATCGACAATCTGATTTGCCGTATTATCGCTAAAAGATTATTATAGTTTCTGGTGATTATAATATTAATAGTTTATTTTAATGTACCTACATTGTTTTAATATAACAGTTATATAACTGTTATATTAAGGAGTATATACTCGTATATATATTATTAAGTTTTAAATTTAATATACGAAGATACCTAGTTAATTAAAATTCTTAAGAAGAAAATATAGGTAACTAAATTAATTAGAAGTCTGTTTGATTTAATTTTAAAGTTGTCAAGTAGGTAGTTTGTATCGGGATCGGAAGGCAAATGGATATAAAAGAAAAAACTTTGAATTTTTTTTAATACGACCGGAGAATGGATGCTTTAGATCAATACTATTTCGAGTTGATCTCTTTGACTTTAAGCATCGAGTACATTTTGTAAACTAGTGGAGCTACTTTGTTATAGGTAATTTTTTTCACGTTTATTGATACGTCGCGTGACATTCATCTAAAGGACAAAAATCTATATCAATATGTTTAAATATGAATCGAGTTTTTGGTTTAAATTATAATAAATAATGTGCTTATTTACCGCAAGTAGAGGTAGTTAGTAAGTAATATGACGTGGATATAAGTAACGGTTGACAGTTGCAATATTTTTGTTGGTGACACATGATTAAGTATAATATATGTACTTATAGTCTTATATATGACGTCCTACACGCATAACTGTATTTGATTTTTCCGTATTAACAAAACTAAGCACTTTTAACTCTTAAAGCATACCTAACCTACAATAGGCTAGTAGGAAACTAGCCTATTGTAGGTTAGGTAAATATTTTAAGCAGTGCACGAAATAAAGCACCACATAACTAGAAGAAAAATATGGACAGTAGTTATGTTTAAACATAATTTCCATTTAATAAGTCAAAAAGAACGATAAATGACTTGACCGTGACGTCACTCCTCAGTATTTCATAGTACATAATTCCATATTAGCAAAATCGTTTTGACAGTTCTTAAAAAGAAGCTGACTAGACTAGTAGGAAACTAGCCTATTAAGCCACACAAATAAATCATGTCTAAGTACTTACACTTTTATTCTGTTCTATTTTCTAATGCTGTTATGGGTATACCTACGTATTTTTTTAATTCATTATTCGCATGCATACTGTTCACATGGCACGGTATTATCCAAATAACATTTCTGGGACGGAAAAATTTGCGCAAAGCTTTTAAAAATACGTAACAAAAAATGAGCGTTTAATGTTAGTTAAAAATAGTTCAGGAACGTCCTTTTAATTATGATAAATCCTGGACAACCTAGCTATAACCTTACCATTACATGTATACAATTCATTAAGCCAATTCGCTATAACGTAGCTCTTAGGCCGTTGGGTTAAAGTATACGTTTCATTATTTTTGTATAATTCCTGTGTAAGTTCAGACGTATCTCGACAGTTATGGGTATGACGTCACTGGTATGATGAATGGTACAGGATACAATGCTAATGGGCTATTGGTGTGTTTTAGTCAATTATATAAGTGGAATGTGTAACGCTTATTTGAATGTTATTTGCTTAATGTGGCTTAGATTAACCTAGTTATTTATATTCTGTTTCAAATTATTCATAAGTACTTACAGTCTAACATACCGTTCTAATGATTAACCAGACTGATTTGATATCACCGAAAGCAATACTTAGGTACTTACAACGACCGGTCTGGCGTAGTCGGGAATGATCCTGCTTGCTAAGCCGCGGTTCTGGGTCTGCGGTAGATATTTGTTTCTGAGTCATGAATGTTTTCTATTTATCTATACATATAAGAAGTATATCGACTTATCGACGCCTAGCGCTCATAGTACAAGCTTTGCTTATTTTGGGCCTAGGTTGATTTGTGTAAGGTATCCCCCAATATTTATTTATTTACTAAGTAGATGTTGGAAAATTGGAATAATTCAAAATAATGTAATGATTTCATAGCTACAAGTACTTCGCTTTGCGTAGCTTCGTTTGATGACTGTTCGCTACGGACTGTGATGTTGGCTAGGCATCTATGTAGGAATTTGCCGCTCCTTTGAATTTGCTGCTACTCAATACGCTCTTGACGTCAGCAACGGATTGTGATTTGTTTACATGGTCACTGCCGTGCGATGACAAGACACTGTATCTAAAAAACACCTATTTTCCAGAAATCGCAAAAACTTTTTTATTCTTTAATCGGCCACAGAGTCGTTATTTTTCATTCGATTGTAATGAAATTTGGACATTTTACAGATAATATGTTACTATTAGTGATCATTTAAAAATAATGCAATATTTATACTTTTTTCATGCATTTTAGAGCATAAACGTGTTATGTCGTAATATAATTTATCAGTAATATGTGCGAGTTGCATTGACAAAACACTGTAACGCATGAATTACAGTGTTTTGTCATAGCATACCATAAATACTCAAATGAGAATTCCAGGTGTGTACTATGTGTACACTATTAACTTAAACTGAAATAGTTTTCATATACCTTCTTATGAATAAGTAATTTCATACTGAGATAGACTGTAGGTATGTGTAACGTGCAATACGCGGAGATAGACTGTATGTGTAATCCCATCAAAAACAAAACTTGTAAAAACACCAAGTCTTCGCAACTCAGTTCTTCTGGTGTAAAAAGAGTTGAGATCCCTGTAATACCAAGTCGGTTAATTTATTCAGTCCCTACTTACAGGACCTTCTGCCACAAGTTATTACGTAGTTTACCTATAGCTAACCTAATAACATATTACTCATAGCGATCATATCAATATGAAAAATATTTCATGTTTTAAAGAAAATGGACTGACTTGGCAATCGCATGAGTATACAATGTATCTCACAAGTTATCATATTACTTACACCGATGACAAAATTGATTCATCATTTGAATTTCATTGTTAATTAAAATAGTATTAGAACATTATACCGATTTTTAAATGTAGGTATAAACATTCACGCAACAGACTTTTAACCTCATAATTATACCAATTAGAATTACATTGTATTCAGTTTAGAATTATTTTAATTTGGTTTAAGACATATAATAAAAATAAGATGTTACCTGGAATAGACATTTTTTACGGATGTGACACTTAATAATATGGAAATACATCATTTTGTAGTGTGACAGGCCACAATCACACTACATGATGATAAATAATTACTTACTAGAGAATGTTATGCACAGATTATGAATTATTAATTATTGAATTGTTTTGTGTTGTATGATTACTATTGTTTGATTTTTTTTTTTCACATGTAGCTGTACGATTTTGGCGGCCCCATTACCATTTGGCGCCTAGAGCGGTCGCTCTACTTGCTCTACGTTTAATCAGCTACACATTCTTTCACCTTAACCCATTGCAAATTGTAAAAGTATAGGGAGCATATCAATCAAACAACAAGATCGAGCAATGACTGATTCTTTATTTCTAAAGACGGGTAGATCACACCAATACAGTTTCGCTATATACCCACATAATATGACATCTTCCTTCTTCAAAAATAACAAAATAAATAGGTATATGATTATACAATTCGATCGACAAAAGTACAAATCATGAGCCATTCGGCATGCATTTATTTTTTATATATTGACTCTTAATGTAACGATGTATAATTACAAATTTTTAAATAACATATCAGACTTCAAAATTAAAAGTTATTTTAGCAGTAGGTATATCTCTAAACAACAATACCTTCGTTATTTAACAGAGCTAACATGACATTCAAAATAATGGCAGGTTGGTATGATAACGATTCCATGAATTTTCTGCAATACTTTTTCACTGAGTAAAGAGTACCAGGTACAAAATTACAAGATAATAGTTCGCTTCTATAGAATACATGTTGATTATAATTACTTATTAACATAATAACAGTATCGTGCATTAAACATGCTTAAATTTATTTTATTATTATATTTTTACAACAACTGTGCTTATTTTACTACCTATATTTTTATCTACGACCCTAATTGTTCGTGCATAAATAATACCTACTTATGATTGAATTAACACATATTTATTTATTTATTTTTTTACAAAGTTCAAGCAATATAATTTAATGTAATATAATTGACGCTAAATAACTCATGCAACAAATAAATAATTCACAATTTATTATATGTTAAGTAACATGTAGTAAGTAGGCAAGTATCATTATTTATTTATAATTTTATGTGTTTATTATACATCCAATTTTCTACATCCTTGATGGAGCACCGATTTAAGTAGGTATGTTGTCATATCCAGTCTCCCAATCTATCTGGAGCCCTCACTATCCTGCCGGAACGAGTAACAATATTATTACCGGGATTAGGTACAGTGTTGTTTACATTCGGGGCAATATCAGTGGCGCTTGTTAACGGGGACGGCGTTACGTCATCTAAGTCAAAGAATAAGTCCACATCAGGCGAGTCATTTCTCTGTGGCGAGTCACTAATAATATGCCTACGATTTCTCACTATTTCGTTACCGTTTACTAATTTAATTTTATAACTACGTGGGCCCAACACCTTTGATATGGTCCCCGATGACCAACCTTTTTTATTCGGGTCCATTAAAACTTTAACTTTATCGGCCACTGATAAAACGGGAAGGTTTTTCGCGTTGCGATCATAATATTTTTTATGTGCTTTTTATAAGCCAATTTGTTTTTTACGGAATTTTGAATTTTTGGTTTTAACAATTTAGGAGAGATTGGAATTATGCTTCTCATTTTCCTACTTTGCAGCAATTGAGCTGGCGATGCCAAATCATTAGCTAAAGGCGTGTTTAGATATTCTAGAAGCCCTAGTCTGTAATCAGTGTGATTTTCATTTGTTTTGATCATAATACTCTTAACGGTCTGTATTGTTCTCTCTATCTGTCCGTTAGACTGTGCGTATCTCGGAGACGACATTTTATGAGTGAACTGCCACTCATCCGCAAACCTTTTGAAACTTGAGGACGTAAACTGCGGTCCCCCGTCTGACATAACTACTCTAGGAATCCCTTGGCGGCAAAATATATTTTTAAGGGATGATATTACATGTTCAGACGTCGTTGATGATAACTTACTGATTTCTATGAACTTGCTGTAATAATCAACTAATAATAAATAATCGACCCCATGTAATTGAAATAAATCTAATTAATTAAATTAATAATTCGCTTAATTCGCTTCTACTCATTTCCTCAAAGGTTGACTGGAAGAGATCCCATTAAGGGATAAGTCCGCCTACATTGTATATTACTGACTCTGTAACTGTGTCTCTTTTGTTTCCTTTATGTACAATAAAGCTTATACATACATACATACATAAATCTACGCCTAATTTTGCCCAAGGTTCATCTGGAATTTCATGCGGAATTAGCTCTTCTTTTTGATTATTTTTTCTGTGCGACAGACAGATATTACAGTTATTTATTAAATTATCTATTTCATTATTAATGCACCGCCAAAACATTATTTCCCTCGCTCGTAATTTACATTTTTCCTTACCCATGTGACCTATATGAATTTTATTTAACATATCTTTCCTTAGAGACTTAGGAATCACTATTCTATCCCCTTTCCAAACTAAACCTTGTGCTACAGTTAACTCATCCCTATAATGTCATGATTTATTTATAATTACACTTATGATAACAGTAAAATACATTTGAAGTGTGGCAACATTATTACGTTACCCTAAAAATACACGGGTTATTGGTAAAATAATATTATACTACTGGCAACACGGCAGTAGGTTCAATAAGTGGTGGGGACGATGGCAAGACGGGAGAGAGACACGACACGACCGGCTCGTTCACTTGGGTCGAGGTGGTCGAAGAGAGCACATCGTGAAAGATCAATCAAATAAGTGTACCTGCGAGTACCCCTTGTTGTGTAGATAATATTTAGAGTAGGATAATGGTGAACCTCCACATTTCAGAAGTGTTAACGTACCACTTAACCACAATAGAAAATTTAGATTTATTTTGACATTAACAATAACGTATTTCATTCAATGAGTTTATAGTGAATAACAAGATGTAAGTTTTCTGGAGATTGTACTTACAAGCCATATTTGTAAGTACCTATTTAAAAATTAAGTGTGTGATGAACTTGCAGGTAGTTTTAAAACTCCAAAGTGAATAAAATAGTTATTTACTAGTACGTCGTATTATTTTGTGTTTAAGATTTATTTTTATTGTAATGTGCAGTCCCTGTTGGTTTTAGTGAGCGAATAATTGATTACCGGTTGTATAATTCATTACAAATATTTTTTTTTGGGTGAATTGTAGATTAAAACATTTTGGATTATGAAAAATTTAAACTCGGATGACAGTGTAGCAAAAAGATAAAGTTTTAAATGATTATTCCAATTAATGTTCTAGTGAGAATTTAAATTATTTTTCAGTAAATTTTGAAAACTTAAAGGGTTTTTGCAGTATTCATGTTGTGATTTCATTAAAAGTCGCGAGCGCACACTTTCTGAAGTGGTTGCCTAACATGTGATGTGACTGACGACGCGCGACAAACTTCTTGTGGGAAATTCGCCTGCGTTAATAGAAAATTTGTGTAATATTTAATTACGGTTGTATATCATGGGTTATTGTTACCATGAGCTAAAGATAATGGCTATTTTGATGAGATACATAAGAAATTTAAAATATTTTTATATACGGTCAACCCAATCCTGTCACAAAAAAGGTAAATTAAAAAAAATGGCGGGCTAGCAACACTGGGTTTTAAATTGTTCGCGTTTGAGTTGTATCTTATCCGTGAACATATTTGTTTAAATTTACTAAGGAACTATGATATAATAAATAATTTATAAATTTGTGACATTAATATTTTTTAGAAGAATTAATAGTAATTGCGATTTTGATAGAAAATCTTGAAATGGTTATTGAAAAATAGACAAACGGTTGTAATTCTTTGTCAGTCAAGTTTGACTAAAAATTAATACCGTGGCATGCATAATAAAGTTGCAGCAATGTGTAAAATTGAGGTTATAATTATTGCGGCTGTTTGACGTAATTATTGCTTTTTGGTCGTTTCATAGGGATACCATACTTTAGTCATAATCTGGTTGACAGACTATAAGTGTACATGTTAAGTAAAAAAATGGTTTATTCTGTGTATTAGTCATGGAACAGAGATGTGAGTTTTCGCTGACATTCTCGTATTAGAAAATTGCACAATTTTATTATTATTTTTGGTAGGTACCACATATTTATGTATTTAGATATTGTTGAGAAATGTGAGTGCTGTGAATGATGCGAAAAAAAAAGCGTTGTTCGTTAAACTGAAGTTTATTTAACTTCATATATACATATTCTTGGATTGAATACAAGGGAATATAATATGTTTTTTTTATCTTGGTAATGAAATGATTTGATTGAATTGAAAAAGGTATACTATAAATTAAAGTGTGATTCATGAAATAATATAAAATGTGGAAACTAGCATCGACTGGTTTTGGGGATGACGATGTTTTTGTAGTTACATTTTTGTACGTATCTCAATTTGTCATACCCAACCGGGGTGCCATGTGACCTCTTTAGTATTGTAACATCTGCAAATTTACCATGGTTTGCAATAAACGATTGATTGATTGATTGATGTTAAGGAAGTTGAGAATCAAGTGACATGGGCGTGCGTCTTAAACTTGATTATTGTTGACGTGAGCGTACGTCGTGGATGTTGAATATCATGTGAAGTGAGCGTACGTCTTAAACTTGATTATTGTTGACGTGAGCGTACGTCGTGGATTTTGAAAATCAAGTGACGTGAGCGTACGTCGTGGATGTTGAATATCAAGTGACGTAAGCGTACGTATTTTTGTTGACGTGAGCGTACGTCGTGGATGTTGAATATCAAGTGACGTGAGCGTACGTCTTAAACTTGATTATTGTTGACGTGAGCGTACGTCATGGATGTTGAGAATCAAGTGACGTGAGCGTACGTCCTAAACTTGTTGTTGACGTGAGCGTACGTCATGGATGTTGAGAATCAAGTGACGTGAGCGGACGTCTTAAACTTGATTATTGTTGACGTGAGCGTACGTCATGGATGTTGAGAATCAAGTGACGTGAGCGTACGTCCTAAACTTGTTGTTGATGTGAGCGTACGTCATGGATGTTGAGAATCAAGTGACGTGAGCGGACGTCTTAAACTTGATTATTGTTGACGTGAGCGTACGTCATGGATGTTGAGAATCAAGTGACGTGAGCGTACATCCTAAACTCGTTGTTGACGTGAGCGTACGTCATGGATGTTGAAAAGCAAGTGACGTAAGCGTACGTCATGGACGTTAAGAATTAAGTGACGTAAGCAAACGTCAAGGAAATTGAAAACTAAATGACGTGAGTGTACATTGATTTAAACTAACACGATCTTCACTCATATTATTAAATACGCGATTAAGTCCCGTTTTAATTTAATAATATGACGTGAGTGTACGTCTGATTTTCTGATTTTGTTGACGTGAGCGTACGTCTTATTTGATCCTGTGAGAACGTTTAGAATGTTACGAAAATTAAGTGATGAGTGCTTACATTTTTTATTTGATGATTTAATCGAACGTAAAAGTATATATAATTAAATATCGAAATTACGAGGGAGTAAAACGTCTCTAGTGATATTTTTATTGACTTGCACATGCATAAGGACGTTTTTCAAAGTGAAGTTATACGCCATTGATTAAAAGAGATATTCAGTACGAATGTGCGAGTGATAAATAAAATGAAGAATTTAGTAGTTACCAGAACTGTCAGGTGATAACAGACACCGGGAGTATTTATATCGAGTCGAGGTAGTTGATATTGAAAGTAATAGTTCACAACAATTAGTACGATGGCCAAAACTGTTTGGTTTTCTGTGAACAATAATAATATTGTGTAGCTTTGCTATCAAAACTGGATTTATTTTAGATTCCAACGATGAGGATTAACTGAAATCACAAAGTATGAGCTTCGTATGTAACTATGTAAAGAATGAGAATAAAGTTATTTTGTAGCGAACATTAAATTTGTTCTCTTGAAAAGGTGTTTTGCTGAAAATTATTTGAAAACGACAAATAATTTTACGGTCAAAAGTTGAATTTGAACGTATGTACCAAACTAAGGTTGAGAAGCATACGGGTTTACCAGTATAGCGATGATACTGTCATGTATCGTATACATAGATGTCAATGTATTAATGGACAATGAAACTACTTAGTCCACCTAGCTTTCGATTTTTAACGAGAAGTAAGTTTAGTTACTCAGATTTTTAATGACGCCGGAGTTCACGATCGTAGTAAAATGATGTGTATTTGTTGTGTATCACTGTTAGATACACGATTCTATTTATAATACTTCGTTGGTATTTATGTATCCTATAGCTGTGTTGTTAAAAAAAAAAGTACTAGTACGCAACACGTAAGAATACATTCAAGTCACAAGTTAAATAGAAATCAATCTTGAACACTTCCGAATTCTATGAAAGCAAAGTTGGACAACAATTCTGGGTCGTAGGACTCGTAGGTGCCTTGTTGCCTTTAATGAATGTAAAATTCTAATGAATGGTCAAATCAAGTATCTCACTGAAAATATAGTGAAGTGATTAACAATGTGAGGTGTGCAATAAAGTGTATTGTATTGTATTTTACCTTTGTAGATGTAAGATGTGTGACAATGCGCACAAAGGGATATAGAATATTAATCGAATGGGGCAGAGTACGCCTACATCCAATATTTCCTAATCCGTAGGAATTTGCGATTGACAGAGAAGTTAAAATGATTTTTTTTTTAAGCAATGCCTTGTAACAATTCAAAACCTAAATTTTGAACTATTTCGGAAAAGCATAACGAACTACTTAGATTTTTATTGGACCGAATAGCGATAATGTAACTAATATAAATGCGTTTCACAGTGAAACATGGATTAAGTGTGATATAATCCTCCTGAAACGTTACCTAATGATCCTTTAATAGGCACTTGCACTTGTCCAAAAGCAAATACATTAGCAACAAGCACATGATAAATTGTACCTATAGTAGTAGGTATAGGTACGCAATGTTTCAATGATTCTACTTCTATATCTTTTTTTTTTTGAGTTAGTTAGCTATGTTTACGCAGATAAGTTAAATTGGGTATAAGTTTCTGAATGGAGTCAAATGTTAAGAGAGAAAGATTGTTAAGTCTTTTAATATGAGATCGTCGACTATAACGGAATTTAAATATTTATTGTTATTAATTGAAAAAAATTAAACAGGGTAATTAGTACCTGATGTATCAGAGCAGCTTAAAGTTGACATAAGTAACAAGTTTTAATTAAAATGGAAATACATGGTAGAAATATTTATTTAATATGCCAAGTGACAATATTACGTAGTAAGGTATCAGAAGTTACCCAGTATGGATATGCGATTAAATACAAAGTATTATTATTGTCATGCAAGTCAAAATTACATTCCATGGACCCGAGATATGGAAAGAATAATAATTAAAGAATAATTAATGAATATTATTGTTAACGGTACGAATTACTTTTTAACGTTTTGACGTAATTTGTTAGGATTATATGTATGTTTTCCGGTTAGATTTCAAAGAAATTACGTAATTTCCTGGAAGTCAAAATAAAATTAAAATTATTTTGACTGAATACTTTGTTTTTGAAACACAATAGTATAGGCATCAAAAATGTGATTGAATTGAGACTGAACGTAAAACCCTTATATATCTGAATCTAGATTTAATAGATCAAAAAAAAATGTTGAGTAATTGCTATTTGGATGCACATTCTACACAAATCTTAGTTGCTGAAAGTTGAATATAATATTTGTCTTCGTACAATATAGTTAATTCAAGACTGAGTAAGTCTTGAAGATACATCATGATCGAGAAACGTAGCATCACATTAATATGTGGCTCTGGTACACAAAGTGTAAATCCTGAAGTAATTTAAATACACTAATGAATTTATGATAACAGTTGATTTGACGTCATATTTTAACTACATATTTAATGCAGATCTTTTGTGTAGCTGATGAAGCCGTCTGTAAAAAAAAAAAATACCCATCCAATTGTTAGCTATGGTTTTTATTTTTATTGGAGTATAAATAAATTAGTTCTGGCATTATTGAGAAAACAAGATTAGGTTTATATTCTGTGAAAACGATTTCCATATAATGTCATGATTCGTGTTAAATCTAAATAAAATTACAGACATAGTTTTTTTTATTATGAATTTGAAAAGGTATATTGTTGAGCCAAAAAAAAAAGAAGACACGTAGTGCAAAAACATTCAGTACATAGGTAAATTGGTACATAATATATTCGTTTGTGTAGAAACCATGAATCCTAATGATTGATTGTATGAAGCATAATGAGTTGATACGGGTATGAGTCCCGCCGGAAGCGTAATTTTTTCCGTTTTTTTTTTCTTCCTTCAAAATAAAAACTTGAAGTGTCGTTAGTGAACTTTTCTGGTTTAAAAAAAAAATTACTAAGCCACATGACATTTCTAGAAATATTATTTCCCATACCTGCGAATAAAACAAGTAACTAGAATGATAAATGTCATAAAATAGTAAAAGATATATTGAAGTACTTGGTGTTTGCTTAATTAATGATGGAAAATGAACGTAAAATTTTTGAAAGTTACCTTACTTGTGTGGTACTTTCCATAACATTCGTGTTAAAAATATAACACAAAATGTGTTCAGTGATCACCTGAGTTTATACGATAATTATGATACTGATCGCAATAATATAGTAGTAATATATATTATTAATAATGATTGTTAATAGATTTTGATTGAAAATCGTATGATACTTATTTAGAATAAAGAAGTTATGTATGTCCGTAATTAACTGATGTATATTCGACGTGGTGTTCAATTTTAGAGAAATCAGAAATTATATTATTGGCCGAGTCGCGATGCTGGAGATAGATAATAATAAAGACAATACGATAATTCAGTTAAGCGTAAAATAACTGTTGGATGTAAATAATTACTCGGATTATAAAAGTGTTCAAGTTTAAGTATAGTTTTGAAATATCAATGTATTATTTCTAAACTAATTGAAATGCAGAAAAATAAAAATACATTGCAAAACGCAACTTTTAATGATGCGAATCTTTTAAAAATTGATGATGAATAGTGTCAAAAAGAAATAAAAACATCTTACCTCTGAAAATCAAGTTACCGAATTTAGCTCGTGTAGACGGCGATTGAGTCTTGACTAATGAGTTAATGGCGATGAACACATTGCATATGCACCTATCAGTTAAATAAGAGGTAAGGGTCAATTTGTCAACCGCGGTCCTAAAAGTTTGAACCCTGTGTCAAGAGATGGCATTAAATGCATAATCTTGTCTTTAGCAACAAGCTTCCAGAATACTTTATTTTTATTTGATAGTTATACTATATAGATAGTAAGAGTATAATTAACAGCCGGTTGAGACAAGAAAATTAATTAATTTACAACTTACATGATGATCAACATAAATTGCGTTTGTATTAACTTTGTAAACCTATTAGATATAGATTTGACAGAACATGGTGTAAAGCCAGAGATGAGTCTCATTTTTTTTTGTAAAGATTCATGAATATTGGTCGAATCGAATAATAGTAGTTGTTTTGTAATTAGTAAAATGGATCAATGAAAAATATGAAAAGAAAACCCGTAATGATGAACATAATGATCCATTATTAGACATACACCGAAAAAAAAAGTTTCCAAAATAGTACATTTTGTCCTACGTACATGTTTTGCCAAGTTAAGGGATCAATTTCTATGATATTTGATGAGTTGATAATAAAAACTGAGGTGTAACTCAGATATCAAATGAAGCGACCGTCAACCGTTGAGAATGCGCGTAAAACATCCTAAATCTTAATTTTAACGGGAATGTTTCATTAACAACCTACATGAGAATTTTCTGATGAAAATATCTAGTAAGGAGTATTTTGAAATTTTTTAAAAGTTGCAACAAAATTGATTAATGAAAGTTAAAATCAATTTCCTAATATGTAGTTAAGTCCCAGTAGTAGACCTGACTTAAGTATCATGTTTAATTAAAAGTCTTTAACAAGCGACTTTTCGATTATTCCTAATGTGGAAAATGTGGATTATGTTACTATAGCTATGCATATTTGGTAAATGCATTAATATTGAGTGAAAATCAGTGAAATCACTGTTATTAAAGATTGACATTTTCGTAATAAATGGTCTAATAGGTATTGATTTATTATTAATAATTTTATCACTTCCCTGAAAAAAAAATGCCTTGAGATATTGTAGTACGAACAGATGAGTACAAAAGCACAAGTAGTAGTAACCAAATGTACCTTCAAGTAAAAAAAAAAAGTGTTTCGTTTTTTCTTTATGATATAAACCATAAGTATAATATCGAAAATTACCTTACGATATGGATACACAGAAAATTATTGTAGGTGTGGAAAATTTAAACAGTACTTGGGTTGAAGCTTGAAAGGGAATCATACATAGTCTAACGTCATAGGTTCTGGAACTGATCGTTCCGGGAATATTGAGTATAAATGATTGGATTAGAATCATTCTATTCAACATAATATAATTGGTGAAGCAGAAAATAATTACATGTTTAATATAGGGTGTAATGTGAGAAAGACACGTAATGGTCGAAGGCAAGCGATTTTTGGCTGTGGCATTAGCAATGACATTAGGTAATATGTAACGTACATTTAAGTGATGCTAAAACGAGTTTTAGAAAAACAAACAAAAATTTACAATTATAAATTATATAAGAATATTATTTCCGCTTGATTTTAAACAGAATAAGATTTTTTATTGACTAATGCCTATAGGTTTTACGTAAGCATGCAACAAAATAAACGAATGCTGACAAGTAGATGAAATATCTGAACTGAATTCATAACTAGATGAGAATAATGAAAATCGAACACGAGCTAGAATAAATACCAAGTCATTATTATGAACAGCAATATACATGCAACAGACCGAATGTCATGATAGTCTTTTGAGTTAGAGATTATATCATAATTTTATTTAAGACGTTTTCCGGAAAAGTTTTTGTACCAGTTGTATATTTTCTGTTACAACTTCCACAAAACGGTATTACGAAAAACAAGACTGTCAAAATAAATAAAACAGATCTAGCTTTTCTTGTTTAGGTTCGTGCGCCGGAGTCATGCACGAAGCTGGATGGCCGAATGTCATGATTTATTTATAATTACACTTATGATAACAGTAAAATACATTTGAAGTGTGGCAACATTATTACGTTACCCTAAAAATACACGGGTTATTGGTAAAATAATATTATACTACTGGCAACACGGCAGTAGGTTCAATAAGTGGTGGGGACGATGGCAAGACGGGAGAGAGACACGACCGGCTCGTTCACTTGGGTCGAGGTGGTCGAAGAGAGCACATCGTGAAAGATCAATCAAATAAGTGTACCTGCGAGTACCCCTTGTTGTGTAGATAATATTTAGAGTAGGATAATGGTGAACCTCCACAATAAGTCCAATACGGCCTAAGTACCTCTAATAATTCTTTTCTATCATTAGGCCATCCTTTTAAGATACATTTTCGTAAGTGAACCAGCTCGTCGTCGGTGTCAGTTTTTGTAGGTTGAGGAACTGGTGGTCCGTGAAGTGGTCATCGACGAGGTCGGCCAGCGCGCGCTGCACCGCGCACACCTCGTCGTGCAGCGCCTCGTGCTCGCCTCCCGTCCCCGCGCCCGCGTGCTCGGGGTGAGCCGGCTCGTATGCGCGCGACAGCGTGTCCGCTATGTACAGATGTTTACCCGGCTTATATACCAATTTGAACGTATAACGCTGTAACCTTAATAACATTCTTTGAAGACGAGATGGTGAGTCTACTATAGGCTTTTTAATTATACTTATTAATGGTTTGTGATCGGTCTCAATCGTTATGTCCGATCTCCCATATATATATGGATAAAAACGCTCACACGCGAACAGACAAGCGTACAACTCCTTTTCAATCTGCGCATACCGTTGTTCCGTTTTAGTTAAGGACTTGGAGGCATAGCACACAGGGAGGTTATTCTGCAACAAACAACACCCAAGACCACTTTTGCTTGCATCTACTGAAATAGTTATTGGCTGATGCATGCTATAATATTGTAATACCGGTTTTTTCATTAAACATTCCTTAAGATCGTTAAAACATTTACTCTGGGGCTCGTCCCAATGCCACTCAATTTCTTTTTATAATAACTGCCTTAGTGGTTGTGTCTTATCTGACAAGTTCGGTATAAACGTTCCTACGTACGTAATAAGACCTAAAAATCGTTCAATATCTTTCCTATTAGAAGGTGTAGGCATATTTTTTATTGCTGATATATGTGAGTCATCCGGACTCAGGCCGTCCTTTGTTATGCGATGACCTAAATACTTTATCTCTTCCAACCCAAACCGACATTTATTTCTATTGAGCTTAAGGTTCACTTTCGCACATCTTTCCAATACATTTTTTTAACCTGAGATCATGCTCCTCCCTAGTACGACCATACACTAATAAATCATCTATGTACATACATACCCCTTCAAGGTCATCAAAGTTTTCATATATCTTTTTGTGAAACACTTCGGACGCAGAACAGATGCCATATGGCATCCTTAGAAACTTGTACCGTCCAAAGGGCGTGTTAAATGTACAATACCTACTTGTATCGTCGAGCCGCACCTGCCAGAAACCTGAGCTCGCGTCCAGGGTGCTGAAGTATCGTGCACCTGATAAATTTGATACTATTTCATCGATGGTTGGAAGCCGAAAATGTTCCCGTTTTATAGCATTATTTAATTCCTTAGGATCCAAACAGATTCGTAAGTCTCCGTTTGATTTTTTAACTACCGTTATGCTACTAACCCAATCCGAAGGTCCCTCAACTTTAGCTATTATCCCCTGGGCCTCCATTTCTATCAACTTAGTTTTTACCGCATCTTTTATCGCAAATGGTAATTTCCTCGGTGCATGAATCACCGGTACTACATCTGATTTTAATTGAATTTTATACTCGCCCGGAAGACAACCTATACCAGCAAATACATCACTGAATTCCTTTACGAACCCTGGAACTTTATCGTTTGACTCCTCCACAGCCATGACTCGCCTAACCAAGTTTAAATCTTTACACGCAAACCGTCCCAGTATCGGCGTGGAATCTAAATCAACAATCTTAAACTCTAATATATACAACTCATTTTTGTACCTAACTCGTAAGAAAATCCTGCCTATGACATTAATTTAATACCCGCGCCCGAGTACTCAGTAAGTCTTGTATTCGTTTTTAATAAGATCTTTACTCGAAATACCTAATCTGGTTAAATATTTTTTAGGCAGTATATTTATGTCTGCCCCCGTATCTAACTTGAAATATACAGGTACATTATTTATTTTTAATTCGGTGTTCCACTCCTCACAAGAGTCACAACAACATCGGTTTGTTATGTTATTTACCTGTTCATCAGACTCTTCCACCATGTACACCCTGCACATCCTGGCGTAATGGTTCGGCCTGGAACATTTCATGCAGGTCCTGCCATACGCCGGACAGTCGTACTTCTTGTGCACCCCGCCGCACTGGCCGCACCGCCCTCCGCGCTGCGCGGGCGGCGCGCGGTGCTGGCCGCCGGCCGCGGTCGGCCCCGGCGCGCTGGACACGGCCCTGCGCCCCGCTCCCGCGCCAGGCAACCATCCGCGCCCGCGCCATCCTCGTCCGGAACTCGAGCCCGCCTCGACCTTTGCACCTGCCCGCTTTATTTCGTACACTTCTTTGTTAGACACCGCACACACTTCATTACTTTTTATCTCACTACTACACTCACGTTTTATGTCCTCCGAATACATTTTCGAAACTATAGCTGCCCGACATATTTCTAACGCCTTATCGAGAGTGAGGTCGTCCTCGCGTAGCAACCGCTCCCTTATCGCTGCACTAACGATTCCACAGATGAGTCTATCTTTTATTAATCCGTCACTTAAGGTACTAAACTCGCACGACTGAGCCAACTTTCTCAACTCAAAGACGTATTGATCTATGGACTCATGGACAAGCTTTGCTTAGTTTGGGGCTAAGTTGATCTGTGTAAGGTGTCCCCAATATTTATTATTTATTATTATTATTTAACACGTTCACTGCGAAACAGGTCATTCTGACCCTGTTCTGGACTTCCCCCTGGTGCGGCGACAGAAATGCGCAACTTTACCCTAGTGCGAAGCCCATATCATTGTGATATTTTATTATTTTTATATAGTCAAGTATACGTTTATATTTGTCATTTTACACTCTATTTGACAGCATATAAATTAATAAACAGGTCACATATGTCTTGTTCGCACCAGTCTTAAACTTTTGTTATTCAGTGCGGAACAGGGCCTATAATGACCTGTTACGCACGACCTTGTATAGCACTGGAGCAAAGTGCAAAATGCATTGAAAATGAAAAAATGAAAATGAAAATGAAATATTTATTTTTCAAGTAGGCATATTACAATGCGCATATGAACGTCAAAGAAAGCTACGCCGGCTTTAGTGTTGTTACCATATTATCAATCCACACGTTATTTTGTGGTGAAAAAATGTGTTTCGATTGTTTTAAATGAAATTCGTTAAATACAATATATTCGTTAAATATAAATTATAATTTTGCTAAATATTATTACGTAAAAATATATTGTAAAAAGTTTCAATTGCTTGATACAAAATATTAACTAAAATTTCTAAAAATCATTTTTTAAATAATATTAAGAGCAAAGTTAAAAGTTTTGGTTGTATATAAAAATCTGGTTACATTAAAGGTAAAGAAAGTAAGAATTGGATCGATATATTAGTTCGTTTATTTTCCTCATCACTACTACATCGACATTTTTACCTGTGCCCGTTCTGGCTGTGCGGTACTACAAGTCAATTTTGACCTGTTAATTAATTCGTCTATAAAATCTAAACGAACAGTCATCAACTTCGGCGAAGACAGTATTGTGTAGATTAGTTATTAGACTAAACATTGTTTCAATAAAATTATAAAATGTGTATCTGGTAAAGGTATTTTAGGTAAAATATGAAACCCTCCTTACAAGCTGTAATTGACTTGTATCGCACAGAGAGAAAGCTCAATACACGACTCTCGTGGGTTGTAACGCACTGAGAGCGAGTTCACAAAATCCGGCTCCGCAGTGAACGTGTTAAGCTTAGTCTTAGTTTCTTATATAATTATGTAAACATGTTCATGTAAATAAAAATAAATAATCTACTATTGTTGTTGTCCTAAATACCAATTAAGTAGTTTTCTGTTTCTTACATTTTTGTCTTTGATACTTTTTTTTACTTTTTTACTTATTTTTTTATGATACTAACGTCACTAACGTAACGCTCGTTCACACAAAAGTATAGGAAAGTGTGAGATTAAGAACCGGGTCATCCTTAGGCGCCAGTAGGCAGTACCGCAGTAGTACCTTACATTTTCCGCTACGGTCTCGCTATACATAGAGTATTAATGTTGCTCCCACACGGTCTGTTATTAAATTAAATTAAATATCGTTTAATTCAGAAATAAATTTCTATATTGTATTAGTAACTTACTGCTATTCTTAACCTATGTTAGTGACATTTTATATATTCTATATTTTATACCTATTGACTAACATTATTGTGAGCATGGAGGCTACTCCAGTACCTACTGCCAGAAAGCCCCATCTACCCTGTCAGCCACCGTAGCTAGGAGACTGTTGGCGCTGCCGCACACGCGCCGCACCAGCGACGCCACACGCTTGCGCATGATGGCGTGGAAGCCGTTATAAATGTTATATAACTCGGTGTGACAAAGACAGCGTAATGTCAATGCTATCGCACTGTCCCTCTCACACCGTGTTATCCAGTGTGGGAGCACCATAATGTATTCAAAACGCTGGTAACCAGTTCGGTTTGCCAAAACATTCGACTCGGCGAGGCTTCGTACTAACCTTCCCTCTCACGATGATTAAAACCATTCGGCGAATCTTCAATTTTGAACATTTTCGTGGACTAGAAAGTCAATTTGCTGAACGTTTGATTGGATTGCTTTACTTTTTATTCAAATGCGGCGATTGTGTATACAGTAACTAAAAGGCAGAACACACTAGGATGAAATCTGCCTTTTAATGTAGCTCAAATCTGAATTTATCTATCATTTTATTTTCAGAATATTTCATTTCAAATTCGGAATCAGTCATAACTCTTTATTATTATTTGGCAAAAGTAAATGACACCCCTTGAGTTGCCGGCGTCCATAGGTTACGGTGACCGCTTTCCATCAGGTGAACCATATACCTGTTTGCCACCGACGTGGTATAAAAAAAATTACCGACGGTTCTGGGTTCGATTCAATCGTGGTAAGGGCATTTATATGTGGGGTAAGTCATAAATGTTTTGTATGTTTATGATTTATGTAATACTAGCTTTTGCCCGCGACTTCGCTCGCGTTAGAAAGAGACAAAAAGTAGCCTATGTCACTCTCCATCCCTTCTACTACATCCACTTAAAAATCACGTCAATTCGTAGCTCCATTTTGCCGTGAAAGACGGACAAACAAACAGACACACACACTTTCCCATTTATAATATTTGTACGGATTTATCGTTGCCTTCGTACCCACAACTCAAACCTTAATTCAGCTTACCGTGGTGCTGAGTCAACACTTAATTAAAAAATATACAATTAATATTATAAGGTAGGTAATTATTACCTCTTCAGGTAAGAAAATAAAACAATCTAATGAAAGCCGTCATATTAAAATAGCTCTATAAAATGTTGAAGGTTTTAAATCCAGAATTGTCAAGACTGAAGACAGCTATACGAACCGTGGAAGTCTGTTCCTGACGTCATGATTAGTTATAGTTTGGCTCATGGGGAATTGGACGCGCAACCGGATAGCTAGTTCAGAAGGATTTGACAGTCAAATTATAGCACAATACGGGTCGGAATTCCGTACACCGGTCAACTAAGACATGGAAAAATACACTTGTTAGAGATTTTTGTTCCGATTAGTGAGATTTTGCACTATTCGAAATAAAATTTAAAGAATCTGAATCACTACTATGAGTTTTTCATAACGTTACTAAATACGTACGTTGGCTTGCAGTTTTTTTGAGTACCTACTTAATAATACACAACAGGCTAGAATAGTAGGCGTAGTGAGAGTGTGGAACAGTTTGCCCGAAACCGTAATCAGTGCACCTACAGTGAACTCTTTTAAAAACAGACTCGACAAATATTTATTGAATGGACAAAACACAAGTGCATCAGGACATTGACGTGCACGTATCAGCTTTAAGCTGCCTGTGCATTAGCAAATAATAATAATAAATGATAATAATGGCGTAAGGATGTGACGACCCCATCGCCCATTGGTTTTACCAGTGCAATCAGTCAACGCAGGGCAGCTTGTGGCGAGCTGTTGGGGAACAGCGACCCCACGTACCCGAGTGCTCCTGGGGAGTTCTGTTACCCGTAAGGCGGGTGGGTGGGACAGGACTCTCTACCTCTGGCTTGCCTTGGCTGGCCGTCCAGAGTGGGGTCGTTAGGGCTACATGCCCCAGGGGTGGAAGTGAAAATTTGCATAAGACGCGAGTTGGTACAGTGGCTTAACGGCCACTGGGCAGAAAGCGGTGTACACCTCTCGACACCCTTGAGTTCTCACACCGGTGTTGCCCTTGAGCCATCTTGGATGTCGCTTTTTGTGGGGGCCCATCTTGTGGGGACGAGTCACCGTCTGCCGGAAATAAAATTGGATACCGTTTTATTAGGCAGGCGTCCGGTTTTTTATCCATAGCCCAGTATTTAGTCCATCACTTTCATCAAAATAGACCAGTTCATTTTAGATTCCATTAACTCTCAAATAGTCCTTACACCCTGGCGGGTGTTGCCTCTGCGTGTGTCCCATGATACGGGCAAGGGCAACATCCGCTCGGTGTACCCCTTACATTTCATTAAAGTGTCGAAAGGGCCTCTACGCGTTGGCTTCGGCCCCGCGCACGCCTCCCAAAGGTCCGGAACACCATTGTTCCGAGATGGGAAAGACATACAAATGATAATAATAATCCACTATCTAGGGCTAGGGATAGCCTAAATGAAATAGGCTAGCTTAAAGAAAATGAAATAGGCATTGTTTGCTAAAATCTACAACTTTACATGCTCTCAGGACGCAGTGCTTATGCAATATGTCAGCAAAGTACACAAACTTCGTAGTTAGCAACTTGAAGCTGATACGCTTAGTGAATTGAAACGCACCTGCCATTTGGGTTCCTTAACTTCAAGCCGGTAAATCCATTCTGCTATAAGGTTGATTATCTTTCAGATAAATATTATTCGCCCGTGTGGTGACGGGTTAAGAATTTCGCCACCCCCTTTCTTCCCGTGGGCACAGTATAATAAAGAGTACTATCGTACAGTATGGCCACTCCCGCTCCCCGCTGAAAGCGCCGCCCACCCCCTCTCGGTTATCTCACAGTTACCGCCTGTCAAAAACGTGAACAGTCGACCTGTCATATCTCACTCATACAAGCATGGTACGCGTTCACCTACACGAGCTTAGAATGTGTGCTAGGAACGCGTCTCTTTCATACATTTGATCGCCAGTGTCCGAGATGTGCCGTGGGTGTCGTAGAAGGCGACTGTGGGATATGGGTTAAAGTGTGGCGTAGGCGAGAGGCTGGCAACCTGTCACTGCAATGTCACACTTTCGTTTTCTATCGACCCCTTATTTGCCAAGAGTGGCACTGAAACTTGTGTAGTTTCATGTGCTCTGCCTACCCCTTCATGGGATACAGGCGTGATTGTATGTTGTATGTTGATTGTATGTTATTATATTCATACTTAATGTTATAAATAGAAGTGTGTGTGTCTGTTTGTTTGTCCGTCTTTCACGGCAAAACGGAGCGACGAATTGACGTGATTTTTTAAGTGGAGATAGTTGAAGGGATGGTGACATAGGCTACTTTTTGTCTCTTTCTAACGCGATAATATTATAAATAGAAAAGTGTGTGTGTCTGTTTGTTTGTCCGTCTTTCACGGCAAAACGGAGCGACGAATTGACGTAATTTTTTAAGTGGAGATAGTTGAAGGGATGGTGACATAGGCTACTTTTTGTCTCTTTCTAACGCAAGCGAAGCCGCGGAGAAAAGCTAGTATTTTATATATTCAACCTTAAAGCAGAATGGATTTACCCAAGTTTGAAACTAAGCGACACATTTAGCAGTGTAGAATGCATTCATTCGCTCATGAAAAGCGCATGAAAGCAAGCACGCAAGGCTCAGCACTCTAAGCGACTAAAGGGTTGAAATAAAATTAAACAGTGATATTGCGGTTCACACAGAACTCAACCCATATCTGCCGTCTATCATACTAAAGGGGTGGGTGAAGTTCTTATCCCGTCCATCTAACCCACCATCAGGCGGCGAACTATGATAGTTTTGAGATAACCTAACCACAAAATTAAAATTTTGGACCGCAAAAAAAACCCATCTAAAAATAGTTTTGAGATATGGGCCCCCATATCTCTAGGAAATGTGTCGATTTAGTCCAGATTTCTTTTATTCTTAAATTAAAACTAAATTCACGCTAAACATTATTTAAAATCAATTTAATTAAATATTGTTTAATTTATTAGAAATTCGCCATTTTGTGTTTAAGTTATGCAAATAATTCCTAAAATATGTATGATTTTACTGTTAAAACACGGTTAAGTATACTTTAGCCGTTTTTTAGGATTGAATAATACATAAAACATGGCTTAATAACGGCAAAGTAAATTTACGTGTTTATAGTAATCGTAACTGAGCATTGCATAATAATCTAAAAACATAGCTTAATAACCGCAAAGACACTAAACAATTTTATACTATCGTATATGCTCTAAAAAAATGCTGTAACCGTTTTTAAGCTATGCAATGACTACTAACATCGAAATAATTTGTATGCATTCCTAATCTAAAAGCCCGCTATATGACAAACCAGCGACGATTACTAGGTTTTAGCATTGTCATTCTTTTTAAAAGGAGTTTATCATTTTAGCAATGTCCCGTTTACCTGCAGTACCTGCACTAAGTTTCAAGAGCAATTCAATTTGTTAAATGAATAAAAGACAACTGTATGATATTGTAACCATTTATTTGCATGCATAAAAAACCTCGTTATAAGTTATGTTACAAATTAACATATTTAAACTTAATATAATATTCTAACATTAGTGAAAACTAACATAACATTAATATGAAACAATAAAATTCGCTTTTTACATTGCAACAAATCAATTTGCCGACACGGCGAAAGGTGTCGCTCTTGGATATCCAAAGTTATTCGTATTATTACTATAATACACTATTAAAATAATGTTTTTATTACCGAGTTATATAAGGTTAAAAACGGTTGACATTGGCAGTTCTTACAAAAAGAAACACGGATTTCATTTATTATTCGCCAAGCAAGTGAAAATAGCAATCTTTATTTATTTTATACTTCAAAAATTCAAAATACATTTAGGATTGTTTGACATAATCATTTTCTCTCTTTCCGCTTGATTCCGTTCTTCTTAAAATTTATTTTTCTTTTTTGTGCGTTTGGTTTTCGACAGTTGTATTATTAATATTAATATTACGAGTGTAGTGCTCTATATCGACGGTGGTTCTACATCGATAAATGGTTATATGTACTTATGTGTAGGTCAGTCCTCCTTTTCTGTATGTAAAACTTCTGGATTTGAAGGGTCTGAATGAATTGGTACAGCAGAATACTTATATATCATACATCTTTTTAGGGTTCCGTACCTCAAAGAGGAAAAACGGAACCCTTATAGGATCACTCGCGTGTCTGTCTGTCCCTCTGTCACAGCCGATTTCTCCGAAACTACTGGACCGATTTACTTGAAATTTGGCACACGTATGTAAACCTGTGGCCCAAAGACGGACATGTAATTTAATTAAATGAAATTTAATCACAGGGGTCACTTTTGGGGGGTAAAATTGAAAATTAAAAATCAAAGATATTAAAACTATATTGTGTTACATATCAAATGAAAGAGCATTTTATCAGCATCTGAAATATATTTTTTTTATATTTTTTGTTTTTGTAATTTAGAAGTAATTTAAGAAAATAAGCAAAAAATGACCATTCCCCCCCCTTATCTCCGAAAGTACTTAGCGTAAAATTTTCAAAAAATACACGAGATAGCCCTCTCCATGTAGATTACAGGAAAACCTATTAGAAATCTGCAGTCAAGCGTAAGTCGGACTTAAGAGAAAAAAACTCAGATTGCGAATTTCACTCACTGCCGCTGCAAGTAGTTACTAAACGTCTTAAAATTGTGTAAGCGAGTTGGACAGGTATAAAGAAATTCATTTCTGTCTTTTTCTTTTTAGAACTTGTTCAATGTTTTTTCATTTGTACAAAATGACTTAAGTTCGTACTAAAAAGGAGGCGCTTAAGACCGTTTATAAATTGACTGAGCAAAATTTTATTCAAATCGGTCCAAAAAAAGGTGTCTGTTGACGAAAATATAGAATTTGTGCCACCGAAAGCCCAAATCTGAAGTCCATTTTGCTCTATCTCTTATCGTTTCCGAGATATATACGTAAAGTCTTGAAAGTGCGAAACGTTAACTTTGCCATCATAGTCGTTCAGGCGCTCATGAGTTCTTTGTATGGAAAAGTCGAAAACCGACTCGCACTTGACCAATGTTCATAGAACGTTGTGGTTTTTTTTATTAGCAAAAATGACTTAAGCGCCTTCAGAAGTGCAGGTGCTTAAGACCGTTTGTAAGTTAAAGTTAGCTGTGATGGCTCAACGAAGAAAGAAGATTTCAATATCCTACTTATACATATTTCATTAATTTAACTATACAGTTTTTATTACTCAAGCCAAGCGTTACGTTAGCTATTGCTATTGAAAGGAAAACTTGTGTATAAAGCTTGAAACAAATTATGGGACGCGTCTTACGGACGCGGCTGACGACCGCGACTGATAAGCCGATGGATTGCGTGGGCGACGGTCGCGCGACGACGATGTGACGCATACGAAATCAAACCTTATCGATATGGAAGTAGACGATGCGATGAGACCTGACGGCGACGGTCGCGCGACCGTCGCCCACGCAAGACATATATAGCCTACAGCAGTTGTAGTTGTATGCATACCTAGCTCACGCACACAGACGCGTCCACTGGCGCCGCGCCGGTGGCCGCGTATGCGCTCTCTGCAAATTCTATGCACAGCGCAGAATATGCAGAAACCACATGGTGGTCTGTGGCAGAAACTCAATAGACATTTTTAGGGTTTTTAAAATAAGTACGTAAATAGGTACGTGAAGTAACATGATAAATTAAAAATTAAACAATTTCTTTCGTTTTGCCATATATCAATAATTACTTATCTACATTAAATTCATTAATCCGTATACATTACATTTTTACAATTAAGTGTATGAATTATACTTTTTATCGTACGGTCAGCTACATAAATATCTATACACCTGTATTCATTCAATTTTGAACCTTCTTCTTCAGTAATAAGTTTCGATATGTAAAGAAATTGAAGGACGATACACAGGCGGGCGGAGACACCGTGCGCCGCTGCGGGCGGGTGGGAGGGAGGACTGGGAGGAGGGGTGTCGAATTGTCGATGGACGAATTGGACGATGTCACGCGGGATTCGCCGCGCGAACTCATCAAGCTAGGAACATACTACGCGGACGTTCGTCGTAAATCGACCGCGGACGGGAATCTGGACAATGACATTACACATAACCGTGCAAACTATCGGTCGACGGACGTGGACGTGGCCTTGAGCGCATGGACGTCCGATCGAAATCTGGCTCGCTGGATGTTTTGTTCCGTGCACACTGATCGGTCGCGGTCGCGGTCGCGGTCGATTTACAACGGACGTCCGTGTAGTATGCTCCTAGCTTCATTCGCGCGGTCGGCTCCCTTCGCTGCCTGCACACGTTCGCTGCTCTCGTACGATTTGATATTATACAGGTTGCCCGGTAATTAATGGACAACCTTTTAACCACCAAGAGGGCACCTTATACTGGTCCAGAAAATCTATGGGATATGGGTTAAATTGTGGTGTAGGCGAGAGGCTGGCAACCTGTCACTGCAACGCCATAGTTTCGTTTTCTTTTAACCCCTTATTTTCCAAGAGTGGCACCTTATACTGGTCCAGAAAATCGACTTTAAGGTTTCACAATTTTTAAAATTTTAATACCTACTACCTAAAATTTTAAAAAGTGTGAAAATCTCGAAAACCAGGCGACTTTACTAAACCTTAATGTCGATTTTCTGTAAGGTGCCCTCTTGGTGGTTAAAAGGTTGTCCATTAATTACCGGGCAGGTACACCCGGTATATTTGTCAAGCAATTTCTGTCGTAAGAAAGCGCGACTCATTCGCACAGTCGGCTCACGTCTCTCGTTGTCGTACAATCTGACATTATTCATCTACCTTTTATCGCTTAGCTTTAGTTCGCATATACAAGAGTACCTACAGGTACTACAAGGTCCAAGGCAAAATACAACAATAGATAATGTATTTACTAAATAATATTTATTTAGTAATTTCCCGCTAGAAACTTGCGTTATACTATTCTGTATACTTTTTAGCTACCATAACCAAATTTGGATTAGATTAAAAAAACCTTTAAGTAAAACTTAGAACCTTTCAGATTGTTTTACTCACCCTTTCTGATGTTTACCTTACTTACTTACCTTGTTATTCATAAACGTACACTAAAGTTATCAAGCCGATAAATTTCGTTTGTCCCTTTCCGACGTATTGGTGTGATAGAAAGGGACAAACGAACTTTATCGGCTGGATACTTTAGTGTACGTTTATGAATAAGGGTGTTAAAATTTTTAGCTACGGAATTTTACATAAAACACCTACTTTAAAATAAAACAAAGACCTATATAACTTCGTAAAGACCGATAAAGTCTAAGAAAAAAACGTACCCCAAAACCATACAGAAAAAGGTACGGTGAGCTAGATGGCGATACACCTTTGGGGTACTCTCGGCTAGATGGCGCTTATATTAATATTTGACATTTTAAAACATATCAAGCTAAGAATATGGGCCAAATTGTCAAAACTGAGGTTCAAAAGTTTTAAGCTTGTGTCGAGAGATGGCACTCTATGCACTGTGATTACACATTTTACTTTGACAGTCATTCTCTATAATACTCGATCCTCTTTGAAATAAAATAAAAAATGTTGAATTTGGTTAACATTATAAAATACCTCACGCAAGCTGGGCTAATTAGTTCGCGAATTCGTCGAGAGGTGGCGCTAAACACAATTATGCTCATTAGAGAACCTAAAAGTTTTGTAGGTACGGAACCCTCGGTGGGCGAGTCCGACTCGCACTTGGCCGGTTTTTTTATACATATGTTGTCATTTTACAATTTTTACATGCTAGGTATAGAGTTCTTCTTCTTTCGAGTCATCACTTGTAGTTTCAATGCGTCTGCGACGGAATAGTCAAAAACCTTTTTTCCTTATATCAAGATGAGAAGCATTTTACGAATGATTAAAGAAGTAAACGTTGTTCGATTTTGTTACAACGAAGGATAAACCCAAATTCGATGATCGTCAGCAACGGTTTTAGCTTGAACCAGTAAAAGGGAGTTTTAAAATTGATGTATTTTCGTCAGCATTGAAAATTAAAGCAGAAACGTTCGACGTGGCTAAGTTAGGCAAAGAATTCTGAGGTATCAATCTCAAAAATTCTTGAAACAATACCCAACGATAGAATGTTCCTTGGTAAAGATCGAGTTGAGCAATCCCCTTCTGTTCTACATTTATTAAACTTACTGCTGGTGTGATGACTTGTGGTCGGTTTTTCGGTATTCATTTTATTCGCAGATCTCTGTTATTGTGTGTATCCTGAAGTTCGTAACAAGCCTAAAAGAAATAACATTAATTAATTTGATTTTTGACTGCATTATTAAATCAGCTTGACGGTAATATAATGTTGCGCAAGTAATCCATACCTACATAGGTACTAAAACATTGTAAGGTAAATAAATGCTTACAAAATGTATGTGGCTATGGCAATGCCTACATAGCAATAGGATGGTACAATGTAATTTCTTGACTTTTTTGTTTACGCTTTATTTGTACACAATAGTTTTAACTGGGCTCTTGATCGAATAACTTATGAGTTAGGTATTTACTTGTCGCGGCAAACGTGTGATAATACGTTAGCAAAACGCAAGTTGTGCTTGAAAAAACCTTAAAAAAGATATTTAACACTTACCTGGTCTTCGGTTTCTTAACATTTTAAGGAGAAATGTTCATTCACCGGTCACTACAGCCTTCGCACAACCTTCTGCGCGCGAGCCGCTCGGCCGACTGTCGGACTGGCGCAATAACTTTGGAAGGTATACTTTTACAACTAGCGGGGTTTTAGCGTAGCTTTGCTGGTTTGTCCTGTTTCAGTGTGGCATTATGAATATTTTTTAGTAATAAATTCACCGTAAAGCGCAGTAACTAGGTTTTAGTGATATATTTGTAACCGAAATTACAATGAAAGTCTTTAAATACACGGTTAAAGGACTCTGCCGTGTTTAAGCGTAGTATTTTATTTAAAAAAGTGAATGTTATAAAATGTAATAACGCAATTAAACGGCTTTAATGGGAATTTTTGAAGCTTATGTCAAGTAACGTTGTTATAGTTATGTATCGTGTGATAAAACTATGAAGATAAACAACTGCTAAGCGCTTTAATATAAGTTATAGAAGACAAATGTGGATTTGCGGTGTTATACTATTGAAAAGGGTTATAAAATAGTGCACTTAGCGAGGTATGTCGACTCTGTATCTCGGTAACTAAAAATGATAAAAATATGATTCCAAGACCAGTCGATGGGGAATTCTTTCCTATTTAAGAATATTTATCCAAATGAAAACTGGTAATATGCAGCTTAGAGGGGTTCTAGTGATAGGACGGCAGCGCGACATAGTGCACCCGATTTTCATGAAACATGGCTAAGAACACTCCCGACTAACTCAGCTTTTAAACCAAAAAAACTTAGTCTAAATCGGTTCATCCGTTCGGGAGCTACGATGCCACAGACAGACACACAGACAGACAGACAGACACGTCAAACTTATAACACTCCGTCGTTTTTGCGTCGGGGATTAAAAATACTTAGAAAACTGTTTCCATCTGTGCCAAGTGATTTCTTTCAATACCAAAATTTGTACCTTATGACACCAACGCCCGCACTATAAGCTACTTGAAACCCACACATCCATTCACCAGCTCTATTGTGCCCGATCCATCAGGACCATTAAGATTAAGGAACATTTCCCATTACAAGTTACCATAATAAGTTTAGCGGAACAAAGAGCCCGATCCGGTCGTAGGCATTGTGCGCGGGAACGGTCGCTCGCTTTTTCCTATTTGTGACAGTGTGTAAGCCTTATCCATACTAATATTATAAATGGGAAGTGTGTGTGTCTGTTTGTTTGTCCGTCTTTCACGACAAAATGGAGCGACGAATTTACGTGATTTTTTTGATGGAGATGGTTGAAGGGATGGAGAGTGACATAGGCTACTTTTTGTCTATTTCTAACGCGAGCGAAGGCGCGGGCAAATGTTAGTTAAAAATAAGGGCGATAAATTAAACGAGACATAGCAGTCATTTGTATAGGCTATCAAATTAGTTTCTTTTTAAGAACTGTCAAAACGAATTGCTATTTAATATGGAATTAATATGAAATCGTGAGGACTGACCTCACGGTCAACTCATTAACTTTATATATTCATAAAAACTATGTTTAAAAAAAAAACCGGCCAAGAGCGTGTCGGGCCACGTTCAGTGTAGGGTTCCGTAGTTTTCCGTATTTTTCTCAAAAACTACTGAACCTATCAAGTTCAAAACAATTTTCCTAGAAAGTATTTATAAAGTTCTACTTTTGTGATTTTTTTCATATTTTTATATATGTGGTTCAAAAGTTAGAGGGGGGGGACGCACTTTTTTCCTTTAGGAGCGATTATTTCCGAAAATATTAATATTATCAAAAAATGATCTTAGTAAACCCTTATTCATTTTTTAATACCTATCCAACAATATATCACACGTTGGGGTTGGAATGAAAAAAAATATCAGCCCCCACTTTACATGTACGGGGGTACCCTAATAAAATATTTTTTTCCATTTTGTATTTTTGTACTTTGTTAGCGTGATTGATATACACATTGGTACCAAATTTCAGCTTTCTAGTGCTAACGGTTACTGAGATTATCCGCGGACGGACGGACGGACAGACAGACATGGCGAAATTATAAGGGTTCCTTGTTGACTACGGAACCCTAATTAACTAGTCTCCATATTTTTCTTCTTTATCTGGTGCATTCTTTCGTGCATTGCATAAAATATTTTATTTTAAGTGAAGGAAAAAAAATAATAATTAAGAGGTGTTATTAAGTTAGGTACTCTTGGTTTTCACTTCATAATTTTATTGAAATGTTCTAACCAACAATGTACTGACTACTTTAGGTAAACATGGTTGCGATGACAGTTAATGACATTACATTAAATTTGCGATAATCAGCTTTTAAAAGTTACTGTTAACGAGCGTTTAACACAAGATTTTTAACTCTAAATAACTAATCACATTTCTTATGTCGTGTACTCATCTACCTTAAGTGATTCGCCTTTTTAATGGTGGAATGGTTGTTGGAATGTGAGTGTGTTTTATATTTAGATCGAGAGCAACATGAGGTTATGTTTGTTTTTTCAATAATTTGAGCGAATAGCAATGTAAAATATTTAAAATAGTAAAAAGATGGACGTAACTAAACGCAAAACCGTGATGTTCACTTGACAAAATGTTTTTGAAGTTATGTTATGAAGTTTCACTTCTTCCGCGCTGAGGGACTCCACGCACTGCTTTTTTACTTTTGTTTCTTTATGTTTTATTTAAATTAAACGGCCAATATTTCAAAAACCATGACATTTTCATTGAGGTACCTAATCGTATGTATATCTTAATTAGAATGCAGGGCACGCACCTGTCTCTTTATACCTACTGAAACTTTTCCCATAATTATGTACCTACATCTATATTTATATGTATACAATAAAGATTATTAATAAATTTTGTACAATAGAAAAAAAAGAAAATAATAATACTTATGCCGACATATAGTACATTCGTAGTACATTGTAATGTATTAAATCCATATGTGATGAAAAAAAAAAAAGAATGCAGGGCATGGTCTCAACTCTAGAAGCTACATAACACTGTAACACCCGCCGTGATTGTGTAAGTTAGATGGACCAACTTGCCCCGTATAAATTTCAGTTCCAGCCCATCGAGCCGTGTCTATATGTGATTAGGTGGAACTGGAACTACATATATATGTTTATGACCCATCGGATACTCGTATGGGATTAGAGTTTAGGGTAACGTTCACTCGGTTAATCTCCATTTGTCTGTGACGAACGGAATTAACTTGATTCAAGCCATTTGAAGGAAAATTGCTCTTCGGTGCCTATTTCAGTAATACAACGGGCGATATTTAGAGAATGGCTGTGAGGTCTGTAGGTGTAGCGAATAATGCAAAACATGTTAATATTGTGTGTGTTTTATATTTATATATTTCCGTAATTTTAAATGATTTTCTTGTTGATCCCATAAAACACTTATTTTGTAGGTAATCACTTTTACTTCGAGACAAATAGATTGCGCGGTTTAGTCATCCTTTTAAAACAGAATTCAGGACTTTTATTCGCGCCTAAAGCCGATTAGGATTCAGCGGGCGCTACGCATTTACTTACAGCGAGTGGCGCAGAATCATTTTGACAGATGCTGCATTTGTACGTGCCGTTTACTTGGCCGCCATAAATATGTATACAATTTTAACCTTATAATAGAGGAGTAAGGCTCAAACGTGGTAACATAATATCGTTGGGTGTCAGTGCGGGGAGATTACACAGGCAGGCAATTCCCAGCGGGGATATTTGGATTTTTTGGATCGCTAGTGTGTGGTAAAATAGGTTTGAAACAGATGATAATATATTTAGGATAGTTTTTATATTTTTTATAAATTTAATTGATAATTAGTATTGCGTTGTGATTAAAAGTTTTTATTCTAAACTATAAAACATTAGATTAAATTAAATCATATTTATATAAAAAATAAAATGTAAACATTAAAACTATTAAATGCACAGAAAATTAATTTAAACCTCTTCAAGCCATAAAAAAATCCATGCTGTTTCAAGTCTAGCCATTCGCACTAGAAACCTTTATATCATTTTCTATCTGGGTAACGTTTCAGGCAAATACTACCTTTATGCAAAATATTATCACATTATTCTTACATGTAGACTCGGGAATGACAAACGGTCGGCCGCTGTGTCTCTGTGTGTGTTTGTTTGTAAATTTTAAACTAAAAAACTACTAAATGGATTTTCATGCGAGTTTCAACAACAACAACCACAATACACAGCATACAATCACGCCTGTATCCCATAAAGGGGTAGGCAGAACACATGAAACTACTTAAGTTACAGTGCCACTCTTGTCAAATAAGGGGTTGAAAGAAAACGAAACACTTCGTCACCTCCATGCCTGTGTGGTGGCGGGTTAAGCATTTCACCACCTTAAGCATTTTACCCCTTGGGTATGGGTTAAATTGTGGCGTAGGCGAGAGCCTGGCAACCTGTCACTGCAATGTCATCACAGTTTCGTTTTCTTTCATGCGGGTTTCATCTATGAATATAGCGATTCTTGTATAGGTTTCACGACCAGTCTAAACTAAAACTTCGCATTTGACCCTGCCATATCCGATCCGCATCGTATTTAGATACAATAAAATGTTTTTGCACTGGCGATCCTTCTACAAGTAACCAATACCACCGTGACAAATAGTCGCCCCGCTTCCAACTATCGCGATGAGCGGCTAACTATTTCATTTGTCCGGTTTATAGCTCATAAACGTACGACGGCCCGGCAATTGTCCCGACCTCTTACTTACTTCTCAAAGCTCAAACTTGCGCGGACGGAATAGAGTTTTGTTTTAAGACTTTCTTGATAAAAGATACGAGGTTTGAAAATATAGATAATCTCCTATTCAGTCTTCGTCGCTATTATGAGATTCCGTCGAAACTATGACTGAATGTATATTATCTTTGCGATATTGTTGCTAGTAAAACATTACATTATTGCTTTAGATAATATTGTTATAACAAAGTATCTTCAGAAGGTAATAAATAAACTCTGAAGTTGATATCTTGAAGCTGGTTAATAATTTCAAACTTTGTTATTTCCGAATTGATTTTGTTGTTAAAGGATTATACCTACTTATCTACTTTTTTAAGATTAGGCTCATTCAATTAAAACTTTGTTTGAAGCGTTGAATTAAATATTGCTGAACAAAAGTATTAGGCATTACTGTCATTGTATTCCAAATAAATTAGGTATTAAGTTACTTCACACTCGTCATCGAGAAAGTTGATTATGTTAAGTATTTAGGAGTAATGATTGACCAGAGACTGACATGGCATGGCATGGCATGGCAGTGTAAAAATATGGGTGCGTACAACTTATCAAAAATATGTCCCATAGCACTTTATGTCGGCGGAATAAGGTCTCGGTACATATTTTTGAGCGGATAAAATCGATACGTATTTTTGCACTTGACTGTGCAATCTGAACTTATGATGTCACGAATTCGGAAACTTATATATATGGTCATTTAAACAATTAAAACATGTTGCCACTGCGAAACTGTTAAAGCAAATCTATATTTCCCTCGGACAATCCATTCTCTCGTACTGTATCACCGTCTGGGGGTGGTGCAACAAAAACTAAATTTTTCACAAAACATGGTTCTTCGTTGGGTTTAAGTTGGATGCTTTGGGTGCAAAGGTTTGTGACGCTTAATTTTTCTCCTGGCAGGTGAAATATATCCGCATATTTGGCACTTATTTTCTCGATTTCTTTTTGTTCTTCCAAATTTAAATGGGTAAGATTTAGCTGTGATAATAATTCTTTAACTCTATTTGCTTTTTTATTGTCTTGCTGTTCGAAATGACAATAGTTGTAACCACGGAAGTATAACTAAAGCATGGAAGCCATGCTAAAATAAGAGCATGGTGACATGAATCTTACTCACAACACATTATTACGTTTTGTTTATGAGCGAATGCGACAAAAATCCGGAACTTCTTTCGTTTTCCCGAAGGTGGTCACTAAACGATTGCCAAGTGGTTGCCTTTTGGTTGCCTTTTAGTAGTTACAATACGGCTAAATTAAATGTGTTTAGCTTTCACAGTCGGTGTCCACCTTTGACAACTGTACATAGTCGTATTATATTCAGTCAAATATCTCGGCGGTCATCTGGCCGATTTTTAATTATATTGTGTTTATTCCTAATAGATAGTTGATTAACCTGCTATGTTACTATTTGTGATGTGTTCAAGTTCCTTATGTGACTGTGGCCTGTGTGATTAAGGACTGTAATTCACGTACATGGTGAAAAGAAAACTGCCAAGAACATGTAACCTTTCATTAGTGAATTTCTTTCAATTAACGATAATATTATTTGTAGGATCTAAACGGAACATAAAAAACGACATTGATAGTTTATATATAACTAATGCCGTATTAAATTCTGCATAGTTTTATTCATGTTTTTTCGATATTTCTTCAAACTACTTTTAGGTTATGTTTATATCATAGTGATGTGTAAATTGTGTAATTTTTATCGACGTCAGGGATAATAACCCTATCGACATTCATTCAATAAAAAGGACATGAATGTTTATTGGTAGGCATCACGAACCTGGTAATGTAATAGGTCTAGCGAACTCAACCATTAATATTTTTTAGTTTTTCCAGATATTCTCTATAGATGATTAAAAGAAACTAAAAATAGTTGAAACTATTGAAATAATAAATTATGTCACCTACACTGCCGTTTGTTTTATTTTCCATTTGGTAGAGTAAAGTAAAGTAAAGTAAAGTAAAATTTATTCATTGTTAACTGTGTACATAAGATGGTATGATATACAGGAAATTCGGTATCAACAGTTGCCCATTTCGAGCGTACAATATTCTTAAAAAACTACTGACTATATTAGCTTACTGGCTAACTTATAATTATTACCCGGGATATTTCAGAAAAAACTCATTTAGGTCGTAGAAAACATTTTCTATCAACCAATTTTTTAACTTAAGCTTATATCTATTACCCTCCAACATCTTTATCTCAACTGGTAAGGCATTAAAAACACATATTGCAGTATTGTATGCGCATCTATAGTACAATGCGTTATTTGATTTTGGACACACGAGATTAAATTTATACTGCTCTCTGAGATTGTCTCTGCGTGACGATTTTTTCTAGAGAAGATAATATTGAGGTAAGTATAGATTCTGAGTGGTGGACTTCACATGAGATAGATGCTAAATAAAAGTATTTTACTTAGGTCTTTGCATAAAGAGAAGAGGAGAATGTATTGATTTCTCATATACTCGTATTTTTTACACACACTATTTAGGCCGATATTGCACTATCATAAAAATCACATGATCACAGACAACATGCCGTCCTTTTTCTTCGCGTTAAAGAAGAAGACATACACATGTATGATGAAATATATATGATAATGTAATATGGGCCTTAGTAAGAGAAGAATAATGAGCGGTTATGTATTATAGTGAAAATAATACAAACTGCTCACTGATAAAACACGTATAATTTTGCACAAATTCGTAAAAAAAATTAAATTATAATTGTCACTGCTAAAATGTATCTGTCCACCAGCTTAACTCTGTGGAGTAGAGAAATAAAGTAAAAAGATGGCTTTCAATTTAGTTTTTAGCGTTAATGGTTGTGGATGAAAAAATGGATATGGGTGAAAATCAACTAAATTTAGGAGCCGTCCACAAAAAGAGCCTTTTTGGCAAATTTAAAATTTAGAGGATATAATGGATAACAGATAGATATTTTACACAATACACAAATGGACAATTTGACCGCTTATGAGAAATAAAACACAAATTAGTAATAAAAAAAGGTACAGGCGGCTAGATTATCTCAGCTTTCAAACAAAAAAAAACTAAATCTAAATCGGTTCATCCGTTCGAAAGCTACGATGCCACAGACAGACACACAGACAGACAGACAGACAGACAGACAGACAGACAGACAGACAGACAGACAGACAGAGAGACAGACAGACAGACAAACAGACAGACCGACAGACAAACAGACAGACAGACACGTCAAACTTATAACACCCCGTCGTTTTTGCGTCGGGGGTTAAAAAAGCGTACCTCTGAAATGTATGGGCCTTTTAGGCTTAAAACTAGATGGCGCTGTTGGCAGCCTGGAAGTGGCCAAAATCATATTTTCCCCAAATATTTTTGAATGTTTTTATTTTTTATAAGAACAAATGACATATTTCTTTATTTTAAAATCAAGATTTATTTATTTATGTGCAGTTACTATAATATGATATTATTTTCTTAGGTGGCGCTTAAAAATCGAGGTACGATTCTTAGTATGAACAAGTAAGTACAAAGAATCCTATATAAATAATCCTTGCTAAAAGCAAGGTAGGATCAAAATAGTACAAACAAACGTTGGGTGAGAGAATAACACGCCGCCACTCACTCTTTGTCCGTACCGAGATATAAATGGTACGGGTAGGCCCAGGCCACAATCAATTTGTCTCTGGTGACAATGAGCCGTTGCATATTATGCCGTAGCGAAACAGCGTAGAGTTGTTTATGAGTCGTTATGTTTTTATGGACAGTGTGGTGGGTGCTGAATTAGTGTAGGTGGGAATAGTATTTTTTTTATTGGTTGTTTACAAATGTTTACATATAAGGTCTGATTCGTAACGAATTAGACAAATTCGAAACTATGTTAAAGGTACCGAAGCCGGCCTAATCAAAATTTGTTTTTCTACAACGTGTTAAAAATGTATTCAAAAATTATTATTTATTAGTAAATTCATCATTCTCCGTTTCTCCTTGCTCATGTGGTATGTTTTGTTGTATGCCATCATACATCCGACAGTGTTTTTTGACACATTTTTTTTAGTCCTATATACGCGGTCCTAAGCCGGGCGCCTTCGGCGCCCTCTAACTTAAAGAGTACTAGACTACCATTTTTTTTAAATATTTTGGTTACTCATCGTGGGTGTCATTTCAATGAACGAATTTCTTGGACACTGTGCATCCTATACCGGTTAATGGGTCAATACTGTGGGATTTCGTTAAATCAAGTCTTTCGTCCCGATTTCGAGAGCACTGATGGCTTTGCAAGGGGCTGGCTTCATAAATATCGTGGATCTATTATAGATATCATCCACGATATTTATGATATCTAGCTATTGCCAGAATAAAGTGGAAAGATCGTATTATTAAATAAAATCTGCTAACAGATTCTTTCAGCAATTTTTTCTGTAGATTTGTCTATCGAAAAGTAACCAATGCCAGATGACTAATACCGCATCAACTTAATTCCTGGTAAAGTAGATATTTGGAGACACGTCTACATTTTCATTGTTTCACAGGAATCGTAAAGAAATTGTCTTTCAGATATGGCTATAATCTTGGTTGCCAGGTAGTGTTGAAAATTATTTACATGCAAGTTTCGTCAACAGAAATCAAAATTTTGACAGCAGTTTGTCGCCGAATTATTTTCAGCGTTCACTTTGATTTTATTTATCTAGTTAAGTAGTTGAGAATTGCTTTTAAACATGATTTTAACATAATAATTTTGTGATTCTGGCAATTTGAAAGGTGGAATGTATATATAAAGTAAGCTAGAAATTATCCAAGAATAAGCACTCTGAATTTGGCAAATTCGTTACGAATCAGTCCTTAATGTATGTACACATACACGTTCTATAGAACCTAGTATATGAGCTGGTAAGTTTTATTGGAAGTGGTAAACAAATGCTTCTTGCAAGGACGATATAATATGGGACAGACAAAGCCCATACAAAAAAGCGTACCCCTGAAATGTATGGGCCTTTTAGGCTTCAAACTAGATGGCGCTGTTTCGCAACTTGGAAGTGGCCAAAATCATATTTTCCCCAAATATTTTTTGCGTGATTTTGTTGCTTCTTTATTTTAATATCATGATATCACGTCAATACACATTTTGAAAAAAATAAATTGTAGGCATCATCATCAGTGTAGTTATGGTAGTATTTAATAGGTAGCGCTAAAAAAATCAAGGTACGATTCTTAGTATGAAGATTGTAAATCCTATAGAAATTATCCTTGCTTTAAGTTATTCTATATTCATATTTCTAATGCAAAATTATGGGAATCGACTGGACAAAACCCTATAGCCAAAGAGATACTTCTGCGGAAATGGCGCTGGATAGGACATGTCTTACGAAGGCCAAACAACCACCTGTCCAAGCAAGGGTTGACTTGGAATATTCCCGGATCAAGGGGGAGAGGTCGCCCGCGAACTATTTACCTGGAGGCACACGACACGATGGAAAAGGAGGCTGGCTCAGTGAGCCGCATGCCGCATCGGACCGGGAACAGTGGAAGTCCTTCCTAAGAGTCCTATGCCCTCGATGAGAGAAAACAGGATATAATCATCATGATCATCATCATCATATTCATATTTTGCTTTACTCCTCGTAGTAACTTGGTAGAAACGCGTAAAACATATTGGATAAAGGAAACCTACTTTAAGAAAATAATTATTATCTTGTGTATTCTATTAAATTAAACAATTTTAACAAGAAGTAAATCAAGAGCAATTAATCAAGCTGTATGCAGCAGACGAAGATGGCCGCCGCTATAAATACTCAACTGTCAGCGCCCACTGTCTCCGGGATGAATGGATAATGCGACGGTACCGCGGGGTTATTTATTCCAAACGACAATACAAATTAGAACTAATGCAAACGAAACTAAATTCTACTCTCGTGAGAATAGGGATGGCGACTACATAAAAAAATGGCATTCTGTTTAGTCCGTCAGTTAGATCGTCCAAAAATACTGAACACATATTTTTCGCTTTTTCTAATTAATGAAATCATACAAAGATACAGAGCATCAAAGTTCCGGAGTGGGAGCTTGTGACGTCACTTCTAAGTCAAAATTGTACCTAGGCGTGACGTCACGCGAAACTTCAACGCACTGTACCGTCGTCATTTTTCGTTTACGAGAACAAAAAGAAAATACGTGTCTAAAATTATATAATAATCTAACTGACGGACTAATTAGTTTTTTTTAGTCGTCTCGCCTAACTATACGGACTACGATTTGTATTGTGAATTCTGCAGGGCTACCACTTGATTTGCGCGGCAGTGTTTCGTCCTGATCACAAGCCTATTCCAGTGGTATTAACGATATAAAGACGGTTAGTAAATATATGTCGTGGGAAATGAATCTCGCGCCAATTATGTGCTAGTCCTGATACCTGCAACGTTTAAGTGAATTATCCAAAAAAAAATCTACAATTAAAATCGATATAAAACTATTATAAAATATGTCAAAAAACTGGGTCAACTTTCTTGAAAATCTATTAACAGAAAATAACAAAAGGCCTATAACATTTTATTTATTACTACACAATAAAGACTAATGGTCCCCAATACATAGCGATCATAATAAATCAAAAGTATCATTAATTATAACTATATGACTTGGTGTGTGTAGTCTGTGTATAGGTTCTAAGGACAGTGATAAATTGGTGTCTCTTAGATTCTTTAGGCAATATTTCGCCTTTTACGAAAGTAATTATCAGGAAGCTCCTAGACGTTGTCAAAGGTTAGGTTGGCCTTAGCATTTAATTCAGACAAACATTGTGATTGGTCATAGATTAAACATAAGAAGATCATACCATCTATCCCATTAAGTACATTAAAATGCGACCGCCTAAGAATGCGCATGCACTACACCACACATAGATGGCGCCACAAAAAAAATGTCTTGTAGCTTTCGATTATACTTGTATGGCGTTAAGTGTCACTTTTGGCATAGATTTATGGCTCGACAGTGACACTTAAAGCCAATCTACAAATAATCGATGGCAACAAGGTATTTTTTGTGGCATCATCTATGCGCGGTGTAGTGTATGCGCGTCCTTAGGCGGTCGCATTTTAATGTGTGGGATGGTATGATCTTCTGATACAGCTTAAATTTTTCCCTTTTCCTTTAATATAAAAACTTGAAGTATCATTAGCGTACGTTTCCGCTTGTTTAAATTAGTGTAGCGATTTAAAAGTCAAAATAAAATTGATAATAAACTTTTACTGCACGTTCATGCTCTAAAATCACTTAAAATATTTTTAAATATCAATGTGTTTCAGTACCTAAAATCTATCAACGAATGCTTTTCAAAGCGCGAATTTATACCTAAGCCTTGCAAAGCCAAGGACATACAGAATAAACGCGTAATGAAACATAACCCGTTATATCTGAGGTAGTCTTTTTTAATAATTTTTAAGAAAAAAAAACCGCCGCCTTTGGGGTTCTGGTGAAAGCTACTTGCGAATGTTGGATTATGTAGAAATGTGTAGGTATTTTTTAACCCCCGACGCAAAAACGACGGGGTGTTATAAGTTTGACGTGTCTGTCTGTCTGTCCGTCTGTCTGTTTGTCTGTGTGTGTGTCTGTCTGTGGCATTGTAGCTCCCGAACGGATGAACCGATTTCGATTTAGTTTTTTTTATTTGAAAGCTGTGTTAGTCGGGAGTGTTCTTAGCCATGTTACATGAAAATCGGTCCACTAGGTCGCGGTCGGAGGTTTTTCAAAATTTTAATTTTGTGGTTAGGTTATTTAAACTGCTTTTAATGCTTTAATTACTTGATGGCAACAAAAATCAATATACGTATACCGTTAAGGTTTGAGGAGTTTCCTCAATTCCTCATGAATCCGATTATAAGAAATCGAAGCTTGACAAAATTTGACTTGAAAACTCAATATGCTTAACAAACATAACTAAATAAATGTTACTGTTCTGAACATGCTGTTCTTATAAAAATACCAAAGTTACTATAAGTGTGCCGTTAAGATTTGAGGAGTTCGGTTCTGACCATCATCAGCAGTTCCACTGCACCAAATGTCACTGTTCTAAACGTAAGTGCATGCTGTTCTTATAAAAATACCAAAGTCACTATAAGCGTGCCGTTCAGATTTGAGGAGTTCCGTTCTGACCATCATCAGGAGTTCCACTGCACCAAATGTCACTGTTCTGGACGTAAGGGCATGTTGTTCTTATTAAAATACCAAAATCACTATAAGCGTGCCGTTCAGATTTGAGGAGTTCCGTTCTGACCATCATCAGCAGTTCCACTGCACCAAATGTCACTGTTCCGTGCGTAAATGCATGCTTTTCCTTTAAAAACACAAAAATCACCATATGTGGTCAAGAGTAAGCCCATTTATAAAAAAAAAAAAAAAAGTATACCTTTCAGCTTTGAGAAGTTCCCTCGATTTCTTCAGGATCCCATCATCAGTACTGGGTTCTGAGAATAATGAGACCAATCTGTATGCATATACATTCAATCAAAAAAATTTTTTCAAAATCGGTCCAGTAACGACGGAGATATCGAGGAACAAACATTAAAAAAAAACAGACGAATTGAGAACCACCTTCCTTTGAGAGATTTGAGGCGGCGGTTAAAAATAAAACTATATTAACACTTTCGAAACCGGGCTCTACGCGGCGCTACGACATTTTCGCTACATACGGGGAAACCCATGTAATCGGCTACGCTTCTACGAGCGGTGTACCCGACAGTCGGGTTCTTGGTAGCGAAAGTGTTAAAGCAAAATATGTTTACAGTTTCTCATTAAAATTCGTCAACCTACAGAATAAAATAATATTATATAAAAAAAGGACGCTTCCTATAATCGATGTATGACAGCAATTCAGAGTCGAATCATGTTGTCCCATTCTAGTTCATGGCACTTTCCCTATTGGTTATTTAGGGTTCTCAAAAATCAAGTAATTATCTATGGCAGCGCCCCCAAATAAAAGTCAAGTCGTACCAACTTGAATAGGGGAAGGTTGCGATCATTGGACCGCCGCCTAGATAGGACCACTTAAATATTTCAAAATCTAATCGTGCTAAACGGAGTCCACTAAGGTACAGTCACCTGCAGAGAAAAGTAGATCCCCCTGCATACAAATTGTATGCAAGGGGGTCTACTTTTCTCTGCAGCTGACTGTACAAGGTGTACTTGGGCCTCACCTTGGGCCTCCCCGTAACTTCAGTCGCGCCTCGCTTCCCGGAAAAGAGTGACGCCTCCAAGTGTGTTTCGAGTGCTGTTGAAGTTAAATTAGGCGAAGAAATAAAATCAGTACATTTGCAATTGAATTATACGTCAACACACAAATTTTGTGTGTTGACGTATAATGCTTAAACATTTATAACAACAGTTTCCAGCCATTTGTTTTCTCTATTTTGTAATCTTTTTATTTGTGATAATGATACCTAGTTGCTATCAATGGACCACCTGTAGGTTCTATCATCGGATCGGTCCAATTATGGAAACTGTTTTTTAATGCGTGCAAATTGACAATATGTAAGAAAAAACTAGTACATATTAAAAGAATATATATATTTTTTAATTGTAAAATTTGAATCAAAAAATATTTCGTTTAAAATTCTAAATTTCCTAAGTCCATTGATGGCCATTTTGAGGTCCAATGAAGGCGACTCTTGTCTAAAGAAGGCAACAGTCTATGAAAAACTTTTCACGAGTTTTCTCTAAATTTATTATACTTTTTTTTTTATCGCGGAGAAGATAATTCGTAAATGCATATCAAGAATTAAAACTTATCAAACTAGTTTTATTTTTTGACTTAAAATCTATAAATTGTAGAGCAACAAAGTTAAGTCGTCCAATGATCGCAACTTTCTCCTAATTCCTACGTAGCGATGCGTGCGGAATCTCGTAGCATTAAACATCTACGTTGTAGAGGCTCTACGAAACAAGATAGTGGAACACTCAGCGTTAATACTAGAGGATGTGTTTGACTCCCAAGAACGTTCATTTAAAATAAATCCTCAGGCTGCAAGTAGCTACTTAGTTAATTAAGACACCACAGGAGCGAAAATGCTAAAATGGAAAGGAGCCCCCTTTCAATTTGAGAATTTTAGTTAAATATACTAGTGTTATTAACTACATTTGTCGAAAAAATTGTTCGTTCAGAACAACTCAGCTAAAATATATTGTGGAAATATATTTAAAATCGAGGTTCCGCTCTCGACTGTTTCCTCCTTCAAAACTTAATCAATTGTAACAGAATTTGAGAATCTAAATACCAATAAAATATTCTGTGTCGGACCGTTTAGTTTTTTTTGGCTAATAGTTACCAATTTTGAATATTTACCAGACCTTTTTTGAGCCATAATCAATAAAGCCCTAGCGCTACGGGCTGTAGCGTCTTTAAAAATAATAATATCAAAAAAATCAAAGCGGTCCGACACAGAATAGTACATTACAATACAAGTGCGTAAAAAAGGAAGTTCGAAACGAGTGGCGATAAATTAAAACACGACCGAAGGGAGTGTTTTAAATCGACACTAGTTACGAATTTCCATTTCGCACGATTACGACGATTTTCAGTACAGAACCGCCTCCGAAGTTTCGACCTGGCATATAATGAACCACTTCTCGCACTAGTGCGTAAAAAAAACACCATCTGTACTGAAAAAAATAATAATGAAATAAAATGAAATGAAATTTATTTGATAATTTGACAGTTATAATTATTTATATTTATTTATATTTATCATATTATCAAAGTGTCAACGGCAATTTAAAGAATTCATCGTAATCGTAAAACAATTCTGGCAACAGCCACTTTTTAAATCTGGCTTTAAAAATTTTAAAATCTCTTATATTGTCAGGCAAGCGGTTATACACGGCGGGTCCTAGGTGGTAATAAATATATCTTTCTGACTTAGCAAGTCTGTGCGTAATAATAATCTGTGTTGAAAAATCTGGCTCTGTCTTCCAAAAAATCAGGGAGGAAATAGTCGGGAGCGTTTGTATGGAGAATTGGCCCCTCCTGTATCGTCTTAAAATACGTCAATATTAAACTAGCAAACGTTAATGAAAAAGAGACAAAGAAAGCAGCGAATGTCTAACAATTCCACGCATTTCCTTATTTATCCATTTACTGTCGTATCTTAAATGAAATTAAAAAAGAAATGCTTTGTTTAACAATGACAATAAACTGCTTTCTGCCTTCTTTTAATAATCTGGTAGCAATAAGTACAGCTGTAAACTCTCCAAATAAAAGGCCTGATATAAATAAAGTCGCCTTTAGCAGTCTTGGAGGAAAACAAAAGATACCTATTTAATTAATATAACAATTTTATTAAATTATTTTTTAATTATAAATACCTACACTAAGCTGGGACTGAGTAGCAATAGAACAAAAATAAGTTTCTAGAATATTAGATCTAGGACCAATTTCAATGACATTTGATGAGTTCATATAATAAAATTAATAAAATATACTCATGTGTAACTCAAACGTCAAAACAAGCGATACGTAGTCATAGTCAACAACTAGTCAAAAGAAAATAAGGGCCATTAAGAATTTCGATGATTGCAGGAATACTTATTATGTATAAATATTGAAAGCCTCAATAGCAAACAAAGCTTTGTTTTATTAATTTTTAAATATATACAGGCTGTTTTGAGAAAACTACAGGATGTTTATTGTGAAAACAACAGGATGGATATTGAATCCATTGATATTATGATGGTTTTTCAAGCCTATCATGTTAACAGCGTCGTTTTTAAACAAAATAGTACCTATCTCATAATTCGGCATTTGTCATTTCGTGGTCGATCATTTGTTTGTTTGGCATCAAAGTTGAACAATTTTAGGGTCAAAAACTGGTTTTTGGTCATAACTTTTTTTTTTATTATTTAAGAAAGAAACAAACGGTCTTTTACAAAAATATTAGTACATAGTATTTCTAAAATCTAAACCTGGAGTTTCATTTATGTTTTAAATATAATGCAGTGCAAAACAGTGAGCAACACATTTTACCTTATAAATTTACACTAAGATAACAATAACTTTAGTGATGCTTATCCAATTCATTTACTTGTCTAAAATGAATGTGCTTTAAAGGAAATCAGTAGCATAAAGGAATATCATATAAGTCAATTATTTTTTATAACATTATCTGAAAGCACGTTTAAGGGAGACAACATTACAATTGAATATATCAATTTCTTGAAGTTTTACATTATCATTAACACTTTCGCTACCAAGAACCCGACTGTCGGGTACACCGCTCGTAGAAGCGTAGCCGATTACATGAGTTTCCCCGTATGTAGCGAAAATGTCGTAGCGCCGCGTAGAGCCCGGTTTCGAAAGTGTTAAATAGTCTACACGCGCGTCTTACAAAAACATTTCGTGCGTAACAGGTGCGGCTTTTTGATATTGAGAACAAAACTTTTTTTCTACATTGGCGCTGACGAGTTCGAGGGATTTTAATTTGAATTTGATGGAGCAGTGAGGGAACGTCTATTAAGCTATGTAAGACTTTAAATACATACACCGTGTCCAATAAGTTTGAATACAGCACAAATAGCCAATAAAACAAAATGAACAAATAGTTACTACATTATTATTATATTTTATGAATGGCACTCTTATTTACTACATTCACAACAAATGTTTTGGAATAACTCCAGCATTAACTTGTTTACCAGCCTCAAACGCTTCTCAAACGGATCACACGCGGCACGCACCGTTTTCTTCACATTTCATCCCAAATACTCTCAATAATCTTTTTGAAATGATCTAGGTTTATGATTTTATAAAAATTTAGTCTTCAAAGCATGTATGACCATACAAAGTAGTCTAATACGCCTAAACCTGGAGGCCTGGGTGGCCACTCATGTTTCGGATAAAAAACTGCCAAATTAGTCTGAAACTACGCTAGAATACTATTTGCCGAATGTGCTGGAGGTGCGTCTTGTTGGGACACATGATACTCATTCCCAAGCATCCTTTTTAACTTTAAGGCATTTTTTTCTAGAAAACCTTGGTTTTAAAGAAAAAAACGTTGATTTTAACGCTTTTATCTGTAAGTACTGAGGGTAGTTTACCTCGCTTACATACTGCATCCCACACCTGGGCCGATGGTGAGCTCTGGAACCTAGGCACATTTTTCTAGTTGCCCGGAACGTTATCTATCCTCGGTACCCATAATAGTTTATTTTGGACACGTGGCGTCTGTTTTATCACATACAGATTCTGCTTATAAAAAATAACTCGTCACCTGCGTGCCGAGCAAGTATTTTGTTGGCACTTTACCTCTTTGTTTTTCTTAGACACTTCGGAAATTTCATGAACTTTGTGCTTGTATTTTATTAAAAGGAATATACTCTTCAGTTTAAATAAGAATTTGATGGCCTGTGATCCCTATATCTTTAGAACTGAGGTAAAATGTGAGTATTCGGACTTATTGGACACGGTGTACATACGTACATGTAATTTGTTCTGTACAATAAAGTGTTTACTACTACTACTACTACTACTACTACTAAATAACATGACAGAGTCTGCACAATCGCGGCGGCTACTGAGCGTTTGGAGCTTATGATAATTAAGTGAGTCTTGGTAGCTAGTGTAAGTATGACCAGTTCGAAAATCAAGAGCTTTGATAAACTTTTTTTGTATGCGTTCTATCCTTTCAATGTGAACGGCGTGGTAAGGTTTCCAGACAGAAGAGGCAAACTCAAGATGGCTGCGAACAAAACTATTATATAGAATTTTATAGGTGAGATTATTTTTAAATTTAATTTCATAATTTAATTAGTTTAAAATTAAGTCATAATTTAATTAGTTTAAAATTAAAATCTCTCTTGAAGTTTTAGAAAAGTCAAAGGTAAATCCAAACATGTCGATTTAAAATTTAGATAAATGTGTTTTTTTAGACCATGTGTAAAAAATTCATAAAAAAATGTTTCTTTTTTTCTAAATATGGCTCTTACGAATAGAGATAAAAGATTGAAGAACCGATGGTGATGGTCTTATAATTCTATCTGTAGTGCAAATTTAGGAGTTTCAACTCAAAATTTGTCAAAAATCACCAGATGATAACCGTATGGAGCCCCTTAAGCACTTACCAAAATTAACGTTCAAAAGCCCAAAAAAATATTTTTCATATCAAAAATGTAGTCTACAACCTAACCTATCTGATATTTAAACTTGGTAAACGAGGCACCAGACATCCCGTTTTCACGTAACGCTTTTCTTGTGGCGTTCATTTCAAAACACTTGGCCACACAAGTTTCTTTATAAATATAATGAATATTCTCTTTAACACAAACCCAAAAGTAGGCGTTTGCATTAATACCACTTACTAGAGCGTACGATGAAATGTTCATCAGAAGCTGCACTTTATGCAAAAAGCGTTGCTAAGGACCAATTAATAATGACTTTATTCGTTGAAACGCAATTTTCAATCACAGGAATCGAATATATAAACAAAGTTAATGTTATATATTATAGAAGCGCTGGTAGCCTAGCCGGTAAGTACGTGCGACTTTCGTTCCGGAGGTCGCGGGTTCGAACCACGGCTCGCACCAATGAGTTTTTCGGAATTTATGTGCGAAATGTCATTTGATATTTTGCCAGTCGCTTTTCGGTGAAGGAAAACATTGTGAGGAAACCGGACTAATTCCAGTAAGGTCTAGTTTACCCTTCGGGTTGGAAGGTTAGATGGCAGTCGCTTTCGTAAAAACTAGTGCCTACGCCAAATCTTGGGATTAATTGTCAAAGCGGACCCGAGGCTCCCATGAGCCGCGGCAAATGCCGGGATAACGAAGGAGGATGATGATCATATTACTATACTGCCATAATTCAAAAATATAGAGGTAGGTTCACAAAAAAATGCAATAGCTGGATGCGCATTTTTTTATTTTTCATATGTTTTCATATAATTAAATATCTGACAGACCTATCTCTCAGATATTTAATTACGCAACGTAAAGCTTTTTATGCCGTAACCAACGATTTCTCATACAAAAGATGCGAATCGATGTAAATAGATACGTTACTTACCCTAATACAATGGCATAGCTTGATACAATGGCATGTTAAGGCCCACCGATTGTCAGATGTCAAGTCAAAATATTCTTTTTCTACTCCAGCACTTAAATCTGTCAATTAGATTATTGTCAGCGGTATCCAAATTAAGTTCATTTGAGTAACGATAAGAAAGTCTATTTGTCTTTAGGTTCATATGATAACTGCTGAGCAGTATTCATATGAATATAGGAGTTCTGTTATTTTTTTTTTAAAAGCACAACTTCCAATATCAGGTATGTTTTCATTTGCAGTAATAAGTAACTTTTAATAAATAATAAAATATTTAGGTTCATAATTTAAATCAAGATGAAAAAATAAACTGAAATGCGTTTTACATATTAGATATTGCAAAACAAAGGTAAAAATCATAAGTTTATCCAATAATGTTCCATTCCACATTTAAATATTCTTGAACGCAACCACATTTTTCGTAATTGAAAACCGGCTTATTTTCTATTTCTCTTGTCTATGGTATGTTTGACATTTGTAAACTTTTGACGGAAGTATTTGAACTATTTCGGTGTTGTGTAGTTAGTTTTAATTCGACGTTATTGTGCAAAAACTTAAGTAATTATGAGTGATTCTGGTGAACAATATACTTCCGAAGAAATCAAGGCTATGGCGCTCAAAGAAACTGACAATTTGTTACCTAAAAAGTCGATAAAGCGTACTAAAAATGTTATGAATTATGATTGTTTTGCAATGGAAATTGCAAAAATATGTTTCAATTTTCTCTGTTGTTGGCATATTTTGAAGAATTGTGCAACAAGTTCTCGCCATCAACATTACATTGTGGACAGAATATAATAGTTAAGATCCACACAAATATTCCCATTCATTATATGAAGTAGGTAAGCAACCCATTTTATTATTCTCGAATAGGTATGTATTTGGCTGTCGTAGAAAAAGTATAGTATACAATCGTAACATTATGAAGGCTATAAAAGTCTCGTACCTTACTTAGGCCACTCGGCAAGCCATCGTAGCCTAACCGCGGTACTCAACTTTTATAGCCTTCATAACGTTACCGTTATATAATATACTATTATTGAAATAGACTTAAAATAAGCACTTTCAAATCGTCTACAATGTGCAATTATTAAATGTATACCAAATCATATTATTCTAAATATTTTAAATTGTTTGTCTTTGATTGCACCGGCTCTTTTTAACCCCCGACGCAAAAACGACGGGGTGTTATAAGTTTGACGTGTCTGTCTGTCTGTCTGTTTGTCTGTCTGTGTGTGTGTGTGTCTGTCTGTAGCATCGTAGCTCCCGAACGGATGAACCAATTTAGTTTTTTTTCGTCTGAAAGCTGAGTTAGTCGGGAGTGTTCTTAGCCATGTTTCATGAAAATCGGTCTACTATGTCGCGGTCGGGGGTTTTTACAAAATTTTAATTTTGTGGTTAGGTTATTGCTTATATTAATATTCATAATATATGATAATCTGTAGGCACTTTTCTCTTTATTATTTTGTAGAACTCGTTTATTGACATAATTAAATATTTCTCGCATATTCCTAATTAGAAGCTTGAATAACTTTTAATCGGCCACGATCCATACAATTTAATCATTTTTCATTATAAAGTACCTATCATATAAATCCGCTTTAAATTAACTCATTCTTGGAATTGTTTTGCTACGTATATTCCTGAAATACGTAAATGCTGCGATATATTAAAAATTCAGTTCAACCCTCTCGCATTATCGGAAGGTACAGTCACAGAAAACGTGTAACAGAGGGTCCATACTTAACTATATGCCAGCCATGTAAAAATAACAAGATAATTCAATAACAAGCTATTCTTTGACTCAAGAAGCTTGTCATCTCACTTTAACAATTACGAGACGTTAAAACTACATGCTTAACTTATAAGATCAATCTGACATTTAACATAAATTCAACCTGACAAATAGCATATAAATTTAACAAGTTAGCGCTTAACGTAGAACCAACACGGTAAGTAGCTTGTTAAATCTACAAGTTACACTTAATGTAGAAACAACATGATACAGTATCATGTAGAAACAACATGATAAGTAGCTTACAGAAACTACAAGTTAGAAATTTCACGTTGAAATAAAATGACAAGTAACTTGTAGAGTCTACTAGTTTAACTAAATCCAACTTGTTGTTTGAACCAAAGAGCACGTAGGCGCTATTTTAACAAAAAAAACTTGTTGAAATAACATGAAAACTGGTTGTTTTTTTTTACACGACTGCCCCAAAAAAAGAGTGTATTGTTTTCAGCGTTCATGTTTGTATGTATGTATGTGAGTTTCTTTGTTCCACCATAACTTCTGAATGCCTTAACCGATTTAAATGAATGATTATTTTATAAATTCTCTCAGTGTGCCTGGCTCGCTGCTGGTGGTACCCTAAGTTTAGGTGTTTTATATTATTGTGTATTATAATTAACTGCACTAGCTTCTTGTACATGTTCTGTGCAGATTCGTAGGAATCTGCGATGAACGCACCACAGCCTCGGATATTGAATGAAATTCCACCCAAATAGCGCGATATCGTGCTATGCATTATTTACTGGTGGCTAACACACTGGATAAAGGGAATTATTACAAATATGTAAATGCAAAAATAATTTACCCAGAACCTGCATTGAACGCATCACGGTTCGAGCGATGGCTAATGAAATTCCACTCAAATTGAACGATTCCGCTAATGCATTTACGGACGGCGTACAGCATGCGAGAAGGCATATCGCAGCGTACCGCCAATGCCCTGCGCTTTCTGCGTCCTCCTGAAAAGTCCTAAAACGTGTCAACCTCTCAAGAGCGTACCAGAAAAACTTTCAAAGAAACTATTTTGAAATGAGAAGCGTTTTTTGTGCGTCTAAAAGATTTTTTTATTTGCATAGACTACGGCCTAATTCTTCAGCCGAGCTGACATTCTTTAAGTCTTCTTATCAACTTCACAATGCATAGTGAATTTTAATTATTTTCAATTAGATCAAGTTCCACGTGCCACGTACTTTAGAGTAGTTGTTCAAGAACGCCGGCAAATTGCGCCGGCCGGCAGGCCGGGAATTTATTCATATCAAAATAGGATACGGATGAACCTGTATACCGATATTTTTTTTATCCCACGTCGGTGGCAAACAGGTATACGGTCCGTCTGCAGTTAACAAAACACTTGATATCGGTATACAAGTATTTTGATATTAGGATTTTTCCTATAGATTACACACACATTATTTGCGACATATTGCCTTTATATTAATGAAAAATTCCACCACGAAACAAAGAACACAAATACGCAGTGAAAGGCAAAAAAACACAGTAAATTTGTTAATTCAAGAATTTATAAAATTATCAATTTCTCTCCAAAGCGCTTTTCTTTATCCTTTTTCAACTTTCTTCTGATCAACCCACATTTTTAAAATTCGAATTACCCACCGTAGAGAAAAGTCTCTCGAAAGTTTAAGTTGTACAGTCAACTACAAAGAGATGTATCCATGTTAGTCTTACAAAATGAAGTAAATTTTAATTTGCATTAATGAATTACCCCCGGTTCGTGACATTTCTAGTACCAATGAAACCTTACATTATCATCGACTCGTTTAATATGCAACAATGATATTGTATCCCACTACGTTTCCTCTTAATTTACACTTGCAAATCTCTTTTATTACCTCTCTCTGTGTATTGACAAATGAAGGTAACGCCCTAATGTTACAAAGAAATGTAGCCAATATCTTAAATTCAGAACACAATCCAAACAAAAGATTAAAAAAAAACAAAAATGTCTTCTTTACGCATTGAATTACTATGTACTAACGTACTAGAAATGACAACCCAAACAAATTCTATGCGCCGGCCGGCAGCGCGGGGCGCATGCATGGGGAGGTAACGTGTCATAGAGTATGACTTGACCAATGACCACCTAGACGCGACACTTTTAGTGAAGACCTTTGTTTTATACTTTTTGTAAAATACTAAGTAGTTTAATTTTAGCACTATAATATATTGTGTTATTTTTAAGTACTACTGAGTGAAATAAAAATACATTATTGAATTTTTTCATATACTTACTTTAATTGCCCTTGAATAAAATCATAATTATTGTATGAAACTATCGATTAAAACTCGTGTTAGCACTGTGTAATATTCATAACTATAACGTGAAATAAACATTTCTCTTTTATATATTGAAAAGAGAATATAATCAGAATTATTGTACTTTATTACCTACATGTCACGTCTGCGCGATTAATCTACGATTTCGTTCGACAAAATAGCGGCGATAGCTTCGCGTTTGAGAAGCGCCTCCCTTCATTAAAATAACAGTACAGGAAGTAGCTAAATTTTCTTTTCATGGAAAACCGCAGCAAAATAAACACTACTCATAATGTGTTGTTTTTGCCGTTGAGTCAGGTTGCCGAAGCTCAATGAGGATAAGGAGTGTTAGGATCGACAAAGCCCATATAGAATCCTCCAACACATAATCTGAAATCCATTTTTTTTATATTATTGTTATCTATGAGGAATTTTGCCGAAATGCCTACTTGTTCATTACGAAATTACATACATAAACTTCATTATCCGCTCCGCTATTAAAGGGTTGAAAGAAAATGTAATATGATATTTCAGTGACAGGTCGCTAGCATCACAATAATAGGCTACTTGACCCTTTTTCAAAGTATGTCTTATATTATTAATTACTGTCTAATTAAACGAAAAAAAAATAGAACCATATTTTATTACGACTTAAAAACCCGCAAAAAATAATTTAAAGTTTCCTTTTATGTGATCAGGCAAAAACAACATCAGCCATATTAATCTATAGAATATCTATGACATGACGTAAGTCGATTTAGAAAAAATATTTGACTTTGTCACAGCCGAGCAACGACTATGAATTTTAATACAATAGAGGTTGCTTGAGTTGCTTCTATGGAGATTAGATTAGTACCTCTAATTTCCATAGTTGATTTGAATTATGTGACGTCATTCCATTGGCCAACACCGTTTTTGGAGTCCATAATAAAAAAAAAACATACACACATCTTTAATTAAAAATACGCAGTCATCACGCACTTTTCATCCCCGCAAGCTATAAATTTAATATTGATTTCTTAAGTCAAATACTACAGAAAACAATAACTTGATGTGCTGAACTCGATACGAGTCTGGTAGCCTATTGTACCCACATCCCACAGTCGATTTCTACGACACCCGCAGCGAAAAAGGGGGAGGTGAAATTCTTAACCCATCACCACGTAGGAAATTATTTATTTTGTATTCAAATGTGACTGGGAGGACAAAAAGTAAATTATTTGAAAAGGGTTTTGAGATTAAATAGGTTTTTTATTAAAATGCCCACACAGAAAACTCTAACCTTGCATCCATTACACTGTTCCTAAATTATCTCTCTTATCCGCATTTCATTATGAATACAAAACGAGTTAAGTGTTATACATATTTAATGCTCATATCAGTGGCCGTAGATTACTCACCTGTTAGATGGAGCTTTAAAATATTATCCGTTCTTTATTTTTTACGTGCACAACTGGTGCTGGCCTCATTTTGTCGGCAATCCCATATTAAATTGTATGGTGTTAAATTAGTTCCAGCACCCACTGGTAGCATTAATGTTGTACATACCATGCCTATAAGATGACATGTATTTATGACAAACCAACGCCACTCTGTCACGCTCGTTGCCAATACCATACCGTACGTCAAACATATTATAACATAAACACGTTTAATTATGATTTTAAGACTTGCTCTTTCTTAAGTAACATAAGGGTAGGTAGCCAAATGCACAAACGCTGACGATAATATCGATATCGTAGCGTAGCTATCTCTATGGCGCGACAGATGCAGACTGTGTCTATAGGCGTCCAGCATCAACGATTGTCATTCGCAGGGCTCGGATACCGCTTAAATTTTCAAACCGTTATCATGTAAAAACTTTTTACAAAACCTCAATTACTATGAGACTGAGTTACTATTTGAATGAGCATGTTAAATATGTTTCACTAATTATTCATAAATATTAAACTACATATTACTTCCTGAAAACGTAAAGGCGCTGTAATTAAATTTTATTTAATGTTAATTATAACAATTACCACATGTTTGAACTAAGTAAACTTAAGTTTACTAAACTTCTAAACTGATGTGTCTATTAGATACAAGTAGAACATAAAATTCACTATGTTCCGAGGTGGGCGTAAATAGCTGCGACACAGTTTATACTAATGCAGCTGATTACGAACAATTTTGTTACTAAATATAATATGTTACGTTCAATAAAAATCTTTAATCTTTAAAAAAAATCTTTATTGTACTTGCGGCAAAACCTTTAAATTTCGTTTACGCTTGAAAAACTGCTATTTTTAAACCGGTTTTTAGGGGAACGCTTTCATAAAGGTTTCGTTCGTCGAAGAACAAAATAAACCGGTTTATTCCACAGCATGGATAGGTAATACTATTATAACCAAATAAAAAAGTCGCTGCGTGAACGTAGGTATTTAAGCGGGGCCGGTGCGTTTCGCCGCTCGTCGAGTAAACCGGTTTATTTCGGTTAAAATAAAGTTCTCATAACGTTCGCGTTCTTTACAAAGTTCGACGTAAAATCGAAATAAACCGGTATTAACCGGTAAAAAATAAACCGGTTCTGAGGAGGAAAAATAACCAAGGGGTTATTCGGATAGGCCGGCAGATTAAGGTCAGGGGGCCGATTTTTAAATGTCGACCATTCGATTTCGTGAACTTCGTTCAAAAATATCTCCACTACTAGCGATTTAAATTCTACTAACATAATCGAAATCGAGTGGTCATTACCACCAGATTTAAAGTCACTAGCCGTCCTTTTCCAAAAACAGCGTTTCGTCGTTATCCAGAGATTTTCGAACGGTGAATTCGTGCGTTCGAAATTCAAAAATCGGTCCCAGTTCAATTTCAGTTTGGATCAACTGTCCGCCTCTTCATGAAATCCAAATGGATCCATTATGCTGCTTCTAAAGAAAGTAGTCTACGATTATGGCATTCACCTTCATAAACGGAAAAGGTTTCTCATCTCATTCAACCGGCGCGATTTCCCTTCGCAAATAAGGTAACGTATTGCCTGTTATGCAAGATAATGGCCCAAATATGGTAAAAGGATTTGTGATATTACGAGTACCACATGATGTATTTATATAGGTATATTTGCATCTTAATTCCAAAGGAGAATGGGCATTTTGTCCCATGAACATGTGGGACATGGCTCGTTTCAAACAAGATATTTCTAATCCGTATACACTCCTCAATCTCCTCATGGGACACCGCCCCTACAAAAGTGCCCATTCTCCTTTATTTGGGCGTTTTCCAAAATAAATCTCCAATATCGAATTTCACCAGATCTGGACGTGTCTGGGCTCATTCTTCTCAGAATCACAAGCTGATTCAATCCTGACGATAAAAAGGTGTCCTATTTTTTTCCTTTTACGTCACGATTTTAGTATGAACTTACTACGTGCGTGACGTATTGGAAACTCGAGTTTTGTATGGAAGGGACACTTTTTTTATCGTCGGGATCGAATCAGCTCGTGATTCTGAGAAGAATGAGCCCAAACACGTCCAGATCTGGTGAAATTCGATATTCGAGATTTATTTTGGAAAACGCCCATTTGGGATCAAATTCGTTGGTTGCAAACGAGCGCTTTGATTGGTTATTAAACGCGAATAATTATTTATTTCAGCAAGCAGCATTGTTGCCTGAAATGTGTGTCGTTGAATGATAAATTTAGATATATTACGATTTAAGAGGCGGTAGGCTACGGTAAGCATTCCTACCCATACCCCTACCCATGGTATTGTGTTCCTGCCGGTGAGTAAGGCTGCCAGAGCTCATTGAGGGTGTACCTAGTGTGCTGGTTACGGAAGGACCTACGGAACTAATTTGTTTCCTCTATTGTCCTTTGATTCTTCGGCATCCCGAACCCTCCTTAAAGCTTGTACACTCCTTTTTGCTGTGTACCTACTTAAGACAGCAAAAGGGAGTGTACAAGTTTCGAATGGGTTGGCAATGCGCATGTGACACTCCTTGAGTTGTAGGCGTCCATAGATTACGGTGACCGCTTTCCATCAGGCGGACCGTATGCTTGTTTGCCACCGACGTAGTATTAAACAGAAAAAACATTTCTAGTCTTGTTTTGCCTCATTATCAATAAAAGCATGGTGAAACGCTTACCGCTGTGTCTTGTTTGTGGGTTTTTCAATTTAATTGTTTATGGTGTTAAATTAATTCCAACGGAAGCTACATTAATTTTGGATGTACACTCGCACTTGACTGTTTATTATTTATTTTGATATACCAACATAATATACATTTGTTAGTGCAAAATTAAAAAACAAAATTTTAGGGCCATCTGTATTCTTAACTAACCCAACCACAAAATTAAAATTTTGAAAAAAATTCCGACCGCGACATAGTGGACCGATTTTTATGAAACATGGCTAAGAACACTCACGACTAACTCAGCTTTAAAACAAAAAAAAAACTAAATCGAAATCGGTTCATCCGTCCGGGAGCTACGATGCCACAGACAGACACACACACACAGACAGACAAACAGACAGACAGACAGACATGTCAAACTTGTAACACCCCGTTGTTTTAGCGTCGGGGGTTAAAAAGCCCGAAATGGGTTTTACCAATGCCGATTGGTAAAAGTCCGAAGTGAGAAATCTTGCCGGTCGGTAAATGTCGTATCAGGGCCTTTCGGGGAAGATTCTATGAATAAGTATTATTTATCCATAGAGTCGTATTTCCCATTTTCCTCTCGAGTTATTGGTAGGAAATATTTACAAACAATTTTGCCTATATCCAAGAGGATCGAGTATTAGACAGTTACTGTCTAAGTAAAATGTGTAATCGCAGTGCATGGACTGCCATCTCTTGATTGACACAGGCTTAATACTTTTGAACCTCGGTTTTGACAATTTGGCCCATATTCTTAGCTTGATATGTGTTAAAATGACAAATATTAATATTAGTGCCATCTAGCTGAGCGTCACACAAAGGTGTAACGCCATCTTGGCCACCGTACCTTTTTCTGTATGGTACTGAGGTACGTTTTTTCTTAGACTATATCTGTCTAGATGGAGTTATCTGTCTTTGCTGCCTATATACAGGAAACGAACGTAATCCTTTGTATTGAAAATCGATCGTTTCCTATCTGTTTAACTATTTACAACATCCGAATAGTTTTCAACGACCCGAAAACATCACCGTTACCCCTCCAACCGAGCCGATAGCCCGAGATAACAACGCGCAGTTTATCACAACACAATCGCTGTTCTTTTTGTGTTTTTGCCGCAGTAAACAAAATGCCCGACGATCCATAAAACTGCATGCTTTCATGTTTTGATTAGCGAGCAGAGCGATTTAAAATAAATAAATAAATAAAATATACAAGATGGTTTGTTTTGTGGTTACCTACTCAGACAACGATATAACATAAAACACAAATACTTTTTTTAATTATTATGAACGGGCTTACTCTTGGCCACAGACTAGCCCAAGACAAAGACGTGGCCTACTATGGGCTGAGCTCGCCTAGAAGATGCCTGTTCAGTGTTCACCCTAGAAAACTACTCATAGAAAACATCCATGATGTGGCTCAGAAACCAATATATTTGCTCATCACACAAATAAATGCCCGTACCGGGATTCGAACCTAAATAGAAATATAGGATCAAATTAAATTCTGTCCTGCAGATTTCTTTAAAGCAGCCAAATTATTTACAGCACTTTTCTAGAATGCAGCAAAAGTTTCGCAGCAAAACTGTAAACATTGAGCAATTTAATCATTTTAAAACGCTTGCAACAAGTTCTGTTGGATGGCTCCGTAGCTCCATAGAGGAATAAGTAAGGGTAGAGTTGTAACGACATCAGTAAATGCGAGTTATTTATATAGGCATAGTTATAGTGACATCTAGCGATAATCACGCGTCAACTAGAGTAAATTATCAGTTCTGCTACTACATAAAAAACGGCAAATGGCATTCTGTTTAGTAAGTACGTCAGTTAGATCGTCTATTAAAAATACTGAACACATATTTTTAGCTTTTTCTAATTAACGAAAAAATACAAAGATATACCTAGAGCATCAAAGTTCCTGTGTGGGGGCTTGTGACGTCACTTAATTAAGTACCTTAAAATTGTACCTAGGCCTGACGTCACGCGAAACTTCAACGCACTGTACCGTCGTCATTTTTCGTTTACGAGAAAATAGTATTTTATGCAACAGGCGTTTAAAGGAGGTCAAAAAAGACGAGTGGCGTGGATTTCGGCTTCGCCTCAAATTGTTATTAACAGGGATGTAACGGATGTGGTTTTAACGGAACCGGAAGCGGAAGCGGAAGTTTTGAATTTAGTTTAACGGAAGCAGAAGCGGAACCGGAACCAGAAGTTATAGATGTTAAAAACGAAATGAAAAAATACCACATAGGTATAACATAAATCAAAACTACTTAAATTACCTAGAACCTTTAGGTGTTTACTGTTCAGCCTGTAATCAGCCTTTAGGCCCACTTAGGTTTTAAAATCGAAAAGAAAAGTTACCTGGTATTTTATCTTAAGTATATCATTCATTACAATCCAAAAATTGAAATCACCTTGAACTTTAAGATGTTTAGTTGTTTAGGTAATCACTAAAAATCACATAAGAATCCTTTTAAACCTTTATTATGCCGTAAAAGGTTTTAGAAACGAAAAGAAAACTTACTCGTAGGTAGTACAATACCATCCAAAACCCTAACCAGTAAACATTATATGTGTAATTGTTAGCACACAATTAATTTTTTATATTAAATGGAGTGATTATAAAAGAAGTAAACTGTATTTAATAAACAAAAGCTTAGCAGCTTTATCTCCCGGCAGTTTGCTTCTAAGGGGATCGTAGATAAGCCCTGCACCACTGAATAGTTGTTCACTCGCTACTAACTATAGGTGGACAGGACAAATATTGGCGCGCAATGGAATGAAGCGATTGATGTTTAGTATCGCAGCACGTGGCAAGCGGAGAGATGAGCGAATGACAGGTATGGTATAGACCAGGCCCCGTAGCCGAATGGCATTTCTCCGACGCCAAACGAAAGCGATACGCCGCTGGCTCTGTCGCGCCAATACGCAAGCGCGATAGAGATAGATATCTACTAGCGCTTCGTTTCGTGAGCGTTTCGTGAGCGTTTGTGCCATTCGGCTAGCCACCCTGTTGGTCTTTGATGTACGCCGCTCATGTCCCACCGTCGCGCTAGGTTCCGACATCCGCTATAACTTCCGTTTGAAAAATAACAGAACCGGAACAGAAGCGGATGTGTAAAACAAAACGGAAGTTCCGCAGAAACGGAAGCAGAAGCAGAGCTCCGTTACATCCCTGGTTATTAAGACGCCACAAGTATTTTAACTATGAAATTCCCGTGGGACTCAAACATATTTAAAAATATTTTAAGCGGGTTACTCACGTGTTAAGTAGATGTAGCGTTCGACATGTTTCGATCCATTTTCGACGATCTTTCTCAAGAGTAGCGACCCCGCCTTTACATATCGAGAGCGCGACGCATATGATTTTTTTTGAGTAAGCGTCGCGCTCTCGATATGTAAAGGCGGGGTCGCTACTCTTGAGAAAGATCCTCGAAAATGGATCGAAACATGTCGAACGCTACATCGACTTAACAAGTGAGTAACCTGCTTAACCCTTAAATGCATGATTTTTTCTTTTAACGAGATATTAATATATGTGATAGATAATGGTTTTCTGACTCTGGGAAAAATAATAAAAAAAATATTTAAGATCGATTTTTATACTAAATCAATGTTAGAAGTCAAATAGGCCGAAATAATTGTTGTTGTTTTATAGTCTGACTGACGGACTAATTAGTTTTTCTTAGTCGTCTCGCCTATATAGAGGCTGGACAAGTAAACCGAATTATCTTCGCATATTATCTATAAATAAATCATTCTAAATAAAGTCTCGGTTCAGGGGATCGATTTTTAAATTTCGAACGCACGAATTCGCCGTTCGAAAATCTCTGGATAATGACGAAACGCTGTTTTTGAAAAAGGACGGCTAGTCATTTTAAATATAGTGGTAGGTAATGACCACTTGATTTCAATTATGTTAGTAGAATTTAAATCGCTAGTATTGGAGATATTTTTGAATGAAGTTCACGAATCGAATGGTCGACATTCAAAAATCGGCCCCCAGAACAGCAATCATAGCATTTCATCTCGAATATTAATATTCATGCTTACTGTGTAAGCAGATTGAAGCTTCCCGAAGCTCATACAGAGTGAACGAGTCGAACTTGACAGCGTCTATTTAATTTTAACAATAAATATAGTACTAATGTACAGTCGACTACAAGAGATGTATCCACTTTTTCACCTTATTGCATTGTAATAAGGTGAAAAAATGTATACATCTCTTTGTAGTCGACTGTACAGGGTAAGGTTAACACGTTCACTGCGGAGCCGGATTTTGTGAACTCGCTCTCAGTGCGTTACAACCCATGAGAGTCCTGTATTGAGCTTTCTCTCTGTGCGGTACAAGTCAATTACAGCTTGTAAGGAGGGTTTCATATTTTACCTAAAATACCTTTACCAGATACACATTTATTAAATTTTATTGAAACAATGTTTAGTCTAATAACTAATCTACACAATACTGTCTTCGCCGAAGTTGATGACTGTTCGTTTAGATTTTATAGACGAATTAATTAACAGGTCAAAATTGACTTGTACCGCACAGCCAGAACGGGCACAGGTAAAAATGTCGATGATTTAGTAGTGATGAGGAAAATAAACGAACTAATATATCGATCCAATTCTTAATTTCTTTACCTTTAATGTAACCAGATTTTTATATACAACCAAAACTTTTAACTTTGCTCTTAACATTATTTAAAAAACGATTTTTAGAAATTTTAGTAAATATTTTGCATCAAGCAATTAAAACTTTTTACAATATATTTTTACGTAATAATATTTAGCAAAATTGTAAGCGTTTTGCGTATAAAAGCGTTATATTGTATTTAACGAATTTCATTTAAAACAATCGAAACACATTTTTTCACCACAAAATAACGTGTGGATTGATAATATGGTAACAACACTAATGCATTTTGCACTTTGCTCCAGTGCTATACAAGGTCGTGCGTAACAGGTCATTAAAGGCCCTGTTCCGCACTGAATAACAAAAGTCTAAGATTGGTGCGAACAGGACATATGTGACCTGTTTATTAATTTATATGCTGTCAAATAGAGTGTAAAATGACAAATATAAACGTATACTTGACTATATAAAAATAATAAAATATAACAATGATATGGGCTTCGCACCAGGGTAAAGTTGCGCATTTCTGTCGCCGCACCAGGGGGAAGTCCAGAACAGGGTCAGAATGACCTGTTTCGCAGTGAACGTGTTAAGGTACGTAGCCGAATGGCATAAACGCTCACGAAACGCTCACGAAACGAAACGCTCGTAGATATCTATCTCTAACGCTCTTGCGTATTGGCGCGACAGAGCCAGAGACTACCTTTCGCGGCGTTTCATTTTCGTTTCGCGTCGCAGAAATGTTATTCGGCTACGGAACCAGAGATGACAGCAGACAGCAGTTCGGGCTCGAATCCTTTCGACTATTTAGGGTTGTCAAAAATAAAGTTATTATCTTATCTGTGTTAACGCTCGCTAAGGGACGCAATGTTGGAGCAACCCAAGGAATGAGGAGGCACACTCAAAGGTTATGATAGATGGCGCCACCTTAATAGTCCATTGCACAGATAAAGAATTTCATACTTGAGAGCGAGAAGATATTTTTCTCTCTCTCACACATATGAATGACAGTGACTTGCCTAGACATTTGCACAGGCGCCGCCTGGCGGGATAAAATATATGTCAGTGTGCCTCCTCATTGCTAAGTTAATATTTGTACGAACGAAGTCCATGCGTTGACGTTAACAGAACTGAACGTACCTTAGCTTAGTCGAATTGACAACATTTCATATTTTTGAGTACTACTTATTATTGTTTGGTTTGAAAGAACTCAATACTAAAAGATACACGTATTTTTTTATTTTTCCAAAAACTACTATTTTAATGAGAAAATCCCTTTTTATTACTACTTCGAGCAGAAAGAGCGTAAGTTACAAACGTCAAGACACAGCTTCGTGACGTCACATGTGTTGTTTCATACAACTAAGAAAACGACAAAATCATTTCTAAAATAAAAGTTTTAACAGTCAGCTCAAACAGTCCGGTATGTCTGACTGTCAAGTGTCACTGTCAACCAATAGTGAATGACTACGAATCATAGACTAAGCCATGAAATTTTTAATATCTTTGCTACGAACTGTGATAAGTGTCACTGTCAAACTCAAGTGACATCCCAACTGGAAGATTTTTTTGTTATAGTGGCAGCTCTAAATCAGCTATTTGACGTCACTTCCCCTTTAAACTATTTTTAAGATTTTTTTATACTAAACATAAGGAACAAAAATTAAAAAAAATATTTATATGATCTACAAGCGTATATCTCGAAATGGTTTTCGATTTAGGGACATTAAAAATTTTGAAACGTTGTCAATTATGGATCACTGGCTCAGTGTTATTTGGCTGAAGTTACTGGACATTTAAAATTTACAATTTTTACCTGTATTTTGAAGTGAAAGCCTAGTATTTGCAGTAAAGCACATGTGCACCATTATCGACGAGACGCCGGTTTCGTCAGATCTCTATAAATCTCTTTAAGTGTCTCGTAGGTTGCTCGAACCAACCCGGCTTTTTATTCTCTCCCTGTTTATTTCACTGGGTATTACGAATGTACAGTAAATAGCGGGCTTTATGACAGGTGGAGTAGAATATTTTCTGCGAGAATAGTGGACCTATTTGATGATATTTTTTGTAACATATTTTTTTAACAACGATTAACTTGAACGAATGCTTGGACCCACCATTTTATCGGTTCAGGGGGCGTAACCGAATGGCATTTCTGCGACGCGAAGCCGAGTCCCTGCCGCTCTTTTGTAGTGGTGCGACAGAGCCAGACTGCGCTTGTGTTTCGATCGCCACAAAGCGTCAGCGATTGTCACTTCGGCTAGGCTAACGGTCCTAATACACTGCTTACTTGGTTTTACTACTTGTTGTTTATCTACTACAAATGGGTCGTATTGACTGTTTGTCAATAAACAGTGGGGAGGTCAAACGGTTGTGGCCTAAATCTGTTGCCATTAATTAAACAAGGTATTAATATTCTAACCGACGACCGGTCTGGCCTAGCGCGTAGTGACCTTGCCTGCTAAGCCGCGGTCCGGGGTTGGATTTGAATCCTGGGCATTTATTTGTGTGATGAACGCAGATATTTTTGTTCCTGTCCTGGGTCATGGATGTTTTCTATGTACTTATACAGGTGGTGTATTTTGATAGCTGCGGGTCAGTAAGGGCCGCTATGAGGTTCCGTGGTTCTACGCGAAATAGGTCTAAGGAGACCTCCCCTCGATTTCAAATTGATGAGAAATGGCAGTTATAGATTTCGGAAAAAACATACAGGGTGCGAGAAAAAGGGCATTTTTGTCAATTTTTTTTACTCCAAACGATCCCATTCCTATCCAGGATGAAAAGTCACAAGTCGCGGAAACCCATGTAATTTGTATGATTTTTTTTTTTACGTGGTGTATTTTTAATGCCAATCGTTTCCATTCCTATTCAGTATCAATACTTGCTCAGGGATCAACTCACGGCAATGCACTAAAAAACCCACAAATCATTGGATACATATTACTATGGGGTAAAATGTGGAAAACGTTTTCTTCAATTTGTGGCTCTTTAGTAGGTACATTACCGCAAGTTGAGCCCAAAGAAACAAAAGAAACAACATCAAAATGCCACTTTTGACAAAATATGAAATCGAGGGATGGTCTTCTTAGATCATTTTCGCGTAGGACTACGGAGATCTCATATTAGCTGCCATTACTGACCCGCTTTCAAAATACAGGGTTACCCTCATCTGGCAGAATAATTTTAGTCCGAAACACACTTCGCATAACATGTTTCGCAGAAACACTTTCGGTCGAATGGTAATTTTGCAGAAAACTTAGTTGGCATTATTACTATCACGCATAAGATACATTTGGCAGAATATTTTTTTATAGAACACTAGCTTTTACCCGCGGCTTCGCCCGCGTAATAAAAGTATTCATATTGAAACGTTTACAAAAAAATAAGATTTTCATTTGGATCCGTAGGTTTCTTTGTAGGTACATCTGTCCGCGATTATTTCGATTAAGGTAAAGCGGGGCAATTCTCGAGGGGGGGGCCATTGTAACTGATCTATTTGCTGTACGGTCAGCCAAGAACCTTACACTGCTTTTTGGCTGACTGTACCTTACACATATTACTATTGTTTTAAAAGAAATTCTTGCAATGATTGTAGAATTGTTACACAGCGACCACAGCGTAGGTAGTAGGTACGAATATGTATGTATTTTACCTATATAAATATTTATACTGGGGAAACTTCATACAACCCACATAGCCAGTATCTCGACGCTATGGTCGGTAGGGTAAAAAGTACTTCCTTGCATTATCGCTTACAATTTTTTCCATTTTGCTTATACTTATTGCAAATGTAAACATATAAAAGGCAAGCAAACAACGATCTTCTTACAGCACATTGAATATAATAGTTATCACGGATGCAGGATACTCGCCGATGCCTACTTACTAATCCCTTCCCGCTGAGCCACCTGCATTTTACACTGCCTAGATAGCGATTGCCGACCGGAATAATTTCCGACTCCAATCCCTATTCTTATCCCCGTCCCTATCTGTATTCTTGTCCCCGTCCCCATCCCCGTCCCGTCCCTGTCCCTCCCCTATCCCTATCCCCGTCTCCGTCCCCCCTATCCCTATCCCTATCCCTATCCCTATCGCTATCGCTGTCGCTGTCGCTGTCGCTGTCGCTGTCGCTGTCGCTGTCGCTGTCGCTGTCGCTGTCGCTGTCGCTGTCGCTGTCGCTGTCGCTGTCGCTGTCGCTGTCGCTGTCCCTATCCCTATCCCTATCCCTATCCCTATCCCTATCCCTATCCCTAACCCTAACCCTATCCCGTCCCCGTCCCCGTCCCCGTCCCCGTCCCCGTCCCTGTCCCTGTCCCTGTCCCTGTCCTTGCCCCTGTCAAATTATCATGCTAGGAGGTGAACTTTGAAAAATCCTTCCTATAAGGAACTTCCGTGTCAATTTGAAATCTTGAACCAGAAGTATAGATAAAAACTAAACCTACACTTATGGCTATTTTGGATATTTTAACCCCATTGCACAACAACAGGGGAGAAAATATCTTTTCCACCTCATTAGATTTTAAAATCGTTGTATTTATCGTGACCAGCGACCCGATAAACCATAAAAACGATACCCATATTGTGTTTTTGACTTTACCTCCTTTAGGGGTCAAATTTTCAAAAAACCTGAAAACATGTATTTAGTCATATGTCTTTAGGAATCCTCCTGTGAAGTTGTCCCTATCCCTGTCCCTGTCCCTGTCCCTGTCCCTGTCCCTGTCCCTGTCCCTGTCCCTGTCCCTGTCCCTGTCCCTGTCCCTGTCCCTGTCCCTGTCAAATTATCATGCTAGGAGGTGAACTTTGAAAAATCCTTTCTTAGTGCTCCTCTTATGGCTATGTTGGATATTTTAACCCTATTGCACTACAACAGGGGGTAAAATTTCTTTTCCACCTCATTAGATTTTAAAATCGTTGTATTTATCGTGCTCAGCGACCCGATAAACCATAAAAACGATACCCATATTGTGTTTTTGGCTTTACCCCCCTTGCACCCCTTTAGGGGTCAAATTTTCAAAAAACCTGAAACATGTATTTAGTCATATGTCTTTAGGAATCCTCCTGTGAAGTTTAGTATAAAATAGTCAAACTAATCTTGTTTCCCCATACAAACTTTGAACCCCCATTTGAGCCCTTTAGGAGGCGAATTTAAAAAAAATCCTTTCTTAGTGCTCCTCTACACTATATAAGGAACCTACGTGCCAAATTTGAAATCTCTAGGACCAGCGGTTTCGGCTGTGCGTTGATATGTCAGTCAGTCAGTCAATATCTTCTTTTATATATATTTTTGATATTTAAACCCCATTGCACCACAACAGGGGAGAAGGTATTTCACTTCCGCCTCGTTAGATTTTAAAAACGTTGTATTTATCGTGATCAGCGACCCGATAAACCATAAAAACGATACCCATATTGATTTTTTGACTTTATCACCTCTTTTCACCCTTTTAGGGGTTAAATTTTCAAAAAACCTGAAACACGTATTCAGTCATATGTCTTAAGGAATCTTCCTGTGAAGTTTCGAATAAAATAGTCAAACTAATCTTGTTTCCCCATACAAACTTTGAACGCCCATTTGACCCCCTTAGGAGGTGAATTTTGGAAAATTCTTTCTTAGTGCTCCTCTACCCTACATAAGGAACCTACGTGCCAAATTTGAAATCTCTAGGACCAGTGGTTTCGGCTGTGCGTTGATATGTCAGTCAGTCAGTCAATATCTTCTTTTATATATATTTTTGATATTTAAACCCCATTGCACCACAACAGGGGAGAAGGTATTTCACTTCCGCCTCGTTAGATTTTAAAAACTTTGTATTTATCGTGATCAGCGACCCGATAAACCATAAAAACGATACCCATATTGATTTTTTGACTTTATCACCCCCTTTTCACCCTTTTAGGGGTTAAATTTTCAAAAAACCTGAAACACGTATTCAGTCATATGTCTTAAGGAATCTTCCTGTGAAGTTTCGAATAAAATAGTCAAACTAATCTTGTTTCCCCATACAAACTTTGAACCCCCATTTGACCCCCTTAAGAGGTGAATTTTGGAAAATCCTTTCTTAGTGCTCCTCTACACTACATAAGGAACCTACGTGCCAAATTTGAAATCTCTAGGACCAGCGGTTTCGGCTGTGCGTTGATATGTCAGTCAGTCAGTCAGTCAGTCAGTCAGTCAGTCAGTCAGTCAGTCAGTCAGCTTCTTCTTTTATATATTTAGATTACACTGGTCGATTTTGGTTTAGCATAATTGTATGTACCATAATAATCTTATAGCATAATATTACATTAGCATAATTATTACTCGCTATCAGAAAAGAAAAACTGCCCCAGAGTCACCATTAGGTACGACGACGAGCGAAGCGAGGAGGAGTGTTAGGTATCTTGCATCCCCAACACATCCAACTCGCTATCAAATAGCAAATTACAACTAAATGCTGCCTAAATATTATGCACAAATATTATCTGCAAATGTATTGTTCGACTAGAAGACTATTATGCTCATCAACATTATGACAACAGACGATTCGGTATTATAAAAATCTGCGAAATGATTTGTGCCAAAGCATATTCTGCGTAAGGTGTTTCTACCAAACTTGACTTCTGCCAATAACTATTATACGAATCAAATATATGCGTAAAAAGTTTCTGCCAGATAATAGTGAACCCAAAATACACCCTGTATAAGTAATATTTGTGTATCTGTATTATATAATATATCCAGACCCACAACACAAGCTTTTTGAGCTTACTCAGTCAGTCTATGTAAGAATGTTCTATGATGTTTATTTAGTCAATAGATCTAACCAAAAATAATGTTTTTGATAGCAATCCGTACCTATCGGTACCGCTGTAAAAAATATTTTCATTCAAAATTATTGTTCGAATTCCTTCATACGACCATCATAATACACCGGTTATATTTCATGCAGCGGAATATACCTAATGTTCCACATTTCCATATACCTACTTACTATATCTGTCACGCTTAGGCAAACACGGCAACGCCGTCGGCCTCGGGCCGTACCGCTATGTCAATAATATTGACAGTAAATTGACATGGAGAAAAATAATTCGACAATTTGCCTGTCCATGGAACGTAAACGATGCTCATTTACAGCGTGTGCGAGAACTCACATACGAGTTCAGTACATTGCGATATTTTATTGGAGTGCTGAAAGTATCTAACCTCAACAGTCCGCAATGTAACATTAAATCGTATGCAAGTTCACATGCCGTCTAAAACAGCCTTTATTTTGGGGCCTGGCCGATCAAGGTGTTATTTATTTATTTACAGACTGAAAATGTTTCGTAAAAATATTACATATTAAGGATAATTTATTATATAAATATTTCAATATTGCAGGTTTGTTTTAGTACTGATTTTTTTTTTTTAAATACACTAGTTTCTTCTTTCACATCGACAAACAGTGTGTTAAGTGAGAGTTTTAAATCATAAATAAATAAATATTATAGGACATTCTTACGGTGTTCTGCTTTTTCGCAGAAATATGTTTGGCCGAATTTCATTTGCCAAACAACGTTTGGCCGAAGTTTTATTTTGACAACTAACGTTTAGCAACTTATTGTATGCCAACTTTTCATTTGGCAGAATTATTGATAAGCAGATTATTATAATCCAACTAAACATTTGGCAATAACTAAATAATAAAATAAAACTACTAAACTAATAATATACATGTGGTGGTAGATGGCGCTGCCGTCACGTAAACATACACTCCACATATTTAATTACATTAAAAAGAGTAAAGTCGATGAAATGGACTGGAAAGTGTTTTCATACAAAGAAGATAGAACAATTATCAAGTACAAGTGTTATCTATTAGTGAAAATTCGAATATTCGACGCAAAAAGGATGTCAAAATATGAACGTACCAAATAACAAATGGTGTAAACAGAATTAAGAAAAGGACTCTGTCGTTAACAGAAATAAACAACTACGGCCAATTAGTGTATTTTTAAGTGACGCGGCACTAAAGAACCAAGTGATTGAAGAATTCAAGTTTACGTATTTTCGGGTGCTTGTTTGTTTTCTCGGTCGTTGAAATGAGGGTGAACTTAGTTTGACCTACCTACAATCATTCCTAAATAAACACCGTAAACAGGCTCTAGGAACAGTGAAATTCGTCACCAATGGTATGTGCCGTGTAGCCCAGCGGTACTTGCTGTTGCTTTCTGTTCCGCTGTCACCGTGCATAGCCCGGGTTCGATCCTACGCGCCGGCGGCTTTTTGGTTGTTGATTTATTTTTTTTTTTTTTTTTTTTTTTTCGTGTTTTTGGGATTTTGCAAAGTACATCAAAGCACATCTCGAGGGCGGAGGCACTGCTGAGACAAGTGGTGCAGGAAGCAGTCAAGGGCAGTCACGTTAAATGTTAATTTATCGGACTTTGTGTAATTTGTATTTGTGACATTTGTGTAGATTTTAGTGATTTTTTTTTGTTATGTTAAATACTCATTAACTGGTACTTATTAATTGAGATAATTTATTAAATTTATATTTAAGAAAAATGAAATTCAATTTGACTTGCATATGATGAATTTTTATATTTATTTTACGGTTATTTTTACCTAAGGTTATAATTATATGATTGTTTCTTAATTTTTGACATAAATTATTGTTTTTTTTTTTTATTCCTTTTGACCGATGTTTTGTTTTAAATCCATTTAGTCTGCTAATTTATCGTGACTGTACGTACTGTAATTATTGTAAAGAATTATATATTTGACCGTATAGTATTAATTAATGTTATTTCGATTTAATTTTAGTGGTTGGTAGAATTGTAATCTCACTGTTTTATTCCGTACGTTTTATTGTATTCCAACTTTGCTTAAATTTTTATTGTTCTTAAATTAAATTTTTTTTTAAATATTATTATTTGATTGTTGTTACTTCATTCATTTAATTATGGTTGACTCTGATGCCTCGCCTCAGGTCCCGTTCCTGGAGTGTCCAATTTGTCGTGATCACAAGCGGTATAAGGGCCAGAAAGGCCTTAATATCCACTGTGTTCGTGCGCACAGCCCACGCATTGATCAGATTCCTGATCCGGCAATCACTTGGGATGTAATAGTTAACAGTGGCGTAAATCCAGGCACGACACCGGCCTCCGTGGCGGCACCGGCTTCGCTGGCTCAATTTCTGGCGACTCTTAAGTCCGGCATTAAGCTCACGAAGAGGATCCCTAAAGGGGCGCGCGCAGCTGCAGCGCGAAGTCTGTCGGAGTGCGTGGCTAGAGTTGTGTCACAGAACAATTTCGCGGCGTGGGAAGATCTTCTAACTTTTTCCTATAAACGTTTGCATGTACCACTGACAAAATCAAACCGTAGCCTAACCAGTATTATTAAATATAATGTGGCTCATCCGGCGTATCCCATTTCTTGGTCTGCCAGTAACGTAAGCACAATAAATCAATCCTCACATTTGCCTTCCACGAATTCGAAATACAAGTGTAAATTGATTGAAAATAAGTTATCTGATGGGGATGTGAGAGGCGCAACTAGGTTGCTTTTTTCATCTGACAGTCTGGCAACTTATTCCCCGGCCGTTATCGGTGCGCTGGAGGAGAAGCACCCAACTACGTCAGCGTCCTCTCTATCACTGAACCCGCCGAGTTCTAACCAGCCTCTACAGGTGTCGAAAGTTGCTGTGGTACAGGCGGTGCTGTCCTTTGCGGCTGGTTCAGCCGGGGGTTTGGACGGCATCACCCCCCAACATTTGAAAGATTTAACTGGTCCATTGGCGGGGGATGCGGGAGAGACTTTAATGGAGGAGCTCACTGCTTTGGTGAATTTGATGCTCTCCGGAAAAGTATGTCCTGATATTATCTCCGTTTTATACGGGGCTAACCTCATCGCGTTAAAGAAAAAGGATGGAGGCATCCGTCCAATTGCAGTGGGAAGCACATTACGGCGCATAACGTCAAAGATCTGCTGCCACGAGTTTCACTCTCGCCTCACAGACAAATTTAAACCTACACAGTTAGGTTTCGGGGTAAAAGGCGGTTGTGAGGCGGCGGTGCATGCAACTCGGTCTTTCATCGAGAGTGAGAACTTCGAAATTTTGGTTAAAATTGACGTGGCTAATGCATTCAATTCTGTCGATAGGGGTGCTCTTCTTTCTCAAATAGAGAGTGAACTTCCGGAGATCCATGGCTACCTGTGGCAGTGTTATGGTACGCCCACGAAACTCATGTTCCGGGATCACGAAATCTCCTCTTGTGTAGGATGCCAGCAAGGGGACCCGTTGGGGCCTGTCATTTTTAATTTAGCTATCCACCCAATAGTCACGCAACTTACATCTGATTTGAACATTTGGTACATGGACGACGGCACGATTGGCGGCAGAACTTCCTCAGTTCTGGCTGATTTGAAAACAATCATCGACCGATTCTCTGAGATTGGCCTTGCGGTTAACTCTGCCAAGTGTGAGGTATATATTTCGGAGTCGATTTCTGTGGACAACAGAGCGTCTTTAATCAATGACATCAATAACCTCACGCCAAATATTTCGGTACTTACTCGTGAGAATCTTGCACTTTTAGGCGCCCCGATTTGCGATGAATCGATTCCGTCAGCCATAGACTCTAAAATTGAACAGTTTAATAAATGTTTAGATCTGCTTCTAAAAATTAACCCGCACATGGCTATCTATTTACTTCGTCTTTGCCTCTTTTCCCCAAAATTTTTATACATCCTCCGTTGTTCCCCGATCTGGAAATTTCCTTCAATTACGGAGAATGTGGACCAGCTGCTGAAAGACACTGTGTGCAAAATTTTAAATATTTCAGTCACTCCTTCCAGTTGGTCACAGGCGATTCTCCCAATAAAATTCAGCGGTCTCGGTATTCGCACGACAAGTGGGTTAGCGCTCCCGGCCTTTCTGTCGTCTATCCACAGCACTCTCACCCTCATTAGCGGTATTTTGCGTATTCCTTCAACCGCTAATGTTCCGGTGGCGTGCTTGGCGGTCGCAGAATCGGCATGGGTCGCGAATCACCCCGGCGAACATTTACCGACGGAAAAAGCCAGTCAAGCTGCCTGGGATTCTGCGAGCATTAAGTTACAACACATGCAGTTGGTTCAGAGTTCGCAGAACCAGTCTGAGCGTGCCAGGCTACTAGCCGTATCGGAGCCTGAATCGGGCCATTGGCTGCATGCGTTGCCATCGCGGAACATTGGCTCTGTACTGGATCCCTCTGCGGTGCGTATTGCAGTGTGCCTTCGCCTCGGTCTTAAGATCTGTGAGCCGCACGCGTGCAGTCGCTGTGGGAGTCCCGTGGACGCTCTGGGCCGGCATGGCCTACATTGTCAACAGAGCTCAGGTCGACTCTACAGGCATGCCACGATAAATGACCTCGTAAGACGTGCTCTCTCCACCGCCGCTCTTCCCGCAACTCTGGAGCCATCGGGTCTCTCTGCCGTGGATGGCAAGAGACCCGATGGGTGCACACTCGTGCCTTGGAATTTGGGTCGCGCCTTGGCGTGGGACGCCACCTGCGTCGACACTTTGGCTCCGTCCCACTTGGAGGGCTCGGCTAGGAAACCTGGGTCTGCCGCCGACCAAGCCCAAACGATAAAGCGCCGCAAATACTCTTTCTTAGTGAACGATTATGAGTTTGCGGCGCTAGCATTGGAGACTATGGGGCCTTGGTCGTCTGACACCAAAAATTTTATTAAAAAGGTGTCGGAACGCCTTATAGGTGTCTCGGGGGACCAAAGAGCCGGTTCCTTCTTTGCTCAGAGGTTGAGTCTGGCGGTGCAAAGGGGAAACGCCGCAAGCATTCTTGGGTCTATGCCGGAGGCAGGGGATCTGAGGGAGGTTTTTTATATTTATTTATAACCTGCTTGTGTTAGTTTTAGTCTTTAGGGTTTTAAGATTTAATTTTAAGTTAATTATAAGATTAGATATATTGTTCGTAGTTGTTGCTTAAATGTAATTTGTATTTTTATCATGAAATAAGTTCTAAATAATATACTAAACTAATTTGGTATAAGACTAAAAGTAGTTCTAATATCTATTCACTGATATCTATACTCATACATTTTAACTTGCCTACCTGCTTGTTACTCAAGCAACTTAGTACAGAATATCTACTTCTTACTTAGTTATAATAAACATAATTATGTTAATACTTTAGTTATTCTAGCTATTGATATTAATAGTTACTCTCCTGAGGTTCAGGTTCCCACGATACAGGTTGTGCCTAGTGTGGGGGCCATCGAATATGTTTCTTCTTGATTTCTATTTCTTGAAATAAATATATTGTTATTGCTAAAACGGTTTATGTTAAGTCCCGTTTAACAATCTTATTCATTTCAGACGCCAAAGGCAGTAACTTTATGTAAGGTTAAACGCACTAAGTACGTTTTTCGTCTGAGGACGACCTTTCAGTAGGCAGTTAAACAAAGTACTTTTGAGGTTTTTATGTGAATAAAAGATTGTTTTAGATTTTTGTTTTATTGCGTTTGAGAGTAATTGCAATCATGTGGATCTGAGTGTTTCTTATTTTAATTAAGTTCTGTTATGTTGATTTTCGTTAATATTAATTAAGTAAAGAAGAGTAAGGTTGAAGTATCACTGCTCGACAGAGATCCAGTAGATTCCACTTTTAATCTTAAGTCATCCATACTAATATTACAAATGGCAAAGTGTGTGTGTGTCTGTTTGATTGTCCGTCTTTCACGGCTAAACGGAGCGACGGATTGACGTGATTTTTTAAATGGAGATGATATTCGAAATTATAACTAGACTGAAATTGTAATAATCTTAATTTAATTGCTGTTAAATAATTTTATTGATGAACGTGTAATATTTATAATATTATTAATAAAATGTCTATGTCTATGTCTATGTCTAATTGTCTATAGTTGAAAGGATGAAGAGTGACATGCTACTTTTTGTCTTTTTCTAATCCCCCATTTCCCTAAACTGGGGGTGGAAGTTTGTATGGAACATTCCGCAATTTTCGAATTTAATGCGAGCGAAGCCGCAGGCAAAAGCTAGTTCTCAATAAATGGAATAGAATAGTGCCATTAGCGTGTTGAGCACAAGTATTTTTTTTACCTTATAACCCGGCAACCTTCAAATCAAGAGTGAACAGGCATCTTCTGGGCGAGCTCACTCCATCATAGGCCACGTCTTTGCCTGTGGCTAGTTTGTGGCCAAGAGTAAGCCCATTTATAATAATGAAAAAAAAAAATTTTTTTTATTTGTTTCTTAGCTAGAAGCACATTCTATTGTATTAAAATACATAACAAGTAAAACATATCGTAAGTACCTAATTAAGTATAAATAATAATGGAAAGCTATATTTTCAATAAATACATAATTATGTTTTTTCAGCACTAATGGTTCTCAAAGTAGTACCTACCTACATTTCTTGTCACTTCGAAACTTCAAAGGGCCATATTTGTATTGAAAAACGTCGTACGATACACGTGCGAAGAGGGAATTCGTAACTCGTTTCGATTTAAAACACTCCCTTCGGTCGCGTTTTAATTTTTCCTCACTCATTCCGAATTTCCTCTATTCCGTACTTGTATCGTAATATACTATATCTACTGTCTCCCACTATCACATTCGAATTTGTTTATTATAAACATACATCGGGGTTTTCGGAGCGGGAACGTTTGACATTAGCCAAAGAGTAGGTATTTACTTAAAAACAGATCGTACTTTAGCAGGTTTCTACCGAATGAATAATTGATTGAAAAATAAATAAAGATTAATCATACATATAGGTACATATTTTATAATGGCTATTCATTATCAACCTCTTCAGTTAAGTCTATTCATTTATAAATAAGAAAATGTTTCATAGTTTCACTCACACATGGATAAATTAAAGAATAACTGACTATTATAAAATAAAATAATAAAAAAAAACGGGGTTAACTATCTTACGATTTTTTGACACATTATACTAACGACCAACTAGCGGTCAGCTGTGACAGCTGTCAACGTGACGACACATAATGATGTTTTCGTTCAGAAACGTGTGTTAGCGTGTTTAAGAAGACACCTAAGGAGAAATAAAATTAAAAAATATTGATTTCTATAAATTAATCCTGTAAATATCCTGCCTGCCTGCATAATGTCATCTGGCACAGATAAGGTTAACTGCATTGAATGCGGAAATGAATTTGTCCATAAAGAGCGGCTAGTGTTCAGACTGTAAGCACACTTTTCATCTGGAATGTACTAAAGTTGTAACAAGAGGTAGATATTTGTTAATGAATGGAAAGGCCAGAAATCAATGGAAATGCCTTAATTGTCGCGCTGAACCAGCACGCAAATTAAGAAAGCCGGTAGCTTGCGGATCAAGGAATGTACAAAAAACCCCTAAGACTTTAAGCAAAAAAGTTACAAATACTCGCAAAGTAGAGGTATCACCGGAAATAAATAAAAGTAGTTCGGATACAGAAATCTCAACGCAAAATTCATTTGACACCTTAGCATCAGATGATGAAGGTGATACATTGTCGGAAACCGGTAACCCTAATAGAAGTTGCCCAGACCTCAGGATAATGATGGAAGGGACCCTTGAGGAACATAAGAGCAAAATAAGCGATCTAGAAATTAAGTTACAATCAGCAGAAAATGAAATACAAAATCTATTAACTGAAAACAGCACACTTAAGAAGCGGATCGAAGAACATGAACTAACTATTCGGAGTCTAAAACAGATTTGCTCATCCACATCTACACCCAAAGTCAGTAAAACAAGAAGCCTTCGTAAGAGACAAGACCTCACGCCATCAAAATTAATCAACGAAAATAATAACATTGAAGATTCAGACGATACAACCTCACAATCACATAGGATGAGTTACATAGAAGATTCTAAAGATGAAGTTCTGCGGCTCATCAAATCTTTAGAAGAAAAGCTTAAAGCGCATGAAAAACAGCTCCTGTACTTTAACACTCAAGTAGAGAAGTTAGTTTTACGAACAAATCCTAACTTAGAAGCAGCAGAAGTTAAGCCCTCAGAGAAGAAACCCGTACAAGACGTGAAGAATACTTATACAGAACTAGTAAAAACGAAAGTTTCCCTGCAGCAGTCTAAGTTTTGTGTTATTAGTAATTATTCGAATTACCTCCTACAGAAGATACAACACTCCTTTCCTGGAAATACATGTCTCCATCTTACACCTGGAGCAGGTGTACGTGAACTTTTTCTTGGCCTAGAAAACAAACTTAGAGACTTTACTTTAAATGATTTCTGCATAATATATATCGGTGCTAAAGACTTTCAAAACAGTGTAAATTATCAAGAAATGGTTTACTTTATGCATGAGAGAATAAGAGCAGTTCAGCATACTAATGTCATTATTTGTTTGCCAACATTCAAAAATAACAAATACTCAAACTTATATAATAAACGAGTGGAACTGTTTAATAACCTTCTTTATAGAAACAACTTAAGGTATGGGTATTGCTATGTTTTCGATTCAAATTTGTACCTACTGCCGGATAGCTATAACTTTAGTCAACTTGGAAGTGTTAATCGTCAGGGATTTGTCAAGGTATTCGATGCATTGCTGAGTTTCTTAGAGTCCTTTATGTGCACTGATATAAGTAGATCACGTGAAGTAAATCCTTCGTTTTTTCGTACCTAAAGTATTACAAGCTACAAAAGTCACAGTCCCGTTAACATTCACATTATTTCATCAAAACATTTGCGGCCTTCTAAATAAAACAGATGTACTAGATTTATGTCTACATGAGTTTCTAGAACATAATATTGATATAGATGTGATTTGTTTATCCGAAACGTTTATAATGTCTGGAAATGAGAAAAATATATATATACAGGGGTACGAACTTGCTTCATACTACTCCCGTCCACTCAAAAAACGTGGTGGAGTAGCAATATTGTGTAAAGCCAATATTGAATTCAGAGAAATCTTATTTCTTAGTTCCATGGCATCTGAATTCAATTTTGAGTGTTGTGGTATTGAGATTCCTGAATACAAGTTAATAATTATATGTCTTTACAGGATTCCTAGGCAGGATACTGTAAAAGATTTTTTGGCTAAACTGGAGGAACTTTTACATAAATTACATAATCGTTTCTCACATAAAATAATTTTGACAGGAGACTTCAATATAAATACTCTAATTGACTCCAAAGATTCACGTGAACTGAAAAATATTGTTTTAAATTTTAATTACCATCTACATGTCACAATACCTACCAGGCAAAAAACCTGCATTGATCACATTATCAGCAACATTCCTGATGCTGTAGTAATGGTGCACGAATTAGGTCTCTCAGACCACAATACAGGCCAGACACTCAGTTTTAAAATCCAAAGTAAAGGCACGCCTCAACACCAAGAAAAATGGTTTATAATGAAGAGAGATTTCGGGCCAGATAATATCAACAAATTTCGTGATTGTCTGAAATCAATACATTGGGGAAACGTATACTCCCAATCTGATTTAAATAGCGCTTTTAATGAGTTTCATAATACTTTGTCATTTTTTTACGGACTTTGTTTCCCGCTTAATAGAACAGTAATTGGTAAAAAAATAAAAACTAGCTGGATTACAAAAGGAATAAAAAAAGCTAGCATAACAAAACGGAAATTACGTTTCCAATACTATAAAACAAAAACTCCCCAGGCAAAACTGTCGTACCTTAAATATTCCAAAATTCTTAGAGCATGTATAAATAACTCGCAAAAAAGACAAAATCAATCTTACCTAGGTAAAGCGACGAATAAATGTAAGGCTGCATGGAATCTAGTAAAAAATAAGGCGTATTGCAATTTTAAACCGAATCATTTAGACAAGATTGTAAAAGAGGACAAAGAAATTACTGAGCCTAAAGAAATAGCAGACGTCTTTAATGAGTATTATACTAACTTAACTAGTAACGAATACAACACTAAACAACATAGCCTGGGTAATATCTCGTCACATAACAAAACTATGTTCTTATATGCGTGCGATGACTATGAGGTAACTAAAACAATTAAATCATTAAATTCTACTAGTGCTGTAGGATATGATGAAATATCTACCAAGGTTGTTAAGGACTGTGCGTCATTAATTGCACCGGTCTTAAGTTTTCTGATAAATCTTTCTTTTACAAGTGGCACTTTTCCTGATAAACTTAAGATGTCTATTGTAAAGCCATTGTATAAGAAGGGTAAAAAGGAAAACTTAAATAATTACCGACCCATTACTTTGGTCCCTATTCTATCGAAAATATTTGAAAAAATTATGCATTATAGAATCACTACTTTTTGTGACAAATATGGAATAATAAATAAAGAACAAAATGGTTTTCAGAAAGGGAAAAGTACTGTACTCGCTGCATTCACTTTACTAAAAAAAATAACTGACGAAATCGATAAGAGACAACCAGTGTGTGCCATTTTCTTTGACATGAGCAAAGCTTTTGACTTTGTCTCACACCAACGTCTTCTTGAGAAATGTTATAAATATGGCATTAGGGGTAAAGCACTAGACTGGATAAGTAGTTACCTGCATAACCGCAAACAGTGTGTCCAAATTGAAAATATTGACGATGGTAATACCATAGGCTATGTTAGATCAGATATTGCAGTGAATAGTGTTGGTGTTCCACAAGGGAGTGTTCTGGGCCCTTTATTATTTCTGCTGTATATTAATGATTTACCGAACATTACAGATAACCAATGTATCCTATTTGCCGATGACATTTCCCTAGTAATAACATGTAATAATATTGATACTTATAATGATGACATAAATACTGAAGTTACGAGAGTAATTGAATGGCTAGAAGCAAATAATTTGAATGTTAACTTTGATAAAACCAATTTCGTACAATTTTGTAATAGAAAAGAAGTGCCTGAATTAAATGTCAAATATAATGATCAAACTATACACGAAACTGATGTAGTAACGTTTCTAGGTATAGTTGTAGATAAAAATTGCTCATGGAAACCCCAAATTGAAAAGAAATGCAAAAGCTTAAATAGTTTTGTTTATCCGCTCCGGCGACTTGCAACTTGTGTAAACAGGGAAACTGCTCTACTTGCATATCATGGCTATGTTGCGTCCTTGCTAAGATATGGAGTCGTACTCTGGGGAAACTGTTGTGAAATAGAACGACTCTTTATCTGTCAAAAAAAGTGCATTAAGGCGATTTGTAGGAAACCCTCAAGAACATCTTGCAGGAATCTCTTCGCTGAACTAAAACTGTTAACCTTACCATCCTTATACATTCTGGAAGTCACCAAATTTGTCAAGTCAAATCAATCCTTGTTTACGAAATTGGAAGACATATGTAGCTTTAATACGAGATATCCATTAAGACTAGTAAAACCTAAGGCGACAACGAAACTGTGTGACAGGAACAGTTACAGCATGGCAATAAAAATTTACAATCAGGTCCCTGAAGACATAAAATCCCTGCCTTATAAAGCATGTATATCAAAACTGAGTAACTGGTTGTTAGAAAAAAGATTTTATTCAATTAATGAATTTTTGACATCATAAAATAGATAGGCGCATTACTTTAAATTTATTGAATTATTTCTTGTAATTTTATTATAATCATGACATTTTAATTAAGTATGAATTGTGTGGGTAAATTATTAAATTTGAAATGTTTGTATTTTTCTTACTATTCTAATTTAAATATTATAATTAGTAACGTAGTGAAATGTATGATATGCATGTTAATTGTAAAGCTATATAGATTAATAAAATTGATACTATATGTATGTTCCTAGATTAGTTAAATCATATTTGCACGCTTTTTATAGGCAAAATAGTTGAACGAAATTGTACCTCTTGACCATCTTACTGTACACTATTTTATGCAAATAAATTACTTACTTACTTACTTACTTACCTGCGGCGCATTCGGCTACGGAGCCAGATCAGGCCCCGTAGCCTATCTATAATCTATCTCTATCGCTCTTGCGTATTGGCGCGACAGAGGCAGACTGCATTTCTGCGGCGCATTCGGCTACGGAGCCAGATCAGGCCCCGTAGCCTATCTATAATCTATCTCTATCGCTCTTGCGTATTGGCGCGACAGAGGCAGACTGCATTTCTGCGGCGCATTCGGCTACGGGGCCAGATCCAACTTTAACATACATATTAAGATATTATTGATATATAAATACAAAAGGTTAAGCCAGATCATTATCTAAACATGATAAAGTAGCTACAAGTTTTAAATTTCCAAATATTCTCTAAAAATGTCGAGAATTATCTGAACAAAACCCTTTTAAATATTTCCTCTTAATCTGTAAACGTACAGTCATTAACTCGAGCCTCTGTTGCCTTATTTGAAATTTTGATGAATAAATTGGAATACAAATTTCAGTTCGAAATTGTTTTTAATCTAGAAGCAAAAAAACTAAATAAAATCTGTCACGGATTCAATTATTTGCCACTTCCAGATTCAATTAACTTTTTCGCTTAAGAATGCAATAAATTAGCGGGGTAGGAATTATTTGTAAAGTGATTGGGCGAGATAAAAGTTTTGTGGAAGGAAGGGAAAATTGAGACTTGTGATTAGCCGGGTCCACACAGAGCGAAGCAGGCGAGGCAAGCGTGCTATGTGGACGCACCTCGGCCGAGGCAGTGGGCGCGTTTTACTCTGCCGAACAACCTTCCTCAGCCCAGGCGCGTCTATATTGGACGTTTGCCGCGTGAGCACATTGCCTCGCGGCATGCCTCCCAATGTGTGGACCCGGCTAATGTATAGTATAAACAATCATAAAATGCAAGTTTTATCTATGAACTAAAATTACTCAATTGACATATTATAATAGAAAAATATTTATATTTTTACTTCTATGTACCTATCTACGAAGATCCTAAATTTATCAAATTTATGTTCTATTAGACGTCTTCCACACACACACTGCTCTCCGTATCTTACTAATCCAGTTTTAAGTTATAAAGTATCAGTGGCACAACTCGACTCCCAACGGGTTCCCTAAAATTCTGCAGTGTCTGTAGAAGTCCATACAAAACAGATCCCAAAAACCCCTCCTGCTTTACTAATTAAAATCTTCACGCCTCGCCCCTGTAAAGTATAAAGAACTTATAAATTAGGTATTAAGTAGCTATACAATAAATGAAAGACGAATATTTTAAACATTCACACGTTCAGTGTAATACAGGGTGTTTCAATGAACGTAATACAAAACATAATAATTATGTTTTGTATTTTTCAAACTCGTCTTCCTATTGCTAAAACACTATGTTAGGTCGCGTGTTGTTAAACTAGTTAATGATCATTAGTATCATTATTTTCCATAATCCTGTTATTTTGGTCACAACATGGTTACCACATGGTCACCCTACCTAGGTTGTTAAGAGAAAATAGTTCGAACCTAGTTTTGTAGTATAAACTCACCTTTTTGTTTTATCTTGACTGACATTTTTATGAATAAAATGCATTCTGACATGTTACCTGTCACAATAATCAACACCTTGATAACTGATAAGGCCCACTTGCACTAATCACTTAACTCAGGGTCAGTGGGCTGTTATCTGTCAAATTCCATATAAAATGGTGGGTTAACCCTTGGGTTAACCCTCCATTTTCGTTGGTGCAAGTGGCCCTAAGACACCTACAACTGACGTAACGTATAGCAAGACATGCCATGACGTCACAATGAGTGACCATGCTTCGAGAATTGGATTTTTTATACCACGTCGGTGGCAAACAGGTATACGGCCCGCCTGATGGAAAGCGGTCACCGTAACCTACGGACGCCTGCAACTCAAGGGGTGTCACATGCGCGTTGCCGACCCATTAGAAACTTGTACACTCCTTTTTTGAAGAACCCCATTTATTTTGTTAGAAAATTAGCAAAATTTAATTACGTAAAATTTTAAGACCTGAATACGTGCATTATATTCTTCGTCGTTAATAGAGCCGGAATCACTTAGTTTGTATTACGTTCATTGACACACCCTGTATTTAACTTAATAACTAATCCGTATTTTTATTACGACGAGCTTTATATTCTACGAGTATTTCAAAACAAAGCTCTTCTAATATGAACAAATAGAAACACTGTGTTAAACTTATTTTTCAGTACAGATGGTCGTTTTTTTACGCACTAGTTCGAGAAGTGGTTCATTATATGCCAGATCATCCTCATCTGTACTGAAAAACGTCGTACGATACACGTGCGAAAAGGAAATTCGTAACTCGTGTCGATTTAAAACACTCCCTTCGGTCGTGTTTTAATTTATCGCCACTCGTTTCGAACTTCCTTTTTTACGCACTTGTATCGTAATGTACTATTAATCCTTATTTTAACGTTGAAAATAATTTAGTAATATTCTTTTGTAAGTAAATAAATTACCTACTTAGCGGTTCACATTAAAGCGGATTTTAATAAAAGTATTTTACTGCAAAACACACTCTTAACAGTAAAATATTTACTTCTATAATCTTGTTTTGTCATAGGCTACTAACCCTGCCTGGCAATGGTGCTATTTAGAAATGCACCAATACAAATTAAGTGTAATTAATAAACTGCGGGCGTAGCACAGTACCTAGTTTGATAAACCTTATCGCATCGCGCAGCGTCCCTATCGCACTTGCAAATAGGGCGAAAAGGAAGGCCTGCCATTATATCGTTTATCAGGCGACCATGCTTGCCTGCCATATCATACAGAAGTTAAATCGTGGAACTGCAAGCGCCGAGAAAAAACGTTAACTCGAGAAGTTCCACTTTACGCTAAATTTAACCACGAGTTTGTAAGGATTTGCAACAAATTTAAATAAAGAACGAGTTACAAAGCAGCTCCTTAAGGCAAAGTGGGGATTAGTTTTAGTTTACTTCCAGTAGGTACGCTTTCATTGTTGATATTTGTATTTAAGAGCTACAGAGAGATAAACAAGAAAAGATTTTGAGAAGAAGAGATTTTTTGAGATGAATATTCCTACATACCTATTTGGTTTAGTTTAAGATTCTATTGATACTGTGTATCCACTACTGCATGGATTTGTCCTTATTTGCAATAAAGCTTTGAGTATTGAGTATTGAGTACCACAGTCAGAAGTTTGAAATACTCGTGCGGTTCATGGTAACTTCATCCAGGCTGAAGGCGCCTTTGAAAATTCAGAATTCTGAATAATAATCTATCTACACGCGTTAATTCCGAAGTCTGAATAATAATCTATCTACACGCGTTAATTCAGAAGTCTGAATAATAATCTATCTACACGCGTTACTTCAGAAGCCTGAATAATAATCTATCTACATGCATTAATTCAGAAGTCTGAATAATAATCTATCTACACGCCTTAATTCAGAAGCCTGAATAATAATCTATCTACACGCGTTATTTCAGAAGCCTGAATAATAATCTATCTACACGCGTTAATTCAGAAGTCTGAATAATAATCTATCTACACGCGTTAATTCAGAAGTCTGAATAATAATCTATCTATACGCGATTTCGTCCCGTTTGGCTTGATGATCGTGAGCTGTAATGTAATGGCGCTTCCACACTGGGCTGTTATAAATGTTAACATGGAGTGACAGGGACAGCCGCGCCATAAAGCACCATAAAGAGTAGAGTTTTTCTATAATATTTGATGAACTGAATAGCTTAATGAATGGGGAGACTCCTATTCAAGAAGAACATGAAAAACAATCCCATAAAAAAAAACAATCAAATCAGTGCAGCATTGTAATAAAACTCGTTTGCGAGTTCCCACACCGGATAAATGAGTCTTAAATAAAGTACGAAATATTCCATATACACTCGACAAGCTTTATATTCGTTTCGTACCGTTTTATTCCAGTGATATTGTTTGTTAAACTCGACGGGATTTATTTCAATGGTGGCTCTTCAAACTCATCGATATGTAGATCGTTGCCAGTGCACATCATTTCGTTTCCGAGTGGAGATTTGACGTCCATTCAAGAGTTTGCCATGGATTAAAAAATATAGCAAAATTTTTACTTTGAATTACCTACGTATTCAAAATTTCGAAAGTTCGGTATTGTTGTTCGCTTATTTTTTGTTAAGCTTTAGGATCAATTTTTATACTTAGCATTTGATGAGTTGGCAAAAAAGCCAGTGTGTAGATCTAACATCAAATGAAGCGACCGTCAATCGTTGAGAAAATAGCTTAATACATTCATATCTGAAAGACAATATTCTCAAAGTCAATTTGCATGTGAATTTTGTCATAAAAATTAACATGTTATGATCGATGCCACTGGCACAGTATAATAAAACCGGCCAAGAGCGTGTCGGGCCACGCTCAGTGTAGGGTTCCGTAGTTTTCCGTATTTTTCTCAAAAACTAATAAACCTATTAAGTTCAAAACAATTTTCCTATAAAGTCTTTATAAAGTTCTACATTTTCGATTTTTTTAATATTTTTTAAACATATGGTTCAAAAGTTAGAGGGGGGGGGACGCGCTTTTTTTCCTTTAGGAGCGATTATTTCCGAAAATATCAATTTTATCAAAAAACAATCTTAGGAAACCCTTATTCATTTTTAAATACCTATCCAAAAATATATCACAAGTTGGGGTTAGAATGAAAAAAAATATCAGCCCCCACTTTACATGTAGGGGGGGGGTACCCTAATAAAACATTTTTTTCCATTTTTTATTTTTGCACTTTGTTGGCGTGATTGATATACATATTGGTACCAAATTTCAGCTTTCTAGTGCTAACGGTTACTGAGATTATCCGCGGACGGACGGACGGACGGACGGACGGACGGACGGACAGACAGACATGGCGAAACTATAAGGGTTCCTAGTTGACTACGGAACCCTAAAAAGTACTATCGTATGCCACTAGGCCGGCTGCCATTCAGAGGCCATGAGTTCAAGTCTCACTCAATGCAACAGTTTTCAACTTTTAATGTTATTTTGAGAATGTTCTGCAAATTGTATAAATATTGCTAGTTTACCCTTAATAACCCTAGTCCCGCGGTGTCTCACCCTCTTTCATTAATTAAACTGGGATTCTAGGCACTAATTGTCTCGGCTAAGACCTGAAACCTAGCACTAACCTCGGCCAACCTAAAACATAAACTAGACTAATTAAATTTGAGCAGACATGATTTATTTGGGCTTGAAATAAAGCTCGCGAACATTCTTCATTTGTCATCAAAGGCCTTTGTCAAGCTTCAATTACTAGGCAGGGATTTAGCACGGTTTGTTCATGTACAGCTTGATACGAACTGTAATATAATTGCGTAAAAATACATTCAGATAAGTATATGTAGATATTCGTAAACAAAGGTATTTTTGTATCCTAAGATAATTATTGATTTTCATCCTTTATCAAACGAAAAATCAAGAAATCAAAGATGGCAGGCTGTGTTAAGACCGACTATTTGGATATCACAATTTCTTTTTTTTTAACACCTTAATTGCTAAGAGTGACACTGTAACTTGATGTTTAATGTGCTCTGCCCCATCTGAGAATACAGCAGTGTTGGGCAAAACGTAATTGAATTACAAATTACAAATTGAAATTACAGAATGTAATTTCAATTATAAATGGAAATTACAGAAATGTAATTTCTAATTGAATTACGATTTTCACTAAATTACAAAATGTAATTTGCAATTCAATTACAAATTATATTTTGTGACTTTAATTGCTACTAAGTATATTTTTTGTGGGTTTGTGTTTCAATAAAATATAATATTAGGTATTAAATTAGAAACATTTAAAAAAAATTAGTTCTTTTTTGTCATATTTGTTTAAGTTTTTAGTACGTATTTTAGCTCTTACGTTTTACTTACAGCTGAGGTGCACTCAATAAAAAATATACAGACAATTTAAATTGAAAAAAATGTACCTATATACTTTTTTAAATTCCATATTAGTAATTTAAATTGTGTAGGTAATCGTAACTGTTTATTAAATAAATGTTTTAAACTACACTAATTGTTTTCCTTAACCATTCCAAGTGGGTAAATTGGGTATTTTTGTGTAAGTAATAATGAAATTTACATAACGTAATTTCCTAATTCAAATTACAAATTAATGTAATTTCAATTATAAATTACCAAGTAATTTCAATTACATTTAATTCAATTACGAACGTAATTAATTACAAGTAATTGCAATTTATATAATTTAATTAGTAATTAAATCACAAAATTATTTAATTATGCCCAACACTTTAAAAACTTTAAAACTTTATAGTTCTGACACTTTGAGACCGCCCTTAAATTATAACCATCCCTGTCCAGATAACATCCTCCCTATAACCGGTTCGGAAATCAACGCCGCTCTCAAGAGCATGAAATACCAGAAAAGCCCTGGGGATGACGGTGTTACAACCGAGGCACTTAAAACGGGAAAAACTACTTTGTTACCACATTTAACGAACTTTTTTAATTCAATTTTGACCAGTGGTAAAATCCCTCCTAAATTGTGCCACTCAAATATAGTACTTCTGCACAAGAAGGGCTGTAAGTCAGATATAAACAATTACAGGCCCATAAGTTTAACCTCTCATATTTATAAACTGTTTAGAAAGGTAATAGAAAATAGAATCACACCATTGCTGGATAACACCAACCACCCGAGCAAGCTGGATTTCGGCCTAGTTTCTCCACAACAGACCACCTCCATACATTAAATCAGTTAATAGAAAAGTCTAACGAGTTCAACGTACCTCTATATCTTGCTTTCGTAGATGATAGCAAAGCATTCGACAGCGTTAAACACTCCGCTATATTTTCCGCCATGCAGAATCAGGGTATAGATCCCAAGTATGTTGAGCTCGTTACGACAATTTATAGTAACAGTACAGCCAGCATTAAATTACACACACCTGGTCCTAGATTTACAATAGATAAAGGCGTTAAACAAGGAGATCCTCTGTCTCCTAAACTGTTCACCAGTTGCCTAGAGGAGATATTTAAAAATCTGGCGGTCTCGTGGGAGGAGTTGGGCATTGTTGTCGGTAATAAAAGGCTAACTGACCTACGTTTTGCAGACGATATTGTCCTTTTCTCCCACACGGCACCTTAACTACAACGCATGCTACAAGATCTCAGCACTGCGAGCCTTGAAGTTGGACTCACAATGAATAGAGCGAAAACCAAGTTGATGACTAACGGAGCAAAAGATGGGGTCACGGTAGATGGGCAGGATATACAATATGTCGATGAGTACATTTACTTGGGCCAGATAGCATCCTTCGAAAACAGGCAAACTCTAGAAGTCAATAGACGCATCGAAAACGCCTGGAGGAGCTTCTGGTCCATGAAAGCGCTATTGAAGTGTGACCTTCCCCTGTGTCTCAAGCGCAAACTCATTGACATGTGTATCCTGCCTATCCTAACCTATGGTGCTCAAACGTGGTCGTTAACGGAGGCTTTAAAGTCCAAACTCAAGGTTTGTCAGCGGGCGATGGAGCGCAGTATACTGGGTGTTCGCAGAACTGATCGAATCAGAAACACGGAACTGCGCTCCAGAACTCGAGTAGTAGATGTAGGTGCCAAGACCGCTAAGCTTAAATGGGACTGGGCTGGACACGTCTGCCGCATGCATCCTGAAAGGTGGGCTAAAATGGTTACCGAGTGGGACCCACGGACTACGTTAGATGGTGTAGGTAGAGGTACAGGCAGACCAAAAAGGAGATGGTGCGACGACCTGGAAATTTTTTATCCCAACTGGTGGGGAAATGCGAGTGATAGGGTCGAGTGAAGGAAGAGAGGGGAGGCCTTTGCCCAGCACTGCAGTGGGACACTAACGCAGGCTAGAAAAAAAAATGCCCAACACTGGAATACAGGCGAATATGTACGAATGGATCGTCCCTTTATGAATCACGTGATGCTTTTTAATAGTTATTTGTTATACAAGGGGGCAAAGTAGTATTTTAACGTCGAGTGTGGAATTGAAAAACGAGCAAGAGAAAGGATTCTATAGTTGAACCACGAGCGAAGCGCGTGGTTCGAGAATAGAATCCTGAACTTGCGAGTTTTTTAACACACGAGAAGTAAAATACATTTGCACCCGAGTGTAACATAAAACTTTTCTCCTCACTATAGCGAGGAAACTACAACGCAAAAAATGCATTTATCACTGCTTCCAGTAGTTCCACAGGTGGTAAATCATCTTTATTGCTAGATTCACCTTACTTTTATCAATTTTAAAGCAGTTAATTTGACTTTATTCAGGGTCAAATTACTTTACCCACTAGTGGATAAAATTCGTTTTCACCCGCTGGTATTAAAGGACAAAACACGTGTTTCCGAGCTAGTGGAAAAGAAAATGAATTACCAGACGACGTATTCGAGGCCCGAGTCAGTGTAATAACATGCGGCTTCCTTGAGACAATATTGGTACTGAAATAAATATTAAAAAGGTTTGAGTCAAGTTGTAATAAGCTGAAATTCATACCCTTGTACATAAAACCGCTTTGTCTAGCTTTCTCTTTGAAACTAACTATATTATACGTACATTATTACTTATTAGTTTACTTGAACATAATTCCATAATCCATATTTAGTAGACAAATAATTACGAGTATGCTGATAGAAATATGGAGAAGGTCGATCGACCAGTGCTTGGTAATGACCCTGACACTTTTAATTTTAAGATATTCTTAATAAATTTGACATAAGGTAATAGTCAATTTTAAGCATTAGCGTGTCGAGCTCCTGTATTTTACGTTTAGTTAGAAACAAATATTGCTAAATATGTACTTTGGTCAATTCGTTCGCGAAAACTATCCTTACCCCCCTCCCCGCGAACCCTACCCAAATTACGATGTTTTAATTTCAAATCAGGGATTGCTGCCAGTCACTTAATACCATAATATTATTTTAAAAGCCTTTCCACACAACATATTCACTTGCAACACACTTACAAATATAAATACAAAAAAGTATTATGAGTTAATATATGTGCAGAAGGTATGTGGAAATATGGCGGCGGAGCAGTGCAATGCACTCCAGATTATAAAATATGAGCTAATCATCAAGATCTAGAAAGAAGAGCAACAACCCGAAGAGTGGAGTGATATGCCCCATCCACAAAAAAGGATCCAGGAAAAAGTGTAACAACTACAGGGGCATTGCACTGCTCCCAACGGCATATAAAGTCCTCTCATATGTCTTACTGGGTCGACTCCAGACTTATGCCAAAGCATACGACAGTGTTGACAGAGAGATGTTATATATTTTAAAATATTTCAAAGTGCATGCTGTTTACAAATAATGACTGTACACTAGCGGTCTAGCGCATGAATAAAAATACCAAAGTCACTATAAGTGTGCCGTTCAGATTTGAGGAGTTCCGTTGTGACCATCATCAGCAGTTCCACTGCACCAAATGTCACTGTTCCGTATGTAAATGCATGCTGTTCCTTTAAAAACACAAAAATCACCATATGCCTTTCCGATTTGAGGAGTTCCCTCGATTTCCCCAGGATCCCATCATCAGAACTGGGTTCTGATAAAAATGGGAACAATCTGTATGCATTAGACTTATATTGACCGGCATATAGACCGTGATTACCTTTTTGATTTTTGTCGAGCTCCCGATATTTCGACGCAGTTGCATGCATCATGATCACGGAAAACTGACGAAGGCGGGTGGATATTAAAGTTGCATAGACAGCGCGTGATCTACACTCCTTCGCGCGCGTCGGCTGCGTTCACTTTCAGCGTTACCACTGGTCGCATTCCCACTCGATGGTCTGTCCAAACACACTACACTCACAGTGTCACTACGTTTGTTCAATTTTGACTTCACCGGTTTTTTACACAAACAAATCAATATAAGTCAATATAAGTCTAAGACACCTACAACTGACGTAACGTATAGCAAGACATGCCATGACGTCACAATGAGTGATCATGCTTCGAGAATTGGATTTTTTTATACCACGTCGGTGGCAAACAGGTATACGGCCCGCCTGATGGAAAGCGGTCACCGTAACCTACGGACGCCTGCAACTCAAGGGGTGTCACATGCGCGTTGCCGACCCATTAGAAACTTGTACACTCCTTTTTTGAAGAACCCCATTTATTTTGTTAGAAAATTAGCAAAATTTAATTACGTAAAATTTTAAGACCTGAATACGTGCATTATATTCTTCGTCGTTAATAGAGCCGGAATCACTTAGTTTGTATTACGTTCATTGACACACCCTGTATTTAACTTAATAACTAATCCGTATTTTTATTACGACGAGCTTTATATTCTACGAGTATTTCAAAACAAAGCTCTTCTAATATGAACAAATAGAAACACTGTGTTAAACTTATTTTTCAGTACAGATGGTCGTTTTTTTACGCACTAGTTCGAGAAGTGGTTCATTATATGCCAGGTCGAAACTTCGGAGGCTCATCTGTACTGAAAAACGTCGTAAGATACACGTGCGAAAAGGAAATTCGTAACTCGTGTCGATTTAAAACACTCCCTTCGGTCGTGTTTTAATTTATCGCCACTCGTTTCGAACTTCCTTTTTTACGCACTCGTATCTTAATGTACCTACTATTAATCCTTATTTTAACGTTGAAAATAATTTAGTAATATTCGTTTGTAAATAAATAAATTACCTACTTAGCGGTTCACATTAAAGCGGATTTTAATAAAAGTATTTTACTGCAAAACACACTCTTAACAGTAAAATATTTACTTCTATAATCTTGTTTTGTCATAGGCTACTAACCCTGCCTGGCAATGGTGCTATTTAGAAATGCACCAATACAAATTAAGTGTAATTAATAAACTGCGGGCGTAGCACAGTACCTAGTTTGATAAACCTTATCGCATCGCGCAGCGTCCCTATCGCACTTGCAAATAGGGCGAAAAGGAAGGCCTGCCATTATATCGTTTATCAGGCGACCATGCTTGCCTGCCATATCATACAGAAGTTAAATCTTGGAACTGCAAGCGCCGAGAAAAAACGTTAACTCGAGAAGTTCCACTTTACGCTAAATTTAACCACGAGTTTGTAAGGATTTGCAACAAATTTAAATAAAGAACGAGTTACAAAGCAGCTCTTAAGGAAAAGTGGGGATTAGTTTTAGTTTACTTCCAGTAGGTACGCTTTCATTGTTGATATTTTGTATTTAAGAGCTACAGAGAGATAAACAAGAAAAGATTTTGAGAAGAAGAGATTTTTTGAGATGAATATTCCTACATACCTATTTGGTTTAGTTTAAGATTCTATTGATAATGTGTATCCACTACTACATGGATTTGTCCTTATTTGCAATAAAGCTTTGAGTATTGAGTACCACAGTCGGAAGTTTGAAATACTCGTGCGGTTCATGGTAACTTCATCCAGGCTGAAGGCGCCTTTGAAAATTCAGAAGTCTGAATAATAATCTATCTACACGCGTTAATTCAGAAGTCTGAATAATAATCTATCTACACGCGTTAATTCAGAAGCCTGAATAATAATCTATCTACACGCGTTAATTCAGAAGTCTGAATAATAATCTATCTACACGCGTTAATTCAGAAGTCTGAATAATAATCTATCTACACGCGTTAATTCAGAAGTCTGAATAATAATCTATCTACACGCGTTAATTCAGAAGTCTGAATAATAATCTATCTACACGCGTTAATTCAGAAGTCTGAATAATAATCTATCTACATGCATTAATTCAGAAGTCTGAATAACAATCTATCTACACGCGTTAATTCAGAAGCCTGAATAATAATCTATCTACACGCGTTAATTCAGAAGCCTGAATAATAATCTATCTACACGCGTTAATTCAGAAGTCTGAATAATAATCTATCTACACGCGTTAATTCAGAAGTCTGAATAATAATCTATCTATACGCGATTTCGTCCCGTTTGGCTTGATGATCGTGAGCTGTAATGTAATGGCGCTTCCACACTCATATAAATGTTAACATGGAGTGACACGGACAGCCGCGCCATAAAGCACCATAAAGAGTAGAGTTTTTCTATAATATTTGTTGAACTGAATAGCTTAATGAATGGGGAGACTCCTATTCAAGAAGAACATGAAAACAATGTTACTTAACTGTTGATTGTTTCTTTAATAGGCACGTACGAGTGTTTTATTCATATGACATTATTTTATAAGTCATCTGTAATAAAGACGAAGTGCGAACTCGAATTCGATTTTAGTTACAAGGCACTGTGGACTGCAAATATAACGCACCAATCAAATACGCGTAATCAGCGTTGTAATAAAACTCGTTTGCGAGTTCCCACACCGGATAAATGAGTCTTAAATAAAGTACAAGAAATATATATTCGTTTCGTACAGTTTCATTCTAGTGATATTGTTTGTTAAACTCGACGGGATTTATTTCAATGGTGGCTCTTAAAACTCATCGATACGTAGATCGTTGCCAGTGCACATCATTTCGTTTCCAAGTGGAGATTCGACGTCCATTCAAGAGTTTGCCATGGATTAAAAAATTTAGCAAAATTTTTACTTTGAATTACCTACGTATTCAAAATTTCGAAAGTTCGGTATTGTTGTTCGCTTATTTTTTGTTAAGCTTTAGGATCAATTTTTATACTTAGCATTTGATGAGTTGGCAAAAAAGCCAGTGTGTAGATCTGATCAAATGAAGCTACCGTCAATCGTTGAGAAAATAGCTTAGTACATTCATATCTGAAAGACAATATTCTCAATGTCAATTTGCATGTATTGTGAATTTTGTCATAAGAATTAACATGTTACGATGCCACTGGCACAATATAATAAAGAGAACTATCGTATGCCACGAGGCCGGCTGCCATTCAGAGGCCATGAGTTAAAGTCTCACTCAATGCAACAGTTTCAACTTTTAATGTTATTTTGAGAATGTTCTGCAAATTGTATAAATATTGCTAGTTTACCCTTAATAACCCTAGTCCCGCGGTGTTTCACCCTCTTTCATTAATTAAACTGGGATTCTAGGCACTAATTGTCTCGGCTAAGACCTGAAACCTAGCACTAACCTCGGCCAACCTAAAACATAAACTAGACTAATTAATGAAATAAAACTATGGAAATGGATTAAATCGCGTATAATGAATTTAAAATACATCCCGACGTTTCGGATGTTCAGATAAGGAATCTTTTGGCGGATACATCAACATACAAACATGTAAAGAGGGACCCAACTACGAAGATCCTGAAAACCACTAAGGATCTAATTAGTGAGTACTCGGACAGCCTCAATCTTAATGTTGCAAGTTTAGTTCCTGATTGCCCGGTGCCTCCGAAGTTGTATGGATTGCCTAAAATACAAAAGCCGAATGCTCCGCTACGTCCAATAGTGAGTCAGATCGATGCTCCTACGTATAAATTGGCTCAGCACCTAGCGGGAATCCTTTCACCATTGCGAGGTGGCACCAGCTCTCATACAAAGGATTCTTACCATTTCATCAGTGAAATTAGAGATCTCACATTAACTGATGATAAAATCATGGTCAGTTTTGATGTTCAGTCGCTATTTACGAATCTACCGGTGAAAGACTGCATTGAAATTGTCAAGAAGAGGTTGAGAGAGCAGAACATGTCTGAGAACTACGCCAAGTTGTTGGAACATTGCCTCACATCGGGCTACTTGCTATGGAATGGTGAATTCTACCTTCATGTGGACGGCGTGGCAATGGGGTCTCCGGTGTCTCCAGTAGTCGCCGACATCTTCATGGAGGACTTTGAGGAGAGAGCGCTCTCATTGGCTGCCGTCCAGCCGAAGATATTTAAAAGATACGTAGATGACACTTTTACTATACTTCCTAAAAGTAATGTTTCAACTTTCTTAGACCATTTAAATTCTATCCATAGTAAAATACAATTTACTATGGAATTGGAGAAAGACTGTTCCCTTCCCTTCTTGGATGTTCTCATTTTGAGGAATCCTGATAATAGCTTAGGTCGCACTGTGTATAGAAAACCTACTCATACTGATAGGTACTTAAATGGCAAATCCCACCACCATCCCAGTCAACTAGCTACTGTAGGCAAATCTTTGTTTCAGAGAGCCCAAAGGATATGTGACGACCAACATTTGACCGCGGAGCTTCGACATGCCAGGCAGGCGCTGTTGGCGAACGAGCTCAAGATACCGCGTGTCAAGCAGAAGGCCCGTTTGAAGATCCCTACAGTCGAGCGCCGGCCTGCAATTCTCCTTTTTGTTAGAGGGGTCACAGATAGGATCAGCCACATCTTGAAACGGGCTTCTATTAAAACTTATTTCAAGCCTATGAAGAAGATGTCCCAATTCCTGAGGCCTGTGAAATGTCAAACTCCTCTACAAAGCGCGGGAGTGTACAGGCTAGACTGTGAGTGCGGCCTGTCATATGTGGGACAGACGAAACGAAGCATTTCCACACGGGTGAAGGAACACATAGCGGATGTCAAGCACCGTCGGCAAAGGTCTGCAGTCTCTGAACATGTCATGGATAAAGTCAATCATGCTATAAAGTTTGACAAGCCTCTGGTTCTCGCTAAGGAGAAGCGATATATACCCAGAATGTTGCGAGAGGCCATTGAGATCAAGAAATATCCAAACTTTAATAGAGAGGATGGCTTTACTTTACCACCGGCTTGGGATCCAGTAGTACATCTAATAATGGAACAAGCACGACGAAGGCTGTGAGGCATTTGTGTTGTATGGTGTTGGACATTTGCAGTTTGTTTCTTTGTCAATTTTTGTGTAGATTAATTGGTTAATTATTTTTTTAACAGAGTAATGGTAAATTTTTTTGAATATTGTATAACTAGCTTTATTAATAGTGTGTGAACCTGCCTTAGAAATCTATATTATTTGTGGTCATGGTTCGTAAATATTTCTTGTAAGTGGGTAGTTTTTGCACATTTTAATTTTTCCTCAGTCACCCGTTGACCACGAACGCTGTAAAGAGTTCGAAACGTCGGGATGTATTTTAAATTCATTATACGCGATTTAATCCGTTTCCATAGTTTTATTTCATGAGTAACTATCGCGGTAACCGAAGACAATATTATAGACTAATTATTGGGTTGGTAAGAAAGTAATGAGCGATCGATTGAATTCCACATAAAATTTTTGAGAGAGTTCTAGAATCTTCTATGGTCGAAAGTATATAAAGGGCGAGTCGCACAGTTTCTCGTCAGTCATTCACTAGCTGTCGCCGAGCTAATATAAGGAAGAAAATGAACGAATTAAAAGTGCATGTAAGGCATTGCTTACTATATGAATTTCAGTCTGGCCATTCAGCCGCCGAAGCAGTGCGTAATATATGTCAGCGTGTTGCTCCTAAAGTTGTGTCTGAGGCCACGGCGAAACGATGGTTCCAGCGGTTTCGTAGTGGCGACTTTTCATTATCAGATCAACCTAAGTCTGGTCGACCGGTGAAGATTGATGTAGCCAAATTAAAAACCTAATTGAAGGAGATCCGAGGCTAACGAGTCGTACTCTTGCTACCGAGTTAGGCTGCTCTCATGTCACCATAGAAACACATTTACACGAGTTGGGAAAAAACTACAAATACAGTGTTTGGATACCGCACGAACTTGATAGAGATCAATTAAACCGCCGTGCCGATATCTGCATACAACTTCTGTCTTTTCGCCGCACATTCAACTGGTTGGACCATCTTATCACTGGAGATGAAAAATGGGTCTTATATATAAATCACACACGCAAACGTCAGTGGCTAGCTCCAAACGAAAAAGGAATAGAGGCACCAAAAACAAAGCCTCACCCGAAAAAAGTTATGCTGTCCGTTTGGTGGGATATTCATGGTATTATTCACTGGGAACTCCTACCAAGTGGAATGACTGTTACCGCATCAGTATACTGTAATCAGCTTGAAAATTTAAAGCAAAAAATCTGTCAGAATCGTCCACAGCATGCTAAAGTTTTTTCTTACTCGACAATGCTCGCCCACACATTGCAAAAGTGACTCGGCTAAAGCTATTGGAGCTAGGTTGGAAAGTGATACCTCATCCACCGTACTCTCCAGACTTGGCACCTACGGATTACGCATTGTTCAGATCGCTAAGCAATGCCTTGAATGAATAAAAGTTCGATGATCAAGCCCATCTACGACAGTACATAGCTGAGTTTTTTGAATCTAAACCTAAGAACTTCTTCGCCGATGCTATTCATTCTTTACCAGAACGATGGAGACAAGTAGTAGATAACGAAGGCCGTTATATTTTTGATAAATGATTAAAATAATAAATTAAATAAAAATTACAATATTGGTTATGTTTCGCTCATTACTTTCTTACCAACCCAATAAATTTGAGCAGACATGATTTATTTGGGCTTGAAATAAAGCTCGCGAACATTCTTCATTTGTCATCAAAGGCCTTTGTCAAGCTTCAATTACTAGGCAGGGATTTAGCGCGGTTTGTTCATGTACAGTTTTTCTTGGCATAACTTTAGATTCTAAACTTCAGTGGGGTCCCCATATTGCTACCCTCTCGAATAGACTGAGCTCTGCAGCATTTGCAGTGAGCAAGATCCGTCAGTTAACAGACGTGGAAACAGCTCGATTAGTTTATTTTAGTTACTTTCACAGCATTATGTCATATGGTATTTTACTATGGGGCAGTGCTTCAGAGATAAATACCATATTTGTTCTGCAGAAGAGGGCTATTCGAGCAATATACAAAATGAACCATAGAGACTCACTTAGAGATAAGTTTAAGGACATTAATATAATGACAGTGCATTGTCAATATATTTATGAGAATATTATGTATGTACATAAAAACATTTGTAAATTTAAGAAAAACTGTGATGTACATAATATAAACACTAGAAATAAGCATAAGCTTGCAGTGCCCTTCACTCGGCTCCATAAAATTAAAAAATCATTCATGGGTAATTGTGTAAGATTTTATAACAAACTTCCTAATGCCATCACTGAACTGTCTTTTAATCGATTTAAACATTATGTAAAGCGTATACTGATCTCTAAAGCCTACTATAGCACACAAGACTACATGAATGATGAAACACTGTGGGATACAAGTATTGCTGAAAACCATTAATTATATAGCTTATTATTCTTATTAATGATGATATTGATAATTCAATGTATTTTTACACAATTTTTTTGACATTTAGAATTTATTCTAGAAATTTTTATACTAGTATTTTTTTATACAATTTAGATTGATATCATTTTATTAAATCAATGTAGTTTTAAAACAATATTGTTTATTGCACCAATAAATTGCTCTGATATTTAGAATAAGATGAATATTGTACACTGTTGACAATTTAAAAGTGCTTATTGTAAGCCTATTTGAATAAAGAATATTTTGATTGATTGATTGATTGTACAGCTTGATACGAACTGCAATAATAATTGTGTAAAAATATATTCAGATAAGTATAATTATTGATTTTCATCCTTTATCAAACGAAAAATGAAGAAATCAAAGATGGCAGGCTGTGTTAAGACCGACTATTTACATATCACAATTTCTTTTTTTTTTCAACACCTTAATTGCCAAGAGTGACACTGAAACTTGATGTTTAATGTGCTCTGCCCCATTTGAGAATACAGGCGAATATGTACGAATGGATCGTCCGTCCCTTTATGAATCACGTGATGCTTTTTAAAGAAAATGAATTACCGGACGACGTATTCGGGGCCCGAGTCAGTGTAATGACATATGCGGCTTCCTTAAGACAATATTGGTACTGCACTTCCACTCAACAGCAAAGCTGACTAGTCTTCCATTTAGCGCGTTCGACTCAACTGGCAGTGAATTTCCAGTAATTAGGTAGAGCTTTAATTAAAACTGAAAAAGGTTTGAGTAAAGTTTTGGTCTAGCTTACTCTTTGAAACTAACTATATTATACATACATTATTACTTAACTATTAGTTTACTTGAACATAATTCCATAATCCATATTTAGTAGCCAAATAATTACGAGTATGCTGATAGAAATATGGAGAAGGTCGATCGACCAGTGCTTGGTATTTTTAATTTTAAGATATTCTCAGTTAATTTGACATAAGGGAGTAGTCAATTTCAAGCATTAGCGTGTCGAGCTCCTGTACCGAATACCATAATATTATTTTAAAAGGCTTACCACACAACATATTCACTTGCAACACACTTAGGTACGGTTAAAAATAATCAAACTCCGTCTTCACTATGGTTAATTTGCGTAATAATGGAATTTTCGTGTCAAGCATCACTAATGGACAGCAAAACGGAGCTGACGAGCTAATGGTAATCTAAATCCGAACTAAAGTCGTGGATTTCGAGCTATCAAATATTAAACGTAATAATAATATTATGTTGTTCGATTTTGGTCGGTATAATTACTTAAACGCACCATTTTAGTCACATGGTCTCCAGAACGGATTTGAACAGCGATATCAATTTATATTGGGAACCCATCAAGTGCGATGGGCACCTTTGCATTGCATCTGAAAGGGCCAGGGACGAGTTTTATGAATAGGGTTTAGTTACTTTTAATAAGATTAAGTAGTATGTAAAATAAGTACCTATAGTATAGTTAAAATAAGTATTCTTAAGTTAGTTTTTAGTATTATTGACTTTGTACCTATTTCTTAAAAAAATCAACTTACGGATTAGACATCTACCAGTAATCAGACAAGTCGTCAGTACGACCTTTGTAGTTAAACATTTTTAACCCCCGACGCAAAAACGACGGGGTGTTATAAGTTTGACGTGTGTGTGTGTGTGTGTGTGTGTGTCTGTGTGTGTCTGTGTGTGTCTGTGTGTCTGTGTGTGTGTGTGTGTGTGTGTGTGTGTGTGTGTGTGTGTGTGTGTGTGTGTGTGTGTGTGTGTGTGTGTGTGTGTGTGTGTGTGTGTGTGTGTGTGTGTGTGTGTGTGTGTGTGTGTGTGTGTGTGTGTGTGTGTGTGTGTGCGTGCGTGCGTGCGTGTGTGTGTGTGTGTGTGTGTGTGTGTGTGTGTGTGTGTGTGTGTGTGTGTGTGTGTGTGTGTGTGTGTGTGTGTGTGTGTGTGTGTGTCTGTGGCATCGTAGCTCCCGAACGGATGAACCGATTTGATTTTTTTTTTCTGAAAGCTGAGTAAGTCGGGAGTGTTCTTAGCCATGTTTTATAAAAATCGGTCTACTATGTAGCGGTCGGGAGTTTTTTCAAAATTTAAATTTTGTAGTTAGGTTATTGAGAACGAGATACTCGTATGCCAGTGTGGCTGCCTTGAATCCCGTGCGGAGATAGACCAAACTAGCAAACACCGCCGCTTTAGGTATGTATGCCTTTGAGATTTGATTTATTAGGCATCCGCTTTTCTTTTAGTTTACAGTGACACTCGTTGACGTAACGCAATAGGAAGTGCTACGAAAAGAATACGAAGCCTAAGCGACTGTGACGTTAACTAGATGCCTTTTAATGAAAATAAGTCTATAGGTGCACATAGGTTCACATTCAATTTAAATAAATAAATATTATAGGACATTCTTACACAGATTGACCGAGTCTCACGGTAAGCTCAAGAAGGCTTGTGTTGTGGTTACTCAGACAACGATATATATGTCGCAGTAAGATAGATAAAGCCGTTATACGTAGGTCACTCGATAAATTGTGAGATGCTCGAAATTTTAAAATGGAACGCACCCATATTATATGTTTTTAAAAAGCAAATTTATTTAGAAATAGAACACAAGAAGCCAATTCGGTTCAATTTTAAAAATAAATTTGTTTCTTTTGTTTTACTACAACGGTTCCCGCGTTTTTTCTTTGAAACGATGGAGCTGACCCGCGAGCATTTGCGTGCTATGATATTTTATGATTTTAAATTTGGTTTAACCGAACAACTGAGTTTGCAACGATTACAATCAGCATTAGGAGAGTCTGCTCCATCCCAAGCAACTGTTTTTAGATGGTTTAGTGAATTCAAGAGGGGTAAAACTAACCTCGAAGATGACCACAGAAGTGGTCGCCCGCAAACAGCAGTAATTGCAGAAAACGTATGGACTACTGAAATGTTAGTGCGAGAAGACCCACGAATTTACATACACCGACATCGAGAAAATCCTAGGCGTTAGTTCGCCACAAGTTTTCCAAGCAGTGCGGGAGGAGAGACCAAAGGCTGGGCTTCGGGGAATCATGCTGCATCACGACAACGCCTCTTCCCACACGTCCCTCAGAGCAAAGGCGTTTATTGAAGAAACTGGGATTGAAATCTTGCCTCATCCACCCTACAGCCCTGACTTGGCACCCTGTGATTTCTTTTTATTCCCGACAGTAAAGGAAAAAATAAAAGGAAAGTTATTTTCGAGTGCCGAAGAAGCAGTGGCTGCCTATGAAGTAGCAATTTCTGGCCTAACCGATGAAGACTGGCAAAAGTGCTTCCAAAGTTGGTTTAGACGTATGGAACTTTGTATAAAAAATGACGTAGAGTATTTCGAAAAGATGTAAAATAAATAGTGTTAATATCTTCAATAGTTTTTTTGTATCTCAAAACTTTTCGAGTGACCCACGTATAGATATAACCCTAGGAATATAATTATACGTCGTAACATAGTTAAACGAAAGCCATTAATTGCTATCTTACTAGGAATATAACTATCATACGTTACTAGTTTAGTCATATAGTTATATGACTGGATTCAGTTTAGTGAAATGATTGTAGGCAGGAGTGCGGCAGTGCGGCGGAGGTATAGTTATAACCCTAGGGATATAATTATATGCCGTAACCTAGCTAAACAAAATTGAGTACCATCTTACTAGGAATATAATTATATAATACGGTATTTAAAATTGCAAACGGGACTTCATCGAGTATTACTATGTATTAAGTCCCGTTTGCAATTTTAAATATGTGTAAAAATCGTGAAAGTTTAAATCAGTGTTTTATAATACGTATAGCGGGACGATTTGGAATAACAACACCGTCACTGACGTTAGAACAAAGTTTATTTTGTATCGAACATAGTACACAAGGGTTGGGTACTAAACAAACGAATCCAAGCTATATTAGTTAAAACGTAACAGTTAGGGCATGCTCCCGGTATTTCCCGGGAAATCCCGGTAATTTTATGGTGGCGAAAGAACCGGGACAAAAATTTAGGAACCGGTGCTCCCGGTTCTTTTCAAAATATCCGATTTATTCATTTTTTAAATTGTATCTGCATTTGGTTTTGTGCGATGGCAGTTTTAATTTAATCTGACAAGATAAACATGATATTTATCGCAAATAGTGCAATTTGCAGCACTACACTGCTACAATTATACTACTGAACATAATCCAGTAATATAACTATATTACTTAACTAGAGACGTATTATAATTATATCCCTAGACTAAGTTTAATCCAGTGATATAATTATATAACTAAACTAGTAACGTATTATAATTATATTCCTAGTAAGATGGTAAGGAATCGCTTTCGTTTAGCTATGTTACGGCATATAATTATAACCCTAGGGTTATATTATAACTATACCTCCGCCGCACCGCCGCACTCCTGCCTACAATCATTTCACTAAACTTTATCCAGTCATATAATTATATGACTAAATTAGTAACGTATTATAGTTATATTCCTAGTAAGATAGCAATTAATCGCTTTCGTTTAACTATGTTACGACATATAATTATATCCCTAGGGTTATAACTATATAACGGCTTTATCTATCTGTTCCAAACTCTTTGCAGAATTGAAATATGTAGTATAGATTTTTCCTGTCATTTTGGCATATGTTTTTTGTTTAGTTATAAATTGTCATTGATTGTGAGTGGCAATTTTTTTACATTATTTTACAATTTATTTTGTAAATATTTATTTTTATAGCATTTTAAATACCTATTTAAATGTATTCAAATGTATTCAAAATTTACCCCATGATGCGCTATGGTGATTCTGCGTGAGTACGTGATTAAACATGAAAGTAAGTCAGATTAGAAACATTATACTTCCTAATCAAGCAATTGGCGAATCAGGCAAAAGTGACGTACTTGGACGCGGTGCATGATGGTCTCGGACTGGGCTCGGCCTTGTTCAGCAAGCTGGACACCTTTTCGTCGTTGCCTCCTTTGTATCCGTGGCCATCCACCTCAAGTTTCCATGGACGTCTCTTTCCCTTCTTTCATAATTTGGTGATTTCGCTCAGATTAAAGTGATGTGCTCGGACACGGTGCATGATAATCGTGTTGATAGGGCCATCCCTGCAGTAGGATGCGAACCTTTCTTAGGTCCATCTCCCGGCCATACGGTACAACCACCGATGGCCACTTGGGTATCTGCATTCCCTATCCACACGGTCGATGGTCGCGGATGGCTCGGCCTTGTCCAGCAAGCTGGACACCTTTCCGTCGTTGCCTCTTTTTGATCCGCGGCTATCCACCTCAAAGTTCCTTGGACATCTCTTTCCTCACAATTTGCTACTTATGAAACTATTTCGCTCACAATTTGCTAGCAAACTACTCCGTCTTTTTCATTGGTCATTCGCCCCATTTATTCAGTGCCTATTTAGTTTCTGACAGTTCCGTTTACGTGTTTACATTTCATTTTGTTTCATTGTTTACATTCATATATTCACGTAGTTCTCATCGTATGATCACCCGTAGCAAAAGTAAAATAATGTCGGCTAATCCCGACGCCGTTTTAGCACCTCCACAGCCTCACAGCTCTGTTCCGCAAGGCGACAGGGCACCTAGCGTTCACACGGCGCAAAGCAAAAGCAAATCTTCTCGTTCTTCGGCGACCGTAAAAGCACAAAAAGCTGCAGCTGAAGCGATCGCTCTGCGCCGCCGCCTGGAACGAGAGCAGCAGCTCGCCGCCCACGAGCGCGACCGTGAGCAGGTGCTCGCCCAGCGGGAGCGCGAGCGCGAGGAGGCGCTCGCCGCGCGGGAGCGCGAGCGCGAGGAGGCGCTCGCCGCGCGGGAGCGCCAACGAGAACTTCAACTTGCTGAGCTGCAACGGCAGGTCGAAGAGTGTGAGCTGCAAGCTGAACTCCAAGCTATTGATGCCGAGGCAGGGAGTAGCTGCGCAGGTCGTAGCCATTCAGATCAGGTGAGCGTGAATAGAACAAAAAATGGGTTGAAAACCATCCATTCAATGACAATTGTGGTGATAGGGACATGGACATTCCGTTCAATGACAATTGTGGTGATAGGGACATCCCTGCAGTAGGATGCGAACCTCTCTCAGGTCCATCTCCCGGCCATACGGTACCACCACCGATGGCCACTCGGGTACCTGCATTCCCTATGAACCTCCTTAATCGTCAATCGGAACCGGCAGTAGGATGCGAACCTCTTTTAGGTCCATCTCCCGGCCATACGGTACCATCACCGATGGCCACTCGGGTATCTGCATTCCCTATTAACCCCCTTCATCGTCAATCAGAACCGGTAAATGCCACCAAAGCGTCCGAGGCGGCCGGCTATATGCCCCCGCTCTTCCCCACGGAGCTTGGCCAACCTGTTCTCCTGCAAGCGGTAGCCGACACCGCGGCCGCAGCGAAGGCTCTCGCTTCAGCTTCCAGTGTAAAGAAACTGGAATTACCTCAATTTTTTGGTAACACGCTGCAATGGTTACAATTCAAACGTATATATAACGTAACTAAAAATAACTTTTCTCCTCTAGACAACATAAATCGGCTCCACAATGCGCTCCGCGGCCCCGCCCGGGACGCCGTCGCGGCGCTGCTGATGTCCACGGAGGACCCGGAGGAGGTGATGCGCGCTCTCGAGGACAACTTCGCCCGCCCCGAGCTCATCGTCTACAAAGAGGTCAATTCTTTAAAAAACCTTCCTCGTCTGGGAAACGACTTGAAAGAACTAGGAGTACTGTCGAATAAGGTACGCAATTCTATTTCTACAATCAAGTTATTAAACCATTTAGAGTACTTGTACTCTCCTGAGCTATATCACGCCGTTTTAGGGAAACTAAACCCTACAATGAAAATTCGGTGGACAGACTTTGCCACGCTTGATGCCACAGGGCGTCCTAAGCTCGAAATATTGTCTGATTTTTTAAAACGCGAGTTCGATCAACATATTCGTTTCGGCTTGTCACCAGAGTTTATTGCTACACAACCGCAATATGTCGCTGAAAAAACACATAAGCGCGAAATCATTCACAATATTTTTACGCAATCAAAGTCGTCATCGAAAGTCAAACATATTAAAAAAGAAATATGCGCATTTTGTGATAATGATCACGATATAAAAGATTGTTCAAAATTCAATTCTTTATCTGTTGATGAACGATGGCAGTGGTTACGTGAAGCCAAAGTTTGCTATAGGTGTTTAAAGGCTAGTCCACACCAGTGGAATACGTGTCGGGTGAGGCCGTGCGGCGTTGACGGCTGCCCACTTCGTCACAACGCGCTTCTTCATAAACAATTGTCAGCGGCTCCACTAGTCAACGTTATTCACGCCCAGGAAACCAACAATAACCCCACGTCATCTCACCAACCTACCGACGAAAAGGTAATAGTGTCTACTACCTCTACCGGCACACAAAAGTCAAATGCAAAAGTAGCTCCCTGTTCCCGAGCTCACTTAAAGATCTTACCTGTCACTGTCACGGGGCCTGCCGGGTCCTGTAACGTCTACGCGTTCCTTGATGACGGTAGTACTGCTAGTCTCATAGATTCCAGCATTGCCACGCGTATAGGAGCGACTGGGCCAAAACAGACCATAACGGTAAACGGTGTGTGCCAACTCCAATGTGAGGCTACTACATACGTAGATTTTCAAATTAAAGGTAGGTACACAAATGAGACCTTTTCAGTGAGAAATGCTCGATGCGTGGATTCTTTAGGTTTGCGGACGCAGTCACTCAAACGTGAAGCGCTTGAATCCTTTTCACATTTGACTGACTTAGTCGACGTTCTAACATACGAAAGCGCTACACCGACTGTTTTAATAGGCGCCGAACATTGGTACTTATCAATCGCTCGTGCTGTTTGTGTCGGCGGTATTAACGAGCCAGCCGCCTGTTTAACAGCACTAGGATAGACTTTGTACGGCGTTGTCTCTAGTAAGACCAAGTTAGTTGAATTTATTAATTACACACACACAGAAATAAATAATGATGAAAACTTGGAGTCTCTAATCAAAGAACAATACAAACTAGACTCTATAGGAATCACAAAAACGGAAACATTGCATAGCAAACTAGACCAGCGCGCAGTCGACATTTTGGAAGCAACTGCCATACGACTGCCCACTGGTCGATTTGAAGTAGGCATGCCTTGGCGTGACGGTATACAGCGTGTTCCTGATAGTTACCCACAGGCGATGTCACGTTTTTTAAGTTTGGAGCGGCGCATGTGCAAAGAGCTCGATTTTGCTAAGTCATATAATACATTTATTAACAATATGATAACAAAAGGTTACGCCGAGGAATGTACACCAGAGACCTACTACGCGCAGTACAATAACAAATCTGACAACATTCGCCTCTACCTTCCTCATTTCGGTGTTTACCACCCTCAAAAACAAAAGGTTCGTGTAGTCCATGACGCAGCAGCCAAGAATGAAGGAGTCAGCCTGAACTCCTTATTGCTATCAGGTCCTGATCTTCTTCAACCCCTGCTGAAAGTCCTGTTTCGCTTTAGGGAATGTCGTGTGGGAATAACCGCAGATATTAAAGAGATGTTTCCCCAAGTGCGAGTAAGAGAGCAAGATAGGGACGCTCTTCGATTTCTGTGGAGACCCGATAAAACGATCGCTATTAAGGAGTACAGAATGACGTCTGTCATCTTCGGCGCCTGCTGTAGCCCCTTTATCGCGCAATTTATAAAAAACAAAAACGCTCTTGAACATGCCGATTTATACCCGCTAGCTGTGGACGCCATTTTGTTCAACCACTACATGGATGACTATATTGACTCTCAAGATGGCGTCGACGAAGCGGCTCAGTTAGCGGCAGACATTGTTACCGTGCACAATGCTGCTTGTTTCGAGATGCGAGGATGGATTTCTAACGCGCCAGAGGCCCTAAAACTTGTCCCCGAGGACCTTAGAGCCACTCAGCCGTTAGAAATCGATCTTGGGGAATCCGCCAAGAGCATCCGAGCCCTAGGCATAGCATGGAACCCTACTTTAGACATGTTAGGTTTTCGCACAGGTTTACTTGAAACCGTTCCTAGTTCACTAACAAAACGAAAAGTTCTGTCACATGTCATGCGCGTGTACGACCCATTGGGTCTTTTAGGTCCTATAGTTATAAAGGGACGAATTTTGTTCCAACAGACTTGGAGATCTAACATTGATTGGGACACCGAACTCCCACAGACCGAATCATCTAAGTGGTTTGAATGGTTCCAAGAACTTTTAAAAGTTTCTTCGTTGAAGATCCCGCGTTGGTATTCAAAAATAAAAGGCTCAGAACCTTCATATCGAGAACTGCATGTTTTTGCGGATGCGAGTGAGCTTGCCTACGCCTGTGTCGCATATTGGCGCTTAGTGTACCCTGACGGCAGCATCGAGCTCATTCTCATCGCAAGTAAAACGAGGGTCTCCCCACTTAAACCTATATCTATCCCGCGATTGGAGTTACAAGCCGCTTTGATAGCTTCTCGATTAGCACTCGTTATCAAGGACAGCCATCGTAAAAAACCAACGCGTACATATTTTTGGACCGATTCGATGACTGTCCTCCAATGGTTGCGTAGTGATGCACGAGCGTTTAAGCCTTTTGTTGCCCACCGCCTAGGTGAAATATTAGAAAATTCTGCTGTCAAAGACTGGCACTGGGTACCGACAGACTTAAATGTGGCTGATGACGCAACTAGACTTCGTCCAATTGATCTAACCCTTTCACATCGGTGGTTTTTTGGCCCATCATTTCTTTTAAAGTCCCCCGAGGACTGGCCCACAGAGCCACTTAATGTCACATCAAACCTCGAAGAACTTAAATGCCAACCAATTGAGTCGGTGGCGGTAACTTCAGTTAATGGCGTTTTGCCAAATCCGGTCACAGCAAATCCAGAATATTTTAATGACTGGCTCCGGTTATTACGTGCCACAGCCCGGGTACATCAAGCTGTGGCAATTTTCGGCAACATTTTGGCCTCAATTAGAAATTCTAAAGTAAAAAATGGAGCGGTTCCTTCTCGCTCGCGTTGTTCATCAACGTCCACCACTCACACACCCTTGAACGCAGACCTAATAAAAGCCGCTGAAAGGCATATTTTGCAACGAATTCAACTGGATAGCTTTTCCGAAGAGTTCCGCTGTATTATCAACTCAAAACCGATTCCTTCAAATAGCCGTCTCACCAAACTATCACCCTCTCTGGGAGAAGATAATTTAATTCACTTGGCTGGAAGGATAAAAGCGGTAGAAGATATTGACCCAGAAACACGATCTCCTATATTACTAGATGGTCGTCACCCGATCGCACGGTTGTTAGTACAATTATATCACAGACGAGCAGGGCACGCCAACAATGAATACGTCATTAATGACATAAGACAAAGATTCTGGCTTCTGAGGCTTCGAGATACAGTCAGATCAGTCGCTCATAAATGCTTGTTTTGCAAGATTCGCAAATCGAAGCCTATGAACCCCGCCACTGGAGACCTGCCACCTCAAAGGCTCGCACACCACCAGAGGGCATTCACCTTTACCGGCTTAGATTATTTCGGCCCTGTCAATGTCACAGTGGGTCGCCGCCATGAAAAACGTTATGTAGCCCTTTATACATGTCTCACAACACGGGCATTACACCTGGAATTGGTACACAGCCTTTCATCTGACTCTGCCATAATGAGCTTGAGGCGTTTTATTGCCCGAAGAGGTATCCCTAATACAATTTACTCAGACAACGGGACCGCCTTCGTTGGAGCAGACCGCATTCTACGCCAATTCTACTCAGATGGTATGAAAGAAGAAGCAGCGACTAGAGGAATCAGGTGGAGTTTTATCCCCGCAGCTGCACCTTCGTTTGGAGGATGCTGGGAGCGTTTGGTAAGAACAGTAAAAGTGGCGCTGAAAGCAACGCTTAACGAAAGGTTCCCTAAAGAGGAGACATTGATGACGTTACTAATGGAAGCCGAAGCGATTGCAAATTCTCGCCCACTAACACATGTGTCTACAGACCCAGAGGATCCTACGGCCCTTACGCCTTTCCACTTCCTGATTGGAAGCCCTTCTAATCAAACACTGCCATCTGCCTTAGAAGACCGTGACCTTTTCGGACGCTCTGAGTGGAAAAAGGCAATCAGGTTATCAGACCACTTTTGGAAGCGCTGGGTGCGTGAGGTATTGCCAACAATGCAAACGCGAGTAAACGTAAAGGGAGATCGTGGGCAAGAACTACAAATAGGAGATGTGGTGATAATAGTGGACGAATCACTACCTCGCGGAACATGGCCAAAAGGAAGGATAACGAATATGTTTCCCGGAAAAGATGGCGTAAACAGGGTGGTGGACGTTGCAACCGCTGGGGGTACGTTACGCCGTCCCCTCAAAAGTTGATTAGAATAACCTAAGACTAAGACTGACATTAGTAAGTAGGTTATTTAAGATTTAGGTTAGTTGGTGCATAGCTGCACGAGGGGCAGGATGTTCCAAACTCTTTGCAGAATTGAAATATGTAGTATAGATTTTTCCTGTCATTTTGGCATATGTTTTTTGTTTAGTTATAAATTGTCATTGATTGTGTTTGGTTTTGTAATCTCATAATATTTATTAAATATACATTTAAAAGGTAAACAGCAGTTATCATTCGTAATTAGTTCCATACAGTCCATCTCCGTCTTTTTCACTATCTTACTGCGACATATATAATATACAAAGACTATAAATATTGTTTCGAAACACGGTTTATAAACATTGTTTCTAAAAAAAATGGTGTCCAATACAAAACCGTTTTTCGAAACCTTTATACATTAATGTACGGAGTCTCATCATATGCCAAGACGATTTCCAAGATCACAACGAAATGAAACGACGATAATGATCATTATCATCGTGCAATCACAGGCATCAGAGCATATTATGCTCTTAGTGTTATTTGAAATGAATAAAAAATTAAAATTAAAATTAAATATTTATTTTTCAAGTCGCAACATCGCAAGTCAACTCTTCATTATTTTTCGGCCAAATGACAAAGGATCCCATTTGTGAATATACTGTGCTAGCCACAGGCATATTATTTAAACGCAGCTTTCTGTTAGAATAAAATAAGGCCTGTTTACTATTCGTTCGTCCGGCTGCGCATAAAATAAAAGCTACAATAAAATACTTTGATGGGCCATTCTCTCGATTTGCGGTAACACACAGACAGAAATAAATCTCTTTTATGACGTCTTTTATAGGTAAGTAAGTTGTAATAATGTTTTCCTCGTAAAGTTAAGATTATGAAACGCTCAAGTTGGTTGGAATGGCAAATATACAGCGTGTGTATTCCATAAGGGCGAATATCTTAATAACGATTAGTATCGGACCTAAGGAACCTCACTACATGGTTTTTTGAATAGATATATATATTTTTTTTCATACCTAATAATTCTGCACGCAATGTATTATGTCTACATCAATTAGCGTACCTACCTACCATCAATAATGTAATTACGACATGACGTTTATGTCATGTCAAATTAGGTTGGACGGCGTACATTGTTGCTTGGCCAGATTTAAAAAAATAATTACTCTTAATTAATAACACTTTTTAACAAAATGATTATCCTACACGATTCGTATGATCAGATACTATAACTAGATACATAATAATACGCGAATACGCCTGTATGGAATCCACACGCTGTATTGCATTTGTGTTGATTTTTCTGTCATTTTGGGGCATTTTTGTTGAACTGAAGTCGCCTTCAGTAAAATAAACGCCAGATTTTTACCGATATCTATACATGTGTATACTGATCATATGAATTCGTAACTATGTATTAACTAACTAACTAACTAGTATGGCACTGTGATCCAAAGAGGATCTTGGCCTCCAAAACGAGAGCACGCCACTTATCCCGATCCTGCGCAGCTTCCTGCCAATTATCGGCTTGTAGCTGACACAAATCCGCCATCACGCTGTCTCCCCAGCGGTATCTGGGCCGACACGCCGGGCGGCCACCAGTTGGTCTTCCCAGATACGCTCTCTTGGCAGCCCGATCCTCTCCCATTCTTAGTAGGTGGCCGAACCAGCGAAGTCTGTGGGATTTGGTTAAGCCGATGATGTTCGCTTCGCCCACCAACTCCTCTTATCTATTTCGGCATTCCTCCTTATCCTCCACGTGCCGTCATCTCTCTTGACAGGTCCCAGGATTTTCCGGTATATCTTCCTTTCCGCTACAAGGAGCTGACTTTCCTCTTTTTGTGTTAGTGTCCAGGCCTCACAGCCATACATTAGGATTGGTCGAATTACGGTGTTATATTATATTCTCAGCTTAGTATTTCTACTGAGAAGCCTGGACACCAACACTTTATGGGTATTCGTTCAAGGTAAACTTTAGAAAATATATTTTGAATTTACAGAAAAACTGTAATTAAGTCTGTGCTAAGGATAGGGTAACAAAAATAATTAATTGTATATTTTATGTCCAGGTTACGCCAATCATTTGGATCTAATCATATCATTTCTATGCGATTATTTTGTAAAAATTGAGTATGACTATTACAGGTGAATAGTTCATAGCATTAAAATATTATTAAAATTATAATTATATTCAAATTTATATAAATATAGATACAAAAACTATAAAATGATTTGTTTTGTATATTTTGTAGCTGCGCTCTCTCGGAAGGGTCTCCACGGAAGACCAGCGTCAGGGTCCTCCAGGGTCCCTTGGCATGAAGCTGAGTGGAGACCTTTTCAGTTACGCTTTAATACAATAATATTTATTATGTTAGTGTTATTAGTTAAGTTTAAATTAAGCGTTTTTGAATAAAGTTTCTTCTATTCTATTCTTCTTATGGAGGGCTGCACTGCACCGCAACGCACTCTGGATGCGAATTATAATTTCCTCCTTCCTGGTGTTTGTGTCGGTGAACTATGTATTATGTAATATTTTTTCATACCATGTCTCATAAATCTTAACGAACTCATAATCATTTTAAATATTATTTGATTGACTGGTATAAACTATACATAGTGTAACACTAAAAACGAAATATTTTAATATTTTTTTAAATGTTTTCTTATAGGTTATATTACTCATAATTTCGGCCCATCCAATTAACAGTATAGCGCCCACTGTGACTCGCCAGTCCATCGTCCACTCTCCAACTGAACACATATTTCATAGTCGACTTCTACGACACCCAAGGGAGGAAAGGGGGTGGTATCGCCACACGGGAATCACTATTTACTTTTCAAGTTATAAAACATATAAAGGCAAAATACTAGTGAAAGAACTAAATAAATAATGCTTAATGGCCTAATGTAAAGTGTGAAAGTGATTTTTATTTTCTTTTATTTTCGGGGGACTATTTAGATGTAATATTATAATATCGCTAATAGGTGAAGTAAGTATTATGATCGACCGGTTACTTCTACTTGCTACTTATTTAATTAATAAATATAAAGTAGTTTCGCACAAATCCGTACAAAAAATTTAATACCCAGGCCATCATCATCATCATCATTTCAGCCATTAATCGCCCACTGCTGAGCATAGGCCTCCCTTCGTGTACGCCACATATCCCGGTCCTGGGCTAATCTCATCCAGAAGTGCCCCGCAGTTTTTCGGATGTCGTCCACCCAACGAGCCAAATAATACCCAGGCCAACCTCGCTTAAGCCTCTTATAGTACGTAAACAGTACGTGCAGTCGGCTTATGTTTTACATGTTTTTACAAAAAGCTCATACAAGAACCACAAGTTGACTATAAATACAATAATTTAATCACATAAAATTCAAGCCCCCTCATCTTCCCGTTGGTATATAATTCGACTGTGGGATTTGGGCTCAATTGTGGTGTGGGAAATGGACTGGCAACCTGTCACTGCGATAACGATAACACATATCCGTTCTCTTTCACCCGAAACTTAAGTAGTTCATGTGCTCTGCCTACCTTTGATGACAGTTTTATGTAAAAAAAAAGTTCCTTATTTGGGCTCTGCTCTAAATGACATTCTAGACTGTGCCATACCCACGAATTATCCAAAATATAATATTTAGAGATGTATGTGCTAATAACCAGTATGTGCTAATAACCGACCAACTTCTGAACCGCCAAAAATAGGTTTTATACGTACATGGTGGCATGACCAAAATGTCTCATTATCACAAACAACTCCAGCAAACAACACCAAGCAACGAATGGTCCTCATTAGGAATGACAGTCATTGCTTGTATTGTTCGCTCGAAATTACCGTCTCAACATTCCGAGTACTTAAATAGGAAAACAAAAAGTAGTTCAGCTCGTGGTCTAAGTGTGGAGCGCTTAGATGGCATGGCATAATAAACCAGATTTTTTTCTAAAGTCGTTTCTAAAAACAATTCATAATTTTATTTACATCAGAGAAGACAAAAGTCCAATCGTTACGCTCTGATTTGGCGCACTAATAAAGAGAAGAGCCATAGAGAGATATAACTAACCAGTAACCATATAGTATGCTGCGAACAGAGTGTGGACGACTGGCCTCCCGTCTACGTGTTCAAGGGCCATTTTCTCAAAACTGAAAGTTACAAGTTACAAGCGGAAGTCTCTCTCCAACTTTTCATATAAGACATTGACAACCACTTGTAAATTGTAGCTTGTAGCTTCGAGAAATGTGCCCCAGGCCGCTGTACCATCGGCAACACTGTTAGCTGTACATTTGTAATCCTTATGGTTTGCTGTGTGTATCACTGTTAAGTAGCTGGGACTGGAAGCATCAATAATTTTGTGTGGCGTGACCATTATTATTTTTATATAGGTTTTCTTGGGAATTGCTCTCATATCTCAGGTAAAGTTCCCAATTATGTGTAGCAATAACAGTTTCATCGTGAATTGTAACATTCTTCCTATTACCTTTATTTACACACATATCACTTTTGATTGATTTAATGATTTATAACAATACTATATTTTCCAGTTCAGTTCAGATTTTAAATCACTTAGGCGAGAAACAAACAACATTTTAGTAATTACATAACATTACAAGTAAGCCATAAACGACGATTTTTCTAGCGACTTATTCAGCCAAGAATTAGTATTTTGAATAACGCTTGATAAAAAAGCTTGTCTAAGCCTAAGCCTGCCTCTAGTTTCAACGTTTCGGGGTTAAAGTAAGATATTCTGATACAACGATTTACACGCTAAACCCTATCTTATGTTTGTTATTGTCTGGGATATTATCTTTGTAGCAAATTTCCACTAAATCAATGCAATGGATTAAGCGTAGGTAGGGAGGAAATACATTGATGGAAAGGAAATATTATTAATACAAATAATATTCCAGTATGAGGAGCACATCAAATGAGCCAAAAATAATGTATATCTAGACACGCGGCAGCGTGTGAAGCCAAGTTCAAGTAACAGAACTCAAATTCGGCTCTCATATGACTTGTCACACAACGCAAATGAAATACTCTGGAGGCGTCAAAGAAAAATTGTAACAATTTATTTAGAAGGCCGGCTGAATGGAGTTTCTTCTTGTACGAGTATTAGAATCTGTCATTGTGTCCAGAGAGTGCAAAATTGTTTCGTAAACTGTTTTTGGGGTCTCTATTGGTTCTTATAAAGTCTTAACCTTTTACCGCATGTGACGTATGCAATAATTGTTCAAATTTGAACTGTAACAGCTGTCAGTAGACTAGAATTTATAACGGCCAAATATGGAACAATATGCGGTAAAGGGTTAAGTCATAATTTTTCAGGATTGCCATAGAACAAAGCTAACTTAACCTCACCTATTATGGATGGCCTTAGTCTGAAAAGTTAACCGTTTCAGAATTATGACTAACTAGCTTTTGCTCGCGGCTTCGCTCGCGTTAGAAATAGACAAAAAGTAGCCTCTGTCACTCTCCATCCCTTCAACTATCTCCACTTAAAAAATCACGTCAATTCATCGCTTCGTTTTGCCGTGAAAGACGAACAAACAAACAGACACACACACTTTCCGATTTATAATATTAGTATGGATGATAATTTGGCAATCATAAGACTAATGACTTTCCATCATTGTGTCAAACAAAGAAATCCACTGTTTTTATTATTCTGCCCCTTTGCAATAAACAATAAAATTAGGGGTCTCAGACCTCAGTAGATATCCCAATATAGAAATGTAACTGTTAGGATTAATAATATGTATCTAGCTATAGTTGTAGCGTATACCCTGTTTACGCCGTGTTATTATATCTATAAGTACCTACATAGTTATGTATGCATGTATAGCGCACCCTGCGCACCAATAAACGTTAGTTAGCTACCGACCGAGTGTTTCGATGTATCAGTATCATACAGTAGTCGCGTAATAATTGAGAAAGTTTGCGAAACTATGTCTAGGTTTGGTATTTTCCGCAAAATTTGCACAGATAACGGTACTTCGTTTGTATCTAAGGAATTTGAGCACTTCTGTAGAATAAATGGTATAGAACACATCACCACTCCCACTTATAGACCAGCCAGCAATGGTCAAGGGGAGATTTATTGTAAGCAGCTTAAACTAGCATTAAATAAAATAATATCTTCTGGCACACACTTACGTAATATTAACGTGAAAATACAAGAGTACTTATTTATGTACAGAAATTCAAAACACACATCAACAAACATGTCTCCCGCAGAGATTCTCTTTGGGCGTAAATTGCGAAGTCGTTTAGACTGGTTACAGCTCGCGCAGCCGTCCTCATCACCACTGTCTGACGCAGCGATCGTTGATAACGTGTCGCGCCAACAGGCCTTGCAGACTAAATATTACGATGGTAACAGAAGTGTCCAATTTTGTATCGGTGAAACTGTGTTAGTTAAAGTTTATAAAAATCAAAAATCATACTGGACAATAGGAGTTGTAATTAAACAAATAGGTAAAACCATGTATATTGTGAAATTAGACAATAACAAAACGCTAAAAAAACATATTGATCAATTACAAAAGTATAAAGGGGAGGAGATAAGTGAAGAACGATCCGTGGCAGAACGAACACCCCCCTCCAGCACTTTGATTGAAGATCATGAGAACGAGCCTGACATGTTACAGGCTCTCCTATGGCCACCGTCAGGTCTCCAGCAGGCAACTCCAGCACCCGAACCGGGGCCTTCGCGAGAACGCCAACAAGCGCAACCAGGCACTGCTCAACGGGAATCCTCGCCACCTCTCGATTCACTTACTACCAGCGGTAGTGACACTGACGGCCGTGCGACGTCAGTAACTGACGAGCCAGCCAGGTTGCCCTCGCCGACGCCGACGCCAGGACAGAGCCTGACGGACGGCTCGGCTCCGGAGGAAGATGTTCAGGCCGATACCGAGCCAGAAATATCCCACGTAAATACGAGGCCTCGGAAACCCTTTAATTTTAGCGATTACTTTTGAATTTAGTGTAAGGGAATGTTAGGATTAATAATATGTATCTAGCTATAGTTGTAGCGTATACCCTGTTTACGCCGTGTTATTATATCTATAAGTACCTACATAGTTATGTATGCATGTATAGCGCACCCTGCGCACCAATAAACGTTAGTTAGCTACCGACCGTGTGCGTGTATCATTCTCCGAGTCCTAACCTCAAACCTAACAGTAACACAACCATATTTTACGGTTTTCAATTGGCTCTGTCAATTTGAAACATATAAAGTACTAGTTTTTGCCCGCGACCTCGCTCGCGTTAGAAAGGGACAAAAAGTAGCCTATGTCACTCTCCATCCCTTCAACTATCTCCACTTTAAAAATCACGTCGATTCGTCGCTCCGTTTTACCGTGAAAGACGGACAAACAAACAGACACATACACTTTCCCATTTATAATATTAGCATGGATTCTTCACTTGATATGTGTAAAGTATTTAAATATTAATTTGTCGCCATCTGTCGTGTTTTTCTTAGTCTTTATTTTGTCTTTTACGAAACTATATTGTTTTTGGATTAATTAACAAAAACTGAAATTCTGTACCTATATACCAAAACTGAATCATCACCAAACACAGGCACATTCATCGACCCGCAAACCCTCCGAATCGCAGCAGGACTCCGAGTTAGGGCTGATGTGTGTGTTGACCACAGCTGCACCTCTTGCGGGGCCGCAGTTGATCGTCTCGGGCACCACGGACTATCCTGCTCTTCGGGCGCCGGTCGGTTGTCCCGTCACGCGGCACTCAACGACATCTTAAGGCGATCGCTCGTCAGCGCCGGCGTCCCAGCTGCTTTAGAACCTCAGATCGCGCGGGACGTCGGCAAGCGCCCTGATGGGATGTCGTTGATTCCCTGGAGGATGGGCCGTGCGCTGGTGTGGGACGCTACCTGCACCGATACGCTGGCAGCGTCCTACATTTCAGCCACCACTAAAAATGCCGGGGCGGCGGCTGACGCCCGAGAGCGTTTTAAAAGAAATAAATATAGCTGTTTCGGCACCAATTACGAATTTGTAGCTTTTGGTGTCGAGACACTCGGTCCGTGGGGTGGCGGTGCGCGCGGGCTCTGCAGAGAACTGGGCAGGCGGTTGAGGGAGTCAACGGGGGACCCTCGCGCGGGCAGTTTTCTCGCGCAAAAGATTGCAATCGCAATACAGCGCGGGAATGCTGCCTGCGTGATGGGTACCTTGCCACGTGGGCAAGGTTTATTATTTTAGGTTTTATTTTTAGGTAGTTTTAGTTTATTATTTTAAGTTTTATTTTTAGGTAGTTTTAGTTTATTTCTTTAAGTTTTATTTTGTAAGTAGGTTATTTTCATAAACGATTGTTGTTTTTTTTTAAGTATTAATTAATTGAATAAAGATCATTTTTTGTAAAAAAAAAAACTGAATCAAGTTGTACTATACAGTATGTAGGTATCTGAACGAAATACCTACACTTAAATCCATTTATATTTTAGTCACATTGATTAAATTTTGCTATGGAACCAAGATGATATGTCTATATAAATGAAACACACACGTCCGGTCAGTTAAACATTTATTGCGAGACTGGGTGGCCTGCAGAGAGCGCACCGCGACATAACAGTAAACAAGTATATAGGTACATACATTACACTACTCTCTTCTAAAAACATTATACCTAATATTAAAAAAAATACTTTCGAAACAGATATCAACAACCTATCTTCTCCTTTTTTTTTTTATTTTTTTTATTTTTTTTTATTTTTTTTTTGTACCTTAAAAGAAAACATTTTATCAACCAAGATAATTAAAATAGTAAACAAACACACAGTATCTTTAGGTATACCTTCATTTTAAGGTAAGTATTTATCTAAGTTCAGGGGTAGCATGATACATATAGAAGTAAACTTAAAAACTATTTAAACTAAAATTTATACTTCGGTGGGTTTTTTAATCGACATTCCCTAATATGCCTAGGTAACTGGGGCGGTTTAGAAGGTGGAGTTGTACTTGTTGTAGGTGACAAAAATAGGTCTTCGCTACAACTTGACCTTGGCGAACTCTGCGGTGTTCCGGGCCGCGCGTCAGCTGCTCGGCTCGAATCCGGACTTTGATGACTGCGCCGCGGCGTGCTCGTGGCTACTGGAGTGTCAGCGTGGTCAGAGTGGTCAGGTGCCTCGTCAGAGTGTTCCACTGGTTCGGGCCGAGGTACCTGCAAAGCCGATGCGTCACCTGGGCAGGATAATACACTTGATCGCCGCCTTAACTGATCAACATGCCTATGTACCTCTCTATTTAAGTTATCGCGCACGGTATAGTCCGTAGTACCCGTCCTCTGAGTAATATGACCGGGAATCCATTTTGTATCTCCCCGATATTGCCTTATCCATACTTTATCACCCGATTGGAGAACGCGGTTAGGCCCCAGTCGAACGTCTGCTTGTTTCCGCTGCACTTTACGAACCCTATCTTCACAATCTGGGCGCAGTACATCTAATTGGGTACGAACCTGCCTGCCTATCATAAGTGAAGCCGGACTTTCTCCTGTCGTGCAGTGTGGCGTATTGCGATAATGAAGTAAGAAATTACTGATAGCCAGATTAACATTTTGCTTTTGTCGCACGGCTTTCTTAATAACCCGTTTTATTACACGTACCGAGTTTTCTGCGGCTCCGTTCGACGATGGATGATATGGAGCTGAGTGTACATGTTCAATACGGTTTTTCTCTAAAAAGTTCGCGAATTGTGCGCTCGTAAACGGCGGGCCGTTATCCGAAACTATCTGTCTAGGGAAACCCAATCGAGAGTTCACTTCACATAGCTTTTCAATGGTATTATTAGCCGAGGTACTATTTACGGGAAATACCTCAAGCCACTTTGTTCGAGCGTCAATCATAACCAAATAAGTTAAACCATAAAGAGGACCTAAAAAGTCCAAATGAACCCTAGTCCACGGGCGCGCGGGCCAGGGCCACGGACAGGGCGCGTGACGCGCGGGCGCCTCGGCCTCGGCGGCGCACACGGCGCACTCGCGGCACACACGCTCCACCGCCTCGTCTATACCCGGCCACCACACGTAGCTCCGGGCAAACGCTTTCGTCTTTACGATTCCCATGTGACTCTCATGTAACACGTTTAAAACCCTATCTCGGCAACCTTCCGGTATTACCACCCGATGGCCCCACATTACGCATCCTAATTCTTCGTACAATTCTAGCCTACGGTTAAAGTACGGTTGTAAATTCCGTATTTCTACCTCGCTCGGCCAACTGGATCGTATATACCCTAACACTCGGCTTAAGGTTGGGTCTCGTTGTGTTTCTTTTTTAACATCATGGTAATCTAATAACAATTCGTTGTGGGCGAAATGTAAATACGTTTGCTCGGGCGGCGGGCCGTCTAGCGATTCAGCATTTTTGGTAGGCACGGGCAGGCGCGATAAGCCATCTGCGCCATTAGCATCAGTGCGTATGTACTCTATATCATAAGTATATGCGGAAAGTTTAATCGCCCACCGTTGCAATCGGCTAGCCACCATCGCGGGAATACCCTGCTTCGAACCAAAAATACTAACTAGCGGTTTGTGATCCGTTCTTAATGTAAAATGTCTACCATAAAGGAATTGGTGTAACTTTTGTAAACTGAATACGATCGCCAACGCCTCTTTGTCTATTTGAGAGTAATTACGCTCCGCCTCATTTAAAGAACGCGAGACGTACGCCACCGGGCGTTCGCGCGCGCCGCCCGCGCCTGCGTCCGCGCCCGCGTCCGCGCCGTCCGCCGGCTGCGTCAGCACGCCGGAAATGCCGCGGCTGCTCGCGTCAGTGGTCAGCGTCAGCTTTTTGTTCGGATCATAATGACTTAACACTTCCGCGCTCACTAACACTTTCTTAATACATTTGAATGATTTTTCGCAACTTAAATCCCAATTCCACACGGCACCTTTTCTAAGTAAATCGTACAAAGGGGATAAAATCGTACTCAAATTGGGTACAAAGCGAGCATAAAAATTAACCACCCCTAAAAATGACCTTAAATCAGTTACATTGAGAGGTCGAGGTATCTTAAGGATACCTTCTATCTTGGTAGGATCAACTTTAATTCCGTCTTTTGAAATGATAAATCCCAAATATTGTACCTCTTCTAATAAGAAAGAACATTTACTTTTCTTTAATTTCATTCCCTGACTATGAAGTCGTTTCAATACTTTTTCTAATGTACTTAAATGAGAGTTTATGTCCGCGGAACCAATAATTATATCATCTAGAAATACTTCTACTTGCGGTAGGTCTTTTAACAAATTAGACATAATTCGCTGGAAAATACCAGGGCTGGATGCCAATCCGTAAACTAATCTATTATATCTAAATAATCCCTTATGTGTGTTGATGACGGTATACTTTTTGGAGTCGTCTAACTCCACCTGATTATACGCCTGTGTCAGGTCAATTTTTGAAAATATACGGGCACCATTAAGTCGCACTAAGAGGTCATCTATCTTAGGGAGGGGATACCTATCGATCAGTAAGGCGGGGTTCAAGGTTACCTTGTAATCCGCACAGATTCGCAGACCCCCATCGGCTTTACGCACCGGTACCAGCGGCGTGGCCCACTCCGACGTGTCGACCGGCTCGATGACGCCGCAGCGCAGCATCTCGTCCAGCTCCGCCTCGACGCGGTCGCGCAGCGCGTACGGCAGCGGCCGCGCGCGACAGAACACCGGTGTGGCCCCCTCGCGTACTCGAAGTGTCGCTTTTCCACCTCTAAACCGCCCTAGTCCTCCGCTAAATAACTCCTTATACCTGTCAAGCAACGTAGATAACTCATTATTACAAGACTCGTTAAAGTTATATAAATACTCTTTTCGAAATCTAGGAATCCGAATCTGTAACTCTGTTAGCCAGTGTCTACCTAATATGGGGGTAGTGCCCCCCTCAATAACAAAAAGTTCCAATTTTTTTAACTGGTTTTTAAATCTAACAACGGGCCTTATGACCCCTAGGGGTCTAACTGGACGGCCATCATAAACCGTTAACACCAAAGGGAATTGTTCCAACGGTCTGTGTTTAAAGTACTTATTATAAGTATCACGACCTATACACGACACAGCGCACCCTGTGTCGATTTCCATAGAAATGACCTCATCGTCTAAACCTAATGACAGGCTTACCGATTTATAATCGTTTAAGCAGAGATGATGCAGGTCTTCTTCGAAGTCGGACCCCGACGTAACCTCTTCTTCATACTGAGTCTCGCCATCTTCTGCCTGGACATGGTGTATGGCGCTGGCGCGGTTGGCGCGCTGCGCGCCCCTGCGGCCGCCGGCGCCCGGCGCCGGGCCCCGCCGCTGCCGCCGCTCGACCCACGAGCGCCGCCACCCGACACACGGGCATTGCCGCCATTACCACCTCCTAGCCTAGCCGGACACACTCGTTTTAAATGACCTACGTTACCACATTTGTTACACTGAAAATCTTTGTAAGGACATTGAACGTCGCGGTGACCTAACTTCCCGCAAACTGCACAAATCGCATTGCTAACGCCATTACTGCCACGCGGTTGCCACGATGTGAGTGCATGTACCGTCTCGGCTCTCTCTCCCGCATCGCCCGTCTCGCTCACACTCGCGCGTTCCACCATAGCTGCGTCCTTCTCGGCGGCTTCCAACGAAAGGGCTAGCTGTACGGCCTTACTATAGGTTAAGTCACTCTCAGCGAAAAGGCGTTGTCTAATTGTGTCATTTTTCAAACCGCACACAAATTGGTCACGCAGGTTATCCTCTAATGCTGTGGAGAAATCACAGTACCTAGCCATCTTTTTTAAATCGGCCAGATATTGAGCGACAGTCTCCTTATCTCCCTGCCGCCTCTGACGTAACCGGTATCGTTCCGCCATGAAAGATGGTTTTGGTTCGATGTGATCAGACATTATCTTGATAACTTCCTTATAAGTCATTTCTCCTGGTTTCTTAGGGCTTGTCAAGTTGCTGAGGAGCTCATAAGCTTCATCTCCCATTACGGCAATCAATGTCGGCAACTGCAAGTTGTCGCTGATGTCGTTAGCCTTAAAGTACATATTCACGCGGTCCACGTATGTACTCCAATTGCCCGACGAAACCTCGAACGCTTTTATCTTCCCCACTGACATGTTTAAAAGCACACTTTTAAAACTAGATTCATATAAATCCCATCCTCGTCGCCACTGATATGTCTATATAAATGAAACACACACGTCCGGTCAGTTAAACATTTATTGCGAGACTGGGTGGCCTGCAGAGAGCGCACCGCGACATAACAGTAAACAAGTATATAGGTACATACATTACACTTTGCATTACTAAATAGAGTGGTTACCGGTTAACTACAGGATGCTTGAAATATTCTTCAATCTGTTCTAGACACGTGTCAGCTTAGCAGGTCCCACCCATGTCAACGTTCCACGTGGCATGGACTGCATGGGTCTGTACTTAATAAACTTAAGCAGATGGCATGACGGATCCGAAGGTAATACTGGGGTTTCCAGCTAAACCCAGTCATCATTTACACTCATTTCTATCTGTATTGACGCCATGGAAAGTTGTCGCGTTACGTGCTCTTACTAAAGTTTTTGTAAGAGTACACAACTGCAAACGGGGTGAAGAAGTTAATTTAGAGATAAGTAAATCCATACTATATATCCATACTAATATTATAAATGGGAAAATGTGTGTGTCTGTTTGTTTGTCCGTCTTTCACGGAAAAACGGAGCGACGATTTGACGTGATTTTTTAAATGGAGATAGTTGAAGGGATGGAGAGTGACATAGGCTACTTTTTGTCTCTTTCTAACCCCCCATTGACCTAAAATGGGGGGTGGACATTTGTATGGAGCATTCCGAAATTTTCGCGAATATAACGCGAGCGAAGCCGCAGGCAATTGATAGTAAAATAAAATAAAACAGGAAACTCAGGAGTAGGTTCGTTTTATTATACGTCTCTAGAAATGTAGTCAATATGGCACTAAAGGTACGAGTAAGTATAGTACAGATAAAATAAATGAGGGAAATAATTCAGTAACGAAATAATAAATAGGGGAATGAAATAATTCAGTAACTTCACGAAGTAGTAGTTAGCAGGCAGGGTCACTATAATTCTCTATGCCAGACCGGTCCATGCATGATGTGTAAACTCTGTCAAACAAGTCTGTCAGTAAATAAGAACAAAGAAAACTATAGGTATCCTTTTCTCTAGCACCCTAAAGAAAAGGATGCATATAGTTTTCTTTGTTCTTATTTACTGACAGACTTGTTTGACTGAGTATAGGCCAATAACCGCAACTCAATTGGTGCTCGAAGCACCGAGAGGAGTTTAATTTCAAAATGTCGGGGAGCAGCGATATGCAATTAACAGGGGATTTAATATGTGGTTGTTTAAAACGATTGTGATACAAATATGGAATGGTTTGTAAATAATCCGTTGTGTATTTATTACGGATTTGCATAATTATTTTAATTCAATCTACCCATCTATGCCTCGATGTATTGCAAATAACATTAAATAATTAGGACTAATCGCGTAACATATTAAGGTTTTTGAACGTGACTCTACTTTGACAGCAGACGCGTTTCGTTCCATTCATGTTCTCATTATGACCTATTTTTTGTAAATATAAACCATTTTATAAATTATGTTTAATATAAAAGTAAACAATTACATAGGAAATATCATTGTTTTAAATATTAATCCCTGAATAGTATGTTTAAGTATATAGTTTTATTCCGTCTTATTAAACTAGACTAATATTAAAACAGCTCGGTAAGTAGTCGTAAAATGGAACGCCTACTTTTTCGCACTAGTGCGTAATATCCAACTTCTCGCACGCTAAACAGCCAAGAAACGGGCACTTTTTGAGCAACCGTATAAAAAATTAATATTTTATAATGTCGGAGTCGTAAATAATTCATAATTCATATTCCTATGCTTGTTTCCGGTTTTAACATCCCGAACCTAAAACCACATTATTTCAGTTTTCTGTGGAAGTGAACTACTTATATGAATAAACGTTAAGGCTGCTTTTAGTTAGCTTAGAAGTCTAAAGTTATTTATCGTTTAATCAAAAGACAGCTGTCGCTTGCAGCAAAATGCATTGCGCTTGCTAGGGTCGGCCCGCTTACTCGATGTTTATTTAATTATAACATACATACATACATACAATCACGCCTGTATCCCATACAGGGGTAGGCAGAACACATGAAACTACTAAAGCTTCAGTGCCACTCTTGGCAAATAAGGGATTGAAAGAAAACGAAACTGTGACATTGCAGTGACAGGTTGCCAGCCTCTCGCCTACGCCACAATTTAACCCATATCCCTCAGTCGCCTTCTACGACACCCACGGGAAGAAAGGGAGTGGTGAAATTCTTAACCCGTCACCACACAGGCATAATAATATACTATTATTTTATTTTATTATAAAATTGGCTATTTTTAACCCCCGACGCAGAAATGACGGGGTGTTATAAGTTTGACGTGTCTGTCTGTCGGTCTGTCTGTCTGTTTGTCTGTCTGTCTGCGTGTGTGTCTGTCTGTGGCATCGTAGCTCTCGAACGGATGAACCGATTTAGATTTAGTTTTTTTTTTGTTTGAAAGTGAATTAGTCTGGAGTGTTCTTCGACATGTTTCATGAAAATCGGTCCACTATGTCGCAGTCGGGGGCGTTTTCAAATTCTTAATTTCCTAACGCACGCTTTTCTTTATTTATTGAGACATTTTTAACTTTAGAAGATGCGATTACTTATTATTTTATTTGTCAACTGCTTACTAAACTTATGGCCTGATTCTAACTTTAATATTCAAATAAGTAAAATAAATAATTTTCAGGAAATAAAATAAAATAAATAAATAAAATAAATATTATAGGACATTCTTGACACAGATTGACTGAGGCCCACGGTAAGCTCAAGAAGGCTTGTGTTGTGGGTACTCAGACAACGATATATATAATATATAAATACTTATATACATAGAAAACATCCATGACTCAGGAACAAATATCTGTGCTCATCACACAAATAAATGCCCTTACCGGGATTCGAACCCGGGATCGCGGCGCAGCAGGCAGGGTCACTACTAGAGTTTGCATTATCCGACGGATTTTTAATATTCGAATAATTCGGATAATACAATTTTTATTATTCGAATATTCGAATAATTCGGATAATTTCGGATAATTTATTAAATGGAACAAAATTAATGTTACAGGTGCGTATAAGCGTGGAATTGATAACGGCTGAGATAGATGAGCGCCATAATGCGAAATTTACCTACATTTTTATTTATTTTTTGCGTAAATCAGCAAACTCTAGAAATCAAAACACACCTAGCTCTCTATCTTTAGTTCTATGACTAGAATCTTGCAATCAGATAGTGAGCTGTCGATATAAGACAGTTAGTAGTAGTGATTAGTTAGGTGTTAGGTATAACGAGAAGTTTTTCTGACAACACCTTTACCTTGGAAATGGATGGTAGAGAGGATGGCTTGTGTAGAGTGGAACGTGAGACAACAACATTGGATATGATGATGGTTATAGGCAATACAGCGTTGTCATATTATCCGTTCCGATATCGGATATAGGAAGGATGTCAAAGGCAAAAATCAAAAATGGCGCCTTGAATGATTTCGAGAATGTATAGGAGTCGGTCCTTCGCTCGATCGGATCGGATACTCATCTTATCTTAAATCTGCGGGGCCCTTCCGGATACACTTCGACCCATCGGGATCTTTTGTGCAATTACCCTCTTAGATCTTAAGATCCTTCAGCTATTCAGGAGCTTCTCGACCATCTCCACGTATCGGATGATGAGACTCATGGGTAGCTCTCTGATGTCCTTTGGTACTAGGTAGCCTGCTCCAAAGTTCTTCATTCTTTGTCTGGCGAGGGCGTGACATTCACACATTAGATGTCTGACGGTCTCTTCCTCTTCGCCGCACATGCGACAATCTGTGTAGTCAGCGTGTCCCATCTTGGCCAACATTCCTTTGATCCCGTAATGGCATGTGAACACCCCCGTTATAATTTGGAGTTGTCTTTTGCCTAGCTTTCCTAGCTTTTTGCTCCATCCAGATTCTACCCTCCGCATAAAGAGCTTTGAATGCTTCAGACCTACCAGGGCATCCCACTCTTTTTGGTGATTAGCCTTTGTATGGTCCTTCATAGCCGTTTTAATGGTTCCTTGTGACGTTGTCTTTAGACCTGGCCTTGGCAAGTTCATCAGCATTGTCATTTCCAATGAAGCCTTCGTGCCCCGGTATCCATACCAGTTGCATCTTGTTTTGCCTTCCAAGCTTGTTAAGAGCTTGGATGCCGTTTAATACCAGTCAAGAGTCACCTCTGGGCGATGTGAAGGCTTTGAGTGCCGCCTGACTGTCGCTGAGTATATAGATATTCTTTCCTTGGATTTGTCTAACTATATTCTTATGTACACAGGTAATTATTGCGTATGTCTCGGCTTAAAAGACAGTGGCATAATTGCCCATGCTGATACTACCACTGTAGTCACTAGTCATTTGCATAAATGCCTACGCCCGTACCAGATGCCATCTTGGACCGGATCGGATACTTAATATAAAAAGTTGAAAACTCTTTTCGTAGGCTCTAAACAAAAGCGTCCTGGTTAGGGTCTTAGAACAGGAATGAGCAACTGAGCATAGGTACTCGTTCAAAACAAAATAACCAAAAAAAGAGAAGACCAATTAGTCGAAGACACTTCCTATCCAGGTGTGGATCATTTTAGACCTTAGTTGCACAGTGGCTGGTACCAAAGTACCAATGGAAGGGGAGAGGCGATAAATAAGTATTGTACCACCAACATAAAATATACAAGACATAAAATTTAAAAAAATGAAGAAGGAGGAGGGACAAAGGCGAACTTATTTAAATATTCAAATCCAAAACGCCTCAAATTGCTCGGCAGCAATTTGATGGGTTTTAGTTTCCAAGCTGATCAGTAGATCGACTAAGATTTCAAATTATAAGTAGTAATTAGACCGATTTTTGTGTATGAATGTAACTAAGGACTTAAAAGGAAAATGCCTTATATTTCTTAGTGAAGTGGAGGGAATTCTGGCGTACTAAATTGCTATGGAACTGATAACAGCTAAATTCGGAGTGAGGCGCTAAATTTCAATTTCAAAAAAACAAGGGACCAGGAAATCTAGGTATAAATCTCCCTTATTAAGTACGGTTTTACAGATAACTTCACGTTAGCTATTAGCAGTAATGAAAGTAGGTTGGGGTAACGTTTTCATATTAAAAAATAATACTTGAACGTTTTTCTGTTTTTTTAAATCATCCAATTAATCGAATATTTGATAAGAACTGAGTGCGTGGGGTGAGGCATTCTGCTTACTTCTTGTCCACGAATGCTTTCTTTGTTTTGTAAATATTAGTTTGATTTTGAAGATAAATAGGTGTTAACTTGTTAGCAATAACATTATCCGTATTAAGAATTGATCGAAATTGGTTTCAGTGACGTCTATCTATTAAATATATTACTTATAAGTAAAAAATAATGTTTATAGAAATTATCCGGGTAATTTCACTTGGATTATTCGAATATTTTCAGATAAAAATATTGGCGGATATTCGAATAATTCGGATATTCGAATATCCGGATTGCAAACCCTAGTCACTACCGACTGCGCCAGACCGGTCGTCAATAAATAATTAAAAAAGGCACTGTAATATACTGTAATGGCAGCTACTTTGGCCAACGAGTAAGCTTGGCCACCCAACAAGGCAACACTGTATTTATCCTATTTCTGTCCATTCCTTATGCCATATGTATCATCTATAACACTATATTTATTAGTACCTACCTAAATTTTAAATATTTTAACTGAGAGTAAGCCCATTTTTGACTTCCTCCGAATCCTTCCAATGATCTTTCCCCCTCACTAGCTCGGAAACACGAGTTTTATCCTTTAATACCAGCTGGTAAAAATGCACTTTATCCACTAGTGGATAAAGTAATTCGACCTTAAATATAGTCAAATTTTCTGCCTTAAAATTGATAAAAGTGGGTGAATCTAGTTATTAAGATGATTTACCACCTGTAGAACTACTGAAAACAATGATAAACGCGTTTTTTGTGTTGTATTTTCCTCGCTATAGTGAGGGGAAAGGTTTTGTGTTACACACGGGTGCAAATGTATTTTACTTCTCGTGTGTTGAAAAACTCGCCAAGCTCAGGATTCTTATTCTCGAACCACTCGCTTCGCTCGTGGTTCAACTATAGGATCCTTTCGCTTGCTCGTTTTTCAATTCCACACTCGGCGTTAAAATACAACTTTGCACCCTTGTATAACAAATAACTATTATCTTGAACCTTTTGATTCTATGCATTTGCTTTATTTACTCAAGGTAATATTTTTTGACGTGAAACGTTAGGTGAACGTCTTTAAACACCCGTAGTAGAGTGACCGGACCGAAAACCAGGTGTAACGAAGTGTTATGGCGTCTCTCTGTCTAAGCACGCGAGGCCACAGGCCGAGCTGCAGATAGACAGTGCTCCCACGCGGAACACTTTTTTAAACGTAAAAGTCTTCGCTTTTCAGACACTTCTATTATTGTTCTGCATGGGAGCATTGCCTGTCCGGAGCTTGGCCTTCAGCCTCGCGTGCTTGGGAGCTCTCAGAGACGCTTCTGGCTTTCGGCTCTACGCGGAGCTCGGCCTTCGGCCTTCGCTAAGTTTTGGAGCTCAGCATTGGGCCTCCGGCCCACCGCTTCGCTTTTTAGACACTTTTATTGTTGTTCTGTGTGGGAGCACTGTCTGTCCGGAGCTCGGCCTGCGACCTCGCGTGCTCGTGAGCCTCTCAGAGATGCTCTGGGCCTTCGGCCCTACGCAGAGCTCGGCCTTCGGCCTTCCCTGGGTTTCGAAGCTTAGCGTTGGGCCTGCGGCCCGCCGCTTTAGACACTTTTATTATTGTTCTGCATGGGAGCACTGTCGGTCTGGAGCTCGGCCTGCGGCCTCGCGTACTTGGGAACCTCTCAGAGACTCCTTTCATAAGAAAGAAAATATTTTTGGAAAACAATACAAAATGATAAAAAATATATCTATTGATTTCACCAAATTTGACGCAATCCGTTTGCAGAGCTGTTACCATGAGCGTACCCGATGCTAACTTTAATGAATCCCAATAATGTAAGATCAGACTTAAATTAGTTTGTTATTTTTTGACATTTAGATTTTTTTATTTATTTTCGAGATACTGATTGGTGTGCAACTTAAGCACTGGAGTCGTTTAAGGTGTCATTCTTTCGTCTTTTTTGTTTTCAGTTTTCATAAATTTTATCAGTCCCGATATTCAAATAAAAAAAAAGATTAAACAGGTATGTGATCAATTATTGGCATATACTGTAGCTTACGTCACAGACCAATCCATGGCAGAACAACAGCCATGTTTTCCGCTTATTTATGTTAATCCATTCACGGCAATTACTTACGAGGTAATTTCTATCGGGCGTGTTCCCTAAATTAGATTCTTGCTGCGTGTCTTGTGAGAACGTGACTTTGGTGCGTATTTTGAATATGTATTAGGCTTGAATTAACTGCATAAGATACAGTTGACTACACAGAGATGTAGAGATGTTTACACTTTTTCACCGTACTGCATTCTTATAAGGGGCCGTTCAAATATTATTAAAGAGATACTTAGGTTCAATGTCATTCATAGTTTTTTGTCTACAATACCTCAAATGTAAATACGCACTGACTGAGTCCACAGTAAGCTCAAGAAGGTTTGTGTTGTAGGTATTCAGATACAACTTACATATTGTTGCATAGAAAACATCCGTGATGGGGATAAATATCTGTGCTCATCATTTTAATACCCTTCCCGGGATTCGAACCCACGACCGCGGCTTAGCATGCAGGGTCACTACCCGCTAGGACAGGTCGGTTGTCAAATAACGCTTGTTTGCCACTGAAATAATAAAAAGTCTGATGTCAACGACGCGAGCTACACGTGCGAAAGAATTATAAGAAAGAGAAATAATTTGTTACAAACGTAAAATATGCTTCCTATTCATGTAATGTCTTCACAGTCTGCTTGCGTGTACGTGTAGGTAGGTAGTAGTAGTCGTAGTAATCACTTTATTGTGTACAACATTTATATACAGTTTAAAGGAACAGAAATACAAAGGCGAACTTATCCCTGGAATCTCTTCCAGCTAACCTTAGATCCAGTGGTGGCTGGTGAACATTTCTGCTAGGCAACACTGAGCGAAAAAGAACCTACCTTAACATTAGGTAGGTACTTTACTAGTAGGTAATCAATTTTAGGCAAAATTGTGGCGTAGCCCTTTACGACCGAGAAAATTATTTTCTAAAATCTCATAAAAAATGCATGTGAACAGTTTTCAATGGTCGTCAAATACTCGTAAAAAATAATATAAAAATTTTTATTGCCTTTAATCAATAAAAAAATCGCATGCAAGAAAGTGACGTTCAGGACCTATATGTAAATGCACAAAAGTGCAAATTCGGAAGGACACGTAAAAAGTGACTAAATATCTTATTTTAGATAATAAAACTTTTTTTTATAATCATCTATTATTCGTTTTTACATAATACAACGATTAAAAAACTATAAAAAAAAACAATTGACGAAAAAAATCTCATTCCAACTATCACTTACTTCGTATGTAAATCTTTCAAACATTTCTTTTTGCGTGTAATGCAAAGGTACACGTTGTTGAAACGTTGATGCAACGTGTATTAGTTCGACTGGATCAGGATTCCAATGGGGAATGCAGGTTTTGGGGATTTCATATCGTCAAATTTAGGCAAATGATTAATAACTATCAAATATGATAGATGCAAGGTGCTGGCGAGCTCTGACTCTTTCTGGGCCTCACAGGTGTTTTACCATGTGAAACGTCATTCGAACATGCTTCTCTATTCATTACGCCGTTTTTTTGGTGCTTTAATGAGCATTGCAAAGATTTCCAAGCGGAAATCTAGTAAAAGTACTTTGCGTCTAGGGAGGCCCATGGCGTCGCAAACAATTTTGTACGTATGCCCTCCATGCATTCACCAAAGCTAAATTATTATCATTGCGTCTCAGAAACAATTGACGGATCGTGTATTTTTAAATCAGTTAAAGTATTTGAAGACGAAGGTTCAAAAAACAGCTGGTCAACCTCCAAACTTTCGTTGTCACGCCATTCAAAAAGGTACTAAGTTAATTCTTCAACGCCCTCGTCAAAATTTTCAGTATCTGATATTAAATTTCACCATTGCACAAAATTTCAAGGATTTGTTCATCACTTAATGGACGCCCTATAGAATATAAATATTTAATTACAAACCGAAATTTGTAATAAACCGCGAAAATATTTGAATATTTGTTCGAAATTCATTTTACGCCCAAAGGCCGAATACACATAAACGTGCAGATATTTATGGCAAACGGATTACGGGCTACGACCGAACCTACAAATTCGTGCACTTCTTTTTTACGATCTTATTAATAACACGAAATCACTTAATTTTAGTCTTAATTCATAATTAATAAAACCACTAGCTCTTTAACAGTAAAAATCATGCATTAAATAAAAGGTTTGTCACCAAAAATATACGAAATTATGAACTTACGTGGGTCACTACTCTCACCAAAATACCGCGCCATCTTCAAACATGTCCTGCGACCGACTGACCCGGCCAACCTAAGGTATTTACTATTATTACGTGTTGCTAGTGTCTGCAGATTCGATCGGTATAGGTTTGAGCCCGAAAATACAATTTACTTTCTGTCAAGATTTTTTTAAAATAATTTGCAGGATTATATCAAACCGGTCGGAAAGGGGTAGGCGAGAGGCCGGCCACCTGTCACTGCAATGTCACAGTTTAGTTTTCTTTCAACCCCTTTTTTGCCAAGAGTGGCACTGAAGCTTTAGTAGTTTCATGTGCTCTGCCTACCCCTTTATGGGATACAGACGTGATTGTATGTAATTTTAGGCAAGCCGGTGGGAATCGGCGTGTACGCCAGCCGCTGCTGTTAGGTACATAAATCAAATCCCACCCTTGAAACTACATCACTTTACATCCTAATAACCATACTACGTAATTCGTCACAGTTATTTGGAGGAGAAAGTTCCGTATCATAAATTAAGTGGTGCCTAAGTTGCGCTCGTAAATCTTCCGGCCCGGCCCACTAAAGGGTTGGCATTCTGATGGCTTGCAGAGGCGGAGTCATATTTATTTGTTAGCCTGTTGTGTCCCACTGATGGGCAAAGGGGACTGGGCCGCATGCCAAACGACCCGCGGACCTAGAAAAGTCTCTTCTCTTCTCAGTCGTTCCCTCATGGCACCCAATCCTTAAATAATAAATAGTAAATCTTAAGTTTTTTAAATTATTTATTAAATATCTACCAATTAGTGGCTCTGGGAGCTACCTTCGCGACATGCTTAGAGAACGCAAAACTGAACAATATTTAGTGATTATCGCAGTCAAATCACGAAAGTGACAGTTTCAAGCGACATAATACTCGTACGCTATTGGCTTCGTGCGAAGTGCATGGAGGGGGTAAGCAAAGCGATCGCAGTGCTTGCGGTGGTCAAAATCGACACTGATTGTGGCTGTCATCTATCAAAACTCATAAAATATAATACAATGTGTAAAGTTTGATATGGGGCATCAATGTTGTTTCGTTGTTAATTGTAAAAATAATAGCATAAATAGTCGTTGCACGTTCTATGCGTTTCTTATAGCACACTGGAAATTGGATCAAAGAACTAAATGGATAGCTACCGTGAAAAGAAAACGTGACATGTCAAAACAAAACATTATAATAAATTATATTTAAGCTTTGTTTACCTAATATTGTTCAATACGCTCTTAGTATTTTTCCTACCGTAAAAGATTATGCTTAAAGATTCAGGCCTAGCCTGGGAATAGGCCCGTGTCGGATATTTCTGCGGCCGCGGACATGACTAGGTACTTACGTTTAGATTTGTTTTATATGGCATTAACGGGACGGAGGTTTAGCGAATACCATATCACTCGCTCGTAGAACTTCTACCATTACTCCTATGTTCTTGAAGAGTCCTTATATGCCCTGCCAGCACCAATTTATTGCCTCTTTCTGTGGTCTGGGGTTGGAAGTTTATACCGTGAGTAATGCTTTGGAAACTGATTTTTATTATTATATACATGTCTTTATAATCTATCTACATAAATTACACTTGAAAAACTAGCTCTTGTTATTCGATTTATTTAAAAGTAACGAAAAATCGTTAAAATATATGTTTGTTTACATGTCATTTTTTGACATTTTCCACTTCAAGTTCACATGGTAGTGGGCGTAATTGTTGTGCACTCAACTCAAACCCTTTTATGGATTATAAATACTGCATTGAACAAACTTTATAAAAACTGCAGAGCTATCATGCTTGCCTTGCCCTACCCCCCTTGTGGATGCTTCGCCCTCCGTCCCACATTTCAGGTTTGTTATCAATTTTTGTTTTGTAAGCGTATCGACGCTAGCCCGCGAAGTGAGTAGAGAAAGAATTTTCGCTTTTAAGGGTCACAAGAAAACCCTGATCTAGTTTATTTTAAATACTACGTTTCCGTTGATATTTATTTTTTGCGAGGGAGGGGGGGGGGGGGCTTTGCCCTCCGAGCCCTACTTTTTTTTCGCTCTTAAGAATCACAAGCACAAGCAAACCCTAACCTAACTTATTTTAAATACTACGTTGATGTTTCTTTTTTGCGGCGGGCTTCGCCCCCTTATTTTCGCTCTTAAAGGTCACAAGGTCGGTTTAGTAGTTTAGGAGATAATCGGTAACATTCGTTTGCACAAACAAACAAACAAACGCTACTCTCTCACCCTAAACGCATATACCTTATCCGTACCATCGTGGGTAAATTCAAATAAGAATAAGAACCAAATAGTTGCTTTAAACAATTAATAATCAAACGAACTTACCTGTGAAGTTTGATTACAATTATACGAGTATCCAAATCCGAGACAACAAATATTATTTACTATGCAGCACACGGAATCGTACCGTCCAAGTCACACATTTCAGAGATATAAAAAATATAAAAAACAAGTTCTCGCCATGCGTACCTACTACCTTCAACATAGCCCAGCGCCTTGCGGCGTATACCCATCATTATTTTAGAGTAGATCTTTTTGTGTCGTGAAATCATTTTATTGTTATTTTCGGGGATGGGGGGCGGGACTTTGTTGTCTCGGATTTGGATACTCGTATAATTGTAATCAAACTTCACAGGTAAGTTCGTTTGATTATTAATTATACTTCCTATCCAAATCCGAGACAACAAATATTATTTACTATGCAGATGTTCAGAGCCTTGCATATCAAAACAAATACTGAATGCGAAAATAAAATAAAATATGGACATCAAAATGTGATATAGTGTTAAGTTTCATATGAGTACCTACTTAATGGTATTAAGTATCTGATATCAGGTCATCAAGCAAATTAAAAATTATTTCTATTATTTAAAGTTAAGTTATTCCTATTATTTTATATATAACCTATTGAAAATGTTATAATTATATTAAGCTTTAACTTATGAATGTTTTTGATATTCCCTGGTTATGGTAACACTGAATATTTTGCAACTTCTAAGGTCTTAGAACGGCACTTTTTGGCTTTTAATGAAATGTTTTTAAATGAGTATTAATTACGTTTTAAAGTCAAGGTCATTATAGTTTCATCAGTTTTCATTTAAGGTTTTTCCGATGTACAAGAAATCTCATGTTGTAGAATTATGCGTAGCAACAAATTCCCTTTTGTGCATTGGCAATGCGAGCAATAAGCATACGCAGTTAAAATGTTTTATTTAGTGTTGATGTTTTGAGAAATAAATATCTTAAACCATATTTATATTGCAAGGTGAATTAAAAGTCAAATTCAATTACTATGCAATTAAAAAGTAAGTCCATACAATGCCTTAGTATACCACTTTCTAAATATTGTTTTAAAACGTCATATCACTTTGTTCATATAACATAAGTAACCTGGTAAGTATTATATTAATTTATATAGATGCCAACAAAAATGGCTCCTATACTTAAAAAGGAAGAAGTAAACTTAGCTAGTTACTAGTTTAATACTTAAACAAGTATTATGTAATTATTGCCGATGTTTTGAGGACAAACTATACAACATTCAATTTTAACATCTGATTGTAAAGTTGTAAAGAAGGCAAATGAGCAGACAGATCGCTGTCACCCATGAACACTAAAAACCTGAAGCATTAGAAGTTTTTTAAAGGTGTGTTTGTCCGGTAATCCTTCAGAAGACAGTTCTGCTTATTCCACACTTGCCAGTTTTCTTTATTAATTAATTGAGGGAGTAACAAACAACAAACATACATACTAATAAAATAAAATAACGTTACAGTAAAGCTGTACTAAATATGTATTGTCATACAAAACTACAATTAACAAGAAAGGAAATAGGTAGTTGTGTTATACAATCAACTATCATAACTATTTAAACTTTCTAGCTATTAAGCGAGACAGTATGTCAATCAGGGATTTCAAATTTTAAATATTAATTTCATTGGAAACTTTATTTTCTAATTGGATTTATTAATCTAGCTGTTCACAACTGCAATAACTCTGCATAACTGCACAACTATATTGTGTGTATTAGTTTCCATCGGCGATTTTACGCCCTGGGTATATAGGCCTAGATAATGTGCACCACCCACGAGTCAGCCCCTGTTTTCCGTACCACAATTCCCCTATAGTTTAGAGCTCTAAATATTGTATTAGATTTCTCTTTCAATCGAGGTATGTTAATTAAAGTGTAGGATGTAGGTAGTTAATGCGTACGTGGCAACGTACAGGTATAGTCGTTGCTCGCCTGAAAGGGATTTATTGCGCCTTGATTATTTATTTTCATCATTATAACTATTATAACAGCGAGTAATTAATGATGACACGTAAGCATTGTAAAGTGATTTGTGTAGGTATAGGTCATAGAGCTATGACTGAAGGGTTAATACGACTTATATTTTATTATTTTAGTGTATTCATGATGCTCATATTGTATAGCAACATTATATTGTATGTCTTGTCAGAGCAATAGTATTAGCAATTTTTAGGAAAATAAGATTTACATTTTTGTTTACTGTTCAATCATTGGTTCATTGGTTCAATCTTTAGACGAAAGTGTTCTTATATTCTTTCTGTATAATGTGCGTTAAGTAGGTAGGTACCTACATAAGTTATATAACAATACTAATAAATTTGATTAACAAGTCTCGAGATAATGTAAATCTCATTAACATTAACACTTTTAAAGCGGAGTAATGTTACTATCTTTAATTGAGACCAAGGAGCGGAGCGGCCGAAGAATAAACAGATTGAATACAGCGAGGAGCGAAGCAATCGAAGAACGTTGGAGTTGCGAGCGAAGAACGAAGTGACCGATGAACGTAGCGACAGAAGCGTGAATCCACCGTAGCGTAAACCGATTGAAAAAACACAGTGGACAATGACAATGCACTGTGAGACCGGAATTCTCAATGTAGTTGGAACGAAAGAAGAGCTCCTGAGACAATTTGTGGAGAAAATATAGTAATTTTACGGTTGACTTGATGTGCATATAGCTAGAACGCTATAAATACAATGTTCTCTATAAAATGTATCTATAAAAGTGGAGCCATCGATACAATTTTGAAGCAAAGATATTATATTAATGTTTATTTTATTTATTTCCTAATAAAGTGGAGCCCACAAAGTTTCAACAGTCAGAGAGCGGAGATCTTGACTTCATTCGTGGAGAATTACATAGTAAGTTTAATTTAAAATGCTAACATTTTGTTTTAATTTCTTGTGTTTTATATATATATATAATTATGGTTAGTATTTAAATTTATTATTATTTTTTGACTAAGTTGTTTAAGATTATTTTAATTCCTTATTTATTGTATTATTATTTTTGTATTTTGACATGTTTTGTTTATGACATTAAAGGTTTTGAATTGAATTGAATGGATAGCCTATCACTGTTAAAATGTGCCACAAACAGCTACTACGCCTTAAGCGGAGCCTTCGATACAACTTGTGAACAAAGATAGCAACGTTACTGTTAAAGTAGGCCACATATAGCTACAACGCATTTGGCGAAGCCTTCGACACAATTTGTAGAGAAAAGTAGCCACGCCACTATTAAAGTGGGACACATATAGCTACAACGCATTTAGCGGAGCCCTCGACACAATTCATGGAGAAAAATAGCCACGACACTGTTAAAGTGGGGCACATATAGCTACAACGCATTTAGCGGAGCCCTCGACACAATTTGTGGAGAAAAATAGCCACGACACTGTTAAAGTGGGGCACATATAGCTACAACGCATTTAGCGGAGCACTCGACACAATTTGTGGAGAAAAAATAGCCACGCCACTATTAAAGTGGGGCACATATGGCTACAACGCATTTAGCGGAGCCCTCGACACAATTCGTGGAGAAAAAATAGTCACGCTACTAATAAAGAAGGGCATTTTACTGTAGGTTAAAATATAATGTTGCATGCCATTTGTGGCTAAAGATGTATTGCTACTCAAAAATAATAATGTACCACCTATACCATGTTTATCGCAAAAAAGTAATTTATTCAATTCATTCACAAATGGCTACAACGCATTTAGCTGAGCCCTCGACACAATTTGTGGAGAAAAATAGCCACGCCACTATTAAAATTTGGTACATATAGTTACAACGCATTTAGCGGAGCTCTCTCGACACATATTTTAAGTGGGGTACAGGTACCCAACATTGTAATCTCAATTTTCATCACTCATCAGGGTTTTATTTCTTTTCTACCCGATACTCAACCAATCATCCTTGACGCTATTATACTATCGGAGTACTATTTCAAGACATGCTTACAATATTTATTATTGACACAAAGTAAATCTTTATTTACAATAATTTAAGCTCTTATAATTATAATCTCTAATGTTTTAACAATGTCAAACAATATCTAATGTTCTAATGTCTTTATCTTTATTTCTTTATGATTTAATTGCTGGACACAGACACATGTCATCCAAATAGTAGGTAATTACTTACAAAAAGAGACTTGCTCACATAGGGTACTTCTCTTCACACAAAACTGATAGAAAAAATTTGGATGTGACCATGATGCCGAGCTAGAAACCCGTAATGTTCGCATAAATCCTTTCGTCGACATCGAAGTACGGCCCGTACTATATACAACAGCAAGCAACAGGCAACACTGTCAACACATTTGTAATCCCTATCACCACAGCATAAAGTCTAACGATAATCAGTTAAAGGTGTTGCTGTTTGTGCCATGGATTCGGTATTAGTTAAGGCGCCTTAGGTAGGATCGTGCAAGCGCGTCCTGTTTAAATGCATCAGTTACTGACTTACTGGCAATGTGCAGTCGGTCATTATATTTATTAATACATTATTGAATGAATCAACAGAAAAAATATAGTTTAATTATTGGTTCCAGTCATTGTAAATATTGCTACAACTATTGCTCGTTTGACTTATAAATATTGTTGAATGTTGTTACAATTTACATAACGATGCGTTTTTCTTTTAAACTTTTTATAAAAGGCGCTTTATCACCAACCAGAAAAAATATGTTTATAGATCACACATCAGACATGTTGTTATTGTTGTTAACGTATCATATACTGTTTTATACACCTACGATATATACGAGTGTCCTGTAATGGTGACAATACCCATGTACCTTTTGTAGCTGAAGCTTTTTCTAGGTGGTCCACTGTTTGCCAGAGTAACGAGCGCCCGGATAACCTCGGCTCCCAGAGAGCATGGGATGATATCTTGTGCAAAGAAATTTGTACAACTTTGGTGGGCAGCGCGGCAGGATCGGACTTAGCGCGTCTCAAAGCTGCAACGAGTCCTGAATCCGGAGCGTGGCTCCACGCTTTACCTTCCCCTCAGCTAGGCACCATGCTGGATAACGATTCTTTGAGAATAGCGGTGGCCTTGCGGTTGGGTTGTAAGGTGTGTGAGCCGCACCGGTGCATTTGTGGCGTCATTGTCGAGGAGGATGGTCACCATGGGCTTAGTTGCCAAAGGTGCGCAGGGCGTTTTTCTAGGCATCACACGATTAATGACGTGGTTCGCCGGGCTTTGGTGGCAGCCAACATTCCTTGCGTGTTAGAACCTCCAGGGTTATCTCGCACGGACGGCAAGAGGCCAGACGGACTCACGTTGGTTCCGTGGCAGAAGGGTCAGTGCCTATTGTGGGACGCCACGTGTGTGAGTACTTTTGCTCCGTCCCACCTTGGCCTCACAATTAAGTCTGCTGGGTCAGCTGCAGAGTTTGCAGCTAGACTCTAAGCACGCAAAGTACAGCGCCCTGGAAGCAATGTACAAATTTGTGCCACTTGCTGTGGAGACGGCGGGACCCTGGGGAACTGAGGCTAAAGCCTTTGTTAGGGAACTTGGTCGCCGACTTAGGGATAGGGGCTGCGATCCGCGTTCCGGGTCGTATCTGGTGCAGGGGATTTCATTGGCTATACAGCGTGGAAATGCTGCTAGTGTGATGGGAACCTTTGGGCCCGGTACGACTCGGGCGGGTCCTAGTTAGTTTGCGCGTATGTTGTTGTTGCAATAACCCACATATGGGTAAATGACGAAGCCTGTTGCGGATAGCTTTATTGTTTGTGTGTAAGGACGACGCCTGTTGCTGATTTATGGCTGTAACCTCATGACGAGTAAAATCATATTCGTAAACATTGAAGTCAGAGATCACATCAATTGTCAGTAGGTAGTTTAATAGTTACATATTACTGTAAGTAATCTGTAATTTACGTATTACTTATGCACATATACTAGTAATAAGGTAATACTACATCGTATTACTTTCCTACTGTAACTTAAGTATTCATACCGAAAGCCTTTTGTTTGAAAAAGAAGGTAGTCGTAGAAAATCCTATCGTATGACCAAATATGACCGCAAATAAGTTTAGTATTTCGTTAACTTCTTAGTTCTAATTATCAATAGGCAAGTGAGGCAAGCTACTTAAATGATAGTACAATTGTTAATGTGTAAAATCACATTAGCTCGTAGCTACGATCGTATGAAAAACGAAACTACACTCGCCGATAACTAGACTAAACTCGCCGGTACTATACGGCGGTCGGCAGTTGTTCAAATATGGTTTGAATTATATAATCACCATTTAGCACACTATAGGTACATAAGTAGGTGTCAAATCACTTACCGAACTTCATAAATTCACAACATTTACACTTTTAGAGGAACACTTATTTTGGCGAAATTACGTGTGACTCGGACGACACAAAAACATGTAATGATGGGTATACGCCGCAAGGCGCTGGGCTATGTTGAAGGTAGTAGGTACGCATGGCGAGAACTTGTTTTTTATATTTTTTATATCTCTGAAATGTGTGACTTGGACGGTACGATTCCGTGTGCTGCATAGTAAATAATATTTGTTGTCTCGGATTTGGATAGGAAGTATAATACCTATTACCTACCTACTACACAAGTGTTAATGCGATAGAAACATTTTTATTTATTTATTTATTTATTTAGGTAATTACAAACAAAAATAATTAATTTACACAGTTTGATATATTTTAATCACAGCCATGCCCCTACGTTTGCTTTTCCATTTTTTTTTTTGTATAAATTGTACTCGTATAAGTTGTAAAATATGTAAGTCAAAGTAAAATATGTAATCACAGTGCATAGACTGCCATCTCTCGTCACAAGCTTAAAACTTTTAAACCTCAGTTTTGACAATTTGGTCCATATTCTTAGCCATAATATTAATATTTCACATTTTAAAACATATCAATATGTGTTAAAATATCAAATATTAATATTAGCGCCCTCTAGCCGAGCGTCCCCCAAGGTGTAACGCCATCTAGGCCACCGTACCTTTTTCTATATGGTTCTGCATGAGGTACGTTTTTTTCTTACACTGTAGCTGTTTATATGGAGTGACATAATTATGTATTTGCTATAACAGAACCAATTACTGATCTAATCCGTTACTGATCTATATATTCATAGCATTGATGAACAATTTCACAGACATTGGTCACTTTGAACTATCAGATTGGATCCAATTGGATTTTCCAAAACGGCGCAGAATGTCAATCAGCTAAACCAATAAGACTTTAGTCGCAGTTATAACTGTTTATTCTCTGGATCTTTATCCTCATATTATCTCCCAAAGTATTCATTTTCAATCAAAGCACGATAATCAAAGCTGTTGAATATTATAATCGGCGATCTCGAAGATATCAAAGTACGATCCTTTGCAGCTACCAAATTAACCTTTCTTGTCACAGAGGAATGGATCGTTATAGTGATGTGACAGTTTATAACCTTGTTTTTTTTAATAAGTTGGTTGTTTAGGTCTTGCAGTGGAATTGGCTATTTTAGGGTCCCCCCACATCTAGCGTCTCGCGAGCGTCGCGTCGGGCCAACTGTATGGGCAAAGCCTGCGTCGTCGCGGCGTCTTTTTCCATACAGTTGGCCCGACGCGACGCTCGCGAGACGCTAGATGTGGGGGGACCCTTAAAGCGATACGAGCGGAGACTCCTGATTGTAAACGATCATTGCCGCCTATGGACAACCGAAACACCGGAAAAAATTTGAGTGCAGTCAGTACGATAGTACTCTGTATAATACTGTGGTGCAGTTGACTGTTTATAGAGATAATAATCAAATAAAACGTTCTTATAGAGGAATTAAAGAGGATTTTTTTTTATATTAAAAATTCTCAAAAGCTCTCTCGACATGCAATGTGGTCCTGAGTTTGATCCCATCCAGAAATCACCCAAATTCTTCTACCTAACTAAACACAGTAAATATTAGGTATTTTAACTAAACACAGTTTGAAGACAGCATTTAAACGCATTTAATATGTATTAAGTTTTTACGACTAGTTTAACATTCCTGTGTCATTAGATAAGGACACAGGAATTAGCATGAGTTGCAATAAAAAGACTTAGCTGTTGCCCGCGACTTTGCTCGCGTTAAAGTCGAAAATTGCGGAATTCTCCATACAAACACATAATATAATTTAAACTAGTTGACGCGTGATTGTCGCTAGATGTCACTTAACTATGCCTATACAAATAACCCGCACTTACTGATGTATGGAGTTACAACTCCTCCCTTACTTATTCCTCTATGGTAATACAGTAGAATATTGAATTATAGAATTTTGATAAAATTCTGATTGTTTTACCACAATTGGTTGTAGATTTATTTATTTATTTAATAAGCTTACACGGCATTACAGCCACCAATACACCGAATAAACTAACATTGACAGAAAAAATACAATTTACAAAAAAGTATTATAACGACACACAATTACTTAAAAATATCATACACCGACCGTGGAAGGCCTATCATCCATCGTCTCGCAATACCTCAGACACTCAAGATACACTGTCTTCCATCTCCATGCAAACAAATCGCAATCAGGTACTGACGTCAGTAGCGCATTGAGAAGTGCATAGCTGGGCATTAACTCGTTAATCCGTTAATCGTTAATTAACGAAGTTAACATTTCGATTAACGGATTAACTTTTAAGTTAACTTTAAAAAATGTTAACGGATTCGTTAACTTCCGTTAAATTTCATCGAGTCCGTTAATCGTTAATCCAGCACCCCAAGCGGCTCGCTGCGCCGCGAAAACCACGTTCTTATTGCTACTGTAAAAGCCAGTACGGAAAACCTAGGATTTATCGGTAAAAGCAGATCCGTCGGTTATAAACAGTCTAAAGACCAATTGGCGACTTTGGATCACCCATCGAGATCTTCTAAATTTTATTAGGCGTGCTAGATCGATCACTAACCTGGGAATAGAGTGCAATCATTAGGCATGACAGACAAATCGCGCAACCGACGCATCGAGTTAGAGTCCGGCGCGGGCCTTAGATTATCGTGACCGACAGCATCGAGTTGTCATTTCAAATCTCAATCTGAAGAACCGACGCACCACGATCGCGACCGCATGAATGACCCAATAATTACCAATCCGAAGTAAAACCTAGGATTTAGCCAACCAACGGCGGTAAAAGCCCGATGAGACCGTAATTATTACATTTCGGTTTTTTACTGATTTGCGTCACAGGTTTTAATGGTTTTTGGTGGATACTTAGTAAATAGAAATACATAATACCTACAGTGAAGTCCTATTTTTATGACGTGTTAACGGATTATCGATTAACTGTAACTTCTGTTAAATCTACCGAAATGTATCGCTTTAACGATTAACGAAGTTAACTTTTTAAGTAACGGATTAACGATTATCGAAGTTAACTATTTGATTAACGGTGCCCAGCTATGGAGAAGTGTCAAAGCTCAAGGAAGCGGTGAGTTTTTGCGTGACACTGTGCGCGCCGTCGGCACCGCCAACAGCGGGCGCACACGCGGTCTCAGATTAATTCTGGGAATATCAGGCACATACAATCTGAGAACGCAATTCACCAGATCTGGGCAGTCTGATTCACCCCGCAGCATCCGACAAACGGTGACTAACAGGTTGCATTTACGCCTTACCTCCAGAGAATTATAACCGAGCGCTCCCAGCAAGAACTTCGTCGGGTATAGAAACGGGTAATAGCCATAGACTTTCTTGTAAAGAAATCTGAGAAAAGCCTTTTGGACCTTCTCTAGAAGTAAGACGTAAGTCGACTCATAGGGGGTCCACACAATTGACGAGGTCTCCAGCTTGCTTCTAACCAGTGAATTGAAAACAAGCTTTATGGCCCCAACATCTTCGAACTCCTTAACATTGCGGATCACGAAGCCCATTCTTTGAAAACAGCTACGAGCTAGCTCACGTATATGGTCGTGGAATGTCAACCGTGAGTCGAAGACAACGCCAAGATCCTTCACAGAGGATACCCTGTCAATCCTATAGATGTATTCTTTTGTGAATTCCCAGTAAAACAGATTGCCGCTGTACAACACTAGGCCACCCGCTCAATAGACACAGTTTTGGATATAAATATTCGTCATCTTAGGCACTGACGTCGGCGTTCCCTTTGAAAGAAGGTTCGGGAAAGAATTGATAATGCAAGGTTAAAGCTGAAGCGATTTCATTTGTGGCAGACATTTATATTTTCAAAACGAATTAAACGAGTGTACTCACTAAAATATTATTTTCTGATACACTTACAACCGGCAAGGTAACTAGAATTTTAACAATTTAATTAAATTGTACACTGTTAAATTGTAGCTGTGTGTTGTATTGTGTAGCGCTGGTGGCCTAGCGGTAAGAGCGTGCGACTTTCAATCCGGAGGTCGCGGGTTCGAACCCCGGCTCGTACCAATGAGTTTTTCGGAACTTATGTGCGAAATGTCATTTGATATTTGCCAGTCGCTTTGCGGTGAAGGAAAACATCGTCAGTAAACCGGACTAATTCCAATAAGGCCTAGTTACCCTTCTTGTTGGAAGGTCAGATGGCAGTCGCTTTCGTAAAACTAGTGCCTACGCCAAATCTTGGGATTAGTTGTCAAATGCCAGGATAGCGAAAGGAGAATAATAATGAAATTGTGCACAGTTTCCAATCATCATCATCATTACTTAGAACAAATCAAATTATTCTCATTTGAAAATATTTTAATTTGTAACACAATTACAATTATTATTATTATTAATTAATGTCTTTCCCATCACGGAACAATGGTGTTCCGGACCTTTGGGAGGCGTGCGCGGGGCCGAAGCCAACGCGTAGAGGCCCTTTCGACACTTTAATGAAATGTAAGGGGTACACCGAACGGATGTTGCCCTTGCCCGTATCATGGGACACACGCAGAGGCAACACCCGCCAGGGTGTAAGGACTATTTGAGAGTTAATGGAATCTAAAATGAACTGGTCTATTTTGATGAAAGTGATGGACTAAATACTGGGCTATGGATAAAAAACCGGACGCCTGCCTAATAAAACGGTATCCAATTTTATTTCCGGCAGACGGTGACTCGTCCCCACAAGATGGGCCCCCACAAAAAGCGACATCCAAGATGGCTCAAGGGCAACACCGGTGTGAGAACTCAAGGGTGTCGAGAGGTGTACACCGCTTTCTGCCCAGTGGCCGTTAAGCCACTGTACCAACTCGCGTCTTATGCAAATTTTCACTTCCACCCCTGGGGCATGTAGCCCTAACGACCCCACTCTGGACGGCCAGCCAAGGCAAGCCAGAGGTAGAGAGTCCTGTCCCACCCACCCGCCTTACGGGTAACAGAACTCCCCAGGAGCACTCGAGTACGTGGGGTCGCTGTTCCCCAACAGCTCGCCACAAGCTGCCCTGCGTTGACTGATTGCACTGGTAAAACCAATGGGCGATGGGGTCGTCACATCCCTACGCCATTATTCTTATTAATTATTATTAATTCTCTTTATTCATTTTAATTCTTAGGCTAGGTTTTATAATATGATTATAAAAGTAAAATACAAAACCACATACAAAACAATACAAAATATATAAACACTTAACTTTTTAAGTAACTATTAATTATTAATTATTATTATATTATTATTAAGAGCCCGTATTGTCCCACTGTTGGGCAAAGGCCTCCCTCAAATTCCTTCACGCATCCCTATCCCCTGAAGTCTCCCACCAGTCCTCGTCAAAGGCGTCAAGCTCGTCGCGCCATCTCTGGCGAGGTCTACCGCGACGCCTTACAATTTGTGGTACCCAACGTGTGGCTATCTTGGCCCACAGGGCATCCGGCATCCGGCAGACGTGCCCCGCCCAGTCCCATTTAAGATTGGCAGCAGTTGCAGCTACGTCCGTTATTCCCGTTCTGGAGCGCAGTATTGTATTTCTAATGCGATCGGTTAATTTCACGCTCAAAATACTACGCTCCATGGCCCGCTGACAAACCTTGAGTTTGGATTTTTGAGCTTTTGTCAAAGACCAAGTCTGTGCTGTGATTATTAATTATTAATTCTTATTATTCGGAACACTTGGAGACCACGGTCACTTTTTCTTTGTATATGACATTTATTTAATATCATCATCATTATCATATCAGTGACTTCCATCCATACAACTTGTAGGATTCCTTTATACGATGAGTCTGCAGGCGTATAATAATGGTCGCGCGATAAATGATAAAAAAAATAACTGGATAATTATAGTTGAAGGGATGGAGAGTGACATAAACTATTTTTTGTCTCTCTTCCCTCTCAAGCATTGCACAATAGATAGATAGAATACTCTTTATTGGCACACCTTAGCAAAAGATACAGTGGAGACAAAACAAATTATTTTAAATAGAGGCAGACAACAGGCGGTCTTATCGCTAAAGACAACCTTTGGGTAGTGGAAATAAAAAAAACATAGTCGAAAAGAGTAGGTGCTTCGAAATAAAAAATCATAATTTCCAACCACGTTTCCAACACACACATTGAATAAACATACACATATACGAAAATTTGAATAGACTTACATAAACATACTTAAATAGTAATATACAAGCAGCCATATATACAGTAACAAACTAAAAATACCAATATTCAAATTTAGCACGAGTAGAAGCCGCGGGTAGAAGCTAGATTTACCTATCGGATCTATTATTCATTTGCTAGTTGGCACATTCGCGTTTTTATACAAATCAAATAAAGACTGGTTTATTTAGTACACAAATTACACATACGATACTTCCTATAACACTTCTAAATCAAATAAAAGTTCCAAAGTTGGGCAAAAACACACTAAAGAAACTTCTGCGTTACGAACTATTTGACAATGCTTTTAGTGCCTGATGAAATCCGGAAAATTCGCTCTGTAACGGAATAACTTAAACTCAGTAGTTTTTTTTATAAACAAGCATAATACATAATTATTGTCGATTGGGAAGTGGTCATCTTGTACGTGCACAATTCGACACCTTTAAAAACCTGTGTGGACGCTCTGTTTTTGAAGAACACTAAAGGGCTAGAGGATGCTTTTGGGATCCATGATTAGATTATTATCACAATTTGATTAGATTTTTTGTAGATTTAGTAAGTGAACTAGTCGAGAGCTATAAACTGTAAGTAATTATTTTTCTAAAATACACTTTGATAGGCGTCCGAAACTGTGAAAATGGTCCGTGACTACAAAAAGTTTAAGCAATTTTTATGTTAAACATATTATTATCTTAATATTATACTAAAATTCTATTCTTATGCACTATCATCTGTTGCATCGTTATTCATTATTAATTAATATATATCTGGAGGATTTCCATAAAATGCATAAACTTTCAAAAACTAAATGGCCAGCGATTTTCTCTCGCATTTAGTTATAAATAAGTAGTTTAAAACAGGCTCACAGCGCGCGGTCTGAGGTACGGTGGACTTATTTGGGACACGAAAATGCTTTACGGAAATTTACATTTTTGGTTGTATTCAACTATTCAACTAGGGAACAAATCAAATTATTTTATTGAATATTTTAAAGGCGCCCAGCCTTATCGGGTGGTCTAGTGGTAATAACGTTAGCCGCGTAAGCTGAAGACCCGGGTTCGATTCCAGGCTCGACCGCCAATGGGCCTAGCCGTTTTTTCTTTCGTGTATGAAACACAATTGGACTTACAAGTGGTGGTGGGTTTACACAGCCTAGCCGAAATAACAATTGTTGACGCAGTCTGGCTCAGCCGCGTTAATACGGAAGAGCGATAGAGATAACTAGCTTCGATAACGATATCATCATAAGCGTTTGTGCATTTGGCTACGTACCCTGAGCTCAGAAATGTCATAATCGCGATTGTTATTATTGATTCTGTTGCTGTTAGTTACATCTTTTAAAGCATATTGTTAAACGATTTCTAATAAAATTAAAATAAAAGATTTCAATTAAATAGACGGACAAAAGCAAGGAACATAACTTTCAAACAACTTAGATGTTGCACGGCGACCGAAACGCAGTCAGGTTGTGTCGCGCCACTTCGGCCCCGCAGCCGAATGGCATTTCTACGACGCGAAAGGAAAACGAAACGCTGCGAAAGGTAGTCTGGCTCTGTCGCGCCAATACGCAAGAGCGATAGAGATAGATATCTACAAGCATTTCGTTTCGTGAGCGTTTGTGACATTTGGCCACGCACCACGCGGAATTTGCTAGCGTCAAGCTAGCTCTCTCACGAAACGCTTACGAAGCGTAAGCGATTATAAGTTTGTCTAAGTACCCAGCAAGAAACAATGAGACGCCTATAGCTTGTCCCTCCAGCCCGCGACATTTCCCTACAATGCCTTGCTTCGGGGAAATATTTTATCTTTCTTCATAAAGGAAGCCAACAATAGCGAGTGATTTATTTAGAAAATAAATGTCAACCCATCACTCAGTGTTCGCTGTAGAGTGTATATCAGAATTTTCTGTAAGTATTAGTCAAATTTTAATAATAATGATGCGGTCCGCCGTGAGGCAGGTAAGGACTCGTAACAGATTTACCAGTGGTAAAACAATGAAACTTGAGTTAAGTACAGCGTTTTAGACTGGTCTGTTTGGACGCTATTCCTATTGGATAATAAATATTGTTCAACTAAAAATTATTTTGCATTAAATTCTAATTCAAAATTTATTATTGTTTATTCAAAATTAGGCTTACAATTATCACTTTTAATCGTCTAAAATGTACGATTGTCATTTTACTCTAAATATAGCTAATATAATTCGAAAGCCACGTATATTACCTACGAGTATACATATAGTCCAATGTTGCTCAGTATGCAGTCTGACCGAAAAGAGTATGAATTGGTAACAATTAGCCAAAACAACTAAACGGTCGAACAGATTAGGTACTTCATTGTTATTCAGATTGTCAAATTTTGAGGAAACAGTCGAGAGAGGAACCTCAATTTTAAAGATTTTTTCGCAGTATCGAGTTCTAATTATAGAGTTGTTCTGAATGGACAATTTTTTTTTCGATAAATGTAATTAATAACAACACTAGTATATTTAATTAAACTTCCCAAATTTAAAGGGGGGCTCCTTTCCATTTTAGCATTTTCGCTCCTGTAGCGTCTTAATCTACGATCCGATATATCATGATGGTACATACTGTATGAATTTTATTACAAAAAAATGCGTCAAAATCGTTCTATGTTTTTTCGGCTTATATGTGGGTATGCTTCTGCCACTTGAAGGTGCCAAACAGATACCTATTCCGTGGATAAATTATTACTAGTCCCTCTTTATTGCAGGCTCTTTGAAAAACGAACAATGTTTCAGAAAAAGATCTAGAAATCCAAAACTTTGACTTCTAAAAGTCATGTGAGTAGAACATTTTGCTGTCAGCCACGAAGCGGAATTTCGGCTATCATAATAATACTTTATAGATTTATTTCTTCAAAATGTTTTGTGTTTTGAATATATCATGTATAATATTTATTTAAATCTTACTTTACCTCATAATTTTCATTCTCACTTACAAAATTAGAGGTGTTAAAATACATTTCTACAAAACGTTGCCTTGCTAACAATTTTCTCCCATTGTCGTAATAGACAAAAGAAAATGGCGTTCCTGATTTAAACATCTCGAAATTAGACAATTAGAACCCTTTGTGATTTAATTGTTTGTTTGCTGTTGGTTAGAAGTTGTTGTAGTAAATTGTGTTGAACAGTATTAAGAATACGTCTTATACAGTGTATATTTTTGATATTACCGCAAACTCCAGACCAATGTTTTAGTGCTAAGAACTCATACAACATGTAATTATAAGTTTGGTCTTAACTACCAGAGTGTAATTAATTTAAAAAAAATTGTGAGCATCAATGTACTCGTACTGCGTGCACCTTTTTTTATGGCTTTCACTCCTCGGTCTTTTTTCCGAGGTGGATTTTGCCAATGACGACGTTTCTCAACATACAACGCACGTAAAGAATGTTCGGTGAACTGAGGATTTTGGGAAGGATTGGGGGCCTGACATGGACATGAAAGAATTGTTATTTAGACGTCACAGATAAAACAACACTTAATTATGAAAGGCATTGGAAGAAGATAATTTTCGAGAGTTATAAACATGAAAGGGAGATAAAAAAGCAACTATAGAGCAATATATAATTATACCATAGACAACAAGAAAGCATGAGGTTGATACGCGGTAGAAACGAAACGTTAGAAACGTAAGATGCAAGATGGAGGCAAAGCAAAAAAGGTAGAGTCAGTTTTAGAGATATTATAGTTATATGTTATTTTCTTTGATATGTTTTATAAGTATACTAGTGAAGGGAGGGTCCATAAAAGATAGAAGAGATTGGAAATTGATAGGTCGTGGAATACTGTCTGGCAAGACGTCGTATAACGAGTGATTGAGCCTGACGCAGTTAAAAATTTGTGGTCCGTGGTACCTTCATCGAGCCCGCACTCACACAGGGAGTTATCCCGTACCCTAATTTTGCAAAGAAACACCGGGGTGCATACGTGCCCCAAACGTAGGCGGCAAATAGTAGACGTGATCCATTTGTGGGTAGACTTAAAGCGAGAAAACCACGGCTTATAGGGAATCGGTTGGATCTTACCATAATGTTTGCCCTTTTGTAATCTAGAAGAGTTCCATAATTCCTGCCAGTCATTCCTCGCATCACTGCGGGCTATTTGCCATCTCGAAGGAGCTAATTGACAGTTCTTACCTCAAGTCAGCTGAGTACGGTGTACCTATTAAACAAAAATAAAGTAGCAATACATTGCGTGCTGCATTATTGAAATATAATTTTTAAATTATATAATACCATGTTGTATAATGCGTTTTGTAATATTATATTTTTGTTTAATGTTATTTTATATTGTAAATCGTCCTTTGTAATGTGTTTGTTGTGTGTTGTTTGTTATTTTTGGTATTTTTCCTATCTGTTTCATTATAGGTCGCATTTTTATTCTAACCTAACCTAACCTACTACTTGCTAGGTAAGTAGCCATTTGTGTGTGCTGCGTCGCAGTTCTAACCTGACCTAACCTAACCCATTTATGTCATGCAACTCATTATGCCAAATGAAAAAATATGTAATGTCACTTGTTAGAACAAATAATACATTTTAGATCATTTTAATGATAATGAAAATGTATATTTTTAGATGAATTGTAAATATATCAGGCAGGCAAGCGTGGTCGCGCGATAAATGCACTATTTGTAAGTACGATAGGGAAGGCCAGATGTTTTATCATTTATCGCGCGACCATACTTGCCTGCCTGATGACGATTATACTAAGAATTACGTTATGTGTGCTGTTAGTTAGGTAATCTAGTATTAATATGCCATTTTTTACGTTATTCAAAATAACGATATATCAATATATTATACTAGCTTTTACCCGCGGCTTCGCCCGCGTAATAAAAGTATTCATTAAGATTTTCATTTGGATCCTTAGGTTTCTCTGGTATATTTATCTGCGATTATTTCGATTGCACATAATACTTTTGCTTGAAATGATTGTAGAAATATTACACATCGACCACAGCGTAGGTAATTCTATATACGCTGGGGAAACCTTTATAAACATCCCACATAGCTCGTATTTCGACACTATATGATCGGTGGGTAAAAAGTACTTTTTTCTATTATCCCTTACAATTTTTTACATTTTGCTTATACTTATCGCAAACGTAATCTTCAAGCAAGCAAACAACGATCGTCTTAGAGCACTTTGATTGTAAGAGACCGCCGACCGGTTATCCGTATCCCTCTAACGATACCCATATTATCCGTATCCGTATCCGTATCCGTATCCGTATCCGTATCCCTATCTCTATCCCTATCGCTAACGCTATGGCTATCGCTATCGCTATCCCTATCGCTATCCCTATCCCTTATCAAGATAACACTAAGTTCTCGCGCTTTGTACACATATTTAAAGTCACATACAGGTCGAAAGCGATTAATTAACATTATTTTTACCTTTTTTCCCAACGTTTCGGCCAGGTTGCACTGGCCGTGGTCGCGGATGACTGACGTCCCAGCAAAATGTCACCGGAGATGTAAACAACACAAAACTACCCGATATTAATTTATATAAATGTTCGGGGTAGACAAATAAATATAATCTACCCGCATGTAATTATTTACGACATCACATTAGAAACCTCAAAAATAACAGTACTTCTCCACTATTTAATGGATGTTATTATACATATAAACCTTCCTCTTGAATAACTCTATCTATTAAAAAAAAAACCGCATCAAAATCCGTTGCGTAGTTTCAAAGATTTAAGCATACAAAGGGACATAGGGACAGAGAAAGCGACTTTGTTTTATACTATGTAGTGATATCGCTATCCCTATCCCTTATCAAGATAACACTAAGTTCTCGCGCTTTGTACACATATTTAAAGTCACATACAGGTCGAATGCGATTAATTAACATTATTTTTACCTTTTTTCCCAACGTTTCGGCCAGGTTGCACTGGCCGTGGTCGCGGAAGACTGACGTCCCAGCAAAATGTCACCGGAGATGTAAACAACACAAAACTACCCGATATTAATTTATATAAATGTTCGGGGTAGACAAATAAATATAATCTACCCGCATGTAATTATTTACGACATCACATTAGAAACCTCAAAAATAACAGTACTTCTCCACTATTTAATGGATGTTATTATACATATAAACCTTCCTCTTGAATCACTCTATCTATTAAAAAAAACCGCATCAAAATACGTTGCGTAGTTTCAAAGATTTAAGCATACAAAGGGACATAGGGACATAGGGACAGAAAAAGTGACTTTGTTTTATACTATGTAGTGATTATACGAAAGGTAATTATGAGAAAGAGAGTGCACCCGTCTAACAATCACTTATTTCAAACAAAGTTCATAAAATATGCATTTTTATTTAGTCTTATTGTGTGTCCCACTGCTGGGCAAAGACAGATCACTACTGTACAGAACTACAGGTACAACAACTAAGTACACACTACACCAGATACCTACAACTTTCCAAGATATTAAGTGTTTAATCGTAAAAATCTTTCCACTGTGCCCTTCTGTGAGTAGAATGACTAAGCGGCATTTTAGCAGCGCCCCAATTTATTTTTGATAACAATATCCGAACTCCGTCAAGTTTTGCACAAGGGCCAAGTTTCGGTTTTTAAACAAATTTGCATCCCGGGCAAGACTAAACAAATTAGCCCTAATCATCATCAGTTTCAAACCAAACAATTGCCTGAAAAGGGATGTCCTCGTCAGCCATTTACAAACCAGTATAACATCTAGCATCATTTCTATCGATATCAATCTATATATAATTATACATCTCATAAATCGGTCGAACGTTGTCTACTGTTCAAGTGTGCAAGCCGTGAGACTACTATACTCACTCGCTTGGTGGCAATCAAAGGGATTTTTGATAGTCAAAGTCAAAAATATTCTTGACTAGCTTTTGCTCGCGGCTTCGCTCGCGTTAGAAAGAGACAAAATGTAGCCTATGTCACTTTCCATCCCTTTAACTATCTCCACTTAAAAAATCACGTCAATTCGTCGCTCCGTTTCGCCGTGAAAGACGGACAAACAAACAGACACACACACTTTCCCATTTATAGTCAACAATGTACAATATTCATCTTATTGTACATATCAGAGCAATTTATTGGTGCAATAAACAATATTGTTTTAAAACTACATTGAATTAATAAAATTATATCAATCTAAATTGTATAAAAATACTACTCTAGAAACTTCTAGAATAAATTGTAAATGTAAAAAAAAATATTATACATATAAAAATACATTGAATAATCAATATCATCATTAATAACCTATATAATTAATTGTTTTCAGCAACAATTGTATCCGCTATATTATCGCATACTTTAATCAGACTAAGGTTTTAGTCCTAAGAACCCATACAACAAGTAATTATATGTTTGGTCCTAACTTTTGAGCGTATTTAATTAAAAAAGATTGTGCAGCAATGTATTCCGTGTCCATGTTGACATCAGTAGGCCTAGCACATGATGGCCGCGGGAGTATGTCGCCGCGAGATAGACTACCTGTCCTTATGTCATTAATACAATTAGACAAAGACGTGTCATCTATCTCGCGGCGACATACTCCCGCGGCCATCATGTGCTAGGCCTACTGGAAGACGCGAAACTAATTATTGACAGTTCTTGCGTCAAGTAAGCTAAGTATGGTCACATCTCGGACACTGGCGGTCAAATATATGAAGGAGGCGCGTTTCTAGCACACATCCTAAGCTCGTATAGGTAAACGCGTACCATGCTTGTATGAGTGAGATATGACAGGTTGACTGTTCGCGTTTTTGACAGGCGGTAACTGTGAGGTAACTGAGAGGGGGTGGGTGGCGCTTTCAGCGGGGAGCGGAAGTGGCCATACTGTACAATAGTACTCTTTATTATACTGTGGTATGGTGTATTGAACAAAAATAAAGTAGCAATATACATTGCGTGCTAAAATATTTTGTATGAAAAAATTAAAATAGTAATAAGGAAAGGCATGGAAGGATTTGCGATGTCCGGCGTGGCTTCCGTAGCACAATTGGTTAAGAGCCTTGCACGGATTGCAAATGATGCGGGTTCAAGTCCCGCCGGAAGCGTAAATTTTTCCATTTTTTCCTTTAATATAAAAATTAAAATAGTATTTTTTAATTAAATCTTATTATGAAAATATTTTCCGTAGGGCTCATAATTTATAACCCTTTATATATGCGGTAATATCAAAAATACACACTGTATATCTAGATAATATGCAATATCTACCCAACATTGGACTTCTTTCTTACGAATCGATGGGGTTTCCTCGCTATATTTGTGCAAAAATACTTGTGGTATTAAATTCCTGTACATGATTTTCCGCTAACTCGCGCAAGTTGCACTTGTCATAACATAGTTTACTTTTACTTTGACTCTCTATAGTACCTTATATAGTACCTCTATAGTACCTTATATATAGCGGGACAAATGTCGACCGCGGGACAATTGTAACTGATCCATTTTTTCCATTATTACACTATTAAGTTACGTTCCACATGTATCCACTGAACACGTGTGCCATATATTATAACCAGTGGTCACTCTAAATAATAATGCAAACATTGTAAAACATGGCAAAAAATGGATCAGTTTCATTTGCCCCCCAGTCGAAATTGTCCCACTGTACCTTACTCGATTTTCTTTGGTACGCCGAACTTTTTTTTTTTTTCATTATAAATGGGCTTAGGTACTCTTGACCACAGACTAGCCAAAGGCAAAGACGTGGCTTACGATGGAGTGAGCTCGCCCAAAAGATGCCTGTTCACTCTCAAACTTAAGATGTTTCGTCGTCGACATTTTTGTCTTTATTAACATTTCGCTGTGTCGGCCCAGTCACCCGAGGTTGTTAATATTATATTGCTCAACAATTTCAGGCTTAAGTAATTAAATAATGGCACCACAAGTACACAATTACGTTTCATTGTAAATAATTATATTTCCTTTTGATATTTTTCATTTACTTTTAATTAAAATATTGTTTGAGGTTCCCGTTAGCCTGTCTCAAATATAATTATCAATATAATTTTTGTACATGTTTTTAGGGTTCCGTAGTCAACTAGGAACCCTTATAGTTTCGCCATGTCTGTCTGTCCGTCCGTCCGTCCGCGGATAATCTCAGTAACCGTTAGCACTAGAAAGCTAAAATTTGGTACCAATATGTATGTTAGGGTGTTTCATATTTGTATGGGAAAAATAAAATTGTGATATTTTTTCTGACTTCGCTCGGCTTTCGGTTCTAGCTTATCTTAAACGCATATATACCAAATTTCAATTGATTTGGACGTTGTTTAGAGGTCGCGCTTGATGAACAGTTTGAAAGAAAGTCATTAAAAAGTAATGTTATTCAATTTTATTACCAAATAAAACAATAGAGTAGTTGTAAATTATTTTAAAGTAAAAGTAAATTTATTAAACTTAAAATACAACAGTTGTAACATCCATTCTTGATAAAAGAAAGTCATCATCATCATAATTTAGCTTACAAATGTAAGCCGCAACCTTATCTTCTGTTCGCTTAAGTAGTAGATAAGTAGTAACGCATTTTCTGTGATGTTCGACACCGATGTTTTGCTCTTTATCATTGACTGGAGCGTTAATTTCTATTATTAAATATATTCTCCTCTTTGCGGTATCATAGACTATTGTCAGGCTATCGACCAAGTCTCTGGTGTTAGGGCTACAATAATCGCTAACAACATCCTGGACATTAAATAGTTCGAAAACAAAAATCACAAAGGTAAGTACGGTCTATGTCCCGGTAAATATACTTAAGTTAAAGAACGATCTTGTTTTCTTCTTTGTCGGTACACTCTTGGCAGAGTGGTAGTCGTCACATCAGGGGTGGTAGCAAGCTTAACAATGCATGGCCACTCCTTACGCATTCATAGAGTGGGCCACTGAATGCAGCCTTGACTTGGCTGGTCCATAGCATCTGAATCTTGTCCAGGACACTCCTAGCTTTCTTCTGCAGCACCACATTTCTAGGACATCCATCTTCTTTCCCCTTGAAGTCCATGCCTCAGCACCGTAAAGAAGTATGGGAAAATTGGGAGATACTAATGCCCTGACAAGTCGCATTTTAGTGGCATTTGTGACGTTTCTTTTTCTCCATATTTTCCTGAGCCGGTCCATGGCGGACCTGGTGATAGCCATGTGCCGCTTGATATCTTCCACCTATCCTGTTATCCCTTCAGGTGGAGAAATCCGGGAGCCGACCGCACGTAAAGTGGCAGGTAACCGGGAGCCGGACTTGAAATAAAAAGCTGTTGAGTGGCAAGGATACTGCTAAAATGACAGAAAAAGTTTACCCTTGAGTGGCGGGGCCCTCATGGGTGGTCATCGCGAATGTTACTTATGTTACAAAAATTATAATTACTCAAAAAATGTAGGGATGTTGTGCATAAACCATATATCACTGGATTCATTATGAAACGGCTAAAATCATTCCATAGAAAAAAAATACATTCCATTTATGTGAATTTTGCTAGACTCGATCAAATATCAGATGGCTACATTTTCCACTTCCATTTATTAAAGTAACTTTATCTAGGCAAAAAAACAGTAAATTGGAGAAAAAAGTAATTCAGGGACTTAAATATACATTTATTTACACTTATATCTCTTTTTTTAATATATTACAGTACAATTTTTGCGAAAAAGACGGTTTTTAAACACGTGTCTCAAACATGGCAGGCGGATGGTCCAATCAAATTGGGTCATATTTCAAGTTGTTTTGAAGTTGAAGGTGTTGAACCTTTACTGAATGCCGTCCTTGTTTAGTGACGAATGGTTTGTGCAAGTATGAGGAAGCTAGATATAGTTTTAGACGGTTTTATTTATATATTTAGGTATATCGTCGCACGGGGTCCGGGAGCCGGTCCCTGCCACTTAACAGCTTGTTTTTCCCAGAGTCTGGCTCCCGGCGCCTGCCACTTAACGGAATGTTTTATAAAATGACCGCGCCACTTCTCCCCTATGCAACTTGTAGCTCTGCCACCTGAGGGGTTATTAGTGCCCTGAGAGAGCTGATAGACCACTGCTTCATGCCAAAAATAGGACAAAAAATCAACAAAACTTGTTCCTTAGAAGGAAGTCGAGCGTCCAAAAAATGACCATAAGGAACTATGCCTAGAAACTAAATGTCACGACTACTACTCATTTTTAAAAAAGAACTTGCTTCAATATAAACACTACTCATTAAAATCACTTTTAAACCACCTCCTACAAAAAGTTACATAAGTTTTGTTCCTAGCCTCTCCTGCGCCCATACTAACTTCTTCAGACAAAAGTTGCCACAGAGCGCGACCTCTAAACATTGTCCGATTTCCCTGATTTTTGGTATATGGGCTCTGTATAGGTGTAGAACCAAGAAGAAAAGCGAAGTCAAAGATAAATCAAAATTTTGGAAAAATGAAACACCCTAATGTATGTCAATCACGCCAACAAAGTGCAAAAATAAAAAATAAAAAAAATGTTTTATTAGGGTACCCCCCCTACATGTAAAGTGGGGGCTGATAGATAGACAGATAGATAGATAAATGATAGATAGATGAATAAGGGTTTACTAAGATCGTTTTTTGATAGTATTAATATTTTCGGAAATAATCGCTCCTAAAGGAAAAAAAGTGCGTCCCCCCCCTCTAACTTTTGAACCATATGTTTAAAAAATATGAAAAAAATCACAAAAGTAGAATTTTATAAATACTTTCTAGGAAAATTGTTTTGAACTTGATAGGTTCAGGAGTTTTGAGAAAAATACGGAAAACTACGGAACCTTACACTGAGCGTAGCCCGACACACTCTTGACCGGTTTTTTTAAAAGAAACAATTCAACACTGGTTACTGCCGGTAGCTATCAACACAAAAAATAACAAATTTCATTCTAAGTATGATGATAAGTTAACTAAATTATACAGTGTGTTACCACCTCATATTTATTTTAAGTTAACTCCAAAATAAATTTTCCTAAATCCGCACATTGAATGCACTGCGTGCACTTCGTAATTGACATTACTCACATCGCTAATACCATAGAGGATTAAGTAAGGGAAGAGTTGTAATTCCATACATCCGTAAATGCGGGTTATTTGTATAGGCATAGTTAAGTGACATCTAGCGACAATCACGCGTCAACTAGCGTAAATTATTAGTACTGCTACTTGTCAATAGATGTCGCGACGAACGAAAAGTCTAATGCTCGCCAATTTTTAGCTAATATTACAATAGTATTAATCAGTATTCTGTTTTCAATTCTTTCTGCATATAAGTTGTAAACTGTTGTAATATTAAATTTTTGGCAGACGAGACACAGTTGCCACCTAGTATTGAGTAGTGGTACTGCTAATTCACGCTATTTAATGCGCGATTGTCGCTAAATGTCACTTTATCCTCTATTCTAATACTTATGAACTGTCATTACTCTGACACTTGTCTGTACTGTACATTGTTGGCAATATTTTTTTTGTTAGAAAGTGTATAAAGAAATATTTTAATTACTCTTTTAAGGACATGGTTAAGTTAAATAACTGTCTGACCTATTATCGTATCAAGATCTTATAAGTATATCAAGTATCTCAAGTTCGAATTGGGCCGCCAGTCTATTGATCCAAGATGGAACATTAAGAGCGTTATAACATTTCGGCGTCGGGCGAAAATAGGTATTTTACCCGCCGCGCGAGCCCAATATGCCGACCCTTTCTAGCACGTCTTTCCACTCGCTCGCACTACAATAATGGACAAAACAATCTTGATCCTTCCTATGGAATTTTGATAACAACCACAATCTACTATCTCGATACAAACTTTTGATTTCTAATAAACATTATTTTGCACGAAAATACTAGAATATAGCGCAAAATAATATTAATTATGTTAAAATTTATTTAAAAATTAGTAATAATTATAAACTATGATCATATTTAAGTAGATCCCATCCCAAGTAATTGATTTTGTTATATGATAAGTATTATTATAAGTATTAGAGCAAAGTATATATTAATAATACATGATGATAAAATAAGTCAAATACAATTCTAATTACATCAAGGTGGTACTCAGGGTCTGATGATGGAGCCAGATGGTGGTCACCAGTACCAATGAACCATATGACTAAACCGCTTCGTGTTTAGGCTCATTGGGTTCGTCTCAACAAGACCTTTGACAAGAGGTGGTACTCAGGGTCTGATGATGGAGCCAGATGGTGGTCACCAGTACCAATGAACCATATGACTAAACCGCTTCGTGTTTAGGCTCATTGGGTTCGTCTCAACAAGACCTTTGACAAGAGGTGGTACTCAGGGTCTGATGATGGAGCCAGATGGTGGTCACCAGTACCAATGAACCATATGACTAAACAACTTCGTGTTTAGGCTTATTGGGTTCGTCTCAACAAGACCTTTGACAAGAGGTGGTACTCAGGGTCTGATGATGGAGCCAGATGGTGGTCACCAGTACCAATGAACCATATGACTAAACCGCTTCGTGTTTAGGCTCATTGGGTTCGTCTCAACAAGACCTTTGACAAGAGGTGGTACTCAGGGTCTGATGATGGAGCCAGGTGGTGGTCACCAGTACCAATGAACCATATGACTAAACCGCTTCGTGTTAGGCTCATTGGGTTCGTCTCAACAAGACTATAAAGTCCAGGATACAGGGGGCTGGAATCTAGGTATTGGACACAAACACTTGATGCGATTCGTATGAGGTTTAATTCGAGACTGAATGGTTATAACTACCCTATCTATACATAAGTAAGTAATATAGGCGTACCCACATACATACATATAAGTTGGTACACATATATCACACCTCCCTTCTTAATCTTTAAATCTTACAGTAATTTATAACAATAATAAACATGAAGTTCTTTTGAAACAACTATTTGTTTTTAAACTATTTTGTATCTATTATCTACTCACTTATAATAACCTTCCTTACTTTTACCTATACTTCTCTCCTAAAAATTAATCTATTTCCAGTTTACGAATTCTGTTTGGTAAAGGCCTGAGGTTCAATGGGGATCGACGCTGTGGCGGTGGAGACGGACGTGGGGGAGGCACACTAGCAACACTTGTCTCATTGGCTTCCGCCCTTGTTACTTCCTCGTTTTGACCCGGTTGTGCGTTTTCCTCGCCCACTTCCGTCTGCTGGCTAGAGCGCGCGACTCCGTCCTCATTCCCTGACGACCGCTCTCTAGTCTCGCTGAGTTCCTCAGGGCAGGGTACAGTCGATAACCTAGATCTGCGTCTGATCTGATCAATATGCCTAAGAATAGGTTTACCGCTACCGCTATCCAAGGTGTATCTCCGTGAACCTTCGGCACCCAGCACCGTACCTTTAACCCACTTATCATTATTGGTGTAATCGCGAGCCCAGACCTCATCACCCGGCCGGAAATGACGTTGCGTACCACCTGCATGTTCGACCTGTCGCTGCTGAACCGACCTGACTCGCTCTTCTAGCGCCCCCTCGCTGCGGAGCAAGTCCAAACGCGAACGTAACGACCGCCGCTGCAAAAGCATCGCCGGACTCTCTCCCGTAGTACTATGCATGCTATTTCTGTACGCCATGAGATATGTCTGCAGTGCCGCGTCGATATCGATATGTTCTCTAATAGCTTTGCTAATCGCGCGCTTACATAATTTCACTGCATTCTCCGCGGCCCCATTAGACGCCGGATGATACGTTGGCGAAAAAGACTGTTTTATCCCATTCGTGTCAAGAAAGTGTTTAAATTCATTACTGGTAAACGGCGGACCCTGGTCTGATACTAATTGTCTTGGCAACCCAAAACGCGCGAAAGTTGCTCTTAGTTCTTTAATTACTGCTCCTGCGTTCGTCCTAAGCATTTCAAATATTTCCAGCCACTTTGAAGTCGAATCTATTAGTACTAAAAACGTTTTACCCTTAAAAGGGCCCAGAAAATCTACGTGTAGTCTACTCCACACGTGGGTCGAGTACGGCCAAGGACTCGGAGGCGAGTGCGCCGGTGCAGGCGCCTCCGCGGCGCACGTCTCACATTGCCTACACTGCGCCTCCACATCGGCGTCAATATTGGGCCACCAAACGTAACTACGAGCTAAGGCCTTAGTCTTGACTATGCCCATATGACTAACGTGCAGCTGCTTAAGAACTGTTTCCCTCAAAATTGTTGGCACCACAACCCGGTAACCCCACATTAAACAACCTCGGTCTACATACATCTCGTGCCGCCTTAATAAGAAAGGTTTTATCTCCTCGTCTTGACACGATGTCGGCCAGCCCGACTGCACATACGATAACACCCTACTTAATGTTAAGTCCCGTGACGTGGCCGTTTTAACTTGTTCGTTAGTAACAGGCAAAAAATCTTCGACAAAATTAAGGTAAGTCACATCCTGTTTTTGTTTCTGGTCTTGGACCCCCTGTGGAAGCCTAGACAACGCATCCGCACAATTTTTATTCGATGGTACATATTCAATTTCATAGTTGTATCCTGACAGTAAAATAGCCCAGCGTTGTAAACGGGACGCCGCCATCACCGGAATGCCTACTTTATCGCCAAAAATATACGTGAGTGGCTTGTGATCTGTCCTCAATATAAATTTACGACCGTACAAATACTGATGAAATTTGCGAATACCGTACACTAAGGCTAGCGCTTCCCTATCAATCTGTGCGTATCCCCGCTCGGCTGGGGTGAGCGTACGCGATGCGTAAGCGATCGGCCGTTCGCCCTCCGGTGTGAGGTGCGATATCACGCAACCTATCCCCACCCCTGACGCGTCTGAAGTGAGAACCAATGGCAGGGAACCCGAATAGTGTACCAAAACTTCACTCGAAGTTAGTACTTGTTTGACCTTGATAAACGCTTCTTCACAACTCGCGCTCCAAACAAATTTAGCTCCAGCCTTTAACAAATTATACAATGGTGTAAGTATTGTACTAACGTTTTTTATGAACTTCGCGTAATACATTATCATGCCTATGAACGCTCGAACTTCTGTCACGTTGCTAGGTGCGGGCGTATTTACGATAGCCCTTACCTTATCCGGGCACGTATGGACGCCCTCCTTGCTAATCATATGACCCAAATAATTAATCGACTCCTCAAAGAACGCACACTTATCTTTCCTTACCCGCAACCCGTACGCCTGCAATCGCTCAAATACTTTATATAAGTTGTCTACGTGAGCTTTCGTATTGCTACCAGTAATAATGACATCATCTAAAAATACGCCCACGTGCGGCAGGTCAGAAAATAATTGTTCCAAATGTCTTTGGAATATTCCAGGGCTAGATGATAGACCGTATACTAAGCGATTATACATAAATAAACCCTTGTGCGTATTTATTACCGTATATTTTTTTGACTCATCCAGCTCAAACTGTGCGTAGGCCTGCGACAGATCAATCTTACTAAACCGTTCTCCCCCGTGCAGGCGTGCCAATAAATCCTCCACCCTAGGTAGCGGGTAACGATCAACCTCCAAAACCCGGTTCAAGGTCAATTTAAAATCAGCGCAGATACGTATGTTACCGTCTTTTTTTACCACCGGCACGATAGGCGTGGCCCAGTCGGAGCGGTCGACGGGGGTGAGCACGCCGTCGCGCACCAGCTGGTCCAGCGCGCGCTCCACTGGCTCGCGCAGCGCGTACGCCAGCGGCCGCGCGCGCAGGAACATGGGCCGGGCATCCGCGCGCAGGTGGATGCTGACCTTGCCACCGTTGAACCGCCCCAGGCCGTCCGCAAACACTTCAGAGAATCTGGAACTGAAAGCGCTATAATTAAAATCATAATCTATGACATTATTCACTTCACTGTACTCTGCCACGGGAATCAAACCCTTAATTATATCTAATTCATATAACCATTGGCGTCCGAGCAATATACTTTTGCCGTTTCGTATAACAAATAAATCTAAGTGTTTCTCTACGCCCCTAAAACGCACGAATGGTTTTATTAAACCCACCGGTTGCACCCACTCACCCGTATAATAACGTAGGTATAAGTTACACTTTTCTATCTTTAACTTATTAAAAACTGCCATGTACATTTTCTCACTTATACACGAAACGGCGCTGCCCGTATCGCACTCCATATCTATATCTAAACCTTGCACGTTCACTTTTATAATAATCGGTTTATATGCTAAAGCTGATAACTGATTTAAAGTTGTAATAATTACCTCATCACTATCTTCACTGAACATATTATCGTCCTTCATCACAGTGTTGGCATGCACTTCGTATTGCTCCGCCATATTCGGGCACATACGCTTTAAATGCCCCTGTCTATTGCATACCCGGCACACGTAACGTGCAAATTGGCATCCCGCCTTGTCGTGAGCGCCGCCGCACGCCGCGCACCGCTGGGCGCCGCGCGCCGGAGCCTTGCCCCGGCCGCCGCCGCCGCCGCCGCCGCCGCCGCCGCCAGCGCGGCCGCCCCGGCCCGCGCGAGGCGCCCCGCGGCCCGCGCGCTGTCCCGCCTGGCCTCCCGCCCAGCGCGGGGTCATCGCTTGGCACTCCACGGTGCCCGCTCCACTCGCCGGTCCCGTGCGACCCTCCACGAGAGCCGAGTCTTTTTCCGCCGCCTCCATACTGACCGCCAATTTGTACGCTTTCGCAAAGTCCAACGATTCTTCTGTAAATAACCGCTGGCGTATAGTCTCACTCTGCAGGCCGCAAACCAGCTGATCACGCAAGCTGTCCTCTAGCCAAGTACCGAAATCACAATCTTTCGACATACGCTTTAACACGGCCACATATTCCGAAATGGACTCGTTCGCACTTTGCTTCCTGTGTCTAAACTTAAAACGCTCAGCTAAGATGCTCGGTTTAGGCTGTAAATGTTTTTCAAGTATCGACGTCACTTGTGCGAACGTTTTGGTTGACGGTTTATCGGGCGTGCACAAATTCACTAAAAGTTCGTAGCACTCAGCCCCCATCACTGTAATTAACGTTGGCACATACAAGGTCGTTTCAATTTCATTTACTAAAAAATATTGTTCTAAGCGGTCTATGTACAGCCTCCAATTATCCGTTCCAATTTTAAATTCCGGTATCTTGCCGACCGCCATTGTTCGCGCCGCCGCCTCACCCATAAAAAAAAAAACTTGCGTTATCGTTCTCTCGCGCACAACAAGAAGTTATAATACCTAACACACGTAATGACCGTAGGTTCTAATCGTCTCGTCGCCACTATAAAGTCCAGGATACAGGGGGCTGGAATCTAGGTATTGGACACAAACACTTGATGCGATTCGTATGAGGTTTAATTCGAGACTGAATGGTTATAACTACCCTATCTATACATAAGTAAGTAATATAGGCGTACCCACATACATACATATAAGTTGGTACACATATATCACAAAGACCTTTGACAAGAGGTGGTACTCAGGGTCTGATGATGGAGCCAGATGGTGGTCACCAGTACCAATGAACCATATGACTAAACAACTTCGTGTTTAGGCTCATTGGGTTCGTCTCAACAAGACCTTTGACAAGAGGTGGTACTCAGGGTCTGATGATGGAGCCAGATGGTGGTCACCAGTACCAATGAACCATATGACTAAACCGCTTCGTGTTTAGGCTCATTGGGTTCGTCTCAACAAGACCTTTGACAAGAGGTGGTACTCAGGGTCTGATGATGGAGCCAGATGGTGGTCACCAGTACCAATGAACCATATGACTAAACCGCTTCGTGTTTAGGCTCATTGGGTTCGTCTCAACAAGACCTTTGACAAGAGGTGGTACTCAGGGTCTGATGATGGAGCCAGATGGTGGTCACCAATGAACCATGTAACTAAACTACTTCGTGTTTAGGCTCATTGGGTTCGTTTTAACAAGACCTTTGATAAGAGGTGGTACTCAGGGTCAACAGGGTCTGATGATGGAGCCAGATGGTGGTCACTGGTATCAGTGAACCATGTAACAAACCACTTAGTGTTTAGGCTCGTTAGGTTCGTCTCAAAGATATAACGGATAAGTGGTATTCAGAAAGAAGCAAGACAGAGAAAAACCAGATTTATATTTTGTAAAACTACACATTTATTGCTTTATTATTTATATATTTTCAAAGCTTGTTTATAAAATAATATTGCGCAAGGGCATTGATCGAGCTTTTCTGGAATCAATGATTTCAGGTAGCACGCATTTTTCATAAAAAGCTTGGAGTTTTGGCAACATATTTCGCTCCCAAAATTGTTCGTCTTTTTTGATTTTTATTACTTTCACTGGGTAATCTGAGCCAGTCCAGATAGCAAGCAGGCAAACATTTTTATTTGATATGTTTAGCTGACCCTGGATTTGGTAGAACCAGTCATTATTTTGGTTGATTGTCACGCCTGCAGAAGCACTATATTTAAACCCTCTGACTTTTTTAGTTCGGACAGCTGTGTCAAAGTCCATTCCAAAAGCAGAAATTGGACACTTGACTTCAATAAGCCCATCGCTAAACAAGCCGTCAGGTGAAGCTCCCAAATAACAATGGTCTGGATCAATGAATAAACCACATTTCTCTATAGAAATGTTTTCCTGCGCGCTCAGTTGTTCCAGTGCTGTAGATTCATTGTCCTTTCCGTGCTTAATGGAGGCAACGTTATTTAAGTTATAACTATAAAGAACAGTTTTAACCAATGGGGCTGAATTTTGATTGGCTCTTCTTTTGCAAACCTTTGCAAATATAGATGCCGTCAGAATGCACCGACGGAGCTCCAGCCACAAAGCACTTTCAGCCTGTAATATTGTCGCACGTTCTATATCATGCCGGTTTGCTGCTTGGTCACTGAGATTCTTAAGGAATAACGCTTTCCCTTGTTCGTAATCTTCTGGGCTCATATCAGGGCGCTGACATTGTTTGCCGTAGTCCTCTTGACCGAAATTAACGATCCTTCGAGCGCGATTAACCTTCTTCCCACACCTACGGATATTATTGGCATGTCTTGCATCTTCTAGCCGTTTTAGCGTTTTACTCGGACTTTTTTTGCACACCGATTTATAAAATGTATACTGAGGTTTCCCAGTATTGAATGCTACAACAGCCGCATAACATCGTGTCGCGTACGAGTTCTTCAGCGAAAAGTTGATGCGTTTTCCTCCTACTAGTTTAGCTACGATGCTATTCGGCTGTCCAAAATCAAAGCCTAGCAAGTGCATTTACCGAAATTTTACAGGAGAGGCAAACAAAGATTTTGTTAAAAAAAATTAGTACCAAAGACCTTTTTCTCACAAGACTTGGTTTTATATAAAGAAGTATAACTTGCTTTACAAGACAAACTGTTGAAACTAAATGTATGTGTCTATTTAGAACTTTTATGTGCCTTACTAACAATTAATTACAAAAAAATAATAGATTGTTTCGTCAATTACAAAACAAAAAGCTAGCAAGTGGTCTTACTAAGTATTTTAAATGGTTAATTTTCGCATTATCCCGGCATTTGCCACGGCATTTGCCACGGCTCATAAGAGCCTGAGGTCCACTTTGACAACTAATCGCAAGATTTGGCGTAGGAACTAGTTTTTACAAATGCGGCTGCCATCTTACCTTCCAACCCGAAGGGTAAGTAGGCCTTATTGGACTTAGTCCGGTTTCCTCACGTTTTTTCCTTCACCGAAAAGGGACTAGCAAATATCAAAATGTCGTATCGTGTCTGATCACATTATAATATTTGTTTGATGGGATCATAATAACAAAAGGCAACATTATTAGACAATTAATTAAATTTTATGCATAAAACAAAATCAGTCATCGGGTAAACAATAGGCTACTTGACCCTTTTTATAGTTTGTCTTATAGCATTACTTACTATCCAATTAACGGAAAAAAAATATCACTATATTTTATTATGGCTTATAAACCGCAAAAATATATTTTTAAGAATACGTTTACGTAATATTTCAGGCAAAAACAACATCAGCCATGTCATCTATAAATTTTCTGTGAATGAAGTAATTCAGTGCGAAAACAACACTTTCTGACAATTTAAGTACGAGGCATAAAGGTATTATGTAATGTCAGCGATTGATTTGACATGAATTCTATGAGGTCACTACACGGCCGACAGAGTTTTCGGTGGCCAAAAAAAATTTATTCACATTTTTGAATTAAAAATACGTAAACATCGTACACATTTAATAGGTACCCAAAATATTACAGAAGACAATTATTTATTGCGCCAAATTAGATATGAATCTAGTAGCCTATTCGCCTCCAGTTTAAAGATCATCCGAAAGGTCATTAATTGGCAATCGACTCCAAAAATCACGCCTTGTTTCTGGCATTAAAGGCACTAATTTTGCAACTAGAGTGTCCTTTTTTTAACACGATAGTTTCATATGTAACACACGCCATATATTGCACATCAACAACCTGTTACAAGCACTAGGTACTACTGGCAGTTATTCCTTTAGGTAGATTGGAAAGGCATAATTGTTAGAACTATTTTAAGTTGCTCCCATCGTCAAATATATATAAGTAGGTTTAGTAGGTACCTACGTAAAATAGATCGCAAAAATAATGTTAAAAAGCATTCCGAATGTTAATACCTCGATCCAAGCCCCATTAAAACATCACAAATAAAAAAACCACAATTCAGCACCACAAACACTTTTGCGATCGCCACACACAATATTAAATAAGTATAATATCACGGGCTAAAACAACGAACATAATGATAATGACTATCTAAAAGCAGCTGCTAAAATTCGACTCCATCGATCACTTTTATTCATCATGCGTCCGCGCAGCAGCGCAAAGTACGACAAACTAGAAACTTCAGGTTGAAACTCGTTCCCTAAATTCGGATCCCGAACGGAACAAACGCGGGCGGGGGCGCGGGAACGGCGACCGTTTGAATTCAAACTTCACTCATTACTGACTTGCTATGTTTTATTTATTGTTATATTTGAATTCCTTGTTCAACCCTTCGGCAATTTTTTAAATTTAAAACCTAGTATGGGACAATTCCATATTCAAAAACCTAGTATATTCCGTTTACAAACTCAGAAACCTAGTATAGCATGCACTTACTAGGTTTTTGGACTTGAAAATGTTACTTACTAGGATTTTGATTTTGATATTTGCATGTAAGATATGCACTTGCTAGGTTTAGAGGGTTCCGTAACTTTGATTCTAATTGAGATAGAAATACAGGTGTTTTTGCATTAGACGCAGCTCAAAATTTGAGGCTGATTGATTAAAAAAACGTATTTTGACAAAAAATGTCCCTTGCTAGGTTTTGATTTTGGACAGCCGTATTGAACTGCTCTGCTCGATTATTTGTGGAACAGTGTAATAAACTTCGTGAGTTATTTGCAAGTTGTGCGGCATTTTTTTGGAGTTTCAGAAATAGGGTAGATATTTGAGGAATTAGATTTTTTTCCCTTTTTCTTTCGTCAGTACAATAATAGTTGTCACATTCTTTGTGATCTCCGAAGATATGTCGAGGGCTGTTTAATATATCTTTCTGAAGATCTAGTATTTTTTGGTCGACTGTAGAGGCCTGCGCATTTCTGTGCTTCACGGCAGCACGAATTGCTTTTCGCAACCTTTTTTGTCGATCTTCGTTTAGTAACTTTCGTTCAGAGTGCGGTATGGAGGTGTCTGTCAAAAGTTTTAAATTTTTCCCGTTGTAATTTCTCAGCAAATGGTTAGTACATTCTATTTTTTGGATGGGAACATCAGGATACGGTCTGCTCTCAAGAATATTTTTATATGTGCTAGAATCCCCATCTGCTATCAGAGTTTTATATATAAGGTTCCTATCCTTTATTGATTGTTTGAAACCTTCGACTAGTATGGCCTGTTCCATACTTGTGGAAGATCCAAAGTGGTTCTTTGTGCATTTATGTACCCTGGGAACAACGCCTTTTTTTTTTGCCCTAGCACAGACCACGCAATATTTATTGCGAACGCCTATATGAAGAACCTTTCCTGATCGTTCTCCAATGATAGCCGCAACTCCAGATAATGCGGAATAGTTTGATTTATACGACCGTTTGCTCCAACATGCATCGGCTTGTACTGCAATTTTGGGAACACCTGCTGAATTAATATCGTTACGCAATTTTGCAGCTTCAGCTTCTTCTTGTCCAGCTCTTTGCATAGTTTCTTCTGCAGTATTTTTCCACATATCTTCAACTATGTCATGACATTTACTGTATAAACGGAAAGGTATAGTCGGCAAATCTACAGATGCAGCAAGTTCGTTAAGATTGGAGAGGCCAATACCAGTCATGATAGTTCCAGAAACTGCGGATGAATTAACGTTAACTGTATCTCTGTCATCCGATGTTTTAATAGCAAACATTGATCCACACATAGCACATTTTGCGTGAAACGTTGACGAGAAACCAGCCTGTTTTTCTTTTAATATTTTAATGTGACTGAATCTACAGCCAAATCTTTCACTATGCTCATCTATGGTGTATAACTGCTCCATGAAGAAACGAAAATCGATTATCCTCCTCCCTTGAATTTCAGGGTTTATCTGTAAAAAAAAACTTGCTAGTATTTTGTGTCGCTCTCCAAGCTATACAATGACATACTTAGGCTCTAGAGCAAACCATACAACCTGTTTTTATGATTTCCGCTAACTTTATTGAAAAGTTAGTTAGATCCGATGCAATCAATTTCTCTGAGAAACTAGTGCCTTAATTTTACTCTTGTTAAATAAATGACTGAACAAGTGAATCGCAACCTTAAGTACATCCTAATGTTATTTATTTGGACATATGCCGTCAGATATTTGATATTAACTTTAATGTTGTAAAAAAATAACATGTAACCTTATTTTCATCACATGAAGCAGAATTTTCAACCTGTATTGTATACGCATCGTTTGATTCATCAGATGCAATATTTATGCCGGTCTCACAAAAGGCGTTTTCATTATTAAGTTTCTGAAAAAGAATAAGTTATAACACAGAATTTTAGTAAATCTTATGACGTAGCAGTAGGCACGTATAAAATACTAGTAAAGAGTTTATACTGAGCTAAGGGATGAAAAGCACCGGACACCTGCCTATTTTGGATAAAAATTATAATTAGTCGAAAAAAACAATTCACCTCATTTTCATCACATGAAGCAGGAGAGCCTTCAAATTGTATCGTTAAAACTTCATCGGTTGCAACAGATGCATCATTCCTGCCAATCTGACAATAGATGTTTTCTTTATTAGCTTCCTGAAAAATAATAGTCAAGTTACAAGTTAATAACAATTAATAACGCAGTTGACGCAGTATTTAAGTATAGGCACAGATTACTAAAAAGTTACTAACGTAAGAGATCCTTCACTTGCCCGCAAAACGACAAATACCTACGCTTTATTTAACTAATACTAATAAAACTCAGATGAATAGTAGGTACATGCCACGCGACTATATACACAGGCGGGCGCGTGGCGCCTCTTGACTACTTGTTCAAGTGTAGGTACTTAACGCGCGACCGCGAGCGAGTGACGTAGGCCTGGTAAAGGTTTAAATAAGTCTTACAATTACAACATACCAGCAGGCACGCGGAAAATACCTTACGGATAAAAATTACAATCAGCGTCAAAAATTACGATTTACCTTATTTTCGTCACAAGAAGCAGGAGAACCTTCAACTTGTATCGTAAAATCATCATTTGATTCAACAAATCCATCATTCTTGCCGGTCTCAAAATAGGTGTTTTCTTTATTAACTTCCTGAAAAATAACGGTCAAATCATAAAGTATAACGCAGTACTTAAATAAAGACTATAAATAAGTCCTATGACATAACAGAAGGCGCGTGGAAAATAAGTAGCAGAGCTGGCCAAGAGGAAAACAGTTACCTATTGTATTCTGACAATGTTAATAGCTAATAGACAATTCTGGAATAAGTATTCTTGAGAGCGGTGCAGCGAAAAAGTGAAAATATTTTCTTAGCGCTTAACGAAACAAGGAAAACGATTCACTAACGAATTAAAATTAGTAATAAACATCAATAATTGATGTTTTTGATCTTACTTTATCAAATGTACCGATTTTTTCCATGTTAGTCCCTGAAGTAGAAGCATCATTGTTAAGTAATTTCGATAGCTCTTTTCTGAAAAAATTAAAATGATGATTATGTTATGACTAGCTCGACATTAACTAAACTAAAAGCTACCTTGGCAATACCATTTAATGAACAAATCAAATCATGAAATTGTTTGATTTATGTACCTACTGTTTTTTAATACATGAATACCTGCGAGCAGCAAGAGCTTCTCGTGCTTTTTGAACGGCTATCTCATTCCGTCTCTTACGTTTCCTGAGACAAGGGTACCTGTTTTTTACTTTGGCCATATCTCGCAATAGTGTAACACTGCAATAAAAATAATTAGTGACATAAAAAAACAACTCGCATATGTGTGTAACATTAAAAAACACGAAGTGGTTTAGTTACATGGATCACTGGTACCGGTGACCACCATCTGGCTCCATCATCAGACCCTGAGTACCACTTCTTGTCAAAGGTCTTGTTGAGACGAACCTAATGAGCCTAAACACGAAGTGGTTTAGTCATATGGTTCATTGGTACTGGTGACCACCATCTGGCTCCATCATTAGACCCTGAGTACCACCTCTTGTCAAAGGTCTTGTTGAGACGAACCCAATGAGCCTAAACACGAAGTTGTTTAGTCATATGGTTCATTGGTACTGGTGACCACCATCTGGCTCCATCATAAGACCCTGAGTACCACCTCTTGTCAAAGGTCTTGTTGAGACGAACCCAATGAGCCTAAACACGAAGCGGTTTAGTCATATGGTTCATTGGTACTGGTGACCACCATCTGGCTCCATCATCAGACCCTGAGTACCACCTCTTGTCAAAGGTCTTGTTGAGACGAACCCAATGAGCCTAAACACGAAGCGGTTTAGTCATATGGTTCATTGGTTCATATATCATATGGTTTATCGTAGGCATAGTATTCTTTGCACTGGGTACATAAAATATGTAGTATATATATGTATATATATATATATATGTAAGTTTATGTAATTTTATAGATATATATGTGTGTATAGTTTATTATTGACAATATGTATTATTTGCTACATTTATGTTTCATTTTCAGTTACCTTTTTTTTTTAAAGCCTGCACCCACTACTCTTTCTGTTTAGCCTGTTGGTTGACTGGTAGAGAATGTCATTAGGCATTAAGTCCGCCATTTGTACTTTATTTGTTATATTGTGCAATAAAGTTTAAATAAATAAATAATAAATAAATTGGTACTGGTGACCACCATCTGGCTCCATCATCAGACCCTGAGTACCACCTCTTGTCAAAGGTCTTGTTGAGACGAACCCAATGAGCCTAAACACGAAGTTGTTTAGTCATATGGTTCATTGGTACTGGTGACCACCACCTGGCTCCATCATCAGACCCTGAGTACCACCTCTTGTCAAAGGTCTTGTTGAGACGAACCCAATGAGCCTAAACACGAAGCGGTTTAGTCATATGGTTCATTGGTACTGGTGACCACCATCTGGCTCCATCATCAGACCCTGAGTACCACCTCTTGTCAAAGGTCTTGTTGAGACGAACCCAATGAGCCTAAACACGAAGCGGTTTAGTCATATGGTTCATTGGTACTGGTGACCACCATCTGGCTCCATCATCAGACCCTGAGTACCACCTCTTGTCAAAGGTCTTGTTGAGACGAACCCAATAAGCCTAAACACGAAGTTGTTTAGTCATATGGTTCATTGGTACTGGTGACCACCATCTGGCTCCATCATCAGACCCTGAGTACCACCTCTTGTCAAAGGTCTTGTTGAGACGAACCCAATGAGCCTAAACACGAAGCGGTTTAGTCATATGGTTCATTGGTACTGGTGACCACCATCTGGCTCCATCATCAGACCCTGAGTACCACCTCTTGTCAAAGGTCTTGTTGAGACGAACCCAATGAGCCTAAACACGAAGCGGTTTAGTCATATGGTTCATTGGTACTGGTGACCACCATCTGGCTCCATCATCAGACCCTGAGTACCACCTCTTGTCAAAGGTCTTGTTGAGACGAACCCAATAAGCCTAAACACGAAGTTGTTTAGTCATATGGTTCATTGGTACTGGTGACCACCATCTGGCTCCATCATCAGACCCTGAGTACCACCTCTTGTCAAAGGTCTTGTTGAGACGAACCCAATGAGCCTAAACACGAAGCGGTTTAGTCATATGGTTCATTGGTACTGGTGACCACCATCTGGCTCCATCATCAGACCCTGAGTACCACCTCTTGTCAAAGGTCTTGTTGAGACGAACCCAATGAGCCTAAACACGAAGCGGTTTAGTCATATGGTTCATTGGTACTGGTGACCACCATCTGGCTCCATCATCAGACCCTGAGTACCACCTCTTGTAAAAGGTCTTGTTGAGACGAACCCAATGAGCCTAAACACGAAGCGGTTTAGTCATATGGTTCATTGGTACTGGTGACCACCATCTGGCTCCATCATCAGACCCTGAGTACCACCTCCTGTCAAAGGTCTTGTTGAGACGAACCCAATGAGTCTAAACACGAAGTTGTTTAGTCATACGGTTCATTAGTACTGGTGACCACCATCTGTCTCCATCATCAGATCCCGAGTACCATCTTGTTGTGTCTTAGACCGTATTGTAATTTTAACATATTTGTCATCACAACGTTCTAAATGTTCTAATACTTTAACATTCAAACATAACAAAATATTACAAAAGCAAATACTTACGGATCTAGGATCAAATTCGTTGGTCGCTGTATACACACACACAATGCGGGGTTAGCCCGTGTATAAACAAGGCGTCCGACCCACACAACGATAAAATATTCTCGTCGTTTGCGATGAAAACTCGGAGAGCAAAGTGACATACGTCTTACCTTCACGAGCTCCGACGCGGCACTGAAATCGCGGGCGTTCGTCACCGGTAATATAGCGACGGGAGGGCTAGTTTTCAAAAAATTGGCAAAAAATCATTATAAAATATTATAACGACTAATGGATAGCAGCAATTTAAGCAGATTGTGCAGATTATTTATATACTAAAATAACTTCGATAACATGTAGATTTTCGGAGAAATGATCACTTGTTTCGATGTATTCTCAAGACAAAATTGAGTTCGTTTTACTTTCAATTTCTCAATTTGAAAAGGATTAAATGATAAATATTGTTTAATGGGCCTAAGGTACAAGATATTAGGAACTTAAATTTACCACATTTATGAGAGTGAGCTTATCAAATTGTACACAATAAGAGCTCCGAAATCAGGGTAAAGTGTACAATTTTATCGATGAATATTGTGTATTTTACAATATATCGCCTTTTTTTGTCATAGCGCTCTTAAAATATTCTGCCAATGTCGAACTCAGCAGTTATAAAAAATGAACATCATTTTTTAGTGCTTACTATGAGATTGAATGAGACTTATAAGTAGGTACGATATTTTATCTTGCAATGGAAATCCATTACCTAAATAGGACTACTTCAAACCTGGGTAAATCTATTCTGCTTTAAGATTGCTTATATTTCAGATCAATATTATATGTTTTATATATTCAACCTTAAAGCAGAATGGATTTACCCAAGTTTGAAGTTAAGCGAAACATATAAGAAGATCATACCATCCCATAGATTATACATTAAAATGCGACCGCCTAAGAACGCGCATACGGTTACCTATCAAATAGTCGAAAATTGTAATGTCGAATATTAGTAGCCCGAAAACGCTTACCCGAATACACTACAACACACATAGGTGGCGGCACAAAAAGTACCTTGTTGCCATCGATTATTTGTAGATTGGCGTTAGTGACACTTAACGCCATCTACAAGTATAATCGAAAGCTACAAGACATTTTTCTTGTGGCGCCATCTATGTGTGGTGTAGTGTATGCGCGTTCTTAGACGGTCGCATTTTAATGTATGGGATGGTATGATCTTCTTATATTTAATCCATGCTTAAACTCACGCCTGTATTCTCAAAAGAGATAGGCCGGAGCCGGAGGAAAAACTCATTGGTACGAGCCGGGTTCGAACCCGCGACCTCCGGATCGAAAGTCGCACGCTCTTACCGCTAGGCCACCAGCGCTTCAGCAGCGCTTTTTAATTTTTATTTCGTATTCTGTATTAATTATCTTTTTTAAGTGACCGAAATGACGTTTGTGAAATTATTTACAGATGAGGTGACAATGCATTTGCGCGTTCTGAATGTATGAAATTAGAAAAAAATAACACTAATGACAGCTAAGTGAGACTGACAGTTCTGTTGATATCGCTTTTTTTATAATTTCATACATTTTTGCACGCGCAAAGGCATTGTCACCTCATCTGCCATTAAATTTAATAAACGTCATTACGAAATGAGCTAGAAGTGGATCAACAATTGAAGTCCGTGACTGTACCTTCACCTTATAGCCGCTATAGAATTTCACAGACACGTTATTCAAAACTTCAAAACATGCTTGTTGGTTTCCGCACCCTTAGTAAATTCATAATATTATCATACCTATAATATATCGGACATATTTTATCAAACGTAATACCGTGCATATATCATGGGAGCATTCTGTAATTCCACTCGCTTGTTCGCTGCCAATAGGAGTACCATACCAGTACATTCACTATTGGTGTCCCTCAGATGTTTATTCAATTCATATATTTCTGCGACCAACATAATAATTATAACATTAGAATTAGAATGATAATAAATTAAACAAAATTAAACCTAGATTATAATAAAATTAGGTAACTAAAATTCATCTATAGTCCTAAGGCGCATTAGAGAGGCTTTGACCAGCATGTGAATCGTGTGACAATGATTCAACCTCTCCTAGAGCAGGCTCCAAGAGGATGTTCGTTTGCAAAAATAGCGCACCTCATTCTGACTTCTGATATATATTGTATAGGTCCCAGACATCATATAAACAAATGTTGCTAAGCAGTTTTGTGGTCCCCGTCCCCCCACCCCGCCAATTAAAAATTGCATACAAACAAAAAAAAATTTTTCATCAAATCATACCGTGTAGGGTATCAAAAGGGCTTATTGAGTAGTTTACGAATATTTAGTATACTATAACATTTCTTACACTTTCTCTAAGAATTTTTTAGAAAATTTACGAAAATGCTTTATTTTGGAGTTCACTTTAAACCACTGTAGATTAAGAACTAATGAGTATATTTTTATGCATGGCATGATATATATATATATATATATATATATATATATATATATATATATATATATATATATATATATATACTACGTCGGTGGCAAACAAGCATACGGTCCGCCTGATGGACCACCGCCACATGGACCACCGCCACATGGTCACCGTCAACTATGGACGCCTGCAACTCAAGGAGTGTCACGTGCGCGTTGCCAACCCATTAGAAACCTGTACATTCCCTTTTGCTGTGTTAAGTAACAAAAAAGACGTATTATTTATTATTTTTTAGACTTACCTGTCTAACGTTTGCCAGAATGACAGGTAACGTAGGAAATTGTACCTGCTCATTTTGACCTGCATACATTTTAATTCTCTCGGAAACCAATGTCCACTCAGAAGTTGTTTATTGTAAGCTGCACAGTTAGATTTAGCAGACTAAACTAGAAACTCTAATTCTCACTCAGTTCTTAACCATTTTCATATAAATATTTACAGAACTAAAGTTATTTAAGAGTAGACCGCTACTTCTTATGATACTACAAGAAATGTTTTGGAACAAAAATCAAATGTATTTCTAAATAATTTTGCCACCGAGTGAAACACAACAATTTTCACACATCAACACAAAATATTTACTGTAAAACATCAAACGAAATGAAATTCATCTATTGAAATTCATCATTAAAGCGTCAATTTTACTAGCAAAGGAATAATAAAATGCAACTTTGTCATTTGTTTTAAGGAATCAAGTAAGCCAATTGGGTAGATAAAGTTTTTTGAAGATAGGCAAATAACTAATATATTTTTCTGATAAAATACGTTATAACGATTGCGTAAGGTGGCTCTTTTATTTTTATTTCGTATAATTTATTTATTATCTTTTTTATGTGGCCGAAATGAAGTTTGTGAAATTTAATAGCAGATAAGGTGACAATATACTTTTTGCGCAATTTCTTACAATTGAGCACGTGCAAGGGCATTGTCACCTCATCTGCTAATTTCACAACTTTCTGTGATGCTTATAACGTGTTCTATCAGAATAGTATTTTATGCAACAGGCGTTTAAAAGAGGTCAGAAAAGACGAGTGGCGTGGGTAACAATTTGAGGCGAAGCCGAAAATTGTTATTAAGACGCCACGAGTATTTTTTGACTCAGTTAAACACTGTTGCATACAATACTTTTTCTACGACCATGAACTCAGTTCTTAATAGCTTTCGTGAAATTCACACTTTTCCTGTATTTTGACGCAAAGGTTTGCATTGTCAGCTCAGCTGCCCAAAGCCTTCCCGCGCACGCGCGCAGTATCGTTATAACAATGCGATGCCATGGTTACAGAGCCAAACAATGCGTTTTCAGTTTTTTCGATACTGCGCGCATGCGCGGAAAGCCGGCGGACGCCGGCTTTTGGGAGTAGACTTGTGTATAGGGTTTTAAAGATCTATGCACGACCCTGTAAATGAAGAATAACAGTTCGGGAGAAGAAAAAAAAATATTATTTGCCTATCTTCAAAAAACTTTACCTAGGTACCTACTCGATTGGCGTGGTGAAAAAATGTACACCAACCAGGAAGATACGTACGGTCACGGACTTGAATTGTTGATCCACTTTTAGCTATCCACGTCATAGCTTAACTATGCTTAACTATTAGCGCGTTTTCACATTATCCGATCCGATATCGGATATCGGACCGATATCCCATACAAAACAGGCGTCATCTTGGATTTATTACATTGAAATCCTTCCGACATCCGATATCGGATCGGATAATGTGAAAACGGACTTAGATGTCCAGTATAAAATGAGCTAGAAGTGGATCAATATCTAATTAAAGTCCCTGACTGTACATAAAGCCGACTCGCATACCTACGCGCGTCAGGGTGGCTAGCCGAATGGCACAATCGCTCACGAAACGCTCACGAAACGAAGCGCTAGTAGATATCTATCTCTATCGCGCTTGCGTATTGGCGCGACAGAGCCAGCGGCGTATCGCTTTCGTTTGGCGTCGGAGAAATGCCATTCGGCTACGGGGCCTGGAACTCGCGACCGGCAAGCGTGCCGCAACCCGGTAAATCATAATGATAGCTTATTTAGTACGTGTTCATGTTCTAATGAAGGTGCGAAGGTATGCGAACCTGTGTCGCGTGAATGTATAATATTACATTATTATACGGTAATTATCACCGCTGAAATCATAATGGGGATTGTAATGTAACACGAACGTAAACAAATATTTTAAGTGAAATAAGAAAGGGTAGGATGCGTCAGCGACACAAATGCACGGTTGACGTAAAACGTGCCTTGGACCACCGTTACTGAGGAGGCCGATAGCTGAGGGCAACTCCAACACAGAATAATATTAAAAGTGTCTACTAAGCTGAAAGTTTTTTTTTACTACCACGTCGGTGACAAACAGGTATACGGCCCGCCTGATGGAAAGCGGTCACCGTAAACCAAGGGGTATCACATGCGCGTTACCGACCCATTAGAAACTTGTACACTCCTTTTTTGAAGAACCCTATACTGTAGTTCATTGGGAATACCTCGAAAGTGCTGAAAATTTGACGTTATATGCAACAGCAACGGAAATTAACTGTAAGTATAATATATCTGTCATATGGCGCTTGATTCGCGTGTCGAGTGACAGTCGAGGGCTATTATTTAGGTACTTAGCGTAAAACGTTTACAAGCTTAGTCTTACGGTACACAACCGCGCTCGGCCGACAGTCAACGAACACAGTGCTAAAACGCAAAGTAAAAAGTTTAATTTACTATCCCTCTTTCGGGTTATATTATTTATTTATATCTCCGTTTAAAACTCTCGGGTCTTTCGAGTCCGGTCATTTATAAGCCTTATAACCAAGGAGATGCTTCTACGGCAATGGCGCTGGATAGGACATGTCTTACGAAGGCCAAACAACCACCTGTCCAAGCAAGGGCTGATGACTTGGAATATTTCCGGATCAAGGGGGAGAGGTCGCTCGCGAACTACCTGGAGGCGGACGGTGGAAAAGGAGGGGCTGAAGGCGCCTGGAGGAGGCTGCCGAGGACCGGGAACAGTGAAAATCCTACCTAAGAGCCCTATGCCCCTGATGAGGGACAACAGGATCTAATGATCATCATCGTCATCAATATACTATTTATTGATTTAAATTAAAATGTAAAATTAAATTAAGTCAATACAAATCAGGTAACTTTGTGTTTAGGGCAATTTAATAGATTTGTAATAAATATATTAGGTATCTTATGTTATAGGGGTTGAATATAAACGCCGTTTGATTAGGTCATCCGATTTGGTGTTGATCACTGCATTATTTATTATAGAAAATAATTATCAAATGTCTTAAAAGTCAATCCCTAGCCATGTCACATTTCCAAATTTCAGATTAAGTTTCTTCAGTATTCATGAGTTTTAATGATATCACTAGATTTTTGTGTTTAAGGGTGATTCCATAAAATTCGGTTAACTTTGTGTTTAGGGCAATTTAATAGATTTGTAATAAATATATTAGGTATCTTATGTTATAGGGGTTGAATATAAACGCCGTTTGATTAGGTCATCCGATTTGGTGTTGATCACTGCATTATTTATTATAGAAAATAATTATCAAATGCCTTAAAAGTCAGTCCCTAGCCATGTCACATTTCCAAATTTCAGATTAAGTTTCTTCAGTATTCATGAGTTTTAATGATATCACTAGATTTTTGTGTTTAAACCAATGTAATATTACACAATGCAAAACCCCGTAACAGTTTTATGGAAGAAAATTACGTTTATGATAATAACTTTTATTCTATAATATTGTTATACGTAACTAGCGTCAGTACCTAGCCACTTAGAAATTTTAAAAATACGCGGCACTCGAGCAAAACCCGTTCTGTTACACTACATCATTCGAAAGTATCAACGTGAAGTTAGCCGCAAACACGACGCGTTCTGCGTCGGCCATCTTATCGCCGGTGCGATTCGCGTCCTTGGAGCGTAAACACGTGCTGTGCCAGTCGATTTTTCAGTCCCTAGGTAAGTTATTTGATATAAAATAAATAAGTTATTTTACCCGTTACCTAATTGTATGTTATTCTGATGTGTGCATTGCTGTGAGAGTGAGCTTTAGGTTTCCGCATTTATATCTGAGAATAAGATATGAACGATTATGTTTGCATTTGTCAGTCCCTGGACCGTCAGGCCCTGGTTATGTAACTGGCTAGGGACTGACGTTATGGCTAGGGATTGACGATAGTATGATAAAGGTGGAAACAAAACTCAATTTATTTCGCATTTAGGCTAAACTATATTTCTAATAGGTAGACATAATTAAGATTTGCGCAAAATCATTTAAAAAATCTAATTTATATAACATTAATTTTAGAACATGTCGCCAAAAAAGAAAAATTCGACATCGAAAGAAGATAAGGCTAAAATATAATTAATGTACGTTTGACTGAATTTTTACACTGAACTATTTACAGGACTGTTGTAGCTGTTAAAATGTAATAATAAAAATCATTTAAAACAGAAAATATGTGGTTTTATTCAAAAAAATATTCTTAGCGTCAGTCCCTATCCTTGGCCGTCAGTCCCTAGAAAGCTAATATCAGAAAATTGTAAATATCTCCTTAAATACTAAAAAAATCGGCTGGCCCTTTTGGATGTATCGTACGTGGTGTCATACTTACCCAATGGGTGATCAACTTTTGCGTTAGCATTAAAAAAACACCTCTGACAAAATCTGTCCAAAAGTTAACCGATTTTTATGGAATCACCCTTACACTAAAACTAAAATATTCCTCCCTGGATCGTACCTGGCTTAAAAGTCCCCATTACTCCCGCTGCATTACCCCGCTGGACGGCAATGGAGACCTATTGGACCAGATACGACCCAGAACGAGGATTTATTGACTTATTATTACGTATTATTACGTATTATTACGTATCATTACGTATTATTACGTATTATTACGTATTATTATTTATTTGATACACTAGCAGCTCTTCGAGCTGATGCGTGTATATCACTGCACTTTGTGTTTATTTTGCACTTTTCAAAGTTCTAATATATTTAATGGACAATTATTGTCCAGTCTATTTTTGAAACAGTTCCTATGCTCCTAGTTCTAATACTGATAAGGTTTTCCGATTTTTTTTATGATTGTTTTATAGTAAAATATTTCATCATTATAAGAACTAGGTTAATTAGGACGTTTACATACCTACATCCCGGATTTTTACCAACAAGTTGAAGTTGCTAAATTGGCAGCCTAACCGAGATTTACGAAGAACTAAACATGTTTTCCTGGAAATGATAATATCAGGTTATTTTTCTTATTTCCTCGTGATTTCGCACATAATATTGAATGTTCTATATGTTGTGATCAATTAGACAACTTTGGAGTGAAAATGTTTTGTGTCGAAATAAAAGAGTCTGTAAGAAAAGAGTAGGGGTATATAAGTATTCTATAGTATTCTTTCTATGTATGTCTAGATAGACATCTCTTTATGTTAAGCGGTTACAGAATGGTAGTCACTTCTGAAGCGTTGTCTGATCCGCTACTATTGATGCTGACAGTACCTACTTTACAGCCACAAAACGTTTGACTAGTAACTCGTTTATTTAATTGCTTATTACTATCGGTAACAGAACATTATGTACCTATCTAAAGGGGATTTCGGGGAAAAGCCCGACAATCAAGCGAGCGACATGTTTACATGAAGCAGTTCCCTTGGTTATCTTCATTGGAACATAATCTTACAAATGTTACTAAGCAACGTTCTAGAAACGCCCAGTTCCAAGTTAAGGCCATATTACTAAAGAAAAATATTTTCTATAAACATTTTCGTTTTTAGGCTCATTGAAGAGTCGCTAGTAATGAGTTGCTGTCTACTCATTTGTAGCCTATTTGAGAATATTCGTCTGATTCGCAGCACGTGTGAGAAAATAACAGGCAAACACACACGTGCGAGTCCGGGTGAAACGTGCATGCTTCGATCCGATTTCTCACAAGCCATTCGCACTGGGTGCGCCAAAGTTCATATAAAATTGGTACATATTAGATTATTGGTAGTCCGAAAATGTTTCTCATACAATTTTACGTTATAATGATCATTATTTATAACAATTTCGAATGACTTATGTTCATAATGTCATTCATTATAAATACATTTTATACTAATAAAAAAAAAAAAAAAAATGTTTTATTCATTAACTTCAGAACTTAACAATATACATGATGGTGTCTCTTTTTAAGTATACAAGATACCTGTGTCAAGAGACACCGCTCTTCCTTACTGGGTTGCTAACTAACGATAACAAACATAAGTTATTAAAAGTAAACAAGAAAATAACATTTTGATTTGAAAATTAAAAATTAATTAGTGTAACAATCTAACATTACAGAGATCATGCATAGTAATTAAAAGAAGAAAGCACTAGGTTAGTTTTAAGAGCCACTCGGGAGTGAGCGCGCGCGCGCGGTTGTGTGTGTGTGTGTGTGTGTGTGTGTGTGTGTGTGTGTGTGTGTGTGTGTGTGTGTGTGTGTGTGTGTGTGTGTGTGTGTGTGTGTGTGTGTGTGTGTGTGTGTGTGTGTGTGTGTGTGTGTGTGTGTGTGTGTGAGAGAGTGTGTGTGTGCGTGTGAGAGAAAGAGTGCGTGAAGTATATGTTAAAAACTATATAATATGTGAGTTAACTAATGAATATGTTAGTTAACTAATGTTAATGTTTATATACTTATTGATCATAACGATTGCGAGTAATATATTTTATCGTTATATTATTGTTAACAGAACGAAATCATATGTGACAGAGTCCAGTTAGGTGCGACGACGAGCGTAGCGAGGAGGAGCGTGTTAGGTTGACCGTGAGTAAACCAGAAACGACTTTTTAATGTAAATTTTATATATCACGGTAAAAGCCCCAAGCGCGCTTCTATAAATGACACAAGTTTTTCATAGAACTTCCCCAAAACTTTTTTAACTGTTAAACACGAAATTATGAATGTTATTAAATATTTGTATAGAAATTATGATTAAACATTTTCGTCCAAATTATTATTATGATTATTAGTACTTTATTTATTTATTTATTCGTATGGCATACATGTTAGAAAATAGAAACATAGAACGTGAAATTTTTCTTAAATAATTATCTTGACTAAGAGCAGTCAGCCATTTCGTGGCTTCGTCGCACAGGGTGATCAGGTCATCGGGAGGGCCGGCATAGCGTGTTATAGGGCAGTCTTGAACTATGTGCTGGATGGTTTGGGCTTCCGCACCGCAATCGCAGGCTGGAGAATCCACCCACCCACAGCGGTGTTTGTAATAGGCGCATCGACCGTGGCCAGTACGAAGTCTGTTGAGTTTGCACTAGTCTCGTCTAGGAAGATCTGATCCCATTATTAGTACTATTGATAATAATAAAACAAAATTGTGATAAGTAAAATTATGAGAAATGATCATTCGGAGCACAAATCGGTATAAAAAATAATTTTATAACAAATATTTTTTTATGAGTCAATAATGAACCCATTCGCACTACTTAAACGATTTGCATTTAGCTTTATCATGCGAACGGCTAAGAAGTGGAACTTGCTTCATGCATGTCTATTTCCAGCCCACTATAATTTTGATCTTTTTAAATCAAAAGTGAATAAGTAGACATTTTTTGGGTAAACATGCTTCATACTAGACTGCATAGGCACCATAGAGTATATTGAATTGGTATAGACTAGAGTTATCAGTCAAGATTTTCGAATGCAGCGCCATCTATTATTAAGTTACGACCACTTTTCATGTGACTTTCCATGCCTAAAGGTTCCTTATAGAACATAAAGCATATGAACCCTTTAAATATGGAACGCCACATACTCATGGCGGGATTTCTAAATAGGTCATTCATCATTTTCATCAACCACTCACATTAATCATTATTACAACGCCAACCTACTTTAATAAAATTTACAATTTAAGTACATGTAATTAACCATAGAATGCCGTTCGCTAGTTTGCAGGTGGTACAGCGACATCTAGCGAAACATTTGAACATCAAAAAATACTTATACATTTTCTGACAACAAGTCATTACCCAGTTTGCGGGGGTAACAGTGACATCTAGCGAACAACTTGCATTACTGGAATATAAATGTTTTTCACGCCCTCTATCGTTAATTTTCCTAAACATATCCTAAGTACATCGGATTTACTATTTCCTTTGACTGAAAACACCGTGATAGGCACTTTCCATCAGGTGAGATTGTGGACAAATGATTTACCTGTTCCTCATAAAAATTGGCCTTATTTGACGTGCTGGTAGACCGTTGCCGGTACCCACCTAATAACAAGGATAATTAAATACATTTTATTTATATAGGATTTACAATCTTCATACTAAAATCATACCTCGATTTTTTCAGCGCCTCCTATTAAATACTATCATAACTAAATTGATATGACGTGATATCATGACGTGATATCATAATTTTAAAATAAAGAAATATGCCATTTGTTCTTCTAAAAATAAAAACATGAAAAAATATTTGAGGAAAATTCTGGCCACTTCCAGGCTACGAAACAGCGCCATCTAGTTTTAAGATTAAAAAGCCCATACATTTCAGGGGTAGGTACGGTTTTTTGTACGGACTTAGTCACGTATTATATCGTTCATGCTAATAATATAAATATGAGAAAAAAACTTCCCACAGTTTTTATATAGGTACCGTTTTTTAAGAACAACTCGATTCATTTAAGAGGATACGATACCGAAGCACGAATTCAAATTTGAGATTTTTAGGTCTTTATCGCCGTCGCGCTGACGGGGGTGGAACCACAGAATATATAATAGTACAAGCGATAGGGACAACTGCAGCTCAGGCGCGAAATCCCGCGTAAAAACCGCAAAAATCGAGGTTTCGCTCTCGACTGTTTCCTCCTCCAAAACTTAACCAATCGTTACGAAATTTGGAAATCAGAATGACAAGGAAATTATTTGTGTCGGACCGTTTCGTTTTTTTTTGATAACTGATCTCAGTTTTGAATACCACGCCTTTCTTTCTGGCAAATTCAATTAAGCCGTTTTGGCCAACTTTGAGAGGCTCTAATTCCTTTTAAAACCAAAATATCAAAAAAAGCAAAACGGTCCGACACAGATATTGATAATAAAAGTCTGTGTTGAAAAAACCATTGATCTAGCTTCAAAAACCAGAGAGGAAACAGGCGAGAGCGTTTGTATGGAGAAATGAGGGGTATCGTATCGTCTTAAGGTTTTGTGATACAGAAGTAGAGGCTTTGGCACACTTTAATTATTACGTTACATTTCTACAGTATTTCATGTACCCACTTCACATTTTTGTCCACGAAGTAAAGTATGATACTACAAGGTACTCAATAACGTACAGAGATTATATCAAAAAATCTTGTAATACTGTTTCTTCCAGGGATGCCTAATCCCAGTTTTATTTTCGAATTCGTAGCTTTTTGATTGTGTCCAATTAAGGCCGTGCCCTTGGTCGGGCGGCCAATTAAATTCCACGAATTACTCCTACGAAGCAGCACAGTACCTAACCAAGCAATATTTTTGTAAAATGAAATGTAAGCATCTAGGGGATTTTGATTTTTAACCCCCGACGCAAAAATGACGGGGTGTTATAAGTTTGACGTGTCTGTCTGTCTGTCTGTGTGTCTGTCTGTGTGTCTGTCTGTCTGTCTGTCTGTCTGTTTGTCTGTTTGTCTGTCTGTGTGTGTGTGTCTGTCTGTGGCATCGTAGCGCAGCTCCCAAACGGATGAACCGATTTAGATTTAGTTTTTTTTGTCTGAAAGCTGAGTTAGTCGGGAGTGTTCTTAGCCATGTTTCATGAAAATCGGTCTACTATTTCGCGGTCGGAGGTTTTTTCAAAATTTTAATTTTGTGGTTAGGTTATATGTATTATATAGCCGCGGGTAAACGAAAGACAATAAAATGACAAGAAAATGATAGATTTATAAATTATCATGACAGTCTCGCTATCGAATTACTTAGTTAATCATGGTAGCTACACTGGTATTAGGGACATACCTAACAATTAGAAAACTCCCCGTAGCGGGAAATACATGGGTCATTATGGGAACAAAGACCAGGCAATAAACACATTGCGGGCAGCATTATGTTGTGTGGACAATTTTTTTATATCTTTTAGCAAGAGTTATCTACTTACATTTCTTCACTGCCTTTACTCATCACTGTTAAGACGATCGCCCAGGATATTAAAATGAAAATGAAATATTTATTTTATTTCCAGAGATCGGACGGATTTGCGACATTCTTAGCGACTTACGCCATTTTAATGACTTTTAGTATGAGATGACGCACAAAAATCCGATCTCTGTTTATTTCAGACAGGTACACACATACATACATACAATCACGCCTGCATCCCATAAAGGGGTAGGCAGAACACATGAAACCACTAAAGCTTCTGTGCCACTTTTGACAGACAGACAGACAGGTGTCCATATTAAATATAAAAAAAATAATAAAATAAAATATTAACTTTATACAATTATTATTTTCTTTATTTATTTCTTTTCTTAGATTAGGTTTTTTACAATATGAGTATAAAAGTAAAATAAAATAAAACACTTACAAAACAATATAAAACATATAAACACATTATAAAAAACCTAACCTAGGGTGCCGCCAGCAGCGGGGCAGGGCCCAAGCTGCCGGTGGTTAGGGCTGCAGAGAGAGGAACCGTCGGACTATCCGCGCTGTGTCCAAAATCACCGCCTTCTGCATCTGGCCCTTGATCCAACCACCGAGCGAGAGTCTCTTAAGATGTTGGTCGAGACTCTTCGCTATGAGACCGTTCGCTGAAACGACTATCGGGACAATGATCGTTGAATCAACATCCCACATGGTGGTTATCTCGTGAGCCAAGTCTAGGTACTTACTGGACTTGTCCTTCTCGGCTTTCACGAGGTTCTCATCATGGGGGATGGTGATGTCAACGAGCACGGCCCGAATTGTTGAATTATTATTATACTCTTTATTTATTTTCTTTCTTAGGCTAGGCTGTTTATAATATGAATATAAAAGTAAAATACAAAAACACATACAAAACAATATAAAACACATATAAACACATTATAAAAAACCTAACCTAGGGTGCCGCCAGCAGCGGGGCAGGGCCCAAGCTGCCGGTGGTTAGGGCTGCAGAGAGAGGAACCGTCGAACTATCCGTGCTGTGTCCAAGATCACCGCCTTCTGCATCTGGCCCTTGATCCAGCCACCTAGCGAGAGTCTCTTAAGATGTTGGTCGAGACTCTTCGCTATGAGACCGTTCGTTGAAACGACTATCGGAACAATGATCGTTGATTCAACATCCCACATGGCGGTTATCTCGTGAGCCAAGTCTAGGTACTTACTGGACTTGTCCTTCTCGGCTTTCACGAGATTCTCATCATGGGGGATGGTGATGTCAACGAGCACTGCCCGGCGTTGCAGTCGATCTATTATCACAATGTCAGGTTTATTGGCTACAATAGTCCTGTCAGTGATAATAGATCGATCCCAATAGAGCGTGGCACGACCATTTTCGAGAACTGGCGCAGGTAAGTACTTGTAGTACGGTACTTCGCGGTCCACAAGGCCGTATTGAAGAGCAAGTTGCTGGTGAATAATCCTGGCTACGAGATTATGTCTGTGCAAGTACTCGCCGTTAGCAAGATGAGAACAACCGGAAATAATATGCCTGAGTGACTCTCCGGGACGGCGGCATGCCCGACAAATGTCGACCGTACCGTCCTTCAGGATATATTTCCGGTAGTTGTTCGTCATCATAACTTCGTCCGCAATTGCACAGGCAAAACCCTCGGTTTCTTCGAAGAGGTCCCCGAATCGTAACCAGTTCACCGATGCGAGCAGATCTACATCGGGTCCCGTGAGGGCCTTGTAGAACCGCCCGTGTAGCTGCTTGCTCTCCCATACCGCCTTGCGGTCCGCAGTACTTAGTACCACAGGTTTGCGCCAGTTCTGTTTCGCCAAGGAGAGCGGCGTGAGGTTTCCGTCCACTGCCACCACATCACGATGCATCCCGCACTCGTTGTTAAGGAAGTAATTCCTGAGATTGTACACCTCACGGTTATGGAGATCTTTGGCGTTTAGGAAGCCTCGACCTCCGCACTTCCGTGGGATGTACAATCTCATAACAGACGAGCGCGGGTGTAACATACGGTGTGTGGTAAGCAGTGAGCGGACCCTCCGATCCAGGGCGTCCAGCTCAGTCTGGGTCCACCGTAGTATGCCAAAGGAGTATATGAGTAGAGGCATTACCCAGGCGTTAAAGGCGCGCACTTTGTTGCCTCCTGACAAAAGACTGTTAAGGACTTTTGTCAGCCGACTGAAAAAGCGCTCCTTCACCGACCGTCTAATGCCAACATCCTCAATACCCAACGACTGTGACATACCAAGGTACTTATAGGTTTCTGATTCAGAGATAGATCTGAACGACATCGTCTCAGAAAGTTGTAAATTTTCTGAATTTACAACCTCCCCCGCTGCACATGCATGACCGCACACTTATCGACACCAAACTCCATTCTGATGGCGGTGCTGAAAACTTCTGTGGTTTTCAATAGCACCATCAGGTCTTGGGTGTTCGGTGCAAATAGTTTGAGATCGTCCATGTACAGAAGGTGAGAGATGACTTCACCCTCTCTCCGAAGCCGGCAACCTAGCCCAGAATCCTTCAGCAGCGTGCTGAGGGGATTCAGAGCTAGGCAGAACCATAATGGACTCAAACTGTCACCCTGGAATATTCCTCGCTCAATCCTTATGAAGTCCTGCGGGCCAGGGGGGCCATCCCTGCCTCCTGGTTGACGAAGGACTGTGGTCCACTGCCTCATACATGCAGCCAGGAAGGATATTAAAGCTGCATCAAGTTTATACAGCTCCAGAATTATTATTATTATTATTTCATTTTTTCATATTTTCTCGGCTTACACCGGAATACTGTTATGCACGGGCCTAGGCCAAGTACATATCAGGTAAGTATAATATGCATTTATTATACCTCATCAACATCATGAGGCTGAGTATTTATGTCCCTATGAGTCGCAAGAGTCTCCATGTTTACAGAGAGTGGATCAGTAGTTGGTGCTGTAGACAGATTTAAGGTTGTGTTGGTTGTTGATCTGGTCACAGCAGCAGGAATCTCTTGGTCCGTTTGTAAGAATTTTCTTACTACGCGACATGTGTTAAGGATGACGGCTTTCTGAAGGAGGTGAAATGTTTTAGGTGGTAGTTTCAAAGTCTTTAAGGATTGATGCAGCTGTTTAGGTATTACCCCTGTAGAAGATAAAACGATAGGTACTATAATCACTTTCTGTAGGTGCCATATTCGAATTATTTCATCTTTTAACTCAACATATTTGCTCAGCTTTTCGGCTATAGTGCTTTGTAAGTTATGTGTGTTAGGGACGGCAATATCTATGAGGTATCCAGTTTTGCAAGTTTTGTCTATTAGTGTGATGTCAGGTCTATTATGATGAGTTGTTCTGTCAGTAAGGATGGTTCGGTCATAATACAGTTTGGTTGTTGAGTTGTCTAACACACTTTCAGGTTTGTATTTGTAGTATGGCTCTATTTCAGTAATGAAGTGTTGTTGATAGGCAAGTCTTTGGTGGATGATATTAGCTACTTGATCATGTCTATGCTTATAGTCGGTCTGGGCTATTGTTTTACATGCACCTGTAATATGTTGTATGGTTTCCGGGCAGCTATTGCATTTTCTACATTTATCGTGGATTATGGTCTTTGTAATGTATCGTTGGTAGTTTCTCGTCTCTATTACTTGGTCCTGTATCGCCATCATAAAGCCTTCAGTCTCGGGGAAGAGCTCACCTCGACTCAGCCACGCGTTCGACGCCTCTTTGTCGACATTAGGTTGGCATAAGTCTTGATAATGTAGTGTATAGATGCTTATGTATATTATTATTCATGTAACTCTCTATATATTCCGTAGGTTAAGGCTCATATTCCAGTATTAAATCATACTTCAAAGAGACAAGTTGTTTCCATCAACCAACCTCCTTACATGGCGATCCTGCCGACGCAGTCCGTTGCGCGCCGCCATGACTATCGCGCGCGAAAGTGTTAACGTCAAATAGAATATTATCATAGTTGCAAGGACGAACTACATCATTTTACACATAACGGCGAGATGGGATCTTCGCAAACAAAAGAAGAGGTCGTTATAGCCCAGAATGCTGCCGGGGGCTCCAGCAACAACGCTGAGGTGATCAAGAGTATAAATACCACAAATTGTCTGCTCGTCGTGGTGGTATGCATTTTTGGTATCATTTGCTTGGGTGCTGCATACTATATGTACCGGAAATGCCACAAACGGTGGATCCGCGAGGAGATACGTGGACACGCATTGAGAAGGTAAATTTTTCGCCGAACGCCCAAATCAGAAAACGAAGTTTAATTCAGATTTGAACATTTAGAAACAAACATTATTTTCATAAAACAATACAGCCAGAATATAGTGCAGTGAAAAGTGTTGTGTTGTGCGCGATATGATCGTCTGTACCGAATGTACTCGTATGTACATACCGCACCGGACTGTGAGTAACATGAGACTTAATTGATTTATAATTAGTGTTGTTTAGGTATTGTTAAGGCGAATGATATTCTAATTTTAATAATGTTTTAGTATGGCAGAAGAGTTATTAGCTTTAATTGAACAATTAACTGCTATAAGAAAATATTTGATTAAAATCGGTCCTAAGAGAAGGGAAGGACCAGTTGTTAAAAATAAATTAATTGAGGCACAAACTGTACTTTCTGATTATACTAGTTTTTTTGGATAGCTTAGAAGAAATAAAAGATAGCATAACGCAAGATGATCTTATAACTATAAAAGAATTGTGTAGTCAATTTGACAAATTGTATGCGGAGATTATAGAATTGTGTAACGAAAATAACGGGTCCAATAATTCAATCGAAATGGAGAAGTTTAACTTAAAAACGGCTTTGAGTCTATTACCAGTTATGAAAGATGATATTAATGAGATAGAAAATTTAATTGACGGTATTGAATATTATCAATCGCTTTTGGATAGTGAGTCGAAAACAAAATTGGTAACCTTCGTCTTGAAAAGTAGACTATCGCCTTCAGCTAAACTTAAGTTGCTACCACAGTATAGTAGTGTTGAAGCGTTACTCTCGGACATGAAAAATGAACTTTTACCGAAAAAATCTGTGCCAAGTTTGCAAAAACAACTTTTGAATTTGAAACAAAATGAACTTTCTATTGATGATTATGGTAAACAATTAGCGGAAATGTTTGTCGATCTTACTTTGTGTCAGGCAGGCGACAATGTCGATAACTATAAGGTGCTACGACCCTTAAATGAACGCCAGGCTATTCAGAGCTTTGCGGATGGGCTACGCAATCGCAGGCTTAGTACTATCATCGCTGCCAGAAATTTCACTACACTAAAAGATGCGGTTCAAGCTGCTATTGATTACGATCGCTCCACACCAAGTGCGAGTACGTCAGGTGAAGGACTGTTGACCATTGCCCGTCACCATAATTATAATGCAAGGTATTTCAGAGGCCCATTATCCTCACACGCTAGAGGACACCGTGGTAGGTCACACTCTGCATCGACCCGCGGCCAACCATCGGGCCGGTACGGGACCAGTAGTCGCCAGCGAGGCACGGGACGAGGCTTCCACCCTGCGGCTACTAGAGGACCAACGAGGCCCTACCACCAGAACAGAGGTAGGTCCCAATTTTATTATAACAAAAATATTAGAAACAATGGGATACCTAACCAACAGCAAGTACATGTCATGACGGACAATAACAGGAGTAATAGCGAAAATACATTTTTTCGTGACTAAAGAATACATTTTAATAAATAGTAACAAGAAACATAGTTATGTAGAATTATCTATAGGTAACAATAACGATATCTCTACGCAATTTTTAATAGACACGGGCTCTACTATATGCGCTATAAAATATAAGTACATACGTAACCAGAATATTCCAATCCATAACGATAATGTAGTAGTCAGCGGACTAGGTGGCAAAGTCCAACCTATCGGATATGTTTACTTAAACCTTAATTATGGAGAGCATAGCCTTAATCAAAAGTGTTATGTTTTTAATTCCTTGCCATGTACGGCTGGCGGTATCTTAGGACATGACTTTTTTAGAAAGTACACGTCTACTATAGACTACTATAATTACACTTTGACTTTAAGGAACCGCTTAGATTATAAAATAATACTACCGCTATTTATAGAGGATGACAACCGTTTGACGGTACCGGCTAGGTCGGAAACTATACGTTATATACGGACGAATATGGCAGAGGAATGTGTGGTGTGTGCGAACGAGATTCAACCCGGATTGTTTATGGCTAGTGCGTTAGTAAAACCTAACAATGGCAAGATACCTATTCGTTTGCTTAATACCACTGATAATGATTTGACTATTAACCATTTAAATCCAACTATTCACAGGGCAAGTGACTACGATGTGTGTATGTTTGGCGAAACGCACAAAAATGCAGAACGGGTTAAAAATATGTTTTCTCATTTGAAAATTAGTCACTTAAATAAAGAGGAACAAATTTCTATTGAAAAATTGTGTGCCAAATACTGTGATATTTTTTATTTACCAGGGGACAAGTTAACTACGACCAATATATACAAGCATAAAATTACTTTGAAAAAGGATGTACCTGTGTATGTCAAACCATATAGGCTACCGCACTCGCAACAAGGAGAAATACAAAAACAATTAGATAACATGTTAGAACAGGGTATTATAGAGCCGTGCAGAAGCGAGTGGTCAAGCCCTATATTATTAGTTCCTAAAAAATCGGATAACAATGGAAACAAAAAATGGCGATTAGTAGTAGATTACCGTAAACTTAATAATTGTATAACAGACGATAAATTTCCCCTTCCCAACATCACAGAGATATTAGATTCGTTATCCGGTAGTATTTATTTCACTCATTTGGACTTAAATCAGGGATATTACAACGTTGAATTAGAACCAGACAGTAGAAAATATACAGCTTTCGGTGGAGGTAGGTGGCAAATGACCAGAATGCCCCAAGGTTGTAAAACCAGTCCAAATTCATTCTCTCGGATGATGACAATGGCCATGGCTGGATTAACTTATCAAAAATGCTTTGTTTACTTAGATGATCTCATAATTTTTGGCCGTAATTTAAATGAACACAACAAAAATTTACAGGATGTTTTTGAAAGACTTAGAAGCGTAAATTTAAAATTAAATCCGGAAAAATGCGACTTTTTGCGTAAAGATTTACTATATTTAGGACATGTCGTATCAGGGGACGGAGTGTTGCCAGATCCATCTAAAATAGAAATTATGAAAAATTATCCAGTTCCAAAAAGCACAGACGAGGTGAAACGATTCGTGGCTTTCGCAAATTATTACCGAAAATTCATCCCGAATTTTGCTGAAAAAGCTTATTACTTAAACTTGTTATGTCGCAAAAATGTAAAGTTTCAATGGGATAATAATTGCCAAAAAGCATTCGATAGTCTTAAAGATTGCATGACGTCACCTCCAGTTTTACAGTATCCTGATTTTTCGGAGAAAAATGAATTTCACGTACAAACAGATGCTTCCAAATTTTCAATAGGTGCAATTTTATCAAATTCAAATGGATTACCGGTAGCTTACGCCAGTAGAAGTTTAAATAAAGCGGAAATACAATACCCCACAGTGGAGAAGGAATTACTCGCTGTGGTTTGGGCAGTTAAGCATTTTAGACCGTATTTGTATGGTCGTAAATTTAAAATTTGTACGGATCATAAACCTCTTGTGTACTTATTTAATATGAAGGATCCCTCTAGTAGGTTATTGAAGTTCAGACTAGCAATGGAGGAGTACAATTACGTGGTTGAATATGTGAAAGGGAAGGACAATGTGGCTGCAGACGCGTTGTCCAGGATACGTATTACGTCAGAAGAGTTGAAAGAGATGAATGAACAGGTGATCAACGTGATAACTAGAGCTCAGAGAAGGAGGATGGATGCGGTATCTCCGGTTGATATGGTTTCTACTGACGACAGGTCTGATCAACCAAGAGTTGTAGCAACACATAACAAACCGAAAGATTCCGTTGAATTGAGATTTTTAGATATAAAAAGTATAGACAAGTTAAAAAGAGAGAAACTAATAAATCGCGAGAGTAAAACATTAAGTTACAGTAAAGAAAACAAGACTATTTATATAAAACAAGTATCTCCATCACAACTGACGCGAGCCGCTTTTGTGAGAGAACTTTGTAACTTTTGTAAGGAAATTAATGTAGATGAGATTTATTTTATTAAAAATGAAAACAATGACATATTTGTCAAAAAGTTAGTAAGTGAAATAAAAAATATGGTAAACTGGTCCGGACCACGACTAACTATATTGAATAAAGTGAAACGAATAAATGACAAGGACGATAAAAGAGTCATACTCAATGATTTTCACCTTTTACCCACGAGTGGCCACGCGGGTACTAGGAGAATGTATAATAACATCAAAAAGTACTATTACTGGCCTGGACTTGAAAGCGATATAAAGCAGTTCATAAGTAAGTGTGAAAAATGCCAGCGCCAAAAATATACGGTTCACATAAAAGAACCTATGGTAGTGACTACAACAGCGCATACCGCGTTTGAAAAAATATTTCTAGACATAGTGGGCCCTCTAGATAAGGATAGTTATAATAATTCATATATTCTTACGATACAATGCGAATTATCTAAATATGTTTGTGCGTATCCCCTTGTCTCTAAAACTTCCACAGCAGTTGCCAAATGTTTTGTAAACAATTTCATTCTTCAACATGGCATACCGAACACCATAGCAACCGACAGAGGCACCGAATTTATTTCCGCAACGATGAAACAGGTATGTAAAATATTAAAGATTAATCAAATTAACTCTACAGCTTATCATCACCAATCAATTGGATCTTTAGAAAATTCCCACAAACACTTAGGTGCGTTTTTACGCATACAGACCGATAATCACCCCGAAGCTTGGAGCGAATGGCTTCCATTTTGGAGTTTCGCTTACAACACATCAGTCCATTCTGAAACAAAGTTCACCCCTTTCGAATTGGTCTACGGTAAACAGTGTAATTTACCATCTAACTTAGTTACATCCATAGACCCACTGTATAACTACGACGATTATCCGAAAGAATTAAAGTATCGATTACAAGTTACACAGCAGGAGGCACGTGACAATTTACTATCAAGTAAATTACAACGTAAACTCAGGTACGACTCCTATATAAACCCAATCATTTATAAACCTAACGATCAAATTTTAATAAAAAATGAAACTGGTAATAAACTCCAAAGCTTATATTCAGGACCATATGTTGTATTAAAAGATATCTCACCCAATGTAAAAATAATGAAAAATGGTAAAATTGATGTAATTCACAAAAACAGGACGAAACTTTTTAAACCATGAAACCCATGATACATTGTTAATATATTATAATATGTACTTACTTACTGTCTGTTAATTTGTTTACTGTGGTTCAACAGAACATACTCGTAAATGTATTAGTAATTAGATATCAGTAATCAGAGCTACGATGTCTGCATTATTGTAAACATACAACTCTAACTAAACATATGAATTCCTATGCACTTAGTTATAGATTAAAAATATATACATGATTGTTAAATTAATTACTGATAAGTTCGAAAAAAAAATACTTGTACTATTTTTTTTTTCTCTTTTCCTCCGTGGGAGATGTAGTGTATAGATGCTTATGTATATTATTATTCATGTAACTCTCTATATATTCCGTAGGTTAAGGCTCATATTCCAGTATTAAATCATACTTCAAAGAGACAAGTTGTTTCCATCAACCAACCTCCTTACAATAATGTCTTCCGTGGAGAGACTTCCTAGCCCACTCAGCGTGCTTGGTTTTGTCATCTGTCTGATTTTCATTTTTCTGTGTTGTCATGTCTTGCAGATTTAATGGTGTGAGTTTGCGGTCATTGAATGCTGTTACTTTATGAAGTGTAGAACTCTCGGCCTTGGTAAAAAAATACTGTCTTAAAGATGTGATTTGTCTATTATGCAAGTTTGTTATGTCAATGAGGCCTCTCCCTCCTTCTTTCCTCGGTAATGTCAGTCTTTGTATACATGATCTTGGATGGTGTTTACGGAGTCTGGTCATTGTTGTGTTAATTGTGCGTTGCAGTTCTTTAAGTTCAGATTTGGTCCAATTTATTACACCGAATGAATAAGTAAGAATAGGTATGGCAAATGTGTTAATGGCTTTTATCGTATTTCGAGCATAAAGTTGTGATTTTAGGATCATGTTCAGTCTGTGTCGGAATTGTTGCCTTAGTTTCTGTTTGATATCTTTGTACTGTATGTGGCGTGATTGATTGTATCCTAGATATTTATAAGTCTCTTCTTCATTAAGTGAGTCAATAATTTCCCCGGTTCTCAATCTGTAATCGTGTCGGTATATCTGCCCAGCTTTGATAGAATTTATTTTACATTTGTCTATCCCGAATTCCATTTTAATGTCATTGCTAAATTGTTCTGTCAGGTCAGTCAATTCATATAGGTCAGTTTCGGTTTTAGCGTAAAGCTTAATGTCGTCCATGTATAACAGGTGGCTAATTTTCTCAGTGTGTCTGTCCATATCTGTATAATCTAAGTCCCGCTGTTGTTGAATTTAAGGTATTGGAGAGCGGGTTTAATGCTAAGCAAAACCATAGTGGGCTCAGGGAATCGCCCTGAAATATACCTCTCTGTATTCTTATCGGGTCAGTCTCTATTACATTTGTGGGAGTGTTCAGCTTAAGTCGGGTTGTCCAGGTGGTCATGGTAGTCTTTAAAAGAGTAATGATTGTCGGGTGTATTTTATATATCTCCAATACTTGTAAAAGCCAGGAGTGAGGAACTGAGTCGTAAGCTTTTTTGTAATCGATATACATCGAGTATAAGTTATTATTATTATTTATTTTATTATTCAATATAATAATGCGTTTAGGATACTGATGGGCCTCCCTCGGTACTGCAGCGCATCTAGGATGTTCGCGGATGCCCATACGGACGACTTTTATGCTATCATGCGTAAAAGAGCGGGTTCCCAGTGGTATCGATTGCAGGGTGGTACCAACGGTCTCCTGAACGCATTAGTCTCCAGGATAGACAGCCCTCTCATGAGACACTGGAGCAAACTCCATGAGCCCTATAGAAGTTGCTCCAAAATATAATAAAAAAATAATTTTTAGGAATGTTATTTGTTTATTGTTGTAGTGTTTTAATTTAATTTATATTTGTTCACGCCAGTAATTGACTTAAGGTGCGTGAACTTGCATTAATTATTTGTATTGTTGTAATAAAATTAGCATCTTGTAAAATTAAGACATATATTTCGAATCATAGTACATTTGACACTGACAAACAAAAATTATATTCTTCTTGACTGACTTATTGTATTTAAAGGTTATAAAAAAGGTTAGATCGCTAACATACTGCCCCTCCTTGAAAGCCTAGCTTTCAAGAGGCTCAAATGAGCGTAATTCTTTAGGCTAATAAGTAGCCTAGAGACGGCTTGTTCGATGAAGCTGTTCTTTGTTTTCATGTTGATGACTGGCCAGACTTCATTACTGCCAACATATAGTTTTTCGTTATAATCCAATGGCCATTTCAATGGTGGCAAACGATCGTCCATGACCAGAAGTATGTTGTTGATGATTGGTTTCGACTTGATAGGATAACTTGCTGTTAAACGAGCTGATATGTAAATCATCAGTGTCTTCACTTTATATAACGATAGGGACATCCATGGTTTCTTGGTCGTTCGACAAGGAAGTGCCCAGGCGTGAGTGAATTGAAGAATCCAGAGACAAAGAGTCAAAGGATGGAAATCACGATTGCCTCATCAATGCAAACATTATTATATTAATTTCTCAACGTACTCATTAATTAGCACTAATACATAATAATGAATAATAAAATAATAGTTAAATAGGTTTCACTGCTGCCTTCTAGACTCTACCGCAGTCCGAAGCCTACACTGGACAAGAATGACATAACAGTTTCTCACTACAAGCGAACTCTCCGATTTGCCATACGCATAACGTTTGTAGCATTCTGTTCAATTTAACTTTAGCTAAGTATCTAAAATATGCGTACAATTGTAAAAATATATTGAACTATAAAAATATATATTATAAACATATAAAGAAGGCGCTCGCGCTGGCCACTTAAATAACACTTACGCTAGATAGTATTTGTCTAAGAGAAAACGAATATGTACGAAACTGACATTTCTAAATTGGCCCCACAGACCTTCTCATTTGATCTTGATGTTAGAATAAGATTATAAATAAGACCCCACAGACATGGCACATGAAGGGTGGAGAAGAAGGTACATAGGGAGAGAAGGTAAGTTTTCATTAATGTTTGTAGTTAGCTAGTTAGTTAGGTTTAGGATAAATCACACATCTAGTGTCATTCGTAAAAATAATAAAGCTTTGTATATACGATGGTTAGATGTCACTGTTCATATAGTCAGTGTAAAACATTAACGAAGCGACCACCAACATAAATCAAATATCATTTTCATTGAGGAATATAGTTAATTTCAGTAGCTTTAATTTGCGATTAAGATCCTTTGTTGCCTTAGAAGAATAAATAGACTTAAACCATTATCGTAAGTATTGTACACACTTGATTATAAAGACACTTGCTATAAAGAATTAGATTAGGCTACTCAAACACTGGTTTCTCAAGGATGCAGGGTCCTTCGCAGCACACGAAGTTCAAGATAATTATTGTTGAGGTTTGACCCCCCTTGAAGCCAGATTTATTGAGTTTGAGAGATCTATAAGGAATTACGAGAGGTAATCAGTTTACAATTCGCGATTTACGTAATGTTGTGTTATAGAATACTCGAGAGTTGAAGTTTCGCCTAACTGACTTAAAAAGCTCTCGTTCACTTAGTTTATGCTCATGGACTTCGTGGTTGATTATACAGTTTTTGGAGTCGCCTAAGGCGTCCTCCGGGGCCTCACGGAGTGAAAGCTCATTTTGAGAGAAGTTGCATCGAGTAGAACATGCTGAACCTTGGCCTGTCGGACCAGAAACAAGCCAACCTAGATTAGACTCTTTTAGGGTTGGTTTGTTTTTGCCTAATTCGATTTTCTTGCATTCTACAATATCCCAAAATACATCACCGCCCAGCATTATGTCGATTGGGGACGGATGATGAAAATTAGGATCCGCTAACTCAAGAGACTTAGGAATGTCAAATTTGGATGTATCAATTTCAAAACTTGGAGCAGTTTGTGCTATCTTTGGCATTATTAGACATGGAACATCAATTTTAAATTTACCGTCTTTGGATTGCACTACTACATTACACAGTTTTGAAGCATTGCCAATTATGCAATCATTTAATCCAGTTATAACATTTTCGTCATTATCAGTGTAGGTAAAGTTCAACTTTCTTTGCATTGTGGCAGATATATATGAAGATTGACTCGCTATGTCTAATAGCGCTCTAGCATTGTGAGTTTCCTTTGTTACAGGATTGACTAAATTCACTTCAGCAGTGCACAAAAGCACGTAACCTTTCTTAGCCTGAGTGAATGAAGACATTGCAGTAGTAATTTTTGTGTTTTTAGATAAATTTGTCTCATTGTTGTCATTAACTTCAACGTGTAATAATGTGTTGTGTTTTTCATGACAGTTCCTACATGGACCTAAGCGGCAACGATCATGATTATGTCCAGGGCGCAGGCAATTCTTGCATAAATTGTGTTTCGAAACTTCATTATTCCTACCCTCTACTGACATTGCCTTGAACTTGTCACATTCGTAATTGAAATGATTTTGTTTGCAAAATGCACATATTATTTTTGTTTTTGTACCTATGTCATTATCACTAGCTGTGTACTCGTATTCATTGTCACTTGTTAGTAATGTTGTAATATGTTTGTGTTGCTTTATAGGATGATTAGTTTTGTCCTGTTTTTGCGTAGAAGTACCGCACTGTATCGTCTCTAAGACATCTGCTCGATTACGAAGAAACACTAACAAGTCATCGAGCTTGGGAGATACTTTAAGTGTATTTCTGTGTTCTTCCCACTTTCTACTAGTGGCGGCATCTAGTTTGGACACCATCATGTATATAACTAATGTATCCCAACTGTCAGTGGGCTCTTTGAGAGTGTGTAAGGCGCGTAAGTTTTTGGAATAGAAGTCAATCATGAACCTGATAGCCTTGTGGGATTCTCTAGTAATGGGTTCAAAATTGAACAATGCCTTAATGTGATTGTTGATCAAAATTCTTTCATTATTGTACCGCTCGCATAGCAAATCCCATGCGGTTTTGTAGTTGTCACTTGTGAACTCAATAGACTTTATAACTATAGCTGCTCCACCCTCCAAAGATGAACGCAAATAATGAAATTTATTGATTGCTGGAATGGACTCGTTATTGTTTATTAATGAATTGAAAGTATCACGAAACTCCATCCACTTTGCATAGCTACCATCAAATGAAGGTAATTTTATAGTCGGAAGCCGAATTGGACAATGGACAGGTACATGAGAACTGTCGTTTGTATGAATAGAACCTTCGGCCCGAGAAATAGCTGTAGCATATTTAGTAGTCACTGGTTGGTTAGACTCAAGTATCAATTGTGACAATGAAATCAACCTTATGATGGAATCTTCAACTTGTTCCCGCTCTAATAGCTGATCGGCTAAGTTGATGTCATCCAAAGTTTCAATTTCTGACTGCACTTCATCAAATTGAGATAGTAATTCTTGAAATCGACCTAGTTTAAGTTGGAGTTCACCGAATAAAGCCTTAGTGAAATTCTCCGTCGAAATCGCCTTTATAGTGTCAATATATTTTTCAAATAAAGTAACTTTTGCCTTTATGGTACCGCGCTTGCGAACTAACGGCTTTAGTTTGTCAGACATTTTGTAAAATTAACTATATTTGCATTCGTATTTATACTGAGAAACTGACACAAATAAATTGAACAGAAAGTACTAAGAATAAATTGAAATTCAAACCGTGTAAGCCACCGTATTAAACAAGTGGCAAATGGGAGAGCTGTCTGCATGCAGTGATGCTGATATCCTCGCGATCAAGCGGATGAACTACGCAGATAGCCAGCTTACACCCGTATCTCCGGAAAAATCTTGAAGGCATCATATAGCTATTATTCCCTGAAAATTATAATGACGCTAAAACAGAGTACGATAATATGCTATATTTTGCTTTATTTCGTTTAAAATTAATTCCGAAAAATATGTAATTTATTGAACTAATTTTCCTGGACTATTCTTATACTCACTGGACTATTTTTAATTCATTGGACTAAATTTTAACTCATTGGTCTATTTTGAAATTTGAATAAAAATTGTTGTAAATATAAATAAAATAGATCTCTAGTTGTTATAGTTAGTAAGGTATCGTAGTATTTGTAATGTTTTAAGTAAATTGTAAGCGTACAACCTTGAGCAGGATCGAGGCAACCTTGAAAAAACGTGTAAGTGATTAAGTTAGTTATTGAAAGACTCCACGCCAGGGTTTCCTTTCCGTCCTTTGTAGCTCTGTTGTCCTTTTATTGTTTTAGCCGGACTCCGGGATTCTGCTCGGCTCGATTCCTTGATCCGATGCTCCGTATTTAAAGGTACTTGTTCATGAAACGTAGGGTCACCATATGTTCACGCCAGTAATTGACTTAAGGTGCGTGAACTTGCATTAATTATTTGTATTGTTGTAATAAAATTAGCATCTTGTAAAATTAAGACATATATTTCGAATCATAGTACATTTGACACTGACAAACAAAAATTATATTCTTCTTGACTGACTTATTGTATTTAAAGGTTATAAAAAAGGTTAGATCGCTAACAATATTGTAATTTAATTTAATTTATTTTTGTTATTATTGTAACTAATATAGAGTAGGGATAGTTTTTTAAGTTTACTAACAAATTTATGGGATCACGCCTGAAATAATTTTTTTTTTTTTTTTTTTTCATTTTTTTCATTATACGCAGTATTTATGGATAGTGCTCATTTCAAAAATAAAAAAAACCGGCCAAGTGTGAGTTGTACTCGCGTTGTAAGGGTTCCGTACACTACAAGAAGGGCTTAAACGTCTCCTTTTTAATAGGAACTTAAGTCATTTTTGCGAATAATCGATATTTTGAACAAAAATAAACAGAAATGAATTTAAATATTCAAACGCGCTCACACAATTTCATGAGATTTGGTAACTCCTTGCAGCGGCAGTGAGTGAAAGTCGTTAATTTGAGTTTTTTTTCTTTTAAGTCCGACTTACGCTTTACTGTAGATTTCTAATAGGTTTTCCTGTAATCTATAAATTGAAAACTATCTCGTGTATTTTTTTTTGCAAATTTTACGCTAAGTAGTTTCGGAGATAAGGGGGAATGGTAATTTTTTGCCTATTTTCTTAAATAACTTGAAAATTACTTTACTAAAAATTATTAATTTTTTTTAAATACTTATAAAAACCTCTTTCATTTAATATGTAACACAATAGGTATAGTTCTAGAAACTTTGATTTTTAATTTTCACTTTTACCCCCCAAAAGTGGCCCCTATAATAAAATTTTCTTAATTTAAATTACATAACCGTCTTTGGTTCACAGGTTTACATATGTGTGCCAAATTTCAAGTTAATCGGTTTGGTAGTTTCGGAAAAAATTGGCTGTGACAGATGGACAGACAACCGCACGAGTGATCCTATAAGGGTTCCGTTTTTCCTTTTTGAGGTACGGAACCCTAAAAAGCTTAACCTTACCCACTTCGAATAAATAAAAAACCTCTTAATGTTTCATTTATCGATAAAGTAACATTTTCAGTTTACACTGTTTATAAACCCCGACGCAAAAACGACGAGGTCTTATAATTTTGACGTGTCTGTCTGTCTGTGGCACCGTAGCACGAATGAACCGATTTAGATTTAGTTATTTTGTTTGAAGTGTTCTTAGCCATGTTTCATGAAAATCGGTCCACTATGTCGTGGTCGGGGGTTTCTTCAAAAATTTTGTCGTTTTTAGTCTAGATATACAAAAGGGAACTTATTTTGATCATACTAAAGAATAATTGTTATTAAACCCAGGTCCTTCAAAGTAATCGTAACATTGCCTATCGCTTCCACGAAATCACACATAAAATAAATCATTGTAGTAGAAAACCCCGTTTTCCTTAAATTTTACATAAATTAAAATCCTTTTCAAATTGAAATTATTAAGATAACAGAATCTACCAATGTTATTATTCAAATTCCTACCCTCTATATTTCATAATCAGTTGTTATCCAAGCCATATTTCACGGTGGTGCGTCAATGTGCCCTGAATTAATTAAATCTCTGCACGAAGCAACGGATGCCCCCTGGATTTTTATAAGGTATCCTGGATTTAGAATATCTTCAACTTGGAATCTACCAAGAGGATTGAAGCGGGTATTTGGAGTGATATCCACACTCATATTATATTTATTATTAACTAGCTCTTTCCCGCGGCTTCGCCCGCGTACTAAATGTAATATTATTCAAACTGGACCCACATTTCAACCCCTTAGGAGGTGAATTTTGAAAAATCCTTTCTTAGTGCTCCTCTACACCTTATAAGGAACCTACGTGTCAAATTTCGAATCTCTAGAATCAGCGGTTTCGGCTGTGCGTTGATATGTCAATCAGTCTCAGTTAATTCTTCTTTTATATATTTAGTACTAGCTTTTACCCGCGGCTTCGCTCGCGTTAGAAAGAGACAAAAAGTAGCCCATGTCACTCTCCATCCCTTCAACTATTTCCACTTGAAAAATCACGTTAACTCTTCGCTCCGTTTTGCCGTGAAAGACGGACAAACAAACAGACACACATTTTCCCATTTATAATATTAGTATGAATATTTAGATATTATAAATGGGAAAGTGTGTGTGTTTGTTTGTTTGTCCGCCTTTCTGAAGGAATGCAGAGTGACATAGGCTACTTTTTGTCTGTTTTTACCGCGAGCGAAGCAGCGGTCAATAGCTAGTTTTTTGTGTATGATGTCTAGATTAAAAAAAATGATTTTTTATAAATAAAAAAGTTGAAGATTGATATCATACATATAAGTATACATAAATATTTATTCGTAAAGACATGCTATACGAGCCTACAAATGCTGCACGTGCGAAAAGGAAATTCGTAACTCATGTAGATTTAAAACACATAATTATGTTTTAATTTATCGTCACTCGTTTCGAACTTCCTCTTTTCCGCACTTGTATCGTAACGTACTATTTCAGTACAATGGTGTTCATTTTCCGCACTAGTTCGCAAAGTAGTACATTTCTCGTCAGGTCGGAACTTCAAAGGGCCATGTGTACTGAAAAACGTCGAACGATACACGTACATAGTACTGCATATTTAGCAGCCAGCGGCTGGTCCGTAAAAGCCGATTCCCACCGGCTTGCCTAAAATTGATTACTAGTAAAGTACCTAATGTTAAGGTAGGTTTCTTTTTGCTCAGTGTTGCCTATCAGAAATTTTCACCAGCCGCCACTGGGCACAAGTAACTTTTTCACCTCACAACCAACAAAATCCCTAAAGTCTCCATCAAACCTAAATATTAGTTGAGTTGGTGAAACACCAAATTCAGAGCAGACAATAATTTGTGGCATCAAAGGGAAAAAGATTTATACTTAGATTATTCATCTCACGTGCGCGTAAGGGCAAACGGCCTTAACTCACAAGGGTTAAATTCAATTGGAACAGCGTGTCGGTTAGGTCCGTTTAGGGGGTAAGGTTGAAATAGGGCGCATCTGATCTTGGCGAGGATACGGGGATATTTATCACAGAAAATTCAAACAGACAGCACGGCGCGGCGTTCATGGTCTTTGTGATGGTTGGACTAAGCATAGAGGTGACTGCAGATGGTTCCAATTATTAACCCTGTAAGTCTAACCATCTAAGGATCAGGTGATCGAATTCAAATTTAGTGTTCACTAGTGACGCGCCCTGGATTTGCACGGAGAAAAGATAGACATAATATGCCATTGCTGATTTTTTTTAGATCTATAAGAGAGACACAAGTTCGCCATAAGTACATAATTTTAAAGGACAAAAAATGTGTATATTGCCTTACTCTCAAATTACTTTCAAAAATAAGAAAATGATTACCTAACTAAGTACCTAAAAATTCTACTTGGAGTTTAGACCATTGTAATGTAACTTAGTTGAGAATAGCATGTACCTATTTTATTTAAGATCTTATTGTACGTTATACGTTATTATTATTTTTAGCGCTGAAGATAACCCTGCTGTATGAAAGAGCGAATACCTCCTAATATTACAAGTTTTAAACTTAAAAGAAGGATTCGGCCCCTACGCTACATGCGTTGTTGAAAATACTTTTTTTTTTAAAGTAAACTCAAACAGTTTGGGCAGCGGTTCCGATTGGCGCGCGGGCGGCGGAGTGGCACGTGGGACAGTTTTAGGGTTCCGTAGTCAACTAGGAACCCTTATTGTTTCGCCATGTCTGTCTGTCCGTCCATCCGTCCGTCCGTCCGCGGATAATCTCAGTAACCGTTAGCACTAGAAAGCTGACATTTGGTACCAATATGTATATCAATCACGCCAACATAGTGCAAAAATAAAAACTGGAAAAAAATGTTTTATTAGGGTACCCCCCCTACATGTAAAGTGGGGGCTGATTTTTTTTTCATTCCAACCCCAACGTGTGATATATTGTTGGATAGGTATTTAAAAATGAATAAGGGTTTACTACGATCGTTTTTTGATAATATTAATATTTTCGGAAATAATCGCTCCTAAAGGAAAAAAAAGTGCGCCCCTGCCCTCTAACTTTTGAACCATATGTTTAAAAAATATGAAAAAAATCACAAAAGTAGAACTTTATAAAGACTTTCTAGGAAAATTGTTTTGAACTTGATAAGTTCAGTAGTTTTTGAGAAAAATACGGAAAACTACGAAACCCTACACTGAGCAAGTGAGCATGGCCCGACACGCTCTTGGCCGGTTTTTTAATTGTGTCAACGCGCAAACTAACTGACTCGATACGAGTGTGTCAGGTCGATGGTCGGACGTGAAGTCTTAAACCGCTGACCTAGGGGGAGAAATTACGAAAACAAATAATATCGTCACGTAACTCTGCTATTGTTTTCAAGCTGGTTTCAAACCTTGTCAATCTTTTAATAACAACAGGTAAACTTGTTTTTAGGGCCTCGATTTCCTAAAGGAGCTACGAACATTGACGTCATACGTCAACGTTGACGTCATCTGGATCGCACGACGGAATGACAGAGATATAATTTTATATCTTGTTGCCAACTACACAGGCGAACATGTTTCTTACACAATCCCTGTTTTTTTATTCTACTGATGCACCATTTATTTTTGTGTTTTTCTTTGTGTAACTGGTTTTAGGTGTAATCAGTATCTAGTGCCTTAAATGTTTAGAGAGAAGGTTATTTCTTGTAACGTAGGTTAAGGCGCCATAATTATGTAGAATGGTTTATACAATAAATGATTTTTATCTTTATCTTTATATCCGCCGCCACAGACTCGGTAATCCGGTCCTTGTACTCCTTGAAGGTCTTCATAATACCTTCAAGATTCTTCTTCCTGGTTTCATCTCCTCTCCGGATTATGAGATGAGTTCCTGATTGTGACACTGGTTGGCAAGATTTTGCAAACTGCAAGGGGTCATCAAAAACGAACATATACCTACATTAACATTTCTCAAAAACATAAAATACGACATGACAGATAAAGACAGACATACCTACGTATATTAGTGTTTTACGTCTAATAGTATGTCGCATAATGATGCAAATGTTTAGTTAGTTTAGTTAATTTTATTATATAGTATAGTTGTAGAACTACCCTTAGGATATTAAGTAACTAACAACCTAGATATTAAGTCTATAATAACAAGTTCTATGGATTATTATTATTATTAAAAATAATTTCACATCAAAAATCTACATAATACTGAAACTTTGACATTTTGTTTTAATTTCTTGTGTTTTTTTTTATATATAATTATGGTTAGTATTTAAATTTATCATTATTTTTTGACTAAGTTGTTTAAGATTATTTAAATTCCTTATTTATTGTATTATTGTTTTTGTATTTTTTACATGTGTTGTTTATGACATTAAAGGTTTTGAATGGAATTGAATTGAACTAAAGTCTACAACCTATTACTTAAAAATCAAAAAAAGGGCCTTGAAGCATTGTATCAAGGATAATGCCGGTGTTTCGTCGCTATAATAATACTATTAACTCTCCCAAGAAACCCTCGCATAAAAATAACGTATTATTATAAACAACGTTTGCCAAAATGAAAAATAACTCCATCTACATCGCTAACCGTATCATCAAAAGAAAATATTTTTATGACCCGTAAGAATACGAAAATAACTTCTCGATACACACTTTTAGCGAACATTTCGCTTTAAACAAGTCTTATCTCACTGAGACGTTACACCCTGTAATACGAGGAATCCGATTTCTTTAGTGTATTCCAGATCACTTATAAAGAATTAAAATTTTCTACATTTTGCCTAGTTTCAGAATTATTGCCATTATAAAAATAAAAAGATATTCGTATTGTTACTTGAGCAATTGGCCCCTTTGACGACAACTAAGCCAATTATGAGACGTGGTCTAAAGGTCCTTCCTGATAAATGTCAAAATGTAACACTTTAGGCCCACTTGCACCAACCACTTAACTCAGGGTTAGTGGGCTGTCATCTGTCATATTCCATATAAAATGGTGGCCCTTAGAAGATTGACGAAAACATTTTAAAAAGTGCAATATAGGTTAAGCTTTTATTTTTTATTATTTTTCTTTTGGCCTAGGAATGTGTGGCTAAAATTTCGACTTCCTTGAGTACACTATGTATAAAGTATTAATTCTGCAAGCGCGTTTTATCCCTCCCTTGATAGAAAAAGGGTGAGAACCTAGATAGCCGTCGATACTTCAAAGGCAAGAACAAAGGCCAAGCTCGATTTATAGTAATTGCATCACTTTTCACTCCCCCCATTAACGTTACCTTTTAATCCGATTTTTTCCGGTTAACTCCCGGATATTGGAGAAGTTACGGGCAACTTACCCGGATCTATAGAGGCCCCGGACACTTAGTAGTACTTTAGCCGGGTAACCGGTTTAAAAGGTTTTAATAGATTGGGTTCCCGATATATGGGAACAATTTATTTGCCTCCTTCGTCGGAGCTAGTCCGTGATTCTTTTGGTACTTAATTGGAGTTTCGATTGAGTCGAATGGCGCGTAATTGGCTTTTAGTTCGCGAAAGATTTATGGGTACAATTAAAGGTTTATTAATTATCTTGCTGTTATTGGTTGTCGCTGTTCGCGTTAATTATAATCGTGTTCTTATTTATGTCTCGAGTACGTCCGTGTTCTTTGTTTTTCCGCATAAAATAAATGAGATTATTACAATTAAGCCTGGATAAGTCTAGTACCTATTTAGTGCCAGGATTTGGCTCACGAGATAACCACCACGTGGGATGTTTATTCACCGACCAACATCTTGAAAAAACTCTCGCTAGGTAGTTGGATCAACTGGATCAAGGGTCAGCTCTCAGCTCACTGCAGACCTGACCTCCGGCAGTTTGGGCCTTGTCTCTCTGCTAGTTTCAGTTATTTGTTAGGTGTTCATAATAACATGCTTTATTAAGCAATTTTATAATTTTTCGTTTTGTTAAAATGATAATGTTCTTAGCGGTTTACCTTAGAAAAGCACAGGCAGTGCAAGATGTAGTTCAATTCAAGCTTCATAATTTTATAGAAGTTTGACGCTTGAAATAAAACGTGCATTTTTTGCAATTTACTCTGATCTAAGTGCGTTTTCACATTATCCGATCCGATATCGGAATTCGGACCGATATCCCAGGCGCCATCCTGGATGTTTTCCATTGAAATCCTTCTGACATCCGATATCGGATCGGATAATGTGAAAATGGACTAACTCTGGTTAAATGACATTTAAAACATCTCATTCAGATAAATATTAAATATATAAACCGGGTCCCTCACGTGCAAAAAAATCGAAAAACGCTCGACGTGATTCGCCCCAAGAAAATCACACAAAGAAAATTACTGAAACAAAATCCAAACTTGAAAAGTTTGTGAACTATTATTGGACATGTCATGTCGAAACAAATGACGAAGTGTTGTTTATCCGGCCTGAATGACTGCGACACGCGATCGACAGCTCTCCTGATTCCGACCAGATAATATCTGTTTCGTAGCTATCTATCTCTATCGCTCTTACGTACTGGCGCGACAGAGCCAGACTGCGTTTCTATCGGCGTCTAGCGTCAACAATTATTTCGGCTAGGCCGGCAGCTCGTCATCAATATACATGAACCGTATTCCAATGCCGCGTTGTGTATGTAACCTGAATCGACTGAAACTGATATTTGCCTATTTGACAAGAGAATGTTATGATTAGATTAGATTAGATATATTTATTTCACAACATGATTACAGTACAAATTACATTTATGTCAATTTATAAGAATCTATATTGTGATCGTCAAAAAAGTAAAAGAAAATGGTATCAATATAATTAAAATAAGTTAAATTTGCAGAATATGAAATGATCACCAAAAAAGGATCGTCAAGTAATATGAATAAAAATAAACACAACAATGTCAGAATAACAATAGGATAGTGAGAATAATAAATTATACAGTTATGTCAAAAAAATCACTTATTGAATACAGTGAGTTATCCAGTAAAAATTTTCTTAATCGACGTTTGAATGTTTCATCCGATGTCTCTAACCTTATTTCTGCCGGTAATCGCTCATAATAAGTCGGGCCGATGACACGCGGATTCTTTGTTGCAAGTGCCATGCGACGTGGAACTGTTCTTAGTCGACCTGTAGTTCTAATGTTTATACCGGATACCTCAACGCGTTTAAACGAGGATAAGTTATTCCTAACATACATTATAACTTCATATAAATATATTGAATAATGAGTCATTATTTTGTGCGTCACAAACAGGCCCCTGCACGAGTGTCTAGGCTTCACACCCGCTAGTGTTCGTATGGCCTGTTTTTGCATAATGAATACTCGATTGGCATCCGTTGAGTTTCCCCAAATGAGTATTCCATACGTCATTAGCGAGTGGAAGTGAGCATAGTAAACCGATTTTAATGAAACATGCGAAATAAGGGGTTTCAACTTCCTCAACGCAAAGACTGCACTACTCAATCTTTTGCATAGCTGGTCAACATGGCACTTCCAGTTTAGATTCGAATCCAACACAAAGCCTAGGAACTTCGCTTCACTGCACATTGGCATGGGGCAGTTTACTACAGATGGGGATACAGTAGTTGTTCGCCCTGAGAATAGCATTACGTTGGATTTGTTGACGTTAAGGAGTAACCCATTTGCAGCAAACCATGAAAAAGGTATGAAAAAGGTTACTAAACTGTAGCACACTGTGCAGCTTTCAAAGGGGTTTTCGGATTTTAGAACGATTGTAGTGTGAGTGCAACACCTCACTCACATTGCTTAACCACACCCTATATACAGAGTGGGGCCTGTAACAAAGGCGAAAAATTGAACTCTAGGCTATTCTCCTTATACTGATCAACATTTGTTCGGCGACTTTTAAAAATAACTTGTATTTTGATTTTTATCACCCTTGAAAGTTTTTTCTAAGAGGTAATGTATTGCGAATTCTGTTAAGTCTAAAGTGTGACAGACAACGTCAATGACAACAATAATGGCGTACATTGAAGCTAATATTTATTTTGTATGAAAAATAAAAAAAAATTAAGACTTCATAATTTTTAAAAGTCACTGAACAAATGTTGATCAGTATAAGGAGAATAGCCTACAGTTCAATTCTTCGCCTTTGTTACAGGCCCCACTCTGTATATGAAGCTACTATATAACATAAGACAGAATAAAGTTCTCAGTTCTCCTTAGTCTCCACATCACACGATAATCCAAAGTGTCATACAAACACCAAAGGCACTGCTGTAATCTTACGGTCGGTCTGTATATAAATCATCGGTAGATCATCGCTGCATAAATGTTCATATATTATTTCACATAATTATAATTATAAATTGTATATTTCTGTGAAAACCTTAATTATTCTACATCTGAAATGTAGTTCCCTGTTCTCTGAAAAAAAAATACGGCTAGTTTCAAACTTTCAAATAGGTACGTGAAAATGAGCTGACGATACTCTAAGATACAATGTCTCTACAAAAGTCCAATATTAACTTTTTTTTCTACTACGTCGGTGGCAAACAAGCATACGGTCCGCTTGATGGAAAGCGGTCACCGTCACCTATGGACGCCTGCAACACAAGGAGTGTCACGTGCGCGTTGCCAACCCATTAGAAACTTGTACACTCCTTTTTGCTGTGCTAAGTACACAGCAAAAAAGAGTGTAGAATTTCCAAGGACGGTTTGGGTTGCCGACGACTCAAAGGACAATAGACGGAACAAATTAGTTCCGTAGGTCCTTCCGTCACCAGCACACCGCACCCTCGTTGAGCTCTGGCTGCCTTGCTCACCGGCAGGAACACAACACTATGAGTAACACTAAGGGTCTAGTGCTAATACTTTAAATTCGATATAGACATGTCAGTATCAAAACTTTTTAACAAAAAATAAAACCGCCTTCAAAAAGAGACCTGTTCGTCACCTTGCTATTTCCTGTTTGCCCCACCCAACCATACGCAGGCTGGCCCCGACTCCAAAAATAATTGATTTGTTTATAATTTGGATGTTTAGGTTATTGCAATCCGATAAGGAATCTGAATTCAAAGGTTTATTGTTTTTTGCTTTTTAGTTTCTCCGTGTTTTTTAACGCGCTTATTTTTGAAAGCGGTTTTATTTTTTGTTAAAAAGTTTATTTATTTGTTGATTTTTAGTGGTTCCTATTGATATTATATGTATCAGTCCGAATATATGTACAGTAGTGAAAGAATTATCCTTTAACTCCTAACCATTGAGGAGTTGACCTTCCATCATCAGCTCAGGCACATAAAATTATTACCATCAGGCGTAATTACTGGTGTACCTTTGAAAAATACTCTAAGAACATTACATGTGCCTATAACATTTGAAGAGTTCCCTCGATTTCTCTAAGATCCCATCATCAGACCCCGACTTAGTGCCAATGGGACCATCTCGGGGCTATACCCGTTCGATTGAAAAAAAAATTTTGAAAATCGGTCCACGACTCTCGGAGATGTCGAGTAAATACATACAAAAAAAAAAATCAGTCGAATTGAGAACCTCCTCCTTTTTTTGAAGTCTGTTAAAAAGTCAGGTTTTCGATTGATGAAATGTAATTTCTAATCAAACCAAAAGATGTCACTTGCTTGCTACTGACATATGTCATAATCCGATCCATATACATACAAGATATCTTAAGTCAAATTTAACGTAACCACAGCTAACATTTGACATACCTTATTATTGGAACCGGACCGGTCGGTTAGATTAACGGCTAAGCCGGGACAAGGGGCAAATAAGAAAGTACCTAATTCCCTCCCGCGCCGCGCATACCGATGAGGCCATTAATTTAATTATCATCTCCCGGCGGGCGGTAAATAGTTGCTTCGACGACAGTTATTTGCCCATGGGACTTTTTCTTGCATACTAATGAAGAGCGTAATGAATTTAGTTGCCTGACAAATAGCGTTTTTAATAAAAATGTTAATCATATAGGTAAATTCTTATACAAATTTACCTTAAGTAGAAAGACTAAAGAGGGTAGCTAGGCTAGTAGTAGTAGTAGACGAATACTTAAATAAGAAAACATCCTGAATACCCGTATTCACCACACAATCCATATCCTTAGAATCCTGAACACAGGCCCACCGGTTTTACAGGCAGGGTCACTACCGCTAAGCCAGTATGGTCGTGAAATAAAGCCAAATCATATTACGGCTGGTTAAGCGTTGGATTTCACTGAAATAATTAGATTTACTTGGATGTTTTACAGTTAATATTTTTTTCGTGATGGTGAAAAATTTTGTGTTTCACTCGGTGGCAATATTTGGTTAATATATGTGCCTACCCATATAACCATAATCGGTCGCCGTTCCTACGCAAATCCTCCTATTTTGTGTACACACAGGTCTTCGGGTCTCAATGCTTAGTCGCAATACGGTCGACGTTTAGTCGCGGCGACCCAAATGGGGACGATTGGTAACAGGCACAAATGGTCACAGAAGTGACAGAAGTGTGCACTACGCGTGCACACATTGTTACCGTTTGGCGACTACTTTCCCAAAATCATTCGTTCATTTCATTCTTTTCAAATGGCGACTGTCAGAGACGTCAAAGTAAAAAAGAAATAAAATCATTTGACATTAAAATGTAATGGCGTAAGAATTTGTTAAAGATAAATATTGTTTGCATTTGTAATATAATGTGGGCTAATTACCATGGCCAATTAAATTGCTCGAGTGATTTCATAAAATAAGTCTAAATTTATCAACGCGCCATCAATTTACCTCAGTTTAACCAGTAATAATATTATTGACTACTCGGTGTTTGCGTGTTATGTATATTGATTGGTGAAGTTTTAGTGCTCCGGTGCATATACTGTACTGAAATAATAAAAATAATGCTTAGAAAACCAATAAAGTCGTTAAAATATGGATTAAGACGGTAATATTCCATGTAAAAAACAGTCGCCAAACGGTCACCAAACGGTCGACAAACGGTCGCAAAATGGTCGCAGCGTACACGCGTGACCGAAAGCAGTGAATATTTATTATATTTTCAAAATGGCTTCTTGTATTAATTTTTTCCAGGTATCCTCAAACTTTATAAACAATTAAATATGCCGTCGTACCCAGTTGCCCTCACTAAAGAAGATTAAAAAAAAATTGTAACGTGCGTACCGAGCTGCTGGGTTGTAAAGGATCGGGGATCATATTATTATGGTCTTCTATAGAGCAACTAGTATTTTGCGGCATTTCACAATTGACACTTGTTGAAGTAGTCGTCATTAATATTACTATCAACATTAATATCAGCGATCTGTACTTCTTTTGTCAAGATTTTTGTATAGATAAGTGTCTACAAATTTGTAATGTTAAAGAGACATAAATAAAACGTAGTAGAGTAAATAATGTGTTTTTTTTGTAACCCAAACAAAATACTTGTAGATACGAGTGCGGAAAAGAGGAAAATCGATACGAGTAGCGATAAATTAATACACGAACGAAGGGAGTGTTTTAAATTTTAAATCGACACGAGTTGTGAATGTCCTTTTCGCACGTGTATCGTACGACGATTTTCAGTACCTAAATCTAAGCTAAGAGTTTCGACCAGACAAGAAATGAATCATTGCTTGATTTGCTCGCACTACTGCGTTAAAAAAACAGCATCTGTACTGAAAAAAACTATCATTGCGCAACAGAAATTCTATTAATATCACAGTAAATACTCTATTTCATTTGATTCCTACTTTTATTGTGTAAAGCAACACTACAATTCATTTTTATCAATAAGAATTAAAAATTATATATTTAATACATTAAGTAACTATAAAGTGCTTATCTATTTGTATTATCATTCTGCACTTTTCTTAACTTTCCCACATTTCTATAAAATGTCGAAGAGTGCTTAAATGGTCGTCGTCGTTTATTATTATTTAATTCGCTCATATTTAAATGATTCAAAGCAACCAGTCCACAACTTCACAAGACAGTTTGAGAAACCTTCGTATTTCAGATTGTCATTTGCGGATACAGTGGTTTAGGAGCAGTTCGGTAATCAGACCTACACATGTGTGTACAAATTCTGTCAATGTCACTGTCAGAAACCGTTCTGACAGTGACAATGACAGCCACAAATTCGTCCACATGTTGTTACCGTTATGTGTGCAAACGTCGACTAATAAAGTGTCGTTAAAAGTCATTCTGACAGTGACATTGACAGCCACAAATTCGTACACATTTTGTTACCGTAACGAGTGCACACGACGACTACATTTTGTTATTGTATCAATACGGTCGCATTGTTTGCACGACGTTACCACGCGTTATGTCACATTTGACAGTTAGTTACTGATTTGAAGATTTTGCGACTGAAATAGTTGTATGGGTAGAGACCCTCGCAACGCTTAATATTCAACATTTTGAATATTGGAATCTTTCGCATGCTCAGGTATAGGTCAATATTGGCATGTGCGGTTAAACAATAACTTTATAAGGAGCCTTTAATAAGCACACCAGGCTGATTTAGACGGCACGCAAAATGTGCATATAACGTGACATAACCTCTCATGTGGCGTATTATAATTTGACTTTTTTTTACGGAATGGGAATGCAGTTACGCACGATGTGTGGGACTCGCCGTTTCTTTGCTTGACTTGGCTCTCCTCTTTGCCGTTCGTGAGGGCGCACCAGGATCGATGTATGTCATTCACCACGGATTGTAATTTACCTTGCATGCAAGATCTCGTACCGTGTCAGCCTTTATGCGCAAGTCCGCTGACCGAAATAAGACGTCACTGTCACCCAACTTACCAAAGTCAGTGTTAAACGTAATTTTATAATAAACAACCCCAGACTATTTTACGTTGCAAAGCAGGCCGGCGACGCGGACCGCATACTTGCTAGGATTAAGAATTTGACTTTAAAATTAGTAGATAAGCCAGCAGTAAGCAGTGCTTCGGACTCCAGTTACCAATGATTTTCAATAGGTGTTTTTGTTTAGCTTCCCCTTAAGCCGTCCTCTGCCTGTCAAAGTATTAGTATTATCCTGAACGTGGGTAGTTCGATACCTAAGTTTTAGTTAAAGGGGCTTCGATAAGCAGCCTACGCGACCTTCGTAGACTTCGACTATCAAGTTACTTGTAAGAAACCTAAAATAGCCTCGTGGCGCCCAATGTACTATCTAAAGTACATATAGTTTCAATGGAATTGAATTCAATCTCAAGTACAATAAGAATCAAAATTCCCTAGCAAAAATTTTGTATGGTGGGCGCTACGAGGATATAAAACGTGGACATGCTTCGCCCACACAAGCCTGATACGATTCATAGAATAGAATAGAATAGAATTTCTTTATTTGGATTTATTATGTCTCTATTGTGTTCTAAATGTTCTAATATATAAGTACTTATGTTTTTAAAATTTATCGTCGCTATCAAAATTGTTGTTGCTTGAGCTAGGTGGGTGAAACAGGTAAGATTTTTTTTTTTTTTTTATACTACGTCGGTGGCAAACAAGCATACGGCCCGCCTGATGTAAAGCGGTCACCGTAATCTATGGACGCCTGCAACTCAAACAGTGTCACATGCGCGTTGCCACCCCATTAGAAACTTGTACATTCCCTTTTGCTGTGTTAAGTACACAGCAAAAAGGAGTGTACAAGTTCTAAGGAGGGTTCGGGTTGCCGACGACTCAAAGGACAATAGACGGAACAAGTTAGTTCCGTAAGTCCTCCCGTCATCAGCACACCGCACCCTCGTTGAGCTCTGGCAGCCTTACTCACCGGCAGGAACACAACACTATAGTCTACATAAGATTAGACTACAGTATAAAGTTACAGTCTACAGTTAAAGGCCGGCAACACACCTCCAACCTTTCTGGTGTTTCGGGTGTCCATCTAATTGTCTAATAATCTACGACCGGTCTGGCTCAGTCGGTAGTGACCCAGCCTGCTAAGCTGCGGTCCTGGGTTCGAATCCCGGTAAGGGCATTTATTTGTGTGATGAGCACAGATATTTGTTCCTGAGTCATGGATGTTTTCTATGTATATAAATAAATAATAAATACATAAATAAATAAATATTATAGGACATTCTTACACAGATTGACTGAGGCCCACGGTAAGCTCAAGAAGGCTTGTGTTGTGGGTATTCAGACAACGATATATATAATATATAAATACTTATATAAGTACATAGAAAACATCCATGACTCGGGAACAAATATCTGTGCTCATCACACAAATAAATGCCCTTACCGGGATTCGAACCCGGGACCGCGGCGCAGCAGGCAGGGTCACTACCGACTGCGCCTAACCGGTCGTCAAAAGTATATAAGTATGTATTTATCTATTTAAGTATGTATATCGTCGCTTAGCACCCATAGTACAAGCTTTGCTTAGTTTGGGGCTAAGTTGATCTGTGTAAGGTGTCCCCAATATTTATTTTATTTTATTATTTATTTAATTCATCCGGCAACGCACCTTCACCTCTTCCGGCGTGCGCGGCGAACTGTCTGCTTTTTTGCCTCCTATCACAAAAAAAACTTTACTGACAAACTGTACAAATATGAGTTATAAACTAACCCATCAAAAAACTCCTAATAAACTCACAAAATGCGTAATATTCCAAACATAGATAGATAGATAGATAGAATACTCTTTATTGGCACACCTCAGCAAGAGATACAGAAAAAAGATACAGCGAAAAAAAAGATACAGAAGAAAGATACAACATAATTATATTTATTTATTTATTTATTTATCTATTTATCTATTTATTTATTTATTTATTTATTTATTTATTTATTTATTTATTTATTTATTTATTTATTTATTAGTAAAAACATGTTTAAATGACATTACTGTAAAACCAATGCGTCACGAAACTTAGATATCAAAAAAGAGAAAAAATAAAGAGAACAATAAAAATAAAATTAAGCAATTGATTTGGGCGATGACGTCACAGCGTGGCTCCGTTGCGTCGTTTGATATATTAAACTCTTTACTTACCCAAAAGGACAAGTTGAAAAAGTTATAAGAAGCAACAAGTTCATACGACAGAAGGGCAAATATAACTCGGAGCGAGGTTCGGGTAAAATGTAACCCAACAATGTTGGGAGTGTTTACAATTTGTTTCTGTACTTGTCTTGATCTCTGTCGTGACTTATATAATCTCCTTAAGTTTATATTGACATTGTATAATTTTTGTTACATAACCTATCCTAGGTACCTATTTCTATGTCAATTTGAAGGAAGCAGAAACGTATTATATTTAGAGATATATTAAGTTTAGTTCATATAATGTAGGTATCTATTCGGTATTGGACTAATTTACGTAGGTATTTCTATTTTCTATCTATATACGGGCGCTAAGCAAAACGTGTGCGTGTGGATTGAGTGAGCACCTTCCGAAAATAAAAAAAATATGCTGATCATTTAGTAAAGTTCTAAAACAATTGTAAAACGAATCTCTGAATTTGTAAAATGATAAATCAAAAGATACAGTCATTAACATGTGCTCACTCAGTTCTCATAAACTACCAACGAAAACAGTGAATGTGGGTGAATTGCAGAAAATATGTACCTTTTGGATTTAGTAACTAAACTGAGAAAAAACGAAACTGATAATTGCTGTAACGAAACTGATAACATAAGGCGTGGAACACATGGGAATAAAAATGTTGCCCGGTTCTATATAAAACAGAATTATCAATGAAACATTATAATTCTAATCAACAATATTTATTATAAATTTTTGACATACATAATCGCAGTGAAAATAGTTTCGTTACGTAACGAAAAATAACGAAACTGAGAAAGATATATGAGAAATCATAACCTCAAAAAATATTTATCGTCAAACATGTCACATATTGCTTTAAAATCTTGTAAATTTGTAGAAAACATTGTAAAAACAATCATTTATGAATAAAACTGTGTACGATAATCAAACTATTTACCTTGGAAACTCACCGTTAATCACCCTGAGATTTTATAGCAATAAACACCACGCGTCCATCCATGAGCCACTACGTTGAAAAACAAAATGGATGCCGCTGTGTTCAACAATTTGATAGTTGTTCCCTCTGTGTAATAATAATAATGAGAAGTAATTCTACTAATATTTTTAAACTAATCTTTGGGATATTCCTCCGTAACTAACCCTGAGTAACGAAAGTTCTGTAAGTTGGGACAATATGTAATATTACCAAAATAATATATTATTCCTAATTTAAGTAAATATTTTCGTACTGAACATAAAGAAGAACATGTAAAGACTGAATAATTTACAATTAAACTTTTAAGAAACTAATATGAGTCGTAACAACCTTCCTCGATAGAAGTACGGTCAACATTGGGACATGATTATACTGCTGTGAAGTTACTGCATGCATCACCGAAAAAATAAAATAAAAAAAAGAAAACCTACAATTGTCTTAAGATTAATTTTTAAATGAATCAAAAGATTCGCTTTTATTAAATTAACGTAACTCCGGTGTGCCTTATTTCTCAAAATATATTTTTAAACCCTCCTTGTTTTCACGGGACACTAAATTAGCTAAAAGGTACACATTTTCTGCAATTCACCCATGTATTCATTTAACATATAATATTTATATACTAAGATTTAGTAAAAAATATGCCAACCTACCTCTATAAATTTTATATCAACTAGTTACGTATTTAATTTTTTACAAATACTTTCTTATGCTCACTCAATCCTCACACTTTTGAAAAGTCGAATTTTGATGAAAAACATAAGATTTAGACCGCTATTATATGTGTATAGTGTTAGAGTAAAAACACCAGGATACCACTATTAATTACACAGTTTATTGAACGGAATCTCAAAATACAAGCTCAGTGACAAATGCTCCCAATGGAAGCTTCCAGTCCGTCTGACGCCATTTTTGACAGCGATGCTAGTGAAGGGGACGTTCGACTAGTGATGTCCTTATACTCGACCATTCTGACCTTGACCTTTCGTCCCTAGGGTTGTAAATAGAAAAAAAACCAAATGTTTTTTTTCAGAATTGTGAAAAAAAACATGAAAAAAAACCGAGCACCTTGGTTTTTTTTCTAAAAATGGTTTTTTTTTCAGATGAACAAATAATACGACAATAACGGTTTTTCGTGAGTTGTAACGTGTTTCAATAACAATAACGTAAATTTTAATTCAATTAACATTCAGTATACAAATGTTTGTTGGGGAATCCCCGATGCTGCGTGTAGCGTGGGGAGGCGGTGGTGTTGCCAACAGTAAAAAGTGATAACTACCAACTACAGATTTCGTAAATGTTACTTTTATAAGACCAGAAATTAAAGTTATTCGATTAAATTCGTTTAATAGTTAACATTAAGTCTAAAAAACCGTATAAAAGTATTAACTACTTTCAAATTTTGAGATTTCGTACTTTAGAAAAAAAACATACTCCAGAAAAAAAACTGTTTTTTTTCACGGTTTTTTTTCATGTTTTTTTTCAAGCCAGAAAAAAAACCGTTTTTTTGCAACCCTAGTCCCGAAGGTCTCTGCTATCCATGCTGCTACTGATGACTGCCGCAGTCAACGCAGCCGAAGCAGGCTGCGCCTCCAACTGATGGCGGTAGACTTCATCTGTTCATTTGTTCTTTTCTTTTCTGCGGAGTGAACAAGAACTTTGTATACTCCAGCTATACACTCAGGCCCTGGTCCTTTGAAGTGATTAACTCGAGTACCGTTGGAAACGGCCGGTGTAGTTTAAGACTAACTTACACCAAGATATGTAATTTGTCTCATTTTATAGTCGAATCAGAGTAATGACATAACTAACTCAAGATTGCATGACCAGACTAGCCTAGTACAAGTAAGTCAGATCATTTTTTTTTTAACAATTCCACGGCCAGTAAGGCTTTAAAACTATTAAGGTGCGATGGTACGAAAAGTACATGTTTTACCGCCATGATCGATACTATATATTAGTCAAATTAATTATGTAAAATAGATGACATCTAGCGGCGGGCAGGTAATTACTGGTGTACAAAACACCATCTAATATTTGCTTGTAAATAACTTCACCCATCAATACATTTCATTTATTTTCAGGTAAGTATTATGCCATTTATGCCTTAAGTTAAGACTTACGTGAGCGGTGCATTCCAAACTAACCAACCGCTCAATATAATAATGATGATTGGCGTCGTTTAAATAGCAAATAAGTACATGGAACAAACTCACAGTTGGCTCCGTCACTGTAGGCTGTGAAGCTCCCCGCACGCGCAACAACGCGTACATCATGACACACTCCATGCGTGAGCATAGCCGCCTTCTAACACAGCAAGCAGCAAGAAAGCTCTTATTAAAAAGCTCTGTAACATACATGGGAAATACTTTAATGTAACGAGAACGTGATAATTTTTCCTTGGAGCTAAGCCAGTAGGTGATAGAATCAGTACAACACAACTGTCGTTCAAGTAACATGATAAGGTTACGAGAAATTAATGTACAATTGGCATAGTCGATGCTCTCAATTACAGATCCGGCTTACATAGCCGTAAAATAATTTAGTAATAAACAATGACAATGAAGATATTAGAAAATATTGTCATGTAATCTTTTTTTATGAAAATATATTAAGCAGAATACATGGCTGCTCCTTGGCAGGACCTTTTAACAACTGCTAATTATTTATCTATCAACATGATAAAATTAATAAAAGGTAATAATCAATGTGTACTAGCCACCAATTTTGCTATAAGACAACAAACATTACCATATCAAAGCTTCATACGCAAGCCACGCTGCCGTCCTATCACTAGAACCCCTCTAAGCTGCATATTACCAGTTTTCATTTGGATAAATATTCTTAAATAGGAAAGAATTCCCCATCGACTGGTCTTGGAATCATATTTTTATCATTTTTAGTTACCGAGATACAGAGTCGACATACCTCGCTAAGTGCACTATTTTATAACCCTTTTCAATAGTATAAAACCGCAAACCCACATTTGTCTTCTATAACTTATATTAAAGCGCTTAGCAGTTGTTTATCTTCATAGTTTTATCACACGATACATAACTATAACAACGTTACTTGACATAAGCTTCATAAATTCCCATTAAAGCCGTTTAATTGCGTTATTACATTTTATAACATTCACTTTTTAAATAAAATACTACGCTTAAACACGGCTAAAGTCCTTTAACCGTGTATTTAAAGACTTTCATTGTAATTTCGGTTACAAATACATCACTAAAACCTAGTTACTGCGCTTTACGGTGAATTTATTACTAAAAAATATTCATAATGCCACACTGAAATAGGACAAACCAGCAAAGCTACGCTAAAACCCCGCTAGTTGTAAAAGTATACCTTCCAAAGTTATTGCGCCAGTCCGACAGTCGGCCGAGCGGCTCGCGCGCAGAAGGTTGTGCGAAGGCTGTAGTGACCGGTGAATGAACATTTTCTCCTTAAAATGTTAAGAAACCGAAGACCAGGTAAGTGTTAAATATCTTTTTTTTAAGGTTTTTTCAAGCACAACTTGCGTTTTGCTAACGTATTATCACACGTTTGCCGCGACAAGTAAATACCTAACTCATAAGTTATTCGATCAAGAGCCCAGTTATAACTATTGTGTACAAATAAAGCGTAAACAAAAAAGTCAAGAAATTACATTGTACCATCCTATTGCTATGTAGGCATTGCCATAGCCACATACATTTTGTAAGCATTTATTTACCTTACAATGTTTTAGTACCTATGTAGGTATGGATTACTTGCGCAACATTATATTACCGTCAAGCTGATTTAATAATGCAGTCAAAAATCAAATTAATTAATGTTATTTCTTTTAGGCTTGTTACGAACTTCAGGGGCCTTACCATGATCTCTTAACGCGATTCAGTTTAGGACCTAAACTGAACTGCGTCGCTATTTCCTACCACGACATTGTTATTGCGATCAAATTTCGACCGAGCGAGCGATAAGCGTCCCAGCCGTTTCATTCACTCATCTCAAGTGTATTTCGTACCATGACATGCCACTTGAGCCTAAACTGAATCGCAGGAATGTCAAATTTAGCGATTCATAAAAAGTTACTCACTTACCGCATTATTCTGAATCGCTTTGTTGTAACACTAGCGATACTAAATAGTTTTGTGTTTTTTATAAGGAGTAGGAGATGGAAAATATAACTAAAGCTAGTTTCATCACCTGATTAATTTATTATTTTGGTTTTTCGATCCTTACCGATTCGATAATAAAATATAAAGTTTTATGATTTTGTTTAGTAATATTTACGGACCAACTATTCGAACTAACTACACGTTTTTACATTTTTTAGAGTGCCCTATGATCTCGCAACTTTCGCAAAAACGTAAATCAAAAAGAGCGAGAAAAAGTCTGATCCTTTTTTAGTCGATATGCAAGGAGTCATGTTAACACTTGCGACAAACTACTTATGCCTAGAACTAGGATGGCTAAGGAATCAACTAGGTCTAGCATAACTTAGCGATATACATTAAATTTAGACACGAGTGAGCTACCTACAAAAACTAATGACTTACGTATTTGTTAAAATATCATCCAAACACTGCGAGTTCTATAGCCGAGCACAGCACTTCAAATACATAAATAAAAACTTTATTATTAATTACCTACTAGTCAAGGGCGCGATGTTCTAAACATAAGCTTTAACGAACTGTCATTAATGTCATTATATATATTTTTATCATTTATTTACAGTTTTGTTCAAAAAGACACGATATTTTACACAAAATCATTGTAATTATTGTGAATTTTACGTTTAAATATTTTAAATGTTTCTTTTTCCAGTTTTAAGAATAAAATAAAATTAAAAATTAGTAATCGTTCCTGGTTTTCGAACGATCAAACGTCACAAGGGGGAAACGAGATAGATTTATACGATTCCTATAGCGTCATCCTTTTCTTGTCAAAACGATTCAGTTGCGAACCAGAGACAATATCGGTCTTTCATTCACTTGTACGCGGTTCAGTTTCGACTCTGAACATTGGAGGTCAGGGTAGCAAATTGAGACGCTCAGTTTAGGCACCTAAACTGAACTGCTCTGCGTTTGAATCGTTTTTAAAAAGATCGTGGTAAGGCTGCAGGATACAAACGATAACAGACATCTGCGAATAAAATGAATACCGAAAAACCGACCACAAGTCATCACACCAGCAGTAAGTTTAATAAATGTAGAACAGAAGGGGATTGCTCAACTCGATCTTTACCAAGGAACATTCTATCGTTGTGAATTGTTTCAAGAATTTTTGAGATTTACCTCAGAATTCTTTGCCTAACTTAGCCACGTCGAACGTTTCTGCTTTAATTTTCAATGCTGACGAAAATACATCAATTTTAAAACTCCCTTTTACTGGTCCAAGCTAAAACCGTTGCTGACGATTATCGAATTTGGGTTTATCCTTCGTTGTAACAAAATCGAACAACGTTTACTTCTTTAATCATTCGTAAAATGCTTCTCATCTTGATATAAGGAAAGAAGGTTTTTGACTATTCCGTCGCAGACGCATTGAAACTACAAGTGATGACTCGAAAGAAGAAGAACTCTATATCTAGCATGTAAAAATTGTAAAATGACAACATATGTATCATCCAAAATGAAGCTTTATCTTGATTTATCCGCTCCAAATCATACAAACAACAGAGAAACAGACTTAAATTTAACCTAGTTAATACAATTTTAAGCAATGATGCACCTGATTTTACCAGAAATTGTTAACAAAGATCTCTATTATTGATTCTAGTTTAAAGAAAAAAAAAAGATGTATGATATATAAGTATTCTGCTGTACCAATACATTCAGACCCTTCAAATCCAGAAGTTTTACATACAGAAAAGGAGGACTGACCTACACATAAGTACATATACCCATTTATCGATGTAGAACCACCGTCGATATAGAGCACTACACTCGTAATATTAATATTAATAATACAACTGTCGAAAACCAAACGCACAAAAAAAGAAAAATAAATTTTAAGAAGAACGGAATCAAGCGGAAAGAGAGATAATTATTATGTCAAACAATCCTAAATGTATTTTGAATTTTTGAAGTATAAAATAAATAAAGATTGCTATTTACACTTGCTTGGCGAATAATAAATGAAATCCGTGTTTCTTTTTGTAAGAACTGCCAATGTCTCGGTAATAAAAACATTATTTTAATAGTGTATTATAGTAATAATACGAATAACTTTGGATATCCACGAGCGACACCTTTCGCCGTGTCGGTATAGCAAATTGATTTGTTGCAATGTAAAAAGCGAATTTTATTGTTTCATATTAATGTTATGTTAGTTTTCACTAATGTTAGAATATTATATTAAATTTAAATATGTTAATTTGTAACATAACTTATAACGAGGTTTTTTATGCATGCAAATAAATGGTTACAATATCATACAGTTGTCTTTTATTCATTTAACAAATTGAATTGCTCTTGAAACTTAGTGCAGGTACTGCAGGTAAACGGGACATTGCTAAAATGATAAACTCCTTTTAAAAAGAATGACAATGCTAAAACCTACTAATCGTCGCTGGTTTGTCATATAGCGGGCTTTTAGATTAGGAATGCATACAAATTATTTTGATGTTAATAGTCATTGCATATCTTAAAAACGGTTACAGCATTTTTTTAGAGCATGTACGATAGTATAAAATTGTTTAGTGTCTTTGCGGTTATTAAGCTATGTTTTTAGATTATTATGCAATGCTCAGTTACGATTACTATAAACACGTAAATTTACTTTGCCGTTATTAAGCCATGTTTTATGTATTATTCAATCCTAAAAAACGGCTAAAGTATACTTAACCGTGTTTTAACAGTAAAATCATACATATTTTAGGAATTATTTACATAACTTAAACACAAAATGGCGAATTTCTAATAAATTAAACAATATTTAATTAAATTGATTTTAAATAATGTTAGCGTGAATTTAGTTTTAATTTAAGAATAAAAGAAATCTGGACTAAATCGACACATTTCCTAGAGATATGGGTTTTTATGTTTTTTGCCCATATCTCAAAACTATCATTTGTGGGTTAGATGGGTTTTAGTGATAGGACGGCAGCACGGTGATACGGCTGCTTTCGAGGCTGGCGGCGCAACGACCGCAGACGTTGGCCCTTCATGACAAGGTTGTCGCGCAGCCTGTAGCATGCACTCTATAGGAAACCGTAATTCCACCAGCAACCTCTGGAAAGTATTAGTGCAAGCAACCCTTTCAAGGTAACCTTGAGATCACTACTCTTTAAGGTCATAAAACATGCTTTTGACAAACAAGGTCTCAAGCTAACCTCTTAAAGATAGACTATATAACACATGATGGTCCGTCTCCAAAGACCTGCATCACAAATACCAGAAACAGAACTAGCCTCTTAAGGATAGTCTACAGAACACATGATGGTCCGTCTCCAAAGACCTGCATCACAAATACCAGAAACAGAACTAGCCTCTTAAGGATAGTCTATAGAACACATGATGGCCCGTCTCCAAAGACCTGCATCACAAATACCAGAAACAGAACTAGCCTCTTAAGGATAGTCTATATAACACATGATGGCCCGTCTCCAAGACCTGCATCACAAATACCAGAAATAGAACTAACCTCCCAAGGATAGTCTATATAACACATGATGGTCCGTCTCCAAGACCTGCATCACAAATACCAGAAATAGAACTAACCACACAAGGATAGTCTATATAACACATGATGGTCCGTCTCCAAAGACCTGCATCACAAATACCAGAAATAGAACTAGCCTCTTAAGGATAGTCTACAGAACACATGATGGTCCGTCTCCAAAGACCTGCATCACAAATACCAGAAACAGAACTAGCCTCTTAAGGATAGTCTATAGAACACATGATGGCCCGTCTCCAAAGACCTGCATCACAAATACCAGAAACAGAACTAGCCTCTTAAGGATAGTCTATATAACACATGATGGCCCGTCTCCAAGACCTGCATCACAAATACCAGAAATAGAACTAACCTCACAAGGATAGTCTATATAACACATGATGGCCCGTCTCCAAGACCTGCATCACAAATACCAGAAATAGAACTAACCTCACAAGGATAGTCTATATAACACATGATGGTCCGTCTCCAAAGACCTGCATCACAAATACCAGAAATAGAACTAACCTCACAAGGATAGTCTATAGAACACATGATGGTCCGTCTCCAAAGACCTGCATCACAAATACCAGAAATAGAACTAACCTCACAAGGATAGTCTATATAACACATGATGGTCCGTCTCCAAAGACCTGCATCACAATAATAGATCTTATGCACATGGTCCGCCTCCTAAGGCCTGCATTGCATAAACAGAACTACTTAAGAAACAATAATCAAAGTGCTAAATGTATAGCAGACATTAAAGTAATCATTATAATTATGACTCACACTTTTAGTGACGGAAATCACTTCATTTGTGGATATCACATTAATTACACTACCATGGATATCACAAGATTCAGGTACAATGTGCTTATCAGGAAACCCTGTGAACAGAATATATTATTAACATCATGTAAAGGCAACACAACTCGGTTCTTAATCCGGCGTGTATATATGCAATGGCAACTCGGTTCTTAATTTGAGAGTAATAGCACAAGCACAACTCGGTTCTTAATCCGGCGTGCATATATGTAATGACGACTCATGTCTTAATCTGAGATTAATAAGGCAAAACATAACTCGGTTCTTAATCCGGTGTGCATATATGTAATGACAACTCAGTTCTTAATCTGAGACTAATAAGGCAAACACAACTCGGTTCTTAATCCGGCGTGCATATATGTAATGACGACTCATGTCTTAATCTGAGATTAATAAGGCAAAACATAACTCGGTTCTTAATCCGGTGTGCATATATGTAATGACAACTCAGTTCTTAATCTGAGACTAATAAGGCAAAACACAACTCGGTTCTCAATCCAGCGTGCATATATGTAATGACAACTCAGTTCTTAATCTGAGACTAATAAGGCAAAACACAACTCGGTTCTTAATCCGGCGTGCAATTTGTCTTATTTTTCCCGTGCCCCTAAATAAGGTAACACGCTTACTATATATACCATTATTAAAAACATTTCAGCCAACCAAAAATATTTTTATGAAACTTGGCTTATTTTTCCCGTGCCCCTAAATAAGGTAACACGCTTACTATAAATGCCAGTATTTAAATACATTTCAGCCAACCAAAAATAATTTTATGAAACTTGGCTTAACTTATCGAGGTTTCACTACATTCAAATAATGTAATATTTTATCTATCATTGTTCACTTACCAAATGGTTCTTGACAAAGGTATTTATATATCATCATCAGGCATGGTGCATAAGCTTATTGAATAAACCATCAAGCTTGCCAGACAATGCTTCAAAAGACACACTAGAGAGGTGCTCCAGCTGTAGGTATATGTGCAATTTAAAGCACAACATTATCCATATAGCTGCCACCTGCACAACTACATAATTTTGTTAGTTGTGTTAATACTATGCATATGCAAGAATACTTAGTACAGGTTAATGAGTTTTTATAACAAAATATCATTATTTTTGATTCTTGCAAAAGTCACAAAACATGTAAAACTTTTTTTATTTTTATTATTGTTAAATCAAGAAGCAATGGAAGTGTACTATCATCTTTATATTTCAAAGGACAGAACATATTAAAAGTAGACAATACTTGTCAACTGTTGACTTGCTTTGGTTCGGAAAACATTCCTTCGCAGTGAAGGGGTTAAAATTATTAAAAGCTCCAATTAAGCTTTTTACCTCGGATTATTATACATCCCTTTTAAAACTTAACTGATTGGCATGTTTGAAGCCCATTTCCAAATCAAAATGATTTGTTGTAAAAGACAAGTATAGCATGTAGACTGTTAAAGTCCATACTGGGTCTATAAATATCAAAATCTCTTACCATTAGCTATGACAAATTTTACCAGTGTCATAAATAGTTCAATAGATATCCAGTTTGGTGTTTCCATCTTTTAGCAAGATTTAACCTCAGGAACTTCTGGAATCATGCCTTATCAATGCAAGTATTTTCAACTTATGGTCAAAATTCACCGGATCACCGGCAGGCAACTACTGTAATCAATAAATTAATCTGGAAAGGAATGTAATTAAGGCACAAATTATATCACTGCCAATGCATTAAATGGACACTGGACTATGTCATGATAATAAATATTCCAAATGTCTGTCTAGGTAATATATTTGTCTTTGGTTCAATTTAGAACATGATTACATTTATTACATTTCTTGTCAAAAATGTTTGCAATGCTAAACCAGCATTATTATAAACAAAACAGCATCAACAATACACTATACTTCAGTGCTATGCCCTTAATTTTAACACACATTATGGTTTTAACAAGATGCATAATTAACCTCATCAAAATATTATTATTATTTTATCAACATTTTTGATGAATTTGTGCCATGTAATATAGCAACATGTTTCCTCATTTCGAAAAATGCAAGATCATACAGAGTTTATATGCATAAGATAAGGATGTCACTAAGACAGATTTCAAAATACAGTCCCCGGAGAAGTGTTAGTGAACTTATAACAAAACACAAACAAGACAAGACAGTTGTCAAAGTTTTCTTATGCTTATTTACTCATCCCTTTATACCAACCTGTAGTGAATTTAAAATGTATTTACTGTCAGTATACTTACATAAGCCAGATGCAATGGTACAATATTATTGAGTAGGATAAATACCTTATTCCATGTCATTCCGGACAAACTTATATTTAATATGACAAATAGGGCAAGATAATGATCATCTCTCTTTGTAGATCATAAAACTCATAAAGTCACCTGTTATAAGGAATCATTTAGGTGCCAATTAGAATTCCAGAAACTTGAATCTTATATTCTGTTTCACTGTGACACTGTGACAATTGTCAATATATCCCAAGTACAATATGTATTATGAATCTGAAACTTATCTGGAAGCACAAAAACACAACACACAAGTGAGCTAATGATTATTCATTACTGCGGCCCCTCTATACATATTATACTAATAATACTGACAACTTGGATGTGGTTCATCTTTCACAGTCCATGGGTTACTGTGATACACTTTGTGAGCAAGTATTAGTACTTCTTCAACATGTAGGTACATAATTTGATCTGAAAGAAAGAAACAACACACTATTGGACAATAGTGGATGTTGATCACTTCAGCCCCAGAACACTGTGTTTGGACCACCTTTACTTCCTGTTACGCACTCATTATGATCAAATACTACTCCAAAGTTTGAATATCTCTTAAAGTGCAATGGATCTGAAAGAAAACACAAGACACGCCAGCACACTAGGCATGTTCTACCTCTTTGTTGGCACAATTACGGACAACTATTTGATCACGTACTTTGCCTCTTACACTTTTAACTGTATCATATGGTGCTAGTGTCTTTACTCGTTGAATCAGATCGACTGGTGTTAATTAAATACTGTTGGACGACAATAAATGGTTATGAGCGCGGCGCGAGAATGATATTGTCAATTTCGGACTAATTTCATAGTACGGGCGTATATGGGTAACTTAATATCTCGCTTCTGAAACTGTTAGAGTAAAAACACCAGGATACCACTATTAATTACAGAGTTTATTGAACGGAATCTCAAAATACAAGCTCAGTGACAAATGCTCCCAATGGAAGCTTCCAGTCCGTCTGACGCCATTTTTGACAGCGATGCTAGTGAAGGGGACGTTCGACTAGTGATGTCCTTATAATAGTTTAGTAAAAGTGAAATGGGAATTTGTAAAATACAAAACGAACCACTAACGTGTCAGGTTTTTTTACAATAAATTTTTGTAAGTGCTCACTCAGTCCACACGTTTTGAGAAAGTTAAAAATGTAAATATCTAAAGATTTGTAGCACCACAGACACTCGAAAGTACTTCAACATTTAGTAAAAGATTTTACTAAATATCCACCATCTAATATTTTATATTCGTTGTCTGGTTTTAAAGATATTCAGACATAACTTTTCTCATACAAATGTATCATGTAGGGTGACCACACTATGTCGCCACCACACATGTATATTAATACCCCCAAATACCGAAAAAGGTAAACAACCTCTAGCAATGCGATATACACAATGTTGTATTACGAATACAATAGAATAGGCGTATAAAAAATAACTAATAATACTAATTTAAATAAAAATATTACCCCCATCAAGATATAGCTCAATCGATTCTACTCTCGATTCTGAACAAACGGTTTTCAGGTTTTTAGTGTTAAGTGAAACACGGTGTATAAACAAAAACATGCAATGAAAAAATAGCTTACAAGTACCTACAATAAATTCGAGTTTTGAAATCATATTTATTTATTCGTATGGCATACATGTTAGAAAATAGAAACATAGAACTATAAAACGATGGGACACTGCCCATACAAAAGTGCCCATTCTCCTTTGACTTAAATATCTAGACTGAGAGCAGTCAGCCATTTTGTGACTTTGAACTCATAGAAATGAAAAAAAAAAAACAATTTCAAAATCGGAAAAGTTGGTCTTGGTCTATTTTTTTGTCTCTGTATCTACAGTCTGTATCTACAGTCTACCTACTCCTCAGACGAAGATACTTGTTCATCTTCTTTTAGAAATCCACCTCCAATTTTTCATACAAATTATATTTTAACTGCAACGTACGCAATCATGACCGCATGATCATTTTAGTTATCGCGTTGCTTGTTACAAATACATTGCATCTTAAAAAAAAGACTTTTTTTTTCAATTTCTCTGAGAAGAAGTTGTCACGTAGCGACACCTAGTGAGTATCAGTGTTACTAACGTGGTATGTATTTTTTTACTTTTATTTTTTCTTATAAATAAATAATATGTTCTAGTTAAATTAATAAAATTACATCCCTATACTTTCAGTCCATTTTATAGTTTCTGCATAAAGGTTTTGTTCATCTAGTTTATTCAGAACTTTTTGGCTAGTTACCTCTATGGTGGGGAATTTGAATTTGGAGAGAGAAAGAACAAATGAATGGGGGGATGGAAAATTCTGGACGTGAAGAAAAGGCGTTTTCTGATTAAATATGTACAGAAATTAATTTTATAAGATAATAATAATGTTTATTGGCATGGAAAGCATCTCGAGGAAGTTTATAGATGCATAATAAGGAAAAGTTTTAATTTGGTGTTTTGGAAATGCATAGTTCCATCATCGAGGACAGGAGCAATAGGTCCTCAGACTACGCACTGCAGCTGTTGCTGATATGCGTTGGCGTTTCGGTGGTTGTGCTGAGACCTAATAATTTTAATGCTTGTCTGCTGAAGTATTTTCCGGTAAGTGTTACCATAGTTCAATCTTAAAAGGAGTAGGGAAATTCTTTAGCTTATAAACGTGGTTCTTATTATTCTATTTCTATTGTAGGGGAGGAGAATGTTCATACTTCACTAATGAATCCGGAGCCGGGAACGGAGTGTTTCTTCGGGGACTTCAGCGATAGCAGGTACCTATTGTGTTGGTTTTTTTTTATTTGGTTTGTTTCTTTTTACAGTTAAAATCTTAATTTAAATCATTTCTATTCAAAAGTTAATAACCATAAAATGAATACTTGAAAGCCTATCTCATATATGATTGCAACATTTGCCAGTTCCAGTTTTAGTTTCAGTTCTAGTTATAGCATTAAGAGTCACACATTTACTAAGTAATAATTTTTGTTTACAATAATTTGTTTGGTGGTGGTTTAATCTATATATTAGGTTTTTCTTAAAATAAGTTTGATCTATGGATGGTGTTACACATAGGATGTGTTTTTCCTAGGTTTTATGATCGAACTGAACTTGATGTAAATAACAGTTTAACGAACCAAATCTTGCTCTACCAAGTTACTGAGTTAGGTTTTATTTAGGGTGTACATAATAAAGAATTTTGTATAAAATACTGGTGTTTCTTTATTCTTTCCCGAAGCCTGTGCACAGGCACGGGCACGGGCACGGGCACGGGCACGGGCACGGGCACGGGCACGGGCACGGGCACGGGCAAGGGCACGGGCACGGGCACGGGCACGGGCACGGGCACAGGCACGGGCACAGACACAGACACAGACAGACAGCCAGCCAGCCAGCCAGCCAGCCAGCCAGCCAGCTATCAAACAAAAAAAAAACTAAATCTAAATCGATTCATCCGTTCAGGAGCTATGATGCCACAGACAGACACACACACACAGACAGACAGACAGACAGACACGTCAAACTTATAACACCCCTTCGTTTTTGCGTCGGGGGTTAAAAAACAACTGGAACATAATTGCACAGAAATAAGTCAATTTGCGTTTATTACAATTTCCACTATGCACCCACCGACACCACAAAAGTTTCAAATTAAGAATCAAGAAGAAAAATCTATTTGGGTGCGTTCCGTTTCACGCGTTTTGAGATTGCAATGTTACTTAAGGTGCGTTCTGAATAAGTACAGTGGAAAAGTCAAAAATACAATTTTTTGTACGATTTCAGGTGTTTTATGGTAAAATCATGTTATAAAATTGTTTGAATTTAGTGTTTTTAGTTGGATACAATTCGATATGAAATTATTTTTACGTTCACATCACATGATTTGTTAAGACAATTTAAGCACAGGGAGAAAATTGTCCCGTCTGGGCCATGCCTTTACAAGAATTTATATATTTAAAAAAGTAACTAATGACACGTTCGGATTTCAAATATTCTTTGCACTCTTGTGGATAAAATGCGATTTTGCTATCTGTTTTTAAAGAATAAAAAAGTCCTTTCCGAGCTAGTGAGGTGAAAAACAATATACTAGTGCTAGTAGTGCTCTTAACTAGATTTATCGAAAAAAAATTGTTCATTCAGAACCACTCAGTTAAAAGATATTGCGAAAAAATCTTAAATCGAGGTTCCGTTCTCGACTGTTTCCTTCTTCAAAACTTAATCAATCGTAACAAAATTTGAGAATCTGAATAACAATGAAATTATCTGTGCCGTTTTTGGAAATGTTTGATGGGCTCAAGCGTCTTTATAAATAAGAATATCAAAAAAATCAAAACGGTTCGACACAGATAAAAATAATAATAATCTGTGTTGAAAAAATCTTCAAAAACCAGGGAGGAAATAGTCGAGAGCGTTTGTATGGAGACTTGACCCCTCGTGTATCGTCTTAAATAAGGGGGTGTTTTATGGAATTATAATCAACTCAAGTGGCAGTTATCCCTTCCTGCGTAATCGGGGTTCAAAAACAAGTGAAGTGTACCTATCATTTTATTTAAATTATTTTGGGGAGCTCTCTGTTTTTAACCGCCTTCCAAATCTCAAAGGAAGGGGTTTTCAGTTCGTCTGTATTTTTTTTTTTAATGTTTGTTCCTCGATATCTCCGTCGTTACTGGACCGATTTTAAAAATTTTTTTTTGATTGAATGTATATGCATACAGATTGGTTCCATTTTTCTCAGAACCCAGTTCTGATGATGGAATCCTGGAGAAATCGAGGGAACTCCTGAAATCTGAAAGGCATACATATGGTGATTTTTATGTTTTTAAAGGAATAGCATGCATTTACGTACGGAACAGTGACATTTGGTGCAGTGGAACTCCTGATGATGGTCAGAATGGAACTCCTCAAATCTGAACGGCACACTTATAGTGACTTTGGTATTTTTATAAGAACAGCATGCACTTACGTCCAGAACAGTGACATTTGGTGCAGTGGAACTGCTGATGATGGTCAGAACGGAACTCTTCAAATCTGAACGGCACACTTATAGTGACTTTGGTATTTTTATAAGAACAGCATGCACTTACGTCCAGAACAGTGACATTTGGTGCAGTGGAACTGCTGATAAAGAGTGAGCCGCCCCTGGTTAGAATCATTCTCATCTGTAAGTACTTCAGAATCATCCAGATTTCAAAATTGGTTCAGAAATGACGGAGATATCGAATAACAAACATTAAAAAAGATACAGACGAATTGATAACATAATCCAACATTTGAAAGTATTTATAACCAGATCCCCAAAGGAAGGCGGTTTTTTTTTTTCTTAAAAATTATATCATTATCATTGTTATTAGGAGACGAGGACCGAAATATCATATATTTTTTATTTGTGAACTTTCTCATAATGCTCATGAGTATAGTACATATGAGCATTATTAACAAGTTCTTTTAAATTTTAAAGAGGGGAAAAAACCCCTTTTTTGAAGCGTCATACTCGTATCTCAAGATCTGCTTGAGATACGGACCTGCTAGTAGGCTCAAATGGTTTAAAATTTGATGTACTTTATATGTACTTAAGATAGGAAGCAACTCGTAGAGTGTACAAATGATTTGGTAATAACAAACCGATCCGAACCGTTGGCAGTGTCAAAAGGCGTAGTTCAAGGCTCAATGTTAGGTCCAATATTAAATTCAATTTATACCGCTGATTTACTACAAGCCACTGAATTCGGACTTGCACATATGTATGCGGAAGTCCTAATAACACAGAAATAGATAATGCTGTAATCATGACCTAGAGTCAATTCGCGTCTGGTCAGAAAATCATGGCCTTAAGCTGAACGCGCAAAAATGTACATACGTTGTACTAGGCACAAAAAATCAAATTAATGCAGTACATCGCAATAAACCTTCGGTTACGATTAATGGGGAATTATTAGAGGAATTACTTATTGTACGGAACCTAGGACTTTATTTTGATGGAAACTTAAAATTTGAAGAACATGTTAAAAAGAAAACCTCAAAATGCTACGGAGCGCTAAAAACACTACAAAATTCGACCTCATCTAAAAACAGCTGTTAGAATAAAATTGTTGGAGTCTTTGGTTCTTTCTAACCTAGATTACTGTGATCTTGTATACGGTCCATGTCTCTATAAAAAAACCGAAACAAAAATACAGCGGGTGCAAAACTCTTGTTTGCGCTATTGTTATAATATTGACAAAAGGTCGCATATAACTCCTTACTTAAATACATACAATATACTCAACATGATCAACCGACGCAAACTTAAACTTGCAACACTAATGTTTAATATTAAGTACAGTGGCCAGCCAAAATATTTATACGACAAATTGTTATGGCGATCAAATTAGAGCAGAACCGGTTCGATAGGCGTTCCACGCATTCACCGATTGATTTTATTTAAGGGCAGTTTTCGTTTTGCAGCATCTAAGTACTGGAATGATCTACCTCCTCCTATAAAGAAAACCAAATCCCAGTTTTTGTTTAAAAAAAATGCGTAAAAGCTGGCTTCTATCACAATAGAAGGCATCGTGTACTGCACTGAGAGAAAATACAACTTCATGTTCGTTCAACAAGTTTTTTGGTTAAAATAGCGCCTACGTGCTCTTTGGTTCAAACAACAAGCTACTTGTCATTTGAATCGGCAATATATTTGAATCAACAAGTCGATTTTATAAAAACAACCTGACACATATTGTTTTAAACATACGTTTGGCTGATTCAAACGGATAAACCGCAATAAGTCGAACTTGTTAAATTCACAATGCAAATTTCTCTCAGTGTGGTCGCCAGTTAAGTTAGCAGGTGCACGATGAATTTTGTCTGATAAATAAGTAGTTTTGTCAACCTTTACTTAGTGCTAATTTATTCTGTTTTGCTCTTTAAACCTTTTATTCAAATTCAAAATGTAAAAAAAATATCTCTGTATCCCTTTCGCCCTGTAATTATTACGTACTTACATCGCCTTGGCAGCGATCTATTCGCCGGGTTAGCTAGTAAGCTAGTTATTTAGTTAAGTATTAGATTTAAGTTTATTGGTTGGGGACTGAAAATCAGCGGTCTCGCTGAGTCTCATCCATTTTACTGCACACACATCTGTAATTTTACTTACTAAGTTTTTATAAGTCCTTACATGTCCATTTTGTGCTGTGTTGGTAAATAAATATCTTTTTATTTTATTATTATTTATTACTTTCAACTTTTTAACGTCTCTTATTGCCAAAAAATCTCTAGGTTTTAAATGACACTGCAAAAACTTTAAAAAGTCCGTTTTTTGTAGTTTTTTTGCAGAAATTTTTTTTTCTTGCACAACAGTTTCACATTCCTCCAAAATTAACATACTAAAAAACCGGCCAAGAGCGTGTCGGGCCACGCTCAGTGTAGGGTTCCGTAGTTTTTCGTATTTTTCTCAAAAACTACTGAACCTATCAAGTTCAAAACAATTTTCCTAGAAAGTCTTTACAAAGTTCTACTTTGGTGATTTTTTTCATATTTTTTAAACATATGGTTCAAAAGTTAGAGGGGGGGGGACGCACTTTTTTTTCCTTTAAGAGCGATTATTTCCGAAAGTATTAACATTATCAAAAAATGATTTTAGTAAACCCGTATTCATTTTTAAATACCTATCCAACAATATATCACACGTTGGGGTTGGAATGAAAAAAAATATCAGCCCCCACTTTGCATGTAGGGGGGGTACCCTAATAAAAAAAAATTTCCCATTTTTTATTTTTGCACTTTGTTGGCGTGATTGATATACATATTGGTACCAAATTTCAGTTTTCTAGTGCTAACGGTTACTGAGATTATCCGCGGACGGACGGACGGACGGACGGACGGACGGACGGACGGACGGACGGACGGACGGACGGACAGACAGACATGGCGAAACTATAAGGGTTCCTAGTTGACTACGGAACCCTAAAAATGCAGCTTTACATCACTCTTTGTTTATTTATTTCTCTTTTTGACCAGTCTATAAGTAGGAATTCTTTATCTGCAACGGGTTACCAATTACCAGTTTACCGAACAATATGGACAAGCGACGAAAAAAGTGGCCGTTACCGTCCAACAGGGAGCCACTCAATAGCCAGTGGCGACAATAGTTTACGCTATGAAGAAGAGTTAGATAGCTACGAAGCGTAAAGCGACTGTGACGTTGACTATGTAGGTATGGCCTGACAAGCTGATATCTCCCGGCTACCTAATAGGGGCGTAGCCGAATGGCATTTTTGCGACGCGAACACAACTGCGACGCGCCGCAGAAATGTCGTCTAGCTCTGTCGCGCCAATATGCAAGAGCGATAGAGATAGATAACTACGAAAGAGATATTATCGTGAGCGTTTCGCGAGCGTTTATGCATTCTGCTACGCACACTGTTTACGCGGGCCCCCAAAAGATATGAAACTGACAAATGACACTGTAAGCATTGAACTACTATGTACTACGTACTAGAAATGACAACTCGAACATATTCTGTGCGCCGACCGGCAGCGGCGGCAGCGCGAGGCGCATGCGCGTGAAGCGAACCGTGTCATAGAGTAAGACTTGACCACCTAGACGCGACACTTTTAGTGTAGACCTTTGTTTTATACTTTGTGTGTGAAATACTAACTATACTAAGTAGTTTACTTTTAGCACTATTATACATTGTGTTATATTTAATTTCTACTCAGTGAAATAATAATTACGTAATAGTTTTTTTCATAAATTTTAATTTCCCTTGAATAAAATTAGTTTTGTAAGTTTCTGTCGCTCAGAATAATAATCGCGCCATTCACCTTGTTTTACCTGCCTTAAACACCGATTGCATTAAATACTATTTCAGTTTTGGTGTCACTATTTTTAGTCACTAATGAGAATTATAATTCAGAAATAATTCAAAATCATACTTATTGTATAATATTATCGACTAAAATTCGTATTGGAACCGTGTAATATTCAAAACTATAAATTGAAATAAATATTTTTATATTATATATTGAAAACAGAATATGATCACAATTATTATACCTTATTACCTACATGTCATGTCTGCGCGATTCATCTATGATTCCAGTTGTCAAAATGGCGGCCATAGCTTCGCGTTTAAGGAGCCCGTCCCTTCATTATAATAATTACTTAAATTAAGTTAGATCAAAATAGCTTGTCTACTAACCGATGAAATGTGACACCGTCACTTTTATTAGATTTTCTCGTATGGCTTCAACAGTATCTTATAGCACAGGAAGGCATTTTTTCATTTTATTTGTGTGCAGCCAGAGACAACCTCCTCCCACCACGCGCAGAGACTGACTGAGGCAACATAAGTCCACTGGACTTATGTTCGTGGCGCAAACTTTTTGTTCGCCGTGTCCTCTCTAGTACATTATACCTCAATGACTGTAAGCGATAAAAATTCAAATCAAATCATATCCATGCAGAGCTTAATGTAATGTTTTGTCGTTATTTATTCTCGTCCATTCATACATAATGAACTAACTGTGGAAATGAACTAACCACACGAAGGTACACGTGAAGTATGATTTGCAAGTCGGAGCAGTCTCGGGCCCAGCTTTGAATATTTTGTGATTGGTGATTTGACTTTTAAAACAGTCGCTTATCAAGTAAGTGCTCTTGGAAGCTCCGCTTGTATTGTATTTAAACTAGATTTATTAATTTTGGAGTTTATTGTTTTGTTTTGCCTTCTGTTTTGTGAGAAAAAAATCCAATATAAATAATTTCAACGATTAGATATCAGCAATTGAAAATACATGTTACTGTATGCCCGAAGTAGGTGCGGTAAAATCTAGGCTTTACTGGTAAATCCGAAGTTTTACCGACGCTGATTGGTAAAAGCCCGAAGTGAGAAATAAGTTTGTTTACTTCGGGCTTTTACCGACATCACCGACATTGATTTGGTAGAACGTGTACCTACATATAATATTATATACATATATATATATATGTATTACAAGACCTAGGTCTAACTTCTTCGGCGATCGGGTAAACGCTTAATAGGTACTTACTTTATTTCGTTTATATTTGACCCGACGGTTAGTACGGTTTTTTCGAACTACCCGCACTTGGTCTTCCTTATTAATTTTGACGCTATGGCTGCCACGTTGTCTACGCGCAATACTCACGACATTGAAGGTATGTTATTTTATTTCGCGTTGACATTGGCTAATTGCGGAATTCCACAAAATTCCACATTGTTGTTGAAATTTCGGAGATTGACAATTCCACACAAATATTCTATCAAACTTGTTCCATACTTTCCAGTGCAATTATTTTTTCCAGTAGTCTGGTTCAAATTTTTGAACTTATTTATTTTGGTATTTTTATTTTATAGCTTTTGATCAAAAACAATGTATGTATGTGTGTTTCTGAATAATTACAAAATATTTGTTTCTGAACTCATTTGAACATACGATTGTTGTTGTAGGTAATAGTTACAGTCTATCACGCATTCTTACCACTAATCCTTCCCGCATTAGGCTACACGAGTCAGAGCAAGCATTAGGCTGGCTTCACGCGGATAACATTCACAGAGGGGACGAGTACAAAGGCCGCATTAGGACGATCTGCTCGTTCTGACTGCGGCACCTGTAAATAAATATTATAGCGATCATAACGGACCACCAGCCGGCGTAGCCGAATGGCAATCGTCGACGCCAGACGCGGACAGAAATGCAGTCTGGCTCTGTCGCGCCAATACGCAAGAGCGATTTATTTAATCGTATGGCACGAAAAAAGGCAAATAACAAGTTTTATACAATTAAAACCAGGCAAAAAGAATACAAATCTAAAAGCTATAGGTCAACAGCGAGAGCGATAGTAAGCGTTTATGCATTTGGCTACGTACCCAGGTAACCTAGTACGTGCCACAACCGCTTACACTATATCGTAAACTGAAATATAGGCGTCCATATTGGCTCATATAAAATTATTTGTTATAAAATTATTGTTTATACCGATTTGTGCTCCGAATGATCATTTCTCATAATTTTACTTGTCATAATTTTGTTTCATTATTATCAATAGTACTACTATCACTGTTCATAATAATCATTTAGTCGAAAATTTTTAATCATAAATTCTATACAAATATTTAATAACATTCATAATTTTGTGTTTAAGAAAATCATTCATCATAAAATTATTTAAAAAGTTTTGGGGAAGCTCTATGAAAAACTTGTGCCATTTATAGAAGCGCGCTTGAAGCTTTTACAGTGACATATACAATTTACATTAAAAATTCGTTTCTGGTTCGCTCACGGTCAACCTAACACGCTCCTCCTCGCTACGCTCGTCGTCGCACCTAACTGGACTGTCGCATGTGATGTCTGTTCTGTTAAAAATAATATAACGATAAATTATATTACTCGCAATCGTTATGATCAATAAGTATATAAACATAAACATTAGTATAAAATGTATTTATGATGAATGTCATTATGAACATAAGTCATTCGAAGTTACGATAGTTATTAACATAAAATTGTTATAAATAATGATCGTTATAATGTTAAATTGTATGAGAAACATTTTCGGACTACCAATAATCTATATAACAATTTTATATGAACTTTAGCGCACCCGAAATATAGGTACCATACACAAAAAAGTGCGTGAAGTCCCTCCGCGCGGCAGAAGTGAAACTTCGTAATGTGTGTACCTATCATTTTTCAACACAGATTATTAAACGTTTAACGGTGTCAGTTAGAAGTTTCACTTCAATAATGTTCCTTAGGTTTTTATCGTAGCTATATGCACTAAATATTTAGGAATTACCATTGACCAGCGTCTTACGTGGCATCTTCATGCAGAGAAGTTGAAAGAACATTATGAATAGGATCCGTAAACTGATCTGGACTTTTAGTAATCTTAGACATGTGACTACGAAAACTGTGCTAGATCAAGTTTACATATATCACTGGCCCAATTAGTCATCACATATTGTATCGGTTCAGTGCGTAGATATTGTTAGTATCGCGTGCAACAATACCCTAAACATTAAACAAAAACGGGTAGACTATAATTTATTTGTCTACCCCGAATATTTAGGTACATATATAAAATAATATCGAGTAGTTAGCTACGCGGCCTGTGGAACCAGGCAGGCAGGCATGGTCGCGCGATAAATGATAAAACATCAGGACGTCGATATCGCACTTACAAATATACGCCTGATCGAAACGTCGGATAAAATTAAGTTTGAGTGCCACTCTTGGCAATGAAAATACACCAAAATATTGTGATATTGCAGTGACGGTTCCCAGCCCATACCCATAACACAAAGTCAACTCGTATCCCACAGTCGACTTCTACGATACCCACGGGAGGAAAGTGGGCAATGTCATCACACGGGGTGCAAAAAAATGTTTTTGTATGACCCTTGATCCGACAGCGACACAAAAAAACGTATTCACACCTCCTTTTAAGTACCTAACTGTAATCTTTAGATAAAACTAAATAGTAACAAAAGATAAACTTCTCCCACATAACTGCCTTACTAATGTATATAATATAAATCACGTGTAGCGAACAAGCCCAACTTCATCAGAAAAAGTTGGCTAATTCGGACAGGGCTAATTCGGGGCGGATCCAAACAATAACTGAGATTTATGAATCATTCCACTTTTGTTGCAAACTGTACGGCCCACCGGGATTTTGGGCAGATTCGATTCTATGATTTGATATGGATAGTAGTAGGTAGTCAAATATATTAGTAGGTGATTATTGGGAGTTTCAAATCAAAGATTTGAAAACTCCCAATATCACTTCATATTTAGGACTCGTACTCAGGTTTATTGGTGATTTAAAACTCCCAATAGGTTTTCAGATGATTTAAAACTCCTAATCGGCTTTCTCATGATTTGAAACTCTCAATAGGTTTTCAGATGATTTAAAACTCCTAATCGGCTTTCTCATGATTTGAAACTCTCAATAGGTTTTCAGATGATTTAAAACTCCTAATCGGCTTTCTCATGATTTGAAACTCTCAATAGGTTTTCTGATGGTTTGAAAAGCACACAAGGTTTACGATTGCATATTTAGAATTAGAACTTGTGAACTGTAAAAGCGCAATCAGATTTTTAACTTAACATTTCGGATTCGTTCATTTGATTGAAACAGATGAAGTATGGTGTTCGTTGTTAAATGGTCCATTTCGAAAATGTAAGCCGTAAAGTTAAGTTAGGTATGATATTAAATAGCAAAAGCTTAACGCAACACACTCTCCGAGGTGGCCAATCTCAGATGTGGTCTCTCTCAAGCGTTTGCTCGATTGACAGTGGCGTTTACACACAACGTGTCTGATCAGCTCGTCAGCGTCGCAGAACACGAATGGACCCCCAAAGTGTGAACTCTGGTGTAGTCGCGTTTTACATGCATCGATTGAGTTTGACCCCCTCCGGGTATGGGATTCCATATCTATCGACCGCGTAAATACAGAGATCCCCAAGTCTCGAATTCAACACTACATGCCTCGGTTGGCCAAGCCAAGGAATGGTTTACGTGTTGAGGTTGTCGGTCGTCACAACCCGACATACTACACATCACCATTTTTATTTATATGAAACATTGTAAAAACTTTATAAGTGTGATGTAGACCCAGTTATGCTATTGGCTGTTTCGGATTACGTACTCCCACGTCATATCTACTACGAATTTTGTAATATATGGTTTAAAATAACGTATATAAAATATGATCTTCTTTGACACCCATAACAAAGAGTTCAGTATAAATTAAAGGCTAGCGTATGTCATGTACTGCACTTTGCAAAGCAGAACTTTTCATAAAGATATAAGGTTCAAATTTTGATTATATTAAAATCATGACATACATTGAACAGTATGCGAAATTGCAAACACTCATTTAGTTGTAATTTGAGTCAGTTTACCTGGTTGCTCACTCGCTATGTTTATCTTATAAAATGATCACGATTTACATGAATTATAAATGGTTTTGATATATAATAGATCTCAGTATACATATTTCAACTATATTGTGAGTGGTAAAACTCTAAAAATAATATCGTATTTATTCTCTATGTTTTAGTATGTTAAAAATAAAACAATTAATTTATCATGAAACCATTTTATTTAAGTAATGAGATATATTACAAGCACGACGACTAACTAAAAAGTAAAGTACATTTTATAACATAAAATTTTCTAATAATTACTCACTTCATTCAACTTTTTTACAATTTTTTCTACCAGACCTTCAGTTGCATTTAATAACTCATCATAGTCATCTTGAACAACATATTGTACTGTAACCCCATTAGATTCGATATTTGATTGCTCCAAATCGGATATACTGATTTTAATCAGACGCTTTCCTTTTGTAACCTTTCTGATGACATGGGAATTTAAACCCATTTCTTTTATTTTCCTCTTTCCTTTCTTAGCGATTTTCTTCTGACTTTTTGCTGGTGTACCTGATAATGGAATTTCTAAAGATGGATTCAGGAGCAAATCCTGGTATTTCAGGTACGCATCCATGTCTTGAGAATAATTGAGCGGATCATTCGGTTTTTCACAAACTTGCGAATAAAATGGTGTGGTTTCAGTCATTTCAGCAGCGTGGTTAATAGGTTGCGAGCCCTGTAAAAAAATATCAAGTTAAATATATTTCAACACCAAATAAAAGTACTCAAAGATACCAGAATATAATAAAAGTAAAATACATACCATTCTGATTTTGAAACTGATAATGCACCCGGCTTGAAATCTCGAACTGTTGTAATTTTAATTTGTTAAATGCTCTATTTATAACTTCGTAGTAACAAAATATAGTATAGCTATTAGCTATTATAGCTTGCACATTGAACGCGGTCTTAACGCGGCGACATTCGTTTGATTAGTGCCGGAACCTTTATGCGGATCTTGTTTCCGACAAAAGAAATATTACACTTTTGTTTTTCAATAATTAGCTGAGTTGAATATTATATTACAGTGATGATCAACCTTTGTATTATATTGGTTTCTTACTGTATTTTTGCAAATGTTGTAGTTTATGTTAGTTATAATTTGCTTTTAGGTTGTTAACTCATGACTTTACGTCAGTTTCGTTTTATTAATAAAACCCCTGGCTTATTCATTTCCTGTACTATTTTCTAACAAGTGCAAGTGTTACAGTGCGAGTTTTACGTACACGGAGAAATTCACCTTGAAACAATGTTCGTAAGTTTGTAATATTTTATTTAGCTATAAACTATTCTGAATATGGTGTTGAGTGATGTTTGTTCTCGATTAAATTTACCGATAAGTATCCTTCTAAGTAGCAGTTTTATGCGAGTTAAGTGCGTATTGGTATTAACTTTAACTTAAAATTTATAACCCTCGCTGGAGAGAGGTACAAGTACAACTGTGAAATCTCGTTCGACTGAACATAACGGAATCTTATTTTTTATTTTCAGGTCTGACTTTGAGTACCATGTAATCCAGTCTAAGAAAGACCTCGACTCTGAGGATGAATCTGGATCATTAAAGTATGTATTTTAATTAAATTTAAGATTTTATTGACTTATTATTAATTTTTGTTATTATTAATGATCTGATGGATAATCACTATGTATTGTAGGACTCAGAAGAAAACAACCAAAAGGAAAAACGCTTCTCAGATCCCGAAACGTGACGCGGGCTGGTCGCTGGACAGAAACGTCGTCGAAGAATGTGCTAGTAAAAGGTAATTAATTAAAACTGTGTTTGAAAACTTGTCTACAAATGCGAACTTTTTATTTATTTCTCTTTATTTATGAGAACTGGAAGTAATATAAAGTTTTTAATATTACAGCAAGAAGATCAAACCAAAGAAAACTGTGAAAAAGCACGCATCGTCCGTGTTAATAACTGATACGTTGCAGGACAGTGACACTGACCTTGATGAAGAAGACAAAACTAAAAGGTAATTAATTCAATTCAGTTATTTTATATGTAATACATATATTTACTTAACTAATTGTAATTAGCCTTTGAATCTAAACATTTTAAACCATAGTATTTAAATTCTTAAATGTTAAGTACTTACCTAATTAACTAATTATATTTTGTTGTATTCGATAATATAAATAAGTTTTTAATATTCCAGTACGACAACCAAGTCGAAGAAAGAGACACCTGATTGTAAGCCAGGCTGGTTTTCAAACTGGGGTGACGAAGGACATGTTGAAGCCCAGCGTCGAGCATCCGCTGCCAACTCTCTGTCGTCCGTGCTGATACGTCGCGTCCCAGGCGGCTACGTGCGTCGCACAGCTTCGTTAACCGGTGATCTTTTTATTGATCTTAAACTGTATAACGTAGTAGATATTCAAAACGTTCCATCTGAAGCCCGTTGGGAGAAAGCGCTGGTTAATTTTAAATATCGTGTGGATTCCGTTTCGGATATAGTAGATGGAATAAATAAGATTCTAAAGCGTTGTAAGGACGACTTTACAGATGAAGGAACCTTTTTCCCAGATAAAAAAAGCCAATAATCTTTAATCTTTTTTACGTCTAATTTAGTCTATTCCTATGTCAATAGGCAAAATGCCTCATAATAGCTCCATATTTTGTTCAGTGTGTGACATAAGTATTCCAAGTAAAGCCTTTTCTGCTCACTTGCGCACTAACTTGCATAAAAATAATAACTCTGTTCAATTAACTCCTGATATTGAAAAAATAAGCAGCGCTTTCCGTAGTAGAATAGCATCATACAGAGTGCGTGGACCAGAGAGTAGCCTCCATGACTCACCGGTAAAGTTTCTGTGCGCTCTTCGTAGACATATTAAACATATTCTCGAAGCGAGAAGGCTTGCTTTTGGATCTATAAAGGTTAACTTTGAACTGTTTGCTGAATTTGGTTTGCCGAAAAATGAAGCATGTGAAATTAAATCATTCGCTACGCAAAATATAATTTTACATCAGAGTTACGAATTTAAAGAAATATTTTCAACCATTTTGAACACATTGAGCACGAAAATTGATGAATTTCAAGAACGGGACAGTGGCTGGAGCTTTCTACGAAACTTATATCTCGAGATAAACATAAACAAATATAATCCTCTTAGAGCGTCTAGATTTATAGAATTACCAAAGTTAATAAAACATCGAAGAGCTTGTGTAAATATTAAAAACAATGAAAGTAGCACTATCTTCGAATGATGATAAACGAGTAATATTAAAAGACAATATTCACACACTTGCGTGGGGACATGCTTCATTTTTCTAAATATAGTTATATAGTGATATTTTAAAGGAAACTTTGAACTAATTTGTAAACACCTACTTTACTTTTTAAGTTAGCTATGCCAGTATGTATATTATTATTAAATAAACTTAAAAAAAAAATAGTTTTTCTTTTTAAACCCACCATATTTATGTACAATGTTTAAATCAACTCAGGATACTTATGTTATGATCGTATACCTGTATCACGAGTACAATATCGTATCATGAGTTGATTTAAACATTGTTTTCAGGAGTATAATTTACAGGTTAATAAAATGCGTTTTATTTAGCACATTCATTTATTCAAAGAGGAACGTGATTTTCTAAATACCATTTTTTCATACATATTACATTTTTTAATGCACAAGTTTTTTTATGGTACACACAATTAAAAATACAATCATTAATACAATATTTTTTATACAGTTCTTGTAAATTCGGTGCACCCTTTTCACTTAAATCTATAACAGTACAGTTTGAATATAATTCTTTAATCCATTTAATTTTTTCCATACCTTTAACGAATATTATCTTATCTTTAATATGATTATAAATAAGTCTTCTAAATTCTCTATAATCAACATAACCTTCGTGCCACAAAATACCTAAATGTTTTTCAATCCATTTTGTCTGCCTCTCTTCACTTTCCGTCAATTTAGAAAATCGAAAAGGGGTTTTATTAAGAAAACTTGAGTGTATTCTAGCGTGCTGTATGCAAATTCTTTGATAATAAATTCGTTTTCTTTTGTTTTAAACCCTTGAAGGTCTACAAATATATGCTGCATTACGATACTTTTTTCGTAATATTACTTAAAGGCTTATATTCAAATACACTATCATTTAAAATCAGACAGTAAGCTGCAGTGTTCTTTGGTATATCAGATTCACAATCCAATTCAACTCTCACATCTACTGAACCGGTTTTTAAGGTTTCGTTTTGACGAGAACAGTTGATAACAAATAAAGGAGCTTTATCTTTAAAATCTTTAGGGCTAAGCAACGGCGCTTGTAGACGATTATAATAAGACTGTTGAAATTTCGCATACTGTTCGTATAATATAGCAAACTTTTCACCCGAAAAACTAACATCAAAACTTTCGTACGGAAAGTAAACTGAATTCAAGAAAACTTTAACATCTCTCAAATTACAGTGATCAAAGTGTGATATGTCTTTATTAGCTTCATTTTTTCGTCCCGTTTTCAATCCAATTATAATATAACGCGGCTTTTCAATTTGCGATGAAGTTTTGATAGACCAAGAATGTTTTGACGTCTCAGGCAAGAGCGGATATTCATACAAATCCCAAGTCCTAAATGCTATCTGAACGGCACGATCTCTTTCTAAACATTTGAGTAAATTTAATCTTTCACGATCAGACACTTTAACATGAGGCATGCGCCATACTATTTTAGATATAGTAATATTGTCTATATATTCATTCGCATTTAATTTAACACTATTCAAATTAGTATTGGATCTTAAAAGAATAAGTTCATGCTTGCAATTAATTATGATTTTGCTGTAATCCTCAGCAAACCCGAGAATCTTGTTTAAAGGTACAGACACAGAAAATGTACCTTCCGTGTTTTTTATACCATTGACATCAAATCCCCATAACTTAGACATGGATGCTTCCAGTCCATTCATAGATACAAGAGATTTCATAGTTGTTGTAACTCCTGCGTTTTTAATTTTGTCAATTTCGATTCCATTTAATTCATATCGAATATCTTGAAATAGATGAAGTATGGGGTTGTTTGTAAGAAGAACACTTTTTACCTCGGCTTTTGTTTCTCTATTGAATGCGGTTATAGTACCTTCTATGTATAAAGAACTTGCTGATGGTAGTACGTAAAGATCTTGTTGGTTTATAGGTATACGTATTTCATCGTTGAAATTGAAACTTGTGACGTACGGTTTATATGAATGATATTCAAAGCTCTCGATAGAATTATCAAAGACAAAAGGTTCTGTTAAGTTTAATATACTCATTTTAATAGGCGTAAGCTTTGGAGGAATTGCTTATTTTGTTTTGTGAGTTTTACTTTAGGTCTTCTTTTCGTGATTGCAGGATGAGTACTGGTAATGTTTTTAAGAGAGACTGAAGTTTTATTGAAGTCTATCATTTTTTCTTAAATGTAAATATAACTGAATTTCTTCACCCCGTAAATTAACTAGATTATTGTTAACGTCTAAAATTCTTATCGTTATTGTGTTTAAGCTATTTTGGGTTACAGGGAAATAAATAACGTTTTTTGGTGTTTCTATAATCCGATAACCAGGTGGCACGTTTGGTACAAACTCGTGAATTATATGACTAGGTTTTCCGTTAACGAATGAACCGCTCACTATGTCACATTCGATGCGGACTATGGTTGTTGAGAGAATGGAGACAGGATAAGGGGATTCAGTTAATATATTAGCTTGAATAGATTCTGAACCGAAGCCAAGTATATTACCGATGGAGCCTTCTTTGTCGAAATGAATATTTTCAGAGCATAAAATAGATGTTTTTAAGGTATTATTATTGCATGTTAGTGCAAAAGAGCATCCTTCAATATGTTCTTTAAGGTAATCGTCAATATCTTGAAGTTCATATGATCCTTCAGGAATTTTAATTACTTTGTTTTTACCATAATAGACATAATAGACTTATTATTTCTGTCGTCTATGTTGGGTATAGAATTAAAAGTTGACATATACAATAGCCCACACTCATATTCACCATCCAGGTGAAAAGCTGGTGAATAGTTTGTTAACAGAGTGGAAGATGTTCCAGTTATAGACAAAGTGAAAGACATTGTGAGAATGATAAACTGATTATTGTGCGATGATATTTAAACGGTTATACCAATATTGTTTTAAATACTTTAGGCATAAGTGTCCACAATTGACAGTGTTAAACTTTTGATATGTGTCATAATTATAGTAAATATCATATTTTTTAAATACCTCTTTAATTCTAGCGGAGGTGAAAGGTCACCATAACTATTAAAATATTCACAATAATTGTTATCTTTTACGTAGGCTACCCAGTGTGTACCATTGTTTTTAAAACTGTCTAAATTAACAATTCCACATTCTACTTTTTTAGGAGTCTTTGGTAAACTGTCTCTCATATAAACTCCTCGAAAATATGGAATATCAGATGAGTGTTTTAAAATGTCAATATTTGAAAGAGCGCGCCTGGGTAACCTCTCAGTTAGTTTTTTGAAAGTTTCAAACATAATCCTTTGCCATTTTTATATGGTTTAATGTGTAAGCCTTTTCCTAATGCAATAGATTCCATCATCTTGTTATGTCGCTCCGATTCCGCTAAATTTTTTCTGGCGGCTTTGTAATCACCTACAGCTTTAGAAATTCCGGCAGCTCCTCCTGCTAATGACCCTAGCGCAGACAGACCAGCAAAAATAGGTATCAGCGGTAAGAAGCCTCCAGTTTTTGGAATTGGTATAAGACGAGGTACCCGTACCTTGGAATTGGTTTTAAAAATTTTCGTCGCAGCAATAAGTGCCCGCTCAATTATATTACTACCTTTTGTTTTTGGTTTCTTTTTTAATTCACTGCGTATCTTGGTCACAAAACGTTTAAATGGTTTTATACCCGCACCTGCCTTTATTTTAGATTTCATCACTTTGCTAACTAACCACGAAGCAATTTTTTCTCCTCTCCCTGCATCTTTCGATTTTCTTCTTTGTTTCGCCATTTCGTATAGTTCTAAATCAGCACGATGTCTATCAGCTAAATCCGAATAACTATCATATGCTATGTCGTGTTTCATACACGCATTATCTAGCGCATTAATTCCTTTATCGCCTCTCTGCAACCTTTTGCGCAATTTTGTTCCCGGACCACAATAGTTATAACCAGGTAAGTGTAATTCAAAGGGTAAATTATTAATAGCGCTGTTTAACAGTCCTTTCCCTTTCATATCTCGTGAGATAATAACACTATCATTAAAAGGAAATTATATAAATATCTTTAAACAACCGCACTTTTATCAATCCAACTGTTTTCGCTATTATTAAGGCCCAACCATTTAACATACAACTTTCTACCCTTTCTTTTAATAACCTTTTCTACAAGGTAAACGTTTGGATGGTTGGTTTTCAGAAGTTCTTCCTCGTAAAATGTACCGAGTATAGTGTTTTTATGCTGGTCTTGAATGTGATACGTAACAGGTTGAGTGCGATTCACGTGAGTAATAGTGAAAAGTTCTGTTGACCAATTAGGTGTGTAACCTTTGTGAAAGGCATTTTTATACTTGCTAATGCGTACACAATCTCCTATATTGAATTTGTTCGATTTATAAGACAAATTGGATAGTGATTTTTTAATATTTTTTAATACTTGCATTTCATTATCAAAATTTACATCAATAGGTTTTATTTTTGTTGTGCGATGCACAGTCTGATTATATGATTTTACTACATCGTCTAATGGCTTACCAACCCATTTATAGTTACCAACTAATGCAAAATGTTTGTAGAGCTTAGACTTAAGTGTCTTTATCAGCCTTTCAACAATAGATGCCTTCTTAATTGAATAAGTTGAGTAATGATTAACTTTTAATAATTTTAAGTAGAAATCGAATTCTTGATTGTAGAATTCTTTTCCTAGGTCAGTTTGTAAGTTTTTAGGTCTTCGTTTAGATGTTTTTATTATTAGTTCAAATGCATCTTTGACTTCTGTTTTAGTTTTAGACTTAATAGGTGTACACCATGCATACTTTGAAAATGTGTCAATAACGGTTAAAATATATTTATATCCTCTGTTAACAGTATGAAGCTTTTGTAAATCTATCAAATCGGCTTGCCATAAATCATCAATTCCTTGTAGTACAACCGATCGTCGCTTAAAATTTCTTCGCGCTGACCTGTGGATCTCGTTCACTATTTGTTGTTTTATCATTATTATATTTTTTTAAAATATCGTCTATCTCCTTCTTCGTGTAAAAGTTCAGTTTTAACTGAGTTACGAGTTGGTGAATTTGATTATTTATTGTGTTAAACAAAGAGTCTATATACTTCTTTTCGTACATGTTTTGAATGTGTTCATCAACGTACTGCTTGTTAACTACATCATCGGAAGATAATGGTTTAACAACCCCTTTTAATCTTATAGTTTTTAGATCAAAATTTCCTGCTTCTGTTCGAAGCAAAGCCTTGTACTTGAGCTCAGATATTTCATCAGTACGCAAACGTTTATGAACATGGTGACCGAATTTGTCTATATTCATTTTTTACTTGAAAGTCAAACTTCAACTGATGGGAAAGGTAAGAGTATATACATTTATATATTATTTATTAAGCCTGCTTCACGTAATTCTTCAATTATGGATATTATCTCGTTATCTAACCCTGTATTTCCAGCGTCACGCGATGCTATAAGCAGTTTTAATCTGTCAACTAATTCGTTTGGATCATCCCAATATACATATGAAATATCTCTTTTTACTTTTTTCATTGATGGTAAACCTTTACCGGATATATATTCTTCACTTACTGTGCGCTGTTTGGATAATTTGAAAAGAGGTTTTATAAGGTTTAAATATTTCATACCCTTGTTGCTTTTTATGGGTTTCTTTGGATCAAAGTCGCGTCTATGTGCATTCGTTTTCATTAACAATGTTTTATATAATCGTTTATCATCTTCAGTTACTAGTTTTAAGTCAGGTACTTTCTTAAACAACAAATCATGTAAGCCTTGTGTTAAAAAATAACTTTCTCCACCTATCACGAGTTTATCATCATTAACAGAAATTGGGTAAGATCCAAGCATTAGCTTTCCACGCTCATTTCGTACACCAAATGGAATGTTCATGATAAAATATTGTTTCTGCCAAGCGGGATCATCGCGAGGAGAAGGAAACGAGTCTGACGTTCTAAATGAAATATTATTTGTTGTATCAGAATCACTTTGGTTCACACTTTCTTGAGATGAAGAATCACTATCATTTAATTCATTTTCACTATAATTTGGTTCAGATTCAAATGACTTTCTCAACAAAGTTTTATTATCCAAACTTTCTTTCATCACATCTTCTGAAGGACTATATTTCAGTGTTTTTACTGGCTTGTTCCATTTAAACCTATCGTTATCAAAATCTGAGTCACTAATGATTAGATTGTTATCATTACTACTATGTTTTTTTACCATTTCACCAAGTGGGTCTGTGATTGGTTTTAACATTGCTTCCAACATCATATTATCGTTTGATTTAACATCACGAATGCGTTTAACTTTTTTTCTTACTGCTTCAGCAGATTTGAGTACTTTTTGTTTAAATAATTTTTCTTCATTAATTTTATGTTCCATGTCTGAACTAGATGGTTTCATTTTAAGCAATAAGTGTTTAATGTAATACTATGCTTTATATATCAAGTCAATCTAGAATTATAAATGTATCAAATCCTTTTCTATAACAGCCTGAATTTCTATTACAATCTTTATTTATGACTAAGTAATCAAACGGGATCTTCCATACTTGTGCACACATTTCACGAAATTGAGACCATGACATCATCCTGTTTAAAAAGAATAATTAAGTTAGCATTATCTCTTATTAATTGTTTAGGTATTTTACTATACGTCTGATTTAGATAAAAGCTATCTATATTTTTATGCCTTCCCATTGCAAAGTAATCTCGTATATTATTTTGATTTTCACACGCAACATCATCAAATATTATAATGGAATTCATGTTTGCTGTATGAGGACTTAAGATTTCATCATTTGCGTTATATTTTTGAAATGATACTGAAGGAACTAGCTTTAAAACTTGCTCTAGAAATTGATACATTGGTTGAAATAAGGTTTTAGAATATACATAAACATTTTGAAAGCGTAGACCATGTTCATGTAGCAGCAAACCGACAATTAAATTTGTTTTTCCACAGTTCGATGGGCCACATATTATACAGCGAATGGTGTCGGGTAAAAGCGAGCCATGTCGAAAATAACGTTTATTGGACAAAGAACAAACAGCATCCAACTGCAATTTCTGAGACTGTTTTACGAACTTCATTTTGTCAATAGGCACGTGCAACTAACTTGAAAGGTGTTTTATCATTAACGGAGTTTTATAAACTTTTGTCTATATATTCGTCATGAGCGTTTTAAATCATCAGAAAACCTATTGAGAGTTTCAAATCATGAGAAAGCCGATTAGGAGTTTTAAATCATCTGAAAACCTATTGAGAGTTTTAAATCACCAATAAACCTGAGTACGAGTCCTAAATATGAAGTGATATTGGGAGTTTTCAAATCTTTGATTTGAAACTCCCAATAATCACCTACTTATATTGTCTTCGGTTAGCACAATAGTTACCTACTCATGAAATAAAACTATGGAAATATGGCCACCCGTTGGCCATGATCAAACATGTGAAGATCCTTATATATTTGTTGAAATAAAACCTACAATAAGCTCTTTTGCATAAATATTTATATATAAAAACATTGCGTGGAGTCCCACCACTCGGAAGAAGTGAAACATAACCTAAAAACATTTTGTCAAGTGACCATCACATTTTTGCTTTTAGTTACGTCCATCCTTTTACTGTTCTTAATATTTTACATTCCTATATGCTCAAATTATTGAAGAAACAAACATAAACTCATTTTGCAGTCGATCTAAATATAAAACACACACATCCCAACCAGCCATTCTACCATTCAAAACCATTCTGGGCCAGTGTTGCCAGCTGTGAACTACGATTTTATCCGAAGTCGGTCGCAAAAATCTCCGAAATGACAACCAATTCTCCGCCAGACCTTTGCAATCTATATGTTCCGTAACGTATACAAGAACCAGTTTTTTTTCGGCGGGGGGGTCTGAAAAAAGCGCGTGCCTTTCGAAACCTTAACGTTTATGGAATCAACGACCCAGAATATAGGGGCATATTGAATTACGCGTCTTTTTTTGTACCAACATTTGGCTAACCGGCACGCGTTTTATTAAGACAATTGGCCGGTGAGCCCCTTTTTTAACATTTCAAATATTCCGCCAATTTTTAGTGCCAAATTTTGGTTCACCGACTACATTTTATACGCAAAAGCTTTGTACTCGCATTTTAATTTAATGGCTGCGCAGTTTGTAGCTGTCAGTGTCACCGACAGAGCTAAAAAAATATTTTTTTTATTTATTTACAACATATTATCTATTCAGGGTGCGCGCCCACGGCCGACAAAGTTGCTCGGCGACCTACGTATTTGTATGAAAAGTTGCGTTGCTTCATGAGCGCACTTTCATACTAGCCCATGGTCGCGACAAAAAAGTCACTTCGAAAAGTCGCCCGTGAGCGCACCCTCTAAGCTTCTTTCTGCATTTCTTATGAAATAGCGTCCATCAGCGACGCGTCGAATCGCATTCGATTGTATGAGAACTCGATTCGACACAGTTCGATTCCGTCTCAAGCCTGGCATCCACTAAGGCCGGAAACAGTCAGACAGTCTGAAAAAAATCATAATCTGAAAAAAGATTTGTATACTAACTGACACTGACAGATCTGTCAGTGTCCGTTTGAACTGACAGTTTGCATACAGTCTTCATTTCATAATCTTAAAAAATCAAAATATTATGAAATCAGATCGAGTGCATTGAAAATTAAGATTATTCGCAATTTGTCAGATCGATCAGAAAAAAAAACATAATCTTAAAAACTAAGACTAGAGAGGACAGTTGTGAATTGTATGGAAATCCGTGCACTAGATCTGATTTCATAAAGCAGGCCACAGCACAGACAGTCTGAAAAATTCATAATCTGAATTTGGATTTGTATAAAACTTGTCAGTTCAAACTGACAAATCTGTCAAATTGAACTGACAGGTTGCATACAAATCCAAATTCAGATTATGAATTTTTCGGACTGTCTGTGGCGTGCCTAAGACTGTCTGTTGCCGGCCTAAGGCGGAATCAAGCCGCATCACATCGAGTCCTCATACATTTTGAATGCGACTCGACGCGGCTGTTTCCGCCTCCGCTTTAATGGACGCGGTCTCATAAGAAATGCAGAAAACGAATTAACGAGGCTCGACTCGGCGAGCCTAGTGGACGCCAGTAGTTCCTCGATGATTCCATTCCTCCAACTTCAATGTTTAGGATACATTTTACTAATTGGCCGGCTTTTTTACTGCCAAGATTTGGTTGACCGTCTATAAACAAAAAAAATGTTTATAGTGAATACATACTTTTTATTACTTAACGCTTTTATATCCGAAATGCACAGAACATTGAGAATATTTGAAATATTTAATTCATGCATTCAGGTTTTCCGAGCGGTTTAACTTTAAAAAATTAGGGACCTTTTCATAATCTCCGAAATTCTCCGATCGTACCTGATCTCCGCCAATTCTCCGCTAGAGGCTAAAATTCTCCGAAAATCGGAGGAAAATCTCCGAACTGGCAACACTGTTCTGGGCATTCTGCCTGTCGCTGACTGACTGAATACGTGAATGAATGGAATGAGTGCGTCGCGTTGAGACAAAATGTTACGCGTTGACAGAATGTTACGCGCTGAGTGAGCGGCATTCCACGCAAAGTAACAATGAAAGAGTGTTACGCGCTGTCAGTTGGAAGTCGCATGAGAAGTTCCACTTATTCTCTACAATATTCAATTATTGTCTAATCGAAATACACTCGCGGCCAAAGAAACCGGGTCAGTGACGAACACCTCAATATTTTGCAAATCGTTCAATGTTTTTGAGTTAACGAGTATCAGTATCAAGACCTTATCAAATTATTAAAACAGTATCAGGGGTTACTAAGCTCGCTACACCAGTATAATTTTGAAATGCGAATAAATGTTACTGTTAAGGATTTAGGTGTTGACATAATATTGGTGGCTGTTTAGTGCAGACATAGTATAGATATAGAAAGAATATATACGGTTTTAAGCAGTATACATATTGGCTTCGTGCGAAGTGCATGGAGGGGGTAAGCAAAGCGATCGCAGTGCTTGCGGTGGTCAAAATCGACACTGATTGTGGTTGTCATCTATCAAAACTCATAAAATATAATACAATGTGTAATGTTTGATATGGGGCATCAATGTTGTTTCGTTGCTAATTGTAAAAATAATGGCATAAATAGTCGTTGCACGTTCTATGCGTTTCTTAGAGCACACTGGAAATTGGATCAAAGAACTAAATGGATAGCTACGGTGAAAAGAAAACGTAAGTGACTTGTCAAAACAAAACATTATAATAAATTATATTTAAGCTTTGTTTACCTAATAATTGTTCAATACGCTGTTAGTATTTTTCCTACCGTAAAAGATTATGCTTAAAGATTCAGGCCTAGCTTGGGAATAGGCCCGTGTCGGATATTTCTGCGGTCGCGGACATGACTAGGTACTTACGTTTAGATTTGTTTTATATGGCATTTATATTAACGGGACGGAGGTTTAGCGAATACCATATCACTAGCTCGAAGAACTTGTACCATTACTCCTATGTTCTTCAAGATTCCTTATATGCCCTGCCAGCACCAATTTATTGACTCTTTCTGTAGTCTGGGGTTGGAAGTTTATACCGTGAGTAATGCTTTGGAAACTGATTTTTGGTATTATATCCATGTCTTTATAATCTATCTACCTAAATTACACTTGAAATAGTAGCTCTTGTTATTAGATTTATTTAAAATTAACGAAAAATCGTTAAAATATAATGTTTGTTTACATGTGATTTTTTGACATTTTCCACTTCAAGTTCACATGCACGGAGAAAAAAGTCTCGTCCATGATACCTGAATAGTGTAATCTGAACGAGAAAATCTAGTAAATTCTGGGACAATTGTTCACATAGTATAAATAACTAAACTAGTCTGTTTAAATGCGTTGAGCTTAGTGAACTAGTTATCTTGTAATTGCTACACATTAAAATAGCGTGTATTACTAGAATATTTAGTAATCATAACACGTGGACCGTACACATAAATAATATTTTCTTGCAGAGCTTAATAAATGAAATGTGACCTTGACAATATATTCTTGTAAAGGTAATATATACATTACGTATCATAAAATAAAAATATTGTAAGGGTCACACAGTCAAATTGTGTGTATTACTAGATTATTCAGTATTTATAACAAATGGAGTGTCTAAATAAACAAAATAATGTAAACTCCACAAGAAATTCTTGTAAAGGTTATAAAACTTTAGTTAGGCCAATAATAGGTATCGTTAAGAATACAAGTCATCTGATATATATATTACATTCTCTTCATTTATGTAAACTTCATTAAATGGTTGATAGAACAAGAAAGTTAGTTACAGCAACTGCATTTATGGTACTCTCTAATAAATATACAATTGCGTTAACGTGTTATATTTTTATCGGTACCTATGAATTTGTCTGTGCACTGTATAGACAACTAACATTTCTTGTAAATGTAAAAAAAGGTTTGTTGTCTATACAAGGTGGTTCAGTAGGATTAAAGGCCGAGCCACGCCAGATACGTGTACGTAGACGTGTGCGTGGCGTGCGCGCTGTAAAGTACGAATCTTCAAAAGAGATGATACACCGTTAGACACACACGGGAAACACGTCACACAAGCGGTGTAATCTCTAATGAGGATTCGTCATTTACACCGCGTACGCTACGCGCACGTCTACGTACACGTATCTGGCGTGGCTCAGCCTTTAATCCTACTGTACCACCTTGTATAGACAACAAACCTTTTCTTACATTTACAAGAAATGTTAGTTGTCTATACAGTGCACAGACAAATTCATAGGTATCTACCGATAAAAATGCAGGTTGCTAGGACCAGTTCCAAGAGACAGAAGCCTAGAGTTGAAACTGGGATCCGGAAACCTGGGTCACCCAGCATATGGAATGGATGCTATGAGCGGTGAAAATTGGTGAATCTGAAAGTAAATAAAATAATTATATAATTTGTTAAAAAATATATTTCAACGATCCTTAGTGCAAGACTTTATTCATATATTCGTCAGTGTTAATAGAACCGTCCTTCATTTCGTCCAAAATTTATATTTTGCAGAATTTTTCCACTTTTGTTCCACAGTATGGCATGGGTCACAGGAAACTTGCAACCATTGTAAATCATCTGAAAAAGACATTAAAATTTCTATGAATAAATTTTACAATAAGTAATATTCTACGTCCACTTCAGATATACAACGTGTTTCCGGTATCACTCAAAACCTCAGACACCCCAACTGATTTTTATTTTTTTAAACTCATCTAGAGTATTCGTATTTAAATCTGATGTTTACTTTTTTTTTAATTGAATTTTTAATTTTCTGTACAGCTCTACTCGACTTTTAACTCTACGCTCAATAAAATAATTGCTAACTACCATCATACACTTTAAAACTATTTATTTGTGTACGTTACTGCAACGACATAAGGTTGACCAATAGACAGCTAAGATGTCACTCTAAACCACTTTAAAGCTTTGTCACAGTAAACTTCAAATTGGACAGGTAATCGCGGTAAGCAAATTTTAACCCAACATTCAAAATGACAAGGTTGTAATTAGGTACGAGTTCAATTTCTTATGACCTATGATAAACATTAAGATTATTTAAACTGACAAACAACGTCAAACTCGTAACGGAAAAAGTATCGTCCAAGTAACCAGCCAGTATTAATACCCCTAAATACTGAAAAAGGTAAGCAACCTCTAGCAATGCGATATACACAATGTCGCATTACGAATACAATAGAATGGGCACGTAAAAAATAACTAATAATACAAATTAAACAAAAAATATTACCCCCATCAAGATATAGCTCAATCGATTCTACTCTCGATTCTGAACAAACTGTTTTCAGGTTTTTAGTGTTAAGTGAAACACGGTGTATATAAAGACTGTCCACGATAAAAAGTGGTCATATATAACATGGTAAATCTTTTGATACAATGAGAATTTATAAGCAGCATGTTTGTCAAATAATTTGTAGATATCAAACTACATTATAAAAATACAAACAAATTATAAACTTTAGGTGGCCTATGAATTTTAGCAGTATGTATCTCATGATAACAATATTTTTTTGTACAGTGTCTTCTTGCAGTCTTTAAGTACAACAGTTTTAATGACAAAAATATTTTTTTAATGTTTAATTATAATAGCCAAAATATACCCTATTACATACTGATTTTACGATAGTAATCATTTTTCTGATTGTAATCAGATTAAGAAAGTACTGAGATTTTCTAACTTTGCTGAATTCGACTTTTTGACACTTTTTGGCTCTCCATACAAAAACAACTGTCAGTGCTTGGAGTAGAAAGTCTTCCTGACTCCCAAAAGTCGAAATGAGTTTCAAAAAGTATTTTTTGTCTGCTAAGATGTCATTCTAATGTGTGTAAAACAGCTTATAAAAATATAAGTATTTATAAAATTGTGCCAGGAAGCGTGTGAAGTTTGTTAAAAAACACTGTACAAGAAATGAAATGCTTGATGGTATACATTCGGCGAAACCTCAGACACACTAAAGCATTATAAGGAATAGCTTTAATTATTATATAGTTTTATGTATACAGATTTATCAAAATATAATATTGCTTCAAAATGTGCATTCAGGAAGAAAGATTTATCATGTTATGTATGACCACTTTTTATCGTGGATAGTCCTTATTAGTTCAGTATTTAGATTTTGCCCACGTAATGTCGTATGAATTTGTATGCAATGTAAAATGAATACAACATTAAATGCCTTTTTACTAAGTTCTAATTATCTACGAAGTTCTACATGTACGGTACATGACTAACCTGCTTTTGCCAACTCTGCCATCTCCCATCCTTGCTAGAGTTTTTGCACCTCTTCATCCATTTCCTAAAATGGAAACTACCAAACGAATGGATAATACGTAGTGAGTACGTTTAACGATAAATAATATAACCTATTGCGATTCGCGTCCACGCGTGATCTCTCATGACACGTAAATGGCCGCCGACCACGCCGCGAGTGTTTGACATTGCGTTTCGTTACACAAGCAAAACATTTATTTATGCGGACAATATTTTTGTTATAACAATTATTTTTCGGTGTATATTACGAGAATATCATTGTTATTTTTTTACAAGAGGCGCAAAGTAAAATCAACTATACTGCTATAGCATTCACTAAGATATACAATGGTACTTAAACATGGCGTTTCGTTACAAAAACGAAACACAATATTAATACTAACTAAATAATTTTTCAACAGAACTATTTGTTCACCAGTATACATTACGAGAATATTATTGTCATTATTTACAAAAGCTGCAAAGTAATACCAACTTATAAAACAGTCATATCAACTATACTGCGATGGCATTCGCTACGATACAAATAATAGAGTTGACAGCGATGCGTACATATTTATACAAACTTAATATTTTTAAATATAACTCTTCGTTGAGTTTACATTACAAGAATATTCTTTTTATTTCTTTACGAGAACTACAAAGTAATGGCAACGTATAAAAAAGTTACAGGAAGTATACTGTGATAGTAACCGCTAAGATTAAGATTGTAAAGATAATTTTTATTTTTTTGGCATTACAAGAAGCTTCTTGTTAATAGAATTATCGTAACCTTTATTCTATTAGTTGTAAATAAAACTAGAGTTCTCGTATATGTAATTCAAACAGAACTGTTTAGTGCATATTAATGTTTGCTTAGTTCTATTGAATTCAAGATATAGTAAACGTAACAATACAGTTGTTTTTATTACGAGATTGTAGTATCAGTTACGATAAATCTATTTTACTAAACGTTCTGGTAGTATTGTTAAAATATTTTTTTTCCGTGTGGTAGTGGGCGTAATTGTCGTGCACGTAGCCAATAACCCATCCTTTACACTCACATGAAGTAACTATATTATCATATTCTGAAAGAGACAGATATGGATACTTTATTCGGTTTTCAATCAGTACCGCGGTACCACGTTTTTCTCTCCAACTTTATAAAAATATATGAATCTTGGCGATCATCTGGCTATCAACCATAATAATTTATACTGTCGTAAAAGCAGTCTAGGGGTTTCTACAATCTATGGCTTATAGTAAGTGATGGGAAAGAGAAAGCAAACGCTCTGTTGTGTAGCCTTTGTGCTAAAGCGGCTTAACTGATAATCTTTGCGTTGGTTTGGACAAAGGGTGGATTTGTAATAAATAAGAATAAGAAGAATAAGAATAAGAAATCATTTATTGACACACAAATAAAAATTGAACATTTACACAAAAATATTAAAAAATAAAATAGACAACTAGCATGCATGTCAAAAGGAACGGGCTCAGCATGTTATGCTGCGCAGCCATTTTGTTACAAATTGACGGCGCAACGCTGATTTTCAGTCCGTCCCCTTTTCTGAACCTCATTAATAACTATGCGGTGTAGGTATGTATTTAACACGAACAGTATTGATGCTGAAATACGTACTTTTACATAATTAATAGGCAATTTTCGTAATTTACATGAAATCGAAAAGCAGAAAAAAAAGCAATGAAGGAGAGAAAAATAAATTTAAATTTTTGTATGAGAGAATACTTATCATGTTTTTAACTAGGCAATAATAAAATGAGCAAAAAAAAAAACGTTTAAAGTATGTAGCACAAGCACATACACCATTTTATGTAACTATATTCTCAGTGGCAACTTGGTAGTTTAATAAAAGTATGCTAAATTTGCATTTAAAGGTTGGAAGGGACATTTGAGCATGTAATGGCGGAGGCAGGTCGTTCCAGATCTTAGACGCCGAATATTTGAAACATCCTCGATAACCAGCTGTTTTGTGTTTGGGGGCACTCATTTTGTACCGAAACTTACTGCGTGTGTTCCGACTATGAACGTCCTTCATCCAACGGATCTTATTATATAGATATTCGGGTTTTTGGCTATTTACTAAATTTTTAACCATACTGGCCATATGCAAGGTTCTACGTGCTGCCATCTTTAGAATTTTTTTCTCGTTGAGGAACGGTGTGATGTGGGTTCGCTTTGGTACCGAGAAACAAAACCTAGTGCACGCGTTCTGGACTCTTTGAATTGCACGTGCAGTTTTAGCCAGCAAACGTGGTCCATAAACGGTATCGCAATAATTGAACTGTGATAACACGAGCGACTCAACCAAAACCAGCCTCACCTCTTCCGTTAGATAGTTACGAATACGATACAAAATTTTTAGCCTGTAAAATGCGTTTCTTATTTTTGTATTGATATGATTAACGTAACGCATGTCACTATCTAATATCAGTCCCAAATTTTTCACTGAATCCACCCTTTCAATCTTTTCACCATTAATCTTTAAACTAGGATCAGAACTTATTATCCGACTGCGCTGTATTTTAGAACCAAATATGAGGTACTTCGTTTTTGAAGGGTTTAAAACTAGATTGTTGTTGTATGCCCAATTGTATATTGCATCATGTGGCGACAGGCGTATTAAATATATTGTTAATAAATAATAAATATTTGAACAATAATTTATGTTTTAAAATGCTGTTACGCTTCGCGCGACGCAAGCGCGGCGTTAAGGTACTGCCTTATCGCTCGGGCCGCTCCGCCGGAGATCGGCGGGCGAGCGCGCTTTCGTGTGCGCTCGGAAATCCCAGCTAGTCGGCAATTTATCACTCTCGAGGCTGGACGCATGCGCTCGCGCCGCCCGAGCTAACGGTTAATGCTTACGCGCCGACTCGCTTGCATTATAATATTCGGTTTGCTTGTGCGCCGCTTAATGCTTTAAGCTTACGCTTTTAATGTGTGCTTTCTTTATGTACTTTTCCTATTTTCTGTGCTATTTCTGACTTCCTCTTTTTCTATGCTGTGCTGTGCTTTGTACTCTTACTTTCTCTACTTGTGCTTGTGACTCTTGTGTGCCGTTATTTGACAATACAACTTATTAATGTGGAAACTAGCTTGTTTTACTTATCTCGCTAGGCTAGTTCACCACAATCAAGATCCTCATTAATTTGCTGTATAGCACTTGTTGTGTTTTTTGGATCAAAAGAATAATATACCTGCGTATCATCGGCATATAAATGAATACTACAGTGCTTAAGTACTTTGCCAAGGTCAGCTGTAAACAGAATAAAAAGCAGCGGACTGAGAATCGAACCCTGTGGTGTTCCTTTTTTAACTAGCTTTACGGTCGACCGTAATCTCTCGTCCCTGGTCATCTTCTGTAAGAACGTACTGTTTACGATCTGTTAAGTACGACATAAACCATTTCCGTGTTGATACTGACAATCCGTAGTAAGCCATTTTAGCTATTAACAATTCTTTATTGATGCAGTCAAATGCTCGTGAGAAATCAAGTAAAACTAATACAGTGCATTTGCCTTCATCAGTAGCTGATATGATATCATCTGTTACTTGAGCTAACGCGGTGGCGGTACTGTGTCCGTTACGGAACCCTGACTGGACGCTCGGTAGTATATTGTTTTGTTCTACGTAGTTAGTAAGCTGTATGCAAACCGCTCTCTCGAGAACCTTCGACATGACCGGCAGAATGCTTATTGGGCGTAAGTCTTTATGGGATTCTACTGAACTACTTTTTGGCAGACATTTAACTCTTGCAAGCTTCCATGCCTCCGGAAATACCTTTTCAGATATTGACATATTAACTATAGCTGTAATTATTGGCAGCGTGATCGGCAAGGTCATACGAATCATCTGTATAGTTATTGAATCGCTACCGCAAGCATTTGTTTTAATACTGTTGATCATTTTTAAAATCTGATCCTCGGAACATTTTGTTAAATCAAAAGTATTTTCCCCAAACCTGTTCTTAATAAAATGGCTGTAAGTGTTAAGATCAAGATGACCACTACCTGGAATATCTAAAAAGTAATCGTTTATATCATTGGCATTGTTTAGGTGGTCAGGTATTAGGGTTACGTTTTCACTACCCAACGCTGAGGAACGTTTTAAATGCTGCCACATTTTAACAGGCGTCTTGAGATTGTTGTTAATATAAAAATTAAAGTAAGCTTTCTTTTCTCGTTTAATTGCATCATTTACATAGTTACGCATTTCTTTATAGTATTTTATATGTGATTCCGTTTTGGTTGAGTTAGCTTTTACTAGAGCTTTGTTGCGAATACTTATCATAAGTTTAACATTATCAGTTAGCCAAGGATGCGGTTTCTCTTTTACACGTATTTGTTTTGCTGGTGCATGCTTATCAAACAATATTGTCAAGAAACCTTCAAAGCGTTCTACCATTTCGTTAACATCATGCGCCAGCAAAACCTGTGACCAAGGTATGGCAAGCAAGTCATTTTGAAATTCAGCCTCGTTTATCCTGTTGAGACATCTACAAGTTATTAATCGCGGTACCTCTTTAGGTTTCTTGATAAGAAATTCCGAAATAACCATCGCGTGGTCACTTAATAAGGATGGATTATGGTACACATTAGTTTGTTTACATAATTCAGGGGCGTCGGTCAGAATTAAGTCTAGGAGGGTGGCCGAATGTTCTGTTATGCGCGTCGACTCCTTTACCAGTTGATTAAGGTTTTGTTGTGCAAAGAAAGTCAATAGATCAGTACTACGGTTCCTATTTGGCTGTAAGAGATCAACATTAAAGTCAGTTAATAAAAACACATAATTGCAATAAGCAAAAACACTTACCGACTCGCTCAGCGCATCTATGGCCCTATCCACTCCCAATGACTCTGGCCTATAGGCTGTGCCCACCGCTAGTCGCATTCCGCCGGGCAAGGCAACTTCGAGCCACATTTTCTCGAGCTCAGAAACAGGATGATCGCGCACGCGCACGCGCACCCCGCGCCGCACGTAGAACCCCACCCCGCCTCCTCTGCTTGCGCCTGCACGGGGTTTGTGTTTGAACACGTAACCCGGTACTACTGGTGCACACGATTCTTCACCTTGTTTTAACCATGTCTCGTTAAGAGCTAATAGATCTGGTTTATAGTTGGTCATTGCAGAAATAAACTCATCTTTACCCGTATTGAGCGACCTGACGTTTAGTAGTCCCAATAACAAATGCGATTTGCGCTTATTTGACGCGCCGCCTATAAAAATAATTATAACTTACATTTGAGGATATATTTATGCCACGGTGTCCTGTGCTAGAACGATATAACACTAGATCAATATATAATATTTGATAGTAATTTAAGAAAAGTATTCTCTCATGTAAACCATTTAATAAAAATATTTTAAAAATTAACTTAAAATTTAACACGCTTTGATTGTTAACATAAAAAATAAGTCATAATTGATGAAGTCTATCCTGCCGGTCGCATATTGAGTGATCATTGCCATCCGATTCGCGTGGAAATATCTCTTCTATATCTTTGTCTGAACGCAGTGTGTATACCTTAGAGCCATCAGATTTCCGAGCATATATTTTTCCATATTTCGTCCAAACGTAACGCCAACTTAACCGTTTCGCTTCTTCTTTAGCCTTTTTAAAGAGCCTACGATTTTCTTTAGTCAATCTCTCATTCACGTAAACGGCAGTAGCTCTCCCTGGCATGGACATATCAGCTGTGGTTATGTTGCGTCGTACACGCGCCGCATGCAGGAGGCGATCCTTGACGGCGCGGCGAGTCACGCGCACCACCAGCGGGCGCGGCTGCGCCGGGGGCCCGCCGCTTACTACGAGGCGCCGCGGGCCGGCACGGTATGCTTCCACGACGTCGGTCTCAGCGCAACTTGTTCCCAATGTTGTGGCCAGAACGCTCACTATGTGGTAGACGTTTTCATTATTCGTTTCTGGTATGTTCATTATTTCGATATCATTTGCTAAGAGATTTTGTTCCCTGTCGTTCAAATTACACTTTAATTGGTCGAAAGTCGCTTCGACCTGCAAGGCCGCCTGCGACTGCATGTTTAAACGGTCCTGTAGATCTGTGACAATAGCTTTTAAATCTGCGTTTTCTGATCGATACTCTTCTAGGGATGTAATTCTTTGTTCACAATTACTTATCTGATCTGTAACACTGTCCAACCGCTGATTGCATTGTTTCAGTGAGGTTAGCACCTCAGCGATCTGGGACCTCATCGACGAAACATCATTTCGCAGGCTCCTTATTTCGGCAGTTAATTCAGCTATTTCGGTCTGATCCGTCTTATCCGCCGGCAGAGACTGACCCACCTTTATAGGGACCGGGGAGTTGTCCGCCGCAGGTTGAGCCCTTACTGGCGTTGAACTATTGTCACCACCACGTTTTGCGGCGGCACGGCACTCAGGGCACGTCCAATCAGCGAGTTGCTCCGGGGTAAGGGTCGCCGGATTAATGCAGGGGTTACAAAATGATTTCCCACAGGCCGGAAGTTTGCAGGTCACAATGTTGTTCTCCGGGCCTTTTAAGATGGTGTTGCACCCAGAGCATGTTCTAGGAGTCCTTTTAGGCCTCACTACCTTCGACATGTTTAATGCACAAAAAACAAACAAGTCAATCACGTAAACAAAGATTGGCCGGTACCACGATACCGGGTGACGAGCAAGCGTTCGATAATTTTATATGCTCAAGTTGGCCGTCACAGGTATATAAATAAACTGGTTTCGTGGTACGAGGGATCGTAACGCCAGCTGACCGGTCGGTCGCTAAATTAAACGACACTCTTGCATAAACTTTCGCGCTATTATTTAGGAAACTATAGATCCAATTTGTCCACGAACACTTATAGCAATGAACACGGTTATAAACTTGACATTAAAGTGGATTTTGATTGTTTATAATGCGTTTAAGTATATTAAAATTATTTAAATACGGAGCCAGCGCCTGCGCGCGCGGCGAGCTACCCGCTTTTTTCTGGCTGCGCTGGTTTTCAGTCTGATTGGATCGAAAAAAGTATGGACGTGTCTTCATAAGTCATATTTTCACAAAGTGATTGCAATAAGTGTTAAAATGCACCAGTGTTGCCAGATAAACTGAATATCTTGCAACTACAAGACTGCCTGAAAGCCCTCAGAATATATGTGTAGGGAACCAAACTATTAATGGCGTGATAAGTTTCAAGTATTTAGGATCCACACTCACCTCTCAAAACAGAACGGGTGAGGAAATAAGGGCACGGATCGCTATCGGACACAAGTGCTTCTACTCCTGTGGTAAATTACTTGCTTCAAAGCTGCTTAGCGTAAAATCAAAGATCGCCATATATCGGACCATCATTAGACCCGTTGTCACTTACGCCTGTGAAACCTGGACCACCACCCAGCTTGATGAAGTAAAGCTTGCGGTATTCGAGAGGAAAGTGCTGCGAAGAATTTATGGTCCGTTAAAGGAGCCTGACGGTAGCTACCGGCAGCGCATTAACCATGAATTGGAAGCTCTAGTCAAGCAAGAGACTATTGTTCGGTTCTGCAAATCTCAGCGCCTGAGATGGGCTGGTCACCTTGAAAGAATGCCATATATGAGGGCTCCTAAAATTATGACCAGGTGGACACCGCAACAAAAAAGGCCCAGGGCTAAACCTCGGAAAAGGTGGCTTGACTGTGTGGAAGAGGACCTGAGGAGAATAAGAAAATATACCAACTGGAGGAGGGTTGCCAGAGATCGCGACAACTGGAGGAAGATAGTGGAGGAGGCCAAGACCCACAAAGGGTTGTAGCGCCATCGGAAGTAAGTAAAGTTGCCAGATAAACCGCATTTCCGCTTTTTACACCGCGTTTGTGACAGTAAATCCGCCATCCGCGTTTGGCTAACGCGGATCCGCTTTTTTAAAAATATCATCATATTCAGAACCTTTCCTCCTTTCTTTATGTTTACTCTACGATGTCATTAGAACACACTGCACAGGTCACGAGCTTCAACTATATAGGCGACATCTATTTTTTAAATTTTGCTCGAACCGGCCCAAGCTTTATCTCATAAGACAAGAGAAGCGGCTCCAAGTCTTATGCCACTGACAACAATTTTAAGTCGATGCACTGACCAATCCGACGCAAATATACAAGCAATAGACGACAAATGGCGGACTTTGGTAATTTTGAAGAATTCACTGCAACCTGAAATTGTAAATTGCAAAGAAGCCGACCGATTTTGGCACTATATAGAGGTACACAACCATAAAAATGCGATTGGGGAGCAGGTTTGCCAAGCCCTCCCAGATTCTGCGTTGGCAGCCTTGTCGATCCCTATTTCCAATGCCGATTGCGCAAAGAAATTTTTAAAAATCAATAATATTAAGACCACGAAAAGGAACCGTCTTTTAACCTCCACGGTCAATGGAGTGTTATAGTATGAATTTTCTGAGATGAACTTTTCGCTTTAGCCGTAATCTGTTAAACAAAGGCCTTTGTGTCTATTGTTCACGGCGGCTAGCACCCGTTTAAACGGCACGTGCTATAGTCTCAGTGTAGTTAAAAAACAACTATCATGATAGCAATAAGGTTCAAATCCATAAAAAGCCCTTTCGGAGATAACACGTTTTGTCATCTTCAAAAAAAGTTACCTGCATACTGCAAACTGTTTAATAAATTTGAACCTTATTGCTATCGTGATAGTTGCTTTTTAACTACACTGAGACTTTAGCACGTGCTGTGGAAACGGGAGCTAGCCGCAGTGAATAATAGAAACAAAGGCCTTTGTTTAACAGATTACGGCAAAAGCGAAACGTTCATCTCAGAAAATTCATACTATACTAGCAGATCAAGCTGTAAAAAAGTGGAGGTTGTTTTGTCAAATTTACACCTAGCCAAAAAATGATGTCCAAGATGACATCCAAAAACATTTATAATTTTATAAAAGACGACTGCGAAGATGAAGATTCTGTATTAGAATACATTTTTCCCTTTGAGTAGGTAGCGGTTTTTTTAAATTAAGGTACATTCAAAATATAATTATACCGCGTTTTTATTTGAAAATCCGCTTTTTTCAAGCGCTCCCTCCGCTTTTTGCACTTCGCCATCTGGCAACACTGACATGCACAATTAGCTTGGTATACCTAAAATGTCACTCTGTGGTAAAAAAAAATGGTATGTAGGTATTCGTGAGGGCGTGAAGACACCAAAGTAGTGTGTCAGAATGTGTAACATAAATTCAATTCAATTCAAAAACTTTAATGTCAAAATACAAGAAATAATCCAGACTAATATTATAAATGGAAAAGTGTGTGTTGGAAAAGTTATTTGTCCGTCTTTCACGTCAAAACGGAGCGACGAATTAACGTGATTTTTTAAGTGGAGATTAGTTGATGGGATGGAAAGGTGACATAGGCTACTTTTTGTCTCTTTCTAACGCGAGCGAAGCCGCGGGCAAAAGCTAGTAATACAATAAATCAGGAATTAAAATAATCTTAAAAAACTAAGTCAAAATTAATCATAAACATATTACAAACTGGTCAGTGCATCAATTTGTTTATCCCACTTCAATCCGCAGTCAAAAATAAAACCGAGAAAACGCATGTCATGAACCTGTGGAAGTCTAATATCATTTATTGTAATGTCAAGAGGCGTCGGGTAAATATAAATACATATGTATTTTAAATCTTACATACATACATAAATACATAATTATGTATTTTATATGTACTTCGTGTTACTGTCATTATAATAACAATATGAAATGTAATGTAGGGTTTAAAGCAATAATAGTACATTACGATACAAGTGCGTAAAAAAGGAAGTCCGAAACAAGTGGCGATAAATCAAAACACGACCGAAGGGAGTGTTTTAAATCGACACGAGTTACGAATTTCCTTTTCGCACGTGTATCGTACGACGTTTTTCAGTACAGATGGACCTCCGAAGTTTCGACCTGGCATATAATGAACCACTTCTCGCACTAGTGCGTAAAAAAAACACCATTTGTACTGAAAAGATTTTATTTAAACTAACACGATAAAATAAAAGCTATTCAATCAAGTGCGGCAGTCCAAAAAACTCGTCAATCTCCGAAACATCAGGCCAAATATTATACATACATAATATAATAAAAATATAACGTAAAAGAGCGATTTAATTCAAAACTATTTTCTACTTAGGTACTTATGAAAGGAAATTGGATGTGTTCTTGGTCCATGAACTGATATCGTGATTCCATTTATCAAAAACGAACAATCAATTTTTAGACTATGCTTTGTTTCTCTTTATCTATGTACCTGTCGTCATCATACACAAACATCGGTATTTATCATAGATCCTTCTAATTAAGATTCTAACTAGAACCTTAGGTATCGTTTCAAGGGTCTATATCGGTCGGTTAGCCTACTAAATATACCAAGCCAATTAAGATGGTGTGGCCACGTTTGACGCATGGATGACTGTAGACTCCTTAAATCCGTTTTCTATTCGGGACTCAAGGATGGAAAACGCAGCCACGGGGGACAGTTTCTGCGATTTAAAGACGTACTGAAGCGCCACCTTAAGGCCTGCAATGTCTCACCTGAGCGTTGGGAGGAGCTGGCGGTCAGGCGACCAGAATGGCGAAAGAAGGTAAGAGAAGTTGTGTTGTAGCTACTTTTGAAGAAGCTCGACTAGAACACCTAGACCAAAAGCGCCTTCAACGGAAGTTTCGACCCAAGCCGTCCTACGCATACACTTACAATGAACAGGGCCAGCTCTACTGCGTACAGTGCAACCGGATATTTAAAACCAAGTTCGGATTCGCGAGCCATATACGTGCTCATTAGAGGAAACTAAAAGTCGCCGTTGTCGGATACGACATGGAGGACTATATATATTTATATACCAAATCTATCACTAGAAGCCTGCTTCTCTAGAATTTTAGGAATATGCTTTCAAACTTATTTTGTCAAAATATCAATCACGTATTTACAATATTTTCAACATTACTTGTCTAAATAAAAATAAAATATAAAAAGACTTACAAAATACAAAAATATAGACACATTTTAACGTTATAATTATATCGCTGAAACGACTATCGGAACAATGATCGCCGAATCAACATCCCCCATGGCGGTGAATCTCTTAGCAAAATCTGTTAAGTAAAACCATGATAAATAAAACATTAACATGAAAAATGCGATGATGGAAATGACATGGGTTACTTAAGCATATTTGTATATTACTTATATGTTCATGTTCTAAGGGAATGTTTTTAATTCGTAGAACGTAATATTATGTTTCGTTGAAAGGGATTTTCTTTTCGTACGGGTCATTTAGAACACTTTATTTAACGAGTAATATTATGTTTATGATTTTTAACGGCATTTTAAACGGGTTGTAAACTCTATACAATAAATGAGAACGAAGCATTTATACAATTTTATAGCAGACTAGCTTTTGCCCACGGCTTCGCTCTCGTTAAATTCGAACATATGGGTTAGAAAGAGCCAAAAAGTAGCCTTATGTCACTCTCCATCCCTTCAACTATCTCCACTTAAAAAATCAATCCAATTCGTCGCTCCGTTTCGCCGTGAAAAACGGACAAACAAACAGACACACACACTTTCCCATTTATAATAATAGTATGAATTTAAAAATTAGTGAAACAATAAAATTATAAAAAATCCCAAACATGTGCGAATTGCACCTAAATGCTGAGTATATTGCGTTCTTTATTACTACTATTTAAGAACTCGTTTTATAATGTTGTCTTTATAATTATTTATTAATTATACGTAATTTGTTGAGAACCTTTTCAAAACGCCCATGTTTTTAATCATTTTTCTTATTTTAATTATTTATTATGCAGTAATTTCAATCATTCTAATTTAATTCATATTATAATTGTACATTTTTATATTCAATTCGAATATTTTTTTAATTCAAATATTCAATATTGTATCAAAATTGATATTACCCATATCATAAATTATCAGTATCAATTTATAATTATAATTTTAATTCATTAACATTCATAATTCCAGAATTCATCATTTATTCAATTTCTATATTTTTTAAATAAAACATTAATCATTGTTTAGAATCAAATGTAATTCAAGTTTTTATATTAAATTTTTAGTATTTTTACCTATTACATTACCTATGGCAATATTTACATTCAAATTTGACAGCTTTTAGAGCTTTCAAAAAGTTACTGTTACCTACTGTTCGTTAATTCCGCTTTCTCCAACGTCAATCCACGGTGACACTTTTTTGCACTTTTCTTACAATTTCGGGTAAACCAGGCGGTTTAGCACAACTTGCGTTGTCGCGCGCGAGTCCCATACATCAAGCGCGACTTCAAGTATGGACTCGCGCGCGAGAGTGCCAGTTGTGCTAGACCGCCAGCTTTAAACTACAGTCCGCTTATCATTTAACACCTCTGCAACACCTGAGATCAGCGAACATTTTCCAAATTCTTATTACACTTTCGATTATTTATTTATTCAAAAAATACGTAGTTAATTGTACAGTTTTTAACCAAAACTTTTACCTAGGAATTAAATTACGTACACACATCGCAAAACGCCTGTTGTATATTCTTAACAAGGACGAAATATACCGGGACTGACAAAGGCCATACAAAAAAGTGTACCCCTGAAATTTATGAGCCTTATAGGGATAAACTAGATGGCGCTGTTTCGCAGCCTGGAAGTGGCAAAAATCATATTTTCCCCAAATCTTTTGGCGTGCTTTTATTTTTCATAACAACAAATAACATAATTCTTTATATTAATATCATGAAATCACGTCAATACACATTTAAAAAAAAAACAAATGTAGGCATCATCAGTGTAGTTATGATAGCGTTTAATAGCGGCGCTAAAAAAATGAGGTACGATTCTTGGTACGAAGATTGTCAATTTGATTATGTTGTGAAATTTGTCGATGAACCTTTCGGGAAATGGGAGATGGTGTATTTTGACAACATTTTCCCCTTAGAAACTATACCTACTATTAACTTTAACCATTTTCAAGTCTTTTAAACATTTTTGTCAATAATTACTAGGCGCAAAATCTAACGCTACTCATCTAATCACACTCACCACATGTACAGCTATTTGTAACACCAACAAAGTACACTCTGTGTGAATGTGAGATACTATAAAAAAAAAAACTATAGAACGACCTGACAGCCGGATAGGACAGACGGGAAGAATAGTAAATAGCACCGCACAGTACAGTTCTTTGCGTAATTAAATAAATAAATAATAAATAAATCAATATTATAGGACATTCTTACACAGATTGGCTGAGTGTCCCACGGTAAGCTCAAGAAGGCTTGTGTTGTGGGTACTCAGACAAGGATATATATAATATCCCCCCGCAGGTTGCTCACCTTGTCGTGGTGGAGGGGCTTAGTAACCGTGGCTTGGTCACCCACGGTGAAGCGAAGAGGCAACCAGGGCCGGCTTGTTGTTGGGCGAGCTGGCCCGAGGAGGATGCTCCAAGTGGGCTTCATAAGCCCGCTTGTGACGCATTGGTGGAGGACCGTCGAGGAAGAGGAGTGTCGGTATTGCGGTGAGCCGTTCTCCCTGTCCTCGGCGGCCGAGGTGGGGTTTTTAGTGGGTATACCGTGGCCTCATTAGCCAATACGGGAGTCCCACATAACCGCTCGGGTCCCCCCTCGCACCCGAGTGGTATGCGGAAAGCATTTCCCCCCCCCCTAAACAAAAAAAAAAGGATATATATAATATAGAAATACTTATATACATAGAAAACATCCATGACTCAGGAACAAATATCTGTGCTCATCACACAAATAAATGCCCTTACCGGGATTTGAACCCGGGACCACGGCTTAGCAGGCCGGGCATCCACTAGGTCGTCAAGGTTGATTGATGAAACGTGAGTAGCTAACACTGCACACTTTGTAAGTGTTCATTACAAAGTGTGCAGTTCACCTATTTAACTTAAACGATAACAATTTTTCCTGAACAGGAAATTTACCTTACATACATTTATTCTAATAAACGGAGTACAAGCGACCAAGATAAAGATGATACAGTTCGTTTATTAGAATACTCCGTTTATTAGAATAAATGTATGTAAGGTATGTATGTGTAAATTTCCTGAAATAAATGTCATATCATATTGTCACAAAGAAAAATTTAGAGGGCTTCCAAGAATCTCGAGCTGGAAGGATACAAATTAAAATATTTTCTATGAAAATAATTTAATTCGACAGCAGACACCCCAAAGGTTAATCGGATTTATTTATTATAGGCATTTGTTTTAAATTAAATACCAGTGGCTCTGATCTGATAGTGGGATATTCTTTAAAATTTATTTTCAAAAGGAGGTTTAATGTTGGTAATGCTATTCGAATAATATTAGAAGTGGCTACGCGACAAATTCAAAAGTAATGATATAGTTTAAAAACTAAGGAGTTTTAGAACGCGAGTGTTCGAATTTCATTATAGGATAAAACATATTTAAAATTCTGTAAAATGGGTACAAAAGCCTGCCCATTGAAATGTAAAATACATAGCAAAAAGTAAAGAAAGGACCTACGACTTTTCGACTTATTATTTACACTACTTACCGACCATAACTGACTCTAATTAATCTTGGTTTTAAAAAGTGTAAAATGTAGATCTATGTGCGTTTCACATTATCCGATCCGATATCGGATGTCGGACCGATATCTATATAATATAAAGCTACAACCCGACTGACATTTTTCAAAAAATAGGCAGAGGGGGTTTTTGCGGGTGGCAGTGTTTGGTGTGGTCGTATAGAGTTTGGTCCTGCGACCCCGGATAGATCAGACCGTCGGTCTACCGGTTCCGGGTAAAAAAATGTTGGACGGCCTGGCCAAACGGCTGGAGTTAGCCGGGGAGTGTTCGACCAAATGTCATAGAGAACCCTGGGCAGTTTTTGACGCCGCCATTTTTTTTTTTAAATGGCCGACTTTTTTTTTTGTAAATTTTTCAAATTTATCGTAGAGAGCTCAAATTTTGGTCGTAGAATCTCCAAGCGGCCTTGATTCGAATGAAATAAAAAAAAATTGAAAAATGCTACAAATGTGGGAAAACTGGCCACTTTTATTTTGTATGGCAACTTTTAAACCGTAAGAGATAGCCGGGGGGTGCTCGACCAAATGTCATACAGGTCTCGGAGTAGAAAAAAGTTGCATTAAAAAAAATTCAAAATGGCCGACTTTTTTTTTTGAAAAATTTCAAAATGGGCCTAGCGCGCTGAGATTTTGCACACAGGTGGATGGTCACGCTAAGATTAGTATTCAAAAAGAAAATTTTGAAAAATTCAAAATGGCGGCCTTTGAGGGCCAATTGAAATTTGAATGGAGGTTTTTCTTTTAATTACCATAGCTCCGTAACGGTACAAAGAAGTGAAAAGTGCTCAAACAAATGTCATACAGTCACCCGAGGTCCATCGAATGGCATTAAAAAAAAATCAAAATGGCCGACTTTTTTTTTTGAAAAATTTCAAAATGGTCCGAGCGCGCTGAAATTTTGTACACGGGTAGACAGCCACCCCAAGATTAGTATACAAAAAGAAAATTTTGAAAAATTCAAAATGGCGCCCTTTGAAGGTCAATTGAAATTTGTATGGAGGTCCTTTTTTTAAATCCCCATAGCTCCGTAACGGTAGGAAAAAGGTTAATAGAGCTTGAACTAATGTTGTACAGTTATCTGAGGTCCATCGAATGGCATTTACAAAATTTCAAAATGGCCGACTTTGAAATTTTTTTTTTTTATTTTCGGTCCGAGCGCGCTCAAATTTGGCACGTGGTAAGAACGGGGGCCAAAAACAGAAATGAGAAAAAAAAATTTGGAAAAGTCAAAAACGGTGGCGAGAGGGGACAAAGTCAAATTTCCCTACCAGTTTGTATGGAGGTTTTTTTTTTAAATCCCCATAGCTCCGTAACGGTAGGAAAAAGGTTAATAGTACTTAAACTAATGTTGTACAGTTATCTGAGGTCCATCGAATGGCATTTACAAAATTTCAAAATGGCCGACTTTGAAATTTTTTTTTTTTTTTTTTTTATTTTCGGTCCGAGCGCGTTCAAATTTGGCACGTGGTAAGAGCGGGGGCCAAAAATAGAAATGAGAAAAAAAATTTTTGGAAAAGTCAAAAACGGCGGCGAGAGGGGACAAAGTCAAATTTCCCTACCAGCCTGAGGGAGCGTTCTACAGCCCGACGGTCATTGCTCCGGTCCAAGTTCCGAGCTGCGTACAGACAGTGCTCCCAAGCAAGAAAATATAAGTAAAAGTGTCTAAAAAGCGACGCGGCGGGCCGGAGGCCGCAGGCCGGAGGTCCAACTTCCCTACAAATCCTGCAATCCCCACAGTAACTACGCGGAGGGCCGAAGGCCCGGAGCGTGTCTGACAGGCTCCCAAGTACGCGAAGGCCGCAGGCCGAGCTGCGGGCAGAGTGCTCCCAAGCACGCGAAGGCCGCAGGCCGAGCTGCGTGCAGACTGTGCTCCCAAGAAAACAATAACAAAAAGTATCTAAATAAGCGAAGCGGCGGGCCAAAGGCCCGACGCGGAGCTTCGAAACCCAGCGAAGGCCGAAGGCCGAGCTCCGCGTAGGGCCGAAGGCCCGGAGCGTCCCTGATCGGCTCGCCGGCGGACCGGGAAGTTGGAGTTTAAACACGACCCAATAGTAAAAGTGTCTTAGAGAAGCGAAACGACGGGCCGGAGGCCGCAGGCCGCAGGCCCGTCGTGAGCTTCTCAAGACACTTTTAATATTGGGTCGTGTTTAAGCTCCAACTTACCTACAACTCTCACAGTAACTACGCGGAGGGCCGAAGGCCCGGAGCGTGTCTGAGAGACTCCCAAGCACGCGAAGGCCGCAGGCCGAGCTGCGGGCAGAGTGCTCCCAAGCACGCGAAGGCCGCAGGCCGAGCTGCGTACAGACTGTGCTCCCAAGCAGAACGATAGTCAAAGTGTCTAAAAAGCGACGCGGCGGGCCGAAGGCCCGACGCGGAGCTTCGAAACGAAACCCAGCGAAGGCCGAAGGCCGAGCTCCGCGTAGGGCCGAAGGCCCGGAGCGTCTCTGATCGGCTCTCTGGCGGACCGGGAAGTTGGAGCTTAAACACGACCCAATAGTAAAAGTGTCTTAGAGAAGCGAAACGACGGGCCGGAGGCCGCAGGCCGCAGGCCCGTCGTGAGCTTCTCAAGACACTTTAACTATTGGATCGTGTTTAAGCTCCAACTTCCCTACAACCCCCACAGTAACTACGCGGAGGGCCGAAGGCCCGGAGCGTGTCTGACAGGCTCCCAAGCACGCGAAGGCCGCAGGCCGAGCTGCGGGCAGAGAGTGCTTCCAATCCAAGCACACAAAGGCTAAAGCAAACAAGTAAAGCAAAAAAACAAACAAGCTAAGCAAAGAAACAAAAAAGTAAAAAAACAAACAAGCAAAGCAAAAAAAAAACAAAAAAGCAACAAGAAAGACCGCGGGGCCCTCGGGCCCCGCGCACCTTTAAAAAACTAGTCTATATAATCTATATAATATAAAGCTACAACCCGACTGACATTTTTCCAAAAATGGGCAGAAGGGGGATTTGAAGGTGGCAGTGTTTGGTGTGGTCGTATAGAGTTTGGTCCTGCGACCCCGGATAGATCAGACCGTCGGTCTACCGGTTCCGGGTAAAAAAATGTTGGACGGCCTGGCCAAACGGCTGGAGTTAGCCGGGGAGTGTTCGACCAAATGTCATAGAGGACCCTGGGCAGTTTTTGACGCCGCCATTTTTTTTTCAAAATGGCCGACTTTTTTTTTTGACGATTTTTCAAGTTTGTCGTAGAGAGCTCAAATTTTGGTCGTAGAATCTCCAAGCGGCCTTGATTCGAATGAAATAAAAAAAATTTGAAAAATGCTACAAATGTGGGAAAACTGGCCACTTTTATTTTGTATGGCAACTTTTAAACCGTAAGAGATAGCCGGGGGGTGCTCGACCAAATGTCATACAGGTCTCGGAGTAGAAAAAAGTTGCATTAAAAAAATTCAAAATGGCCGACTTTTTTTTTTTGAAAAATTTCAAAATGGGCCTAGCGCGCTGAGATTTGGCACACGGGTGGAAGGTCGCCCCAAGATTTATATTCAAAAAGAAAATTTTGAAAAATTCAAAATGGCGGCCTTTGAGGGCTAATTGAAATTTGAGTGGAGGTTTTTCTTTTAATTACCATAGCTCCGTAACGGTACAAAGAAGTGAAAAGTGCTCAAACAAATGTTATACAGTCACCCAAGGTCCATCGAATGGCATTAAAAAAAAATCAAAATGGCCGACTTTTTTTTTTGAAAAATTTCAAAATGGTCTTAGCGCGCTGAAATTTGGCACATGGGTGGAAGGTCGCCCCAAGATTTGTATTCAAAAAGAAAATTTTGAAAAATTCAAAATGGCGGCCTTTGAGGGCCAATTGAAATTTGAATGGAGGTTTTTCTTTTAATTACCATAGCTCCGTAACGGTACAAAGAAGTGAAAAGTGCTCAAACAAATGTTATACAGTCATCCGAGGTCCATCGAATGGCATTAAAAAAAAAACAAAATGGCCGACTTTTTTTTTTGAAAAATTTCAAAATGGTCCGAGCGCGCTGAAATTTTGCAAACGGATAGACAGCCACCCCAAGATTAGTATACAAAAAGAAAATTTTGAAAAATTCAAAATGGCGCCCTTTGAAGGCCAATTGAAATTTGTATGGAGGTCCTTTTTTTAAATCCCCATAGCTCCGTAACGGTAGGGAAAAGGTTATTAGTGCTTGAACTAATGTTGTACAGTTATCTGAGGTCCATCGAATGGCATTTATAAAATTTCAAAATGGCCGACTTTGAAATTTTTTTTTTTTATTTTTGGTCCGAGCGCGTTCAAATTTGGCACGTGGTAAGAACGGGGGCCAAAAATAGAAATGAGAAAAAAAAAATTAGGAAAAGTCAAAAACGGTGGCGAGAGGGGACAAAGTCAAATTTCCCTACCAGTTTGTATGGAGGTTTTTTTTTTAAATCCCCATAGCTCCGTAACGGTAGGAAAAAGGTTAATAGTGCTTAAACTAATGTTGTACAGTTATCTGAGGTCCATCGAATGGAATTTACAAAATTTCAAAATGGCCGACTTTGAAATTTTTTTTTTTTTTATTTTCGGTCCGAGCGCGTTCAAATTTGGCACGTGGTAAGAGCGGGGGCCAAAAATAGAAATGAGAAAAAAAATTTTTGGAAAAGTCAAAAACAGCGGCGAGAGGGGACAAAGTCAAATTTCCCTACCAGCCTGAGGGAGCGTTCTACAGCCCGACGGTCATTGCTCCGGTCCAAGTTCCGAGCTGCGTACAGACAGTGCTCCCAAGCAAGAAAATATAAGTAAAAGTGTCTAAAAAGCGACGCGGCGGGCCGGAGGCCGCAGGCCGGAGGTCCAACTTCCCTACAAATCCTACAATCCCCACAGTAACTACGCGGAGGGCCGAAGGCCCGGAGCGTGTCTGACAGGCTCCCAAGTACGCGAAGGCCGCAGGCCGAGCTGCGGGCAGAGTGCTCCCAAGCACGCGAAGGCCGCAGGCCGAGCTGCGTGCAGACTGTGCTCCCAAGAAAACAATAACAAAAAGTATCTAAATAAGCGAAGCGGCGGGCCAAAGGCCCGACGCGGAGCTTCGAAACCCAGCGAAGGCCGAAGGCCGAGCTCCGCGTAGGGCCGAAGGCCCGGAGCGTCCCTGATCGGCTCGCCGGCGGACCGGGAAGTTGGAGTTTAAACACGACCCAATAGTAAAAGTGTCTTAGAGAAGCGAAACGACGGGCCGCAGGCCGCAGGCCGTAGGCCCGTCGTGAGCTTCTCAAGACACTTTTACTATTGGGTCGTGTTTAAGCTCCAACTTCCCTACAACCCCCACAGTAACTACGCGGAGGGCCGAAGGCCCGGAGCGTGTCTCAGAGGCTCCCAAGCACGCGAAGGCCGCAGGCCGAGCTGCGGGCAGAGTGCTCCCAAGCACGCGAAGGCCGCAGGCCGAGCTGCGTACAGACTGTGCTCCCAAGCAAAACAATAACAAAAGGTATCTAAATAAGCGAAGTGGCGGGCCGAAGGCCCGACGCGGAGCTTCGAAACCAAGCGAAGGCCGAAGGCCGAGCTCCGCGTAGGGCCGAAGGCCCGGAGCGTCCCTGATCGGCTCGCCGGCGGACCGGGAAGTTGGAGCTTAAACACGACCCAATAGTAAAAGTGTCTTAGAGAAGCGAAACGACGGGCCGGAGGCCGCAGGCCGCAGGCCCGTCGTGAGCTTCTCAAGACACTTTTACTATTGGGTCGTGTTTAAGCTCCAACTTCCCTACAACACCCACAGTAACTACGCGGAGGGCCGAAGGCCCGGAGCGTGTCTGACAGGTTCCCAAGCACGCGAGGCCGCAGGCCGAGCTGCGGGCAGAGAGTGCTCCCAAGCAATTAATCAAACAAGCAAAGCAAAAAAACAAAAAAGCATAGCTCAAAAACAAAAAGCATAAGCATAGCTCAAAAACAAAAAGCAAAAGCAAAAAAACATAAAGCAAAGCACAAAAGCAAAACAAAAAAAGAACACCGCGGGGCCCTCGGGCCCCGCGCACCTTTAAAAAACTAGTCTATATAATATAAAGCTACAACCCGACTGACATTTTTCCAAAAATGGGCAGAAGGGGGATTTGAAGGTGGCAGTGTTTGGTGTGGTCGTATAGAGTTTGGTCCTGCGACCCCGGATAGATCAGACCGTCGGTCTACCGGTTCCGGGTAAAAAAATGTTGGACGGCCTGGCCAAACGGCTGGAGTTAGCCGGGGAGTGTTCGACCAAATGTCATAGAGGACCCTGGGCAGTTTTTGACGCCACCATTTTTTTTTCAAAATGGCCGACTTTTTTTTTGACGATTTTTCAAGTTTGTCGTAGAGAGCTCAAATTTTGGTCATAGAATCTCCAAGTGGCCTCGATTCGAATGAAATAAAAAAAATTGAAAAGTGCTACAAATGTGGGAAAACTGGCCACTTTTATTTTGTATGGCAACTTTTAAACCGTAAGAGATAGCCGGGGGTGCTCGACCAAATGTCATACAGGTATCCAAGTAGAAAAAAGTTGCATTAAAAAAAAATCAAAATGGCCGACTTTTTTTTTTTGAAAATTTTCAAAATGGTCCTAGCGCGCTGAGATTTGGCACACGGGTGGACGGTCGCGCTAAGATTAGTATTCAAAAAGAAAATTTTGAAAAATTCAAAATGGCGGCCTTTGAGGGCCAATTGAAATTTGAATGGAGGTTTTTCTTTTAATTACCATAGCTCCGTAACGGTACAAAGAAGTGAAAAGTGCTCAAACAAATGTTATACAGTCACCCGAGGTCCATCGAATGGCATTAAAAAAAAATCAAAATGGCCGACTTTTTTTTTGAAAAATTTCAAAATGGTCCGAGCGCGCTGAAATTTTGCACACGGGTAGACAGCCACCCCAAGATTAGTATACAAAAAGAAAATTTTGAAAAATTCAAAATGGCGCCCTTTGAAGGCCAATTGAAATTTGTATGGAGGTCCTTTTTTTAAATCCCCATAGCTCCGTAACGGTAGGGAAAAGGTTAATAGTGCTTGAACTAATGTTGTACAGTTATCTGAGGTCCATCGAATGGCATTTACAAAATTTCAAAATGGCCGACTTTGAAATTTTTTTTTTTATTTTCGGTCCGAGCGCGTTCAAATTTGGCACGTGGTAAGAACGGGGGCCAAAACTAGAAATGAGAAAAAAAAAATTTGGAAAAGTCAAAAACGGTGGCGAGAGGGGACAAAGTCAAATTTCCCTACCAGTTTGTATGGAGGTTTTTTTTTAAATTCCCATAGCTCCGTAACGGTAGGAAAAAGGTTAATAGTGCTTAAACTAATGTTGTACAGTTATCTGAGGTCCATCGAATGGCATTTACAAAATTTCAAAATGGCCGACTTTGAAAATTTTTTTTTTTTATTTTCGGTCCGAGCGCGTTCAAATTTGGTACGTGGTAAGAACGGGGGCCAAAAATAGAAATGAGAAAAAAAAATTTTTGGAAAAGTCAAAAACGGCGGCGAGAGGGAACAAAGTCAAATTTCCCTACCAGCCTGAGGGAGCGTTCTACAGCCCGACGGTCATTGCTCCGGTCCAAGTTCCGAGCTGCGTACAGACAGTGCTCCCAAGCAAGAAAATATAAGTAAAAGTGTCTAAAAAGCGACGCGGCGGGCCGGAGGCCGCAGGCCGGAGGTCCAACTTCCCTACAAATCCTACAATCCCCACAGTAACTACGCGGAGGGCCGAAGGCCCGGAGCGTGTCTGACAGGCTCCCAAGTACGCGAAGGCCGCAGGCCGAGCTGCGGGCAGAGTACTCCCAAGCACGCGAAGGCCGCAGGCCGAGCTGCGTGCAGACTGTGCTCCCAAGAAAACAATAACAAAAAGTATCTAAATAAGCGAAGCGGCGGGCCAAAGGCCCGACGCGGAGCTTCGAAACCCAGCGAAGGCCGAAGGCCGAGCTCCGCGTAGGGCCGAAGGCCCGGAGCGTCCCTGATCGGCTCGCCGGCGGATCGGAAAGTTGGAGTTTAAACACGACCCAATAGTAAAAGTGTCTTAGAGAAGCGAAACGACGGGCCGGAGGCCGCAGGCCGCAGGCCCGTCGTGAGCTTCTCAAGACACTTTTAATATTGGGTCGTGTTTAAGCTCCAACTTACCTACAACTCTCACAGTAACTACGCGGAGGGCCGAAGGCCCGGAGCGTGCCTGAGAGGCTTCCAAGCACGCGAAGGCCGCAGGCCGAGCTGCGGGCAGAGTGTTCCCAAGCACGCGAAGGCCGCAGGCCGAGCTGCGTACAGACTGTGCTCCCAAGCAGAACGATAATCAAAGTGTCTAAAAAGCGACGCGGCGGGCCGAAGGCCCGACGCGGAGCTTCGAAACGAAACCCAGCGAAGGCCGAAGGCCGAGCTCCGCGTAGGGCCGAAGGCCCGGAGCGTCCCTGATCGGCTCGCCGGCGGTCCGGGAAGTTGGAGCTTAAACACGACCCAATAGTAAAAGTGTCTTAGAGAAGCGAAACGACGGGCCGGAGGCCGCAGGCCGCAGGCCCGTCGTGAGCTTCTCAAGACACTTTTACTATTGGGTCGTGTTTAAGCTCCAACTTCCCTACAACGCCCACAGTAACTACGCGGAGGGCCGAAGGCCCGGAGCGTGTCTGACAGGCTCCCAAGCACGCGAGGCCGCAGGCCGAGCTGCGGGCAGAGAGTGCTCCCAAGCACGCAAAGGCTAAAGCAAAAAAGCAAACAAGCAAAGCAATAAATCAAACAAGCAAAGCAAAAAAACATAAAGCAAAGCAAAAAACAATAAAGCAAAGCACAAAAGAACACCGCGGGGCCCTCGGGCCCCGCGCACCTTTAAAAAACTAGTCTATATAATATAAAGCTACAACCCGACTGACATTTTTCAAAAAATAGGCAGAGGGGGTTTTTGCGGGTGGCAGTGTTTGGTGTGGTCGTATAGAGTTTGGTCCTGCGACCCCGGATAGATCAGACCGTCGGTCTACCGGTTCCGGGTAAAAAAATGTTGGACGGCCTGGCCAAACGGCTGGAGTTAGCCGGGGAGTGTTCGACCAAATGTCATAGAGGACCCTGGGCAGTTTTTGACGCCGCCATTTTTTTTTCAAAATGGCCGACTTTTTTTTTTGACAATTTTTCAAATTTATCGTAGAGTGCTCAAATTTTGGTCGTAGAATCTCCAAGCGGCCTTGATTCGAATGAAATAAAAAAAAATTGAAAAGTGCTACAAATGTGGGAAAACTGGCCACTTTTATTTTGTATGGCAACTTTTAAACCGTAAGAGATAGCCGGGGGGTGCTCGACCAAATGTCATACAGGTATCCAAGTAGAAAAAAGTTGCATTAAAAAAAAATCAAAATGGCCGACTTTTTTTTTTGAAAATTTTCAAAATGGTCCTAGCGCGCTGAGATTTGGCACACGGGTGGACGGTCGCGCTAAGATTAGTATTCAAAAAGAAAATTTTGAAAAATTCAAAATGGCGGCCTTTGAAGGCCAATTGAAATTTGTATGGAGGTCCTTTTTTTAAATCCCCATAGCTCCGTAACGGTAGGGAAAAGGTTAATAGTGCTTGAACTAATGTTGTACAGTTATCTGAGGTCCATCGAATGGCATTTCCAAAATTTCAAAATGGCCGACTTTGAATTTTTTTTTTTTTATTTTTGGTCCGAGCGCGTTCAAATTTGGCACGTGGTAAGAACGGGGGCCAAAAATAGAAATGAGAAAAAAAAAAAATTGGAAAAGTCAAAAACGGTGGCGAGAGGGGACAAAGTCAAATTTCCCTACCAGTTTGTATGGAGATTTTTTTTTAAATCCCCATAGCTCCGTAACGGTAGGAAAAAGGTTAATAGTGCTTAAACTAATTTTGTACAGTTATCTGAGGTCCATCGAATGGCATTTACAAAATTTCAAAATGGCCGACTTTGAAATTTTTTTTTTTTTTCGGTCCGAGCGCGTTCAAATTTGGCACGTGGTAAGGGCGGGGGCCAAAAATAGAAATGAGAAAAAAAATTTTTGGAAAAGTCAAAAACGGCGGCGAGAGGGGACAAAGTCAAATTTCCCTACCAGCCTGAGGGAGCGTTCTACAGCCCGACGGTCATTGCTCCGGTCCAAGTTCCGAGCTGCGTACAGACAGTGCTCCCAAGCAAGAAAATATAAGTAAAAGTGTCTAAAAAGCGACGCGGCGGGCCGGAGGTCCAACTTCCCTACAAATCCTACAATCCCCACAGTAACTACGCGGAGGGCAGACTGTGCTCCCAAGAAAACAATAACAAAAAGTATCTAAATAAGCGAAGCGGCGGGCCAAATACCCGACGCGGAGATTCGAAACCCAGCGAAGGCCGAAGGCCGAGCTCCGCGTAGGGCCGAAGGCCCGGAGCGTCCCTGATCGGCTCGCCGGCGGACCGGGAAGTTGGAGTTTGCGGCCTCCGGCCCGTCGTTTCGCTTCTCTAAGACACTTTTACTATTGGGTCGTGTTTAAGCTCCAACTTACCTACAACTCTCACAGTAACTACGCGGAGGGCCGAAGGCCCGGAGCGTGCCTGAGAGGCTTCCAAGCACGTGAAGGCCGCAGGCCGAGCTGCGGGCAGAGTGTTCCCAAGCACGCGAAGGCCGCAGGCCGAGCTGCGTACAGACTGTGCTCCCAAGCAGAACGATAATCAAGGTGTCTAAAAAGCGACGCGGCGGGCCGAAGGCCCGACGCGGAGCTTCGAAACGAAACCCAGCGAAGGCCGAAGGCCGAGCTCCGCGTAGGGCCGAAGGCCCGGAGCGTCCCTGATCGGCTCGCCGGCGGTCCGGGAAGTTGGAGCTTAAACACGACCCAATAGTAAAAGTGTCTTAGAGAAGCGAAACGACGGGCCGGAGGCCGCAGGCCGTAGGCCCGTCGTGAGCTTCTCAAGACACTTTTACTATTGGGTCGTGTTTAAGCTCCAACTTCCCTACAACCCCCACAGTAACTACGCGGAGGGCCGAAGGCCCGGAGCGTGTCTGAGAGGCTCCCGAGCACGCGAAGGCCGCAGGCCGAGCTGCGGGCAGAGTGCTCCCAAGCACGCGAAGGCCCCAGGCCGAGCTGCGTACAGACTGTGCTCCCAAGCAAAACAATAACAAAAAGTATCTTAACAAGCGAAGCGGCGGGCCGAAGGCCCGACGCGGAGCTTCGAAACCCAGCGAAGGCCGAAGGCCGAGCTCCGCGTAGGGCCGAAGGCCCGGAGCGTCCCTGATCGGCTCGCCGGCGGACCGGGAAGTTGGAGCTTAAACACGACCCAATAGTAAAAGTGTCTTAGAGAAGCGAAACGACGGGCCGGAGGCCGCAGGCCGCAGGCCCGTCGTGAGCTTCTCAAGACACTTTTACTATTGGGTCGTGTTTAAGCTCCAACTTCCCTACAACCCCCACAGTAACTACGCGGAGGGCCGAAGGCCCGGAGCGTGTCTGACAGGCTCCCAAGCACGCGAGGCCGCAGGCCGAGCTGCGGGCAGAGAGTGCTCCCAAGCACGCAAAGGCTTAAGCAAAAAAGCAAACAAGCAAAGCAATAAATCAAAAAAGCATAGCTCAAAAACAAAAAGCAAAAGCAAAAAAACAATAAAGCAAAACAAAAAAAGAACACCGCGGGGCCCTCGGGCCCCGCGCACCTTTAAAAAACTAGTCCCATACATTACAGGCGCCATCTTGGATTTTTCTATTGAAATCCCCAAGATTTCCCAACGCCTGGTTGACGCGTCTGGTTACCAGAGGGCTGGCAGCTACTTTGGCCAGCGATTAAGCTTGGCCATTCAAAAAGGCAACGCTGCCAGTCTACTGGACACCATTACCGCGGACGAAGACCTGGGGGCCGATTTTTGAGTCTCACGGCGTTCGAATTCAGAAAATTGTCACTGAAAATAATAGGCAATTCACCGATTTCAACCGGTATTTTAGTGACAGTGAGACTCAAAAATCGGCCCCCTGGGGAGCATTTTTTATTTGTAAATATATTTTAAGTTAATTTGTTTTAAGTTGTACATAATACTGCATTTTGTTTTTATTAATTCTTATTAAAGTGTAGAAATGTGCAAAAAAAATTATTTATAAATATTAATAGTCATAAAATTAAAAAAAAATTAAAAAATACAAAGATATAAAGCATCAAAGTTCCGGAGTGAGGGCTTGTGACGACACTTATAAAAATTGTACCTAGGCGTGACATCACGCGAAACTTCAACCTTCAACGCACTGTACCGTCGTTATTTTTCGTTTACGAGGAAAAATAAAAAATACGTGTCTAAAATTCTTTGATAATCTAACTGACGGACTACCTAATCAGTTTTTTTTAATCGTCTCGCCTATTGCCTTATTTATAGTTCGCTTTAAAGCTTTAAAGGTCTCATGTTTAGTATTTTTATTTTATCATTCGATACGGAACCCTAAAAAGTTTGTATGTTTATTTTTATTGCAGTTTTATCCGCACATTTTTAGCAGTTTCCTTTTCGCGGAGTTTTCCTAAAATACTTTCTAGGCAGTAGCTCTCTTTGTATTATTTTCGCCATAATAATAAACATCTGGCAGCAGCGGGAACAAGGCAAAAGTACCAGTAACAGTTACATAACATTTTTCTTAAGTGCTTTAGCTTTATTTTGCTACATTTCTTATAAATACATCCTGTATATTTCTGGCCCCGTAGCCGAATGGCATTTCTCCGACGCCAAACGAAAGCGATACGCCGCTGGCTCTGTCGCGCCAATACGCAAGTGCGATAGAGATAGATATCTACTAGCGTTTCGTTTCGTGAGCGTTTCGTGAGCGATTGTGCCATTCGGCTAGCCACCCTGTTCTTACTTCGTACTGCCCGAAACTTGTGTAATACCCTAAGAGCTATCCGGTCTTGCTACTACTGGGAAAATAACTTAATTCTATAACAGTACTTTTTATGTCACCAAAAATTTATTTTGGTAATTTGGTATAGTTCTTTTAGTTAAGCCACCAAAATTTGTGACAAGAAACGTATAATATAATAAAAAAAAGATTATTTTAATTCACTAAAAATCATGCGAATTTGGTATCAGGACTTTTGTTTTAAATTCGACTACTTTAATTTATGACCTTTATAACACATTAAGAAACCACCTCTTTTTGTGAATGATACTTCGTAGTAACAAAAAGCGGACTAAATAAATTAGTTATCACGCAAGCAATAAAAGGACAAGTGAAGTTATGGTTGTTTTGTACATACATTATGTGTTGAAACACTATTTCTACTGAAACCACCCTAAAAACAAAACGGAAGTTCAATATTTTACTAGCTCGGAATAACATTCACGGCAAAAATTATATCAGGAAAAAAATTGGAACAGAGTTTTCGTTAAGATCAAAATAAAGAAGAATAAAAAATAATCCACCTTTGAATATACGCCAAGAAGCGCTAAAACCTGTACTGAAAGAAGTATTTTCATATTTTTCATTTACCTACAAACTCTACTATTGACGATGTCATTTTCTGCATTATTTCGAAAAGTGAGTACTGTAAAATCGCCGTCAATAGAAATTGTCAACAATGTAAACAAACCATTCTATAAAATATCAATATTCTAGCACAATTTTATTATTTTAAGGGTTGAGGATCATAATGTGATATAAATTGATTAAAAAACACAGGGATTTAGCTAGTATCTGATACGTTAGAACGGAAATCAAAAACATTTTGACTACAAGGATTGTTTACATTGTTCACAAATTCTATTGACGGCGACTTTATTCATTCGTATTTTCAGTACATCGCGGTATAATAATATATTTCGCCATCTTTACTATCGCTTAAATAGCTCAGTTATAGTAGCGTAAGACGAAGGGCGCGGTCCTGACGTCGTGGGTTCGATCCTCGGCAGTGGAAATCTTTTTTTTTTCTAGTTATTATTTTTTTATCTTTTATACCCTTTTCAACCCTCTCTTTTTAAATATTGTTTTTTTTTTAGTATTAGATTCACAACCCATTTCATTGAAATTTTGTTAGACACATGTAATGCAATAAGTTTAAAAATTGTCTTTCAGTATTAGTATTGACTGAAGGTAACCTGAGGTTCAACATCGTACCCATAGAGTATATTGAATAGTATACACCGTGTTTCACTTAACACTAAAAACCTGAAAAAAGTTTGTTCAGAATCGAGAGTAGAATCGATTGAGCTATATCTTGATGGGGGTAATATTTTTATTTAAATTAGTATTATTAGTTATTTTTTACGTGCCCATTCTATTGTACTCGTAATACAACATTGTGTATATCGCATTGCTAGAGGTTGTTTACCTTTTTTCAGTATTTAGGGGTATTAATACTGGCTGGTTACTTGGACGATTATTTTTTCCGCTACTAGTTTGACGTTGTTTGTCAGTTTAATCTTAATGTTTATCATAAGTCATAAAAAAATAAACTCGTACCTAATTACAACCTTGTCATTTTGAATATTGAGTTTATTTGCTTACTGCGATTACCTGTCCAATTTAAAGTTTACTGTGACAAAGCTTTACAGCAAGTGTTTTACAGTGACATCTTAGCTGTCTATTGGTAAACCTTATGTCGTTGCAGTAACGTACACAAATAAATAGTCTTATGGTTTATGATGGTAGTTAGCAATTAGGTATTTTATTGAGTGTAGAGCTAAAAGTCAAGTAGAGCTGTACAGAAAATTAAAAATTCAATTAAAAAAAAGTAACGATCAGATTAAAAGATGAATACTCTAGATGAGTTTAAAAAAATAAAAATCAGTTGGGGTGTCTGAGGTTTTGAGTGATACCGGAAACACCGTGTATATCGTACCTACTAACAGCAATACTCTGTCTTAGCTAACCATCGCTAGACGTTATGCCCTTGTAATAAGGATTACAAATGTACAGTGACAGTTGTCCGGTATGACGAAAATGCTCAACGAATAATTGGCTAAATAGTAATCAGAAAACAAGCAAAAAGGGTGGAATATATTTCCATAAGTTATTTCTTTGGATTACATTACAAAATGAATGTATACTCGTTGTAATTTAATGGATTTAAAGAAATATTTTTATTAGTTCAAATTAAAGACCGTCAAGGAACAAAAACTATTTAGTCGCTATTAGACCGTTTTCACATTATCCGATCCGATATCGGATGTCAGAAGGATTTCAATAGAAAAATCCAAGATGGCGCCTGTAATGTATGGGATATCGGTCCGACTTCCGATATCGGATCGGATAATGTGAAAACGCACATAGATCTACATTTTACACTTTTTAAAACCAAGATTAATTAGAGTCAGTTATGGTCGGTATGTAGTGTAAATAATAAGTCGAAAAGTCGTAGGTCCTATCTATACTTTTTGCTATGTATTTTAAATTTCAATGGGCAGGCTTTTGTACCCATTTTACAGAATTTTAAATATGTTTTATCCTATAATGAAATTCGAACACTCACGTTCTAAGACTTCTTAGTTTTTAAACTATATCATTACTTTTGAATTTGTCGCGTAGCCACTTCTAATATTATGTTAAAATTTTAACTCATTTAAGTCCTCGTCCATGTCACCGATACGCAAGATTGCTGCGACTCTGGCGCAGGCGCTTTTTTAATTTTAAGTCAAGTCATGTACGTGTCACTTTTAGACATTATACGTTGGTTAAGAGAGCGAGCCGTTTCAATTTTTTCCCTACTCCTGTAATACTCCAATACATGGTCCTGGATCGAGCCAGATTGAGGAATAATCCAGATTTAATAATAAAAGGAGCTGACAAGTGAACGATAAACTAAGAAATTCGTCCGACAAGAGCAAGAGGTATAGAGAAGATCGTGTTCCTGTTGGATTGCTGGACTTGACAAAGTTGAAGAAGAGTTAAGCTTTCAGTTTTCTTAATTTCACCCTTCACTCGTCATACAGGTAGTAGTTAAGTGTAAGGATACAATTTAATACGGTTAGTATCATTTAATTGTTTAACTTAACCACGTACGCAAAGTCAACTTTTGTCACGTCATCGTCAGATTAACACTTCACTTTCATTTTATTTCGTAATTAGTTAATTTGTATTAGTTATTCACTGATATATGCTAAGGCTTTTAATTAACTTATAAAAATACGAACTGTGAAGTTAGTAAATCATTATTTAACCAGACGATAGACTTAGGTAGTTGTTAAATAAAACAGCAGGTTAGAAAAGTTAGCTTTCATCATAAATTTCATTAAATATTTGTTACAAAACGTTAAATTTATATACGATTATTACTGTTAAAACTTAAATCTAAGTAAATAAAATAAATTTACACGTATATTAACTGTTGACGTAAACTAGTTAATAAACTTAGGCGACAACTGTACATTTACACATTACTTATACATTTAAGTTAATCTTGCATTGTATAACATTTCAGTTGACAACACACGCCTCTCAAAATGACCGAAGAAAAGGATTTGATCAAAAAACGTGGCAGTTATAAGGGTCGGCTAACTAACTTCTCAAACTACATGAATTCTTTGGAAAGTACTTCACTTACCTCTGTGGCCGCCAATGAGTTGCAGTTAAGAGTCAGTAGAATGGAATCATTATTTAGTGAGTACGATGAAGTGCAGTTAAAGTTAGAATGCTTGTCGTCTAGCATTGACCTTCAGTTACCTGAGCGAGCTGAGTTCGAAGCCCAGTACTTCAGTGCAATTGCTAAAGCACAGGATATTTTACATTCATTTAATAAAAAGCAAGAAGACCTGGGTAGCGAACGTGCAAGTAATTCTAGTGCTAGCAATCATAGGCTTGTTAAACTTCCCGTCATACAGTTGCCAAAGTTCTCAGGTTCATATGAGAATTGGCTCGAGTTTCACGACACATTCCTAAGCTTAATTCATTCAAATGACGAAATCGATGAAATAAATAAGTTTCACTATTTAAGATCGTCACTAGAAGGTTCAGCGGCAGTGGTTGTTAAATCGGTCGAATTTTGTTCTAAAAATTACCAAACTGCTTGGAAACTTCTGTGTGATCGTTTCGATAACAAACGTTTATTGCTGCAGAATCACGTTTCAGCAATATTTAACATCGAAGCAATCATCAAGGAGTCTTCATTTGCATTAAAACGTATGATCGACCAATTGAACAAAAACTTGCTCGCATTGGAAACACTAGGCGAACCCGTAAAACAATGGGATACGTTACTTATTTACATTGTGTCACATAAGTTAGATGCTAAGTCGTACCGGGAATGGGAAGAGTACAAAGGTCGCTTAGATAAAGATAAGCCAATAACTCTCGAAGCGTTTCTAACATTCATGCGAAATCGTTCTGATTTATTGGAAACGTTGGAATTGGAACTGTCCACTAATAACACTGTCGGTCGAAATAACACTTCTCACAAAAACACTCCGAAGTTGAAAACTTTGTCCGTACAGGACACTAAACAAAACACTGTGGCTAAGTGCCCTAAATGCAGCGGTGAACATTATTTGCCTAGTTGTTTACAGTTTCTCGCCCTTAGTAACGCCGCGCGATTGGAATTATTACCGAATTTAAAGGTTTGTTACAACTGTTTGCGCGGTGGGCATTATGCTAATCATTGCAAAAAGCCAGGATGCAAGCTATGTAAGCGAAAGCATAACACATTAGTGCATGTTACCGATAGCAAACCTACATCGAGCGGAGCCTGCGCGTCCGGCCGCGGCGAGGAGGAAAATGCAACTAAAAATAATAAATCGATTTTTCCTGTTAATCAATCGTTACCTGCCGCGCCCGTTGCATCTCATTCTGGTTTAGGGAATATTTCGCATGATGTCTCGCCCGCCTCGGTACAAACACTATCGGCTCAAATTATGTCTAACTCGCCACCAGCGAAACATGGCATGCTTGCGACTGCGCTAGTCAAGGTTTACGATGGTAATAATAAAGAGCAGGTAGCTCGCGTCATGTTGGACAACGGTAGTTTTGCTTGCTTAATATCTCAGAGTTTTTGTGATAAATTAAATTTACCTACAAGTCAAATTAACACAACAATTTTAGGTGTAAATAAACAACCTAGTGAAATAGGAGAAATGTGTCTTATTCCTATTAAATCTTTAAACGACACATATTCAGTAACAGTTAACTGTTATGTTCTGCCATCCTTAACTGATGACGTCCCCTGTCGTCAAATTAATCTGGCAGACCTTAATATCCCAAGCGACATTTGTTTGGCTGATCCAAACTTCTATGAACCCGCACCTGTCGATATTATATTAGGCGCTGAGGTGTTTTGGGACTCATTTCCTACACGACCTCAGATCATTCGACTAGGTATTGGACTTCCGATGCTCTGTGAAACTCGCTTTGGCTATTTGGTTGCTGGTCGGGAAATTACCGACAGTCTACCTTCCAGCATTCAGTGTTTCTTTGCGTCTGGTCTTTCGCACACAGGTGATAATGATTTAAAATGTAACGACGACATCCAAACCCAATTAACGCGGTTTTGGCAGCTCGAAGAAGTTAGCCATAAGTCGTCACATTATTCACCTGAGGAAAAAATGTGCGAAGAACACTTCGTTGAAAATACTTCGCGGCTAGCCGACGGACGATTCTGCGTTAGGCTGCCTTTAAAACAAAGCGAAAGTGTCCTAGGCGACTCATTTCAACGCGCAAAACACTGCATGCTCTCATTGGAGCGTAGAATTAAAACCAAGCCTTCATTTAAAGCTTTATATCATGAGTTCATGGCAGAGTACGAAAGCTTGGGTCACATGCCGCAAGGTAAACAGATCGCACATGAGGAAAAGGGTTATATAATACCTCATTTCGGAATTTTGCGCGAAAGCACCACTACAAAGCTTCGAGTGGTGTACAATGCTAGTAGCCCGTCTACCTCAGGTGTCAGTCTGAATGACATTCAGATGGTCGGACCCACTGTGCAAGACGACCTTCTGTCTATTCTGATTAGGTTCAGGCAGCACAGGTACATCATTTCTTCAGATGTTGAGAAAATGTACCGTCAGATATGGGTGCATCCTGACGACCGCCATCTGCAGAAAATTCTTTGGCGCAGCTCAGAGACCAAGCCACTATTAGTGCACGAGCTCAACACTGTCTCATATGGGACAGCCAGTGCTCCCTTCCTGGCCACCAGGTGTCTCAAACAGATAGGCTTAGATTGTGAGGACGATAAGGTCAAAGAAGCCATCGTTCACGATTTTTATGTTGACGACCTGCTGACAGGAGGAGATGACCTTACTGAGGTGAAAACTATTCGCCATAAAGTGACTCAAGCACTTTCTTCCGCAGGAATGAACCTGCGTAAGTGGAAGTCAAACGAGGCTCGCCTATTATGCGAACCCTTTCAATCCTCTGTGGATTTGAATATAGGATCAAATGAGCCCAGCAAAACGTTAGGCTTAGGCTGGCACCCTGAGTCTGACGAGCTGTATTTTCCAATAGGGAAGATAGTCTCTAAGGGAAATACCAAGCGCGACATGCTTTCAATGATTGCTCAGATTTTCGATCCATTAGGGCTTCTATCTCCGTTCGTAATCACCATGAAAATGCTACTGCAGCGGCTGTGGCTTCAGAAGGTTTCATGGGAGGACGAACTGTCTCCAGAGATCACCACGCAATGGGTAGAACTCTTGGAAGGATTGCCGGCACTGAATAATGTTAGAGTCCCTCGTCATGTTATTTGCAGCTCACACGTTGCCTTTGATCTGCACATTTTCTCAGACGCATCTGAACGCGCGTACGGCGCTTGTGTCTACGTGCGTAGTGTAGACAAGGAAGGTCAGGTGTTAGTTAGGTTGTTGATTGCGAAAAGTCGAGTTAGTCCAATCAAGCCTACAACCATACCTAGACTCGAATTGTGTGGAGCTCTCGTTAGTGCTCATCTGTATGAAAAGGTCACATCTTCACTTCGAGGTCAGGCCAGAAGCACGACTTTTTGGACTGACTCAACGATTGTGTTAGGTTGGCTCAAGATGATGCCGAGTAGGTTGCAACCCTTCGTGAGGAACCGAGTGTCAGACATTTTAGAAATCACCGGCAGTTGTTCTTGGAGGCATGTTCCAACAGATCAAAACCCCGCGGATTTAATTTCTCGTGGAACGCATGCTAGCGTTATTGACTCGTTAGATTTGTGGTGGTCGGGTCCTAGTTTTTTACAACAGGACTCATCTCAGTGGCCGTCAAATCCTGCCACAAAACAATGCAATGAGCTACCTGAAACCCGCGTTGAGGTTTCCTTGCACGTCAACGAAACTCAAGAGACTCAAGAGTCATTGATAAACTTCAACCGATTTTCCAACCTGTCACGGCTCATTCGTGTTATTGCGTACGCTCTGCGCTTCATTACGAACTGTCGTAAAAGTATAACGTCTACGTCGTCGACGTACCTCAATCACGACGAACTAAATACCTCATTGAAATTGATTACCAAATGTAGCCAGGTCGAATCATTTCCTGAGTATGAAGTATTAGCTAAAAAACAAAGTTTAACTAAAAAGAGTAAACTTTTAAAATTCAACCCATTCCTAGATAGCGATAATTTAATGCGCGTGGGAGGCCGCCTTTCCAATTCTGAATTTACGTATAATAAAAAACATCCCATTATTTTACAGTCCACACATCGATTTACCAAATTATTATTCAGTTATGAACATAAGAGGCTTCTGCATGCACCGCCTCAGATGTTGTTATCAACGATTAAAGAGACCTATTGGCCCATAGGGGGTCGTAACTTGGCAAAAGCTTGCTACCATCAGTGCATACGATGCACAATTATGAAAGGAGAAACAATGGCTCCATTGATGGGTAATTTGCCGAGTTCTCGGGTATCACCTGGAGGCTATCCGTTTAGGAATGTGGGCGTGGACTACGCAGGTCCACTTATGGCAGCCAGCCGCCAAGGTCGTGGTTGCACATTGGTCAAAGTTTATGTTGCCATTTTCATATGCCTCACAACCAAGGCAATACATTTAGAATTGGTGGGAGATTTAACTAGTAAAACTTACTTGTTAGCACTGTCTCGATTCATGTCTCGACGCGGACAGCCAGACAATATTTATTCCGATAACGGCACTGCATTCGTCGGAGCTTATAATGAAATCACCAAGTTTCTTAGGGATAACTGCAACTCATTGGCTGAAACTTTGGCAAGTGAAAAGACTAAATTTCACTTTCTTCCTGCTTACGCACCTCACTTCGGAGGCATTTGGGAGGCCGGTGTTAAGTCTGTCAAATATCATTTGCAACGAGTGTTGGGCAATTGTAACTTAACTTATGAACAGCTTAACTCTACACTCATCAGCATCGAAGCACTTCTGAACTCCCGGCCACTAACACCTCTGTCATCACACCCAGATGATCTCTCAGCGCTCACACCTGGACATTTCCTTGTCGGACGTTCACTCACGTCATTGCCGGTGCACGACCTGCGAGATCACGCATATCAGCATCTTTCACGATTCCACCGAATTGAACAGCTTCGTCAACATTTCTGGGCTCGGTGGACAAAGGAGTATATCCCAGAACTGCAGCATCGAATCAAATGGAGACTCAACCAAGATTCCCTGCAGAATAACACCCTCGTTGTCTTGAAGGAAGACAACCTGCCTCCGTTGAAATGGCGACTTGGACGCATTATAGCCACTCACCCTGGTAAAGATGGCATATCTCGAGTGGCTGATGTGAAGACATCTGGAGGAGTCGTTCGACGGGCTTTCAGCAAGATATGTCCGCTTCCTGTGGCTACCGAATCTGCTTGAAAGGCTTCCTTTCAACCCCGGGGGCATGTTAAAATTTTAACTCATTTAAGTCCTCGTCCATGTCACCGATACGCAAGATTGCTGCGACTCTGGCGCAGGCGCTTTTTTAATTTTAAGTCAAGTCATGTACGTGTCACTTTTAGACATTATACGTTGGTTAAGAGAGCGAGCCGTTTCAATTTTTTCCCTACTCCTGTAATACTCCAATACATATTATTTGAATGGCATTACCAACATTAAACCTCCTTTGAGATGAAATGAAAATAAATTTGAAAGAACATCCCACTATCAGATCAGAGCCACTGGTATTTAATTTAAAACAAATGCCTATAATAATAAATGATAAATCCGATTAACCTTTGGGGTGTCTGCTGTCGAATTAAATTATTTTCATAGAAAATATTTTAATTTGTATCCTTCCAGCTCGAGATTCTTGGAAGCCCTGTAAATTTTTCTTTGTGACAATATGATATGACATTTATTTGAGGAAATTTACACATACATACCTTACATACATTTATTCTAATAAACGGAGTACAAGCGACCAAGATGAAGATGATACAGTAGGGTATTTTTAATGTTTAATGTAATGAAGAAGTAAAACTGCGGCCTTTTCTAGGTATTTCTACACAGAACTTAATTTAGATAGAAGAAACAAATTCATATATTTGTATAGGGGCCGAGCGTGTCAAATTTTGTACTGAAGTTGATTCTGGCCTGTAATTTTAAATATGTCTCAGGCTCTTGATTGTTTATAATTTTTGTGTTGTTGCAATTGAATATCACGTAACGAGGCATTTTTTATGTTTTGGTTGACTTCAACTTACAAAAATTGACGCCCGAAAGCTGCAAGCTGCGAGTAAAGACGGACAACTCAGTGGATTTCACTGAGTTCATTTGACACGCTAAGTAGATACGTTTGCTTGATCTATGGTATATATGACATCTGTGTATTTCTATTTATGGAATAAATTGGAAATATCTAATACATACTTATTATATATTGATAGCGACTCCATTCGTTCAATATTCCTTCGCAATTCATTTTGACATAAGTCATTTGAGCATATTACGACAAAAGGTATTTTGATAAAGAGTTTTTAGTGTGTCGCAGTTCCATTTGCAATTTTGATACTTAGGTCTTAATACACTAAGTTGGTTATGGCATGGACGTTTTTTTTCTTAAGCAGATAAGAAGTTGACGTTATTAGCATCAAAAAGAATGTTATAAATGTACTTTAGACCCAGATTTTTAAAACATTTTTGTCATGAATAATGTGCGTCCTTGTTTGTGCTCATCAAACTAGTTATATTATAAATAAAACATAAAAAAATGAATTAAAAAAGCTGTAATATCTACGTATGCGACGACTGAGATTTTAACTCCTGACCTGTGGCTTGTAAGTCTAACGATAATCGCCGGGGCTATACCTGGCCGTGACATATGGGTCGAAATTAGACTTTGCATAGCTTTCGCGTGTTTATAACAAGCGTTGCTTCAACGTTTCTGAAGAACGGAAGAATACATTTCACAAGACGACGGAGATCTGTCAAATGGTTGAAGAGAAAAACGTGAGATAGATGTATGTATTGACAAGTATATACTCTTTTCGACGACTGTCAAATCGCGTGCCTAAAACAAATATGTAATTTTTTAAATTACTTTGGACTTTATTACCGGCGGGAAACGTCTGTTTTTAATCTACCTAAAATATTACTTATGTAGAAACAGGCATGTAATGAGGAGGAACACTCAAAGGATATGACAGATGGCGCCACCCTATTACTCCATACGTGAGAGCGAGAATCTGATAATTATGTATGACAGTGACATGCATATGAATGACAGTGACATGCCTAGACTTTTGCATAGGCGCCGCCTGACGGGATAAAATGTCAGTTTGCCTCCTCATTTACGTTAATGTGTAATAGAAGAACAGAATATAAAATAAATAATTAAAAAATTAAAAACACGACTGCAGTTTTAAAGCGAACTGAAAAGATGAAAATAATCTTTAGACATGCTGGTCAGTCAACTTGATTAATAGAAAATGGAATAATATCGTGATCGTACCTGGATATTTTATTTCGATTGCAGTCGGGGGACAATGGACAAAACCTGACATGAAGGTCCCCCGACTGCAATCGAAATAAAATATCCAGGTACGGTCACGATATCCTCCATGAGATTAACTTTTGATTTAGCTGATTTTGAACCTGACTAAACACTCATTATTCCATTTTATATTAATCAAGTTGACTGACCAGCATGTCTAAAGATTATTTTCATCTTTTCAGTTCGCTTTAAAACTGTAGTCGTGTTTTTAATTTTTTAATTATTTATTTTATTTCTTACATTTTAGTGACCACACAAAACAACCATAATTTTAATATTTTCTTTACGTCATGGAGTTGGCTCTTGATATTTTAGCATGAAACATGTAGATAACTTTAACGGCGTTCGCTTTTAGTCACTCGTGTTGTGTACACGTTACTTTTGTTCTGTGCTTAAGCACTGACAACATATCTATTGCATTGCCATAACTCGGCTACGGAGGACAGACAGAATGGCACACCGTAACACCAACACTCTTTCTCTGCGCCCCTACAAAATCGGCGCCCGGCGTTGGACTGCGTACGTGGCTTCACCCGACTATGAGGTATGAGGATGCTTCCGGCGCCCGGCCTTCTAGCGCGTGACTCTTAATATGATGGGGCCTTCGGTTCCCGGCCTTGGACCGCGTATGTCGAGCTTCACCCGACTCAAAATATGAGGGCGCCTTGGGCGCCCGGCCATGGATCGCGTGCGTCGGGCTCCGCCCGACTATCTACAAGGGCGCCTTCCGCGCCCGGCCTTCGACCGCATACGTCGGGCTTCGCCGGCTCTATGTATGAGGGCGCCTTCGGCGCCTTGCCTTAGGCCGTGTACGTCGGGCTCCGCCCGATTCTAAGTATGAGGGCGCCTTCGGCGCCCGGCCTTGGACCACGTGCGTCGGGTTTTGCTCGACTCTCAATACGAGGCCTTTGGAGGCCGCCGGGGCCGGCCTTCAACCGCGTGCGTCGGGCTTCGCCCGTTTCTATGTATGAGGGCGCCTTCGGCGCCCGGCCTTTGACCGCATGCGTCGGGCTTCACCGGCTCGAAGTATGAGGGCGCCTTCGACGCCCGGCCATGGACCGCGTGCGTCAGGATTCACCCGAGTCTAAGTATGAGGGCGCCTTCAACCGCGTGCGTCGGGCTTCGCCCGACTCTTAAGTATAAGGGCGCCTTCAACCGCGTGCGTCGGGCTTCGCCCGACTCTAAGTATGAGGGCGCTTTCAACCGCGTGCGTCGGGCTTCGCCCGACTCTATGTATGAGGGCGCCTTCGGCGCCCGGCCATGGACGGCGTGCGTCGGGCTTCGCCCGTCTCTAAGTATGAGGGCGCCTTCGACGCCCGGCCATGGACGGCGTGCGCCCGACTCTAAGTATGAGGAAGCCTTCGGCGCCCGACCTTCAACCGCGTGCGTCGGACTTCGCCCGACTCTAAATATTTATGAGGGCACCTTCGGCGCCCGGCCATGGACCCCGTGCGTCAGGCTTCACCCGAGTCTAAGCATGAAGGCGCCTTCAACCGCGTGCGTCGGGCTTCGCCCAACTCTAAGTATGAGGGCGCCTTCAACCACGTGCGTCGGGCTTCGCCCGATTCTAAGTATGAGGGCGCCTTCGGCGCCCGGCCTTGGAACGCGTGCGCTGGGCTTCGCTCGAATCTTTAAGTCTAGGTAGATATAGCTTAGACGGGGCTTTATGATCGTATTGTCTAATAAATAGTACTTAATGTAGACAGAGATTTTCTAAATCTGCCCTTGACGGAGCCCCATGTTGTGGGACTCCTATTCCTGTGCAGTTTGCCCATCGGGCATTTGAATATACCTACCGAACCTAAGCTACCTAATTTACGTCAAAATATGCGTTTGGTTACTATGCGTATTTCTTACATTGCTTGTTCTAGTTAGTTAATGTTTCAGCGTATAGGGCAATTTGCCATTTTAAATTGGTCAATATGCTCTATCAGGCTCAGAATCAATAGCTTTGAATGTAGGTCTATATCCCGGTCAATATAAGTCTAATAGCTTTGAATGTAGAATTCTCACATATTTAGAATCTTTTTAGAAAAGTTAAAAGTAACAGCTTCTTGAATCCATACAACAAAATATACGCGAATCCCAGAAAACTACCAATACCTAATGCCAAATGATCTCCACTTACGAATGAGTATTATGCTATGCGTAATGAGACTCATCTAATTGTTATTCGGCCAAAGAAGCGGTCGGTGAACCGCTGTTGGCGTGCCGAAAATCACCGTATTTTTCCTCGAAAAATCAGTCGGTACCTGCTTTGATCTGTAAATCGACGCAGATTTCTTTTATCTTTATGATCGTATTTCCTAATAAACAGACGTAGATGTAGATTAAGTTTTTACGTTTTCGACCCTGTTCGCGCGATTCATAATCTATTAACTAGGTCCCAGAATATATAAATATATATAAAAATGAAATGCGTTTGTTAGTTACCTATAAACTCGAGAACGGCTGGACCGATTTACGTAATTTTGGTATTGAAATGTTTGTATTAGACCGCAGAAGGTTTAGGCAGTGTAAAAACACGTAAATATTGTGATGATATAATTAGAAAACAGTGATTCTTTTTTCCCATACAAATTGTTCCTACCTGACAACTTGACAATGACGTGACGTTAATGACAGGTGCGTTCCAAACTTATATTAATGACGGATGCGTTCCAAACGCATTGTGATTTTATTAATTTATCTTGGCAAAATAATGTGAAAATTAGTAATTATTCCGTTAAAGAAATAAGAAATAATACTAAATCGGAACGCACACGTCTGTTACAGCTATTTTAAGTAGTCTATGCTTTATTGGTCTATAGTCTATGCTTGATTGGTCTATAGTCTGTGCTGTTTAGTATTTTAATTAATTGTAAACTGTAAGAAATAATACTAAATCGGAAGGAACGCACACGTCTGACAAATTTCACTTGATTTTGTGTGAAAATTGTTTTGTGGCTATGCCAAAGAAAAAACCAGATTTAGGTCGTCGAAGTAACACAAATGTTCAAAAAGCAAGCCAGCGTGCTAATCGCAGCGATGACCAACGAGAGGCAGCTAATGAAAACAGCCGCATTAGTATGTCACAATTGCGTTCGAGACGTACTAATAATGAAGCGGATAGACGAAGAATGCAACAACACGATGCTCATCAATTACAACGACAGCGAGAACGACGCAATGCAATGGACCGATCACGTAGACTCGATGCTCCTGTGGTCCTGGAACGCGCAGCATTCCACTACCAACCGGAAATAGATTACGGTGCCGACAAATCGGTAACAATTGGAGAAATGACAAGCATCTGTCGTTATTGTAAGGCTTTAAAATACATTGGTGAACCTGATGGACTATGTTGTGCCAATGGAAAAGTAAAGCTGCCCCAATTACTCCCGCCTCCAGAGCCATTGAATTCATTAGTTTTGAGGACCAATAATGACTCAAGCCACTTCTTAGCCAACATCCAAAAATACAACAACTCTTTTCAAATGACATCATTTGGTGCAACACACATTGTACGGGAGAATTTTATGCCCACTTTCAAGGTAATTATTATACCACCTAGGTATCAATTTGAATTGTATAAAAGTTACTATATTTTTTGTACCAATGAAATAAATATATGTAAAGATAAAGAAGCTAATGATGTTATTTTGTCTTCCGCAGATAAAAGGCCAAATTTATCACTTAGTAGGAGCGCTACTACCACCACCAGATGCAAACCATCAATTTTTACAAGTGTATTTTATGGGGAATACAGATGCAGAAGCTAATATGCGTTGTTCTCAAGACCCAACACGGAAGCAAACTATTATTCGTGACTTACAAAAACTGCTTCATGAGAACAATAATTTAGTGAAAATGTTTAAAACAGCATTGGAACGAATGCCGTCTGACATTATTCGTTCGGAGCGAATTAAATCCGCTGTCCGACTCGAACCAAATCTGACAGTTTGTTATTTTATACTTCACAAAAGTAGTGATGAACCGGTACCATCGCAAATAAATAGTTACATTCGCTCCGTGCAAAACTTAGGCGAAGGAAACCGAAACGATCACAATCCTCAAGATCTCTACACACATGGCGATCGGTTGCTCGATTAGAGTGAGATAGAGCGATAGAGTGAGGCAATACATGTTTGTCCTTCTCTACCTATTGCTCCATCTCACTCTAATCGTGCAACAAGTAGTTGATTAGGTGGATGTCACACTGGCTCCGATTCGCATCGCACAACCGGAGCCAGTGTATCATCCACCTTAATATGTAGCGGCCAGGTAATGCGGCTAAAAAATATTGCTTGAAATGAAATGAATGAGAATGAGCTGTCATAACAGAAAAAAAATCTGTTAGACATTGTCAACTGTTATTGCTGTAATTTGTGTTTTGAGATAAAATAAAAATAGTATATTTTTGTAGTTGGAATAAACTAGCTTAAATGGTGTATTTTAAATGAATGGTAAAAAAACTCCAAATTGATTTCAAAAGCAATTTAAAGTATTACAGTTAGTAACTAAAACAACGCAATAACCGGATGATTGCCACAAGAGGAAAAAAGTAAGTCATCTTATCTCTTCAATAGGTATGTGTATATTAAATAGGTACGCTATAATGTAATTAAAATGATGTAGCTAGTAGCTACTTAATTGTGTCAAGTAAAAATGGTCACTTCTTTGCCTTGCCCCATGTTTTGCGCTTCCAATTATAAGGCGATACGAAGTACGCCGGGCAGCTAGTATGAAATAAAACTACTGTTATAGAATTATTTTCAAAAATATCGTACCGGTCTTAGGCTATAACTATGTAATGTGAACCACAAAAATCATAAAGCGGTACTTATACCACCAGCATACGGTTAATATTTGAATGGACTTATGTGATGTGGTGAAGAATAGTACTCTGTTTGATTTTGAAAAATGAGTTTGTTATTTTTAGAGCGCTGGCAACCTACATGGAGCGTTAGACTTTAAACAAATATAGCAACATCAGGGTGGCTAGCCGAATGGCACAATCGCTCACGAAACGCTCACGAAACGAAGCGCTAGTAGATATCTATCTCTATCGCGCTTGCGTATTGGCGCGACAGAGCCAGCGGCGTATCGCTTTCGTTTGGCGTCGGAGAAATGCCATTCGGCTACGGGGCCTGATCAGCAACTCCAGTTGCAGTCTCACGCGGCCCTAAGCCTATCTATCTTAAAGTGTCGGGCGAAGCCCGACGCACATGGTCCTAAGCCGGGCGCCGCAGGAGCCCTCATATTTAATAAATAAAATAGTAACCCCAAAGTAAGTTAAATAACAAATAAGTTCAAAAACTAAAATGTGCTCTAAAAATTAAGAAACAAGATAGAATTATTTTTTGAAATTATCACGCAAGAAATTCACAGATGAGTATTATTTTCAATACATAAATTCAATGTTGTAATAAGGTTGTAAATTTTATAAATACTTGCAGAGATTCCGAAGATAACCATGGTCGTATGCCACAATTATAAACTTTAAGGTAAGTACATAAGTGGCATGCGACCACGGCTATCTTCTGAATCTCTGCAAGTATTTATAAAATTTACAAACTTATTATAATATTGAATTTATGTATTGAAAAGAATACTCATCTGTGAATTTCATGCATGATAATTTCAAAAAATAATTCTATCTTATTTCATACTTTTTAGAGCACATATACAGGGTGGCCCATTCAAATCGGTCAGTATGGGAAAGTCTGAAACTATAAGACATACGAAGATTTGTTCTTAGGAACCATGTCACCGATTTTGATAAAAAGAAAAACTGCATTCATACAATTAAAAAAAAAAGTGTACCCAGCTGGGGAATCGAACCCGGTTGTTTTGAAAAAATAAACTTACACTATTTCTATTCAGATATCGTTTGTGTAGGTCTTAAGCAGTAAATATCTCTAAGAAACATAATGTCTAAAATGAATAAAATGCATTTTTTTCACATACTTTAATTTATCATAGTAGATGTTCAAAGTGACCACCGTCTTTTTCAATACAATATTCAATGTATCGCTATTCGGCCAGTCACACCGACACGTTCCATTTTCAAATGAGGTTTAACACGTCTCTGTATCTACAATATCTACATACTTACTTTAAGTGGGCTTTTCAATTGATTGTTAGTGTTTGATTAATAGAAGTAAGCAGTTGCAATAATAGATAATAATATTACTGTAGATAACAAAACTTCCTTAAAGGTTTAATGCAATGCCAATGCCACATGATACATAACACGGTGTATGTAACAAGTAGAGAGGTACAAACAACCATAGAGACAATTTTACATGCCTGAACTTGCTGAATATTGTAACGGTGGTCACTTTGAACACCTACTATGATAAATTAAAGTATGTGAAAAAAATGCATTTTATTCATTTTAGACATTATGTTTCTTAGAGATATTTACTGCTTAAGACCTATACAAACGATATCTGAATAGAAATAGAGTAAGTTTATTTTTTCAAAACAACCGGGTTCGATTCCCCAGCTGGGTACACTTTTTTTTTAATTGTATGAATGCAGTTTTTCTTTTTATCAAAATCGGTGACATGGTTCCTAAGAACAAATCTTCGTATGTCTTACAGTTTCAGACTTTCCCATACTGACCGATTTGAATGGGCCACCCTGTATAGTAATAGTCGGGTTCTAGTTTTTGAACTTATTTTTTGTTGAGTTTATGACTATTGCCTATTTCAATTATTGAGAATATTATCCCATCAATAACATAAATGTGAAATGAGAGCCAAGTTCAATAATATGATACAATATGCCTTGGTTGTTTAACTTCAACGAAAAAAGAAGTGAAATTTAAATGGGTGCCAAGTTCAATAGTCCGTCCTGAAATTTATTTATAACAACATAAAATATAATTTCTTCATATTACTTAGGATAATATATTGTAATCTGAGGTCTGACTTGGCGAGTTCTCATATACGAATTATTATGTTTCTGCCAGCAAGCCCAATTTTGGAATAATAAAATAAGAAGTAACAAGTTTAGAACTTGTGAGGGCCATAATATAATTTGTATATGAAAACTAGCCAAATCAAAACTCAGACTACAATATATAAGTAAAATGAAGAAATGTTTTTTTTTGTTGTTCTAAATAAATTTCAGGACGGATTGAACTTTTCACCGATTTAGATTTCACTTCTTGTTTCGTTGAAGTTAACAACCAAGGCATAATTATCTATTATATTATTGAACTTGGCTCTCATTTCACATTTATGTTTTTGATGGGATATCATTACTTTTTGTAGATAAATTATATGCGCTATATATTGAAACAATAATTAATTCTAAATCCCAGTTAATACAGTAATAATTCCGAAAGTCGACTATACTTATAGAGTTAAAAAAATCTAAATTTACTATTTTCTGATTTTTTCCCTTGTTTTCACCTCATTCCCTATCTGCATGCCAAATTTGAACTTTCTAGGTTATCTGGAACTGGGGTAGAATTTATGTCTATAGGTATACATATGATAATAATGACGATTTTTGGACGTTATTATCTAAATAACTGTTTGAAATGTGTTTATGAAATTTGGAGCACTTGTACATATATCTTGCAAGTCTCAATATATGAGCCAAATTTGACACGTTTATCTAAAATATTGGGTTGGTAAGAAAGTAATGAGCGATCGATTGAATTCCACATAAAATTTTTGAGAGAGTTCTAGAATCTTCTATGGTCGAAAGTATATAAAGGGCGAGTCGCACAGTTTCTCATCAGTCATTCACTAGCTGTCGCCGAGCTAATATAAGGAAGAAAATGGACGAATTAAAAGTGCATGTAAGGCATTGCTTACTATATGAATTTCAGTCTGGCCATTCAGCCGCCGAAGCAGTGCGTAATATATGTCAGCGTGTTGCTCCTGAAGTTGTGTCTGAGGCCACGGCGAAACGATGGTTCCAGCGGTTTCGTAGTGGCGACTTTTCATTATCAGATCAACCTAAGTCTGGTCGACCGGTGAAGATTGATGTAGCCAAATTAAAAACCTTAATTGAAGGAGATCCGAGGCTAACGAGTCGTACTCTTGCTACCGAGTTAGGCTGCTCTCATGTCACCATAGAAACACATTTACACGAGTTGGGAAAAAACTACAAATACAGTGTTTGGATACCGCACGAACTTGATAAAGATCAACTAAACCGCCGTGCCGATATCTGCATACAACTTCTGTCTTTTCGCCGCACATTCAACTGGTTGGACCATCTTATCACTGGAGATGAAAAATGGGTCTTATATATAAATCACACACGCAAACGTCATTGGCTAGCTCCAAACGAAAAAGGAATAGAGGCACCAAAAACATAGCCTCACCCGAAAAAAGTTATGCTGTCCGTTTGGTGGGATATTCATGGTATTATTCACTGGGAACTCCTACCAAGTGGAATGACTGTTACCGCATCAGTATACTGTAATCAGCTTGAAAATTTAAACCAAAAAATCTGTCAGAATCGTCCACGGCATGCTAAAGTTTTTTTCTTACACGACAATGCTCGCCCACACATTGCAAAAGTGACTCGGCTAAAGCTATTGGAGCTAGGTTGGAAAGTGATACCTCATCCACCGTACTCTCAAGACTTGGCACCTACGGATTACGCATTGTTCAGATCGCTAAGCAATGCCTTGAATGAAAAAAAGTTCGATGATCAAGCTCATCTACGACAGTACATAGCTGAGTTTTTTGAATCTAAACCTAAGAACTTCTTCGCCGATGCTATTCATTCTTTACCAGAACGATGGAGACAAGTAGTAGATAACGAAGGCCGTTATATTTTTGATAAATGATTAAAATAATAAATTAAATAAAAATTACAATATTGGTTATGATTCGCTCATTACTTTCTTACCAACCCAATAGTTTTTGAGTTATGAGGGGGTCAAAAGTGGCTCCAAATGGTTCGTGTATTACACACGGTGCTGCTCGCCAGTTCTTTTACTTGAACATGGCTTGACACGCTACCGATGGTCTAGAATTTTGGAGTTGGTTTTTTAAACTTTGCAAGCGCTCCACCATATCTGATGATATTTCTTGAATGATTTTAGCCATGCAAGGGAAATAATCAAACTGCATACGCATACGCAAACTGCATGCTGTGTAAAAATGTTGTCCACAACTCAATTTTTGCTAGAAATCCGTTAACTTTATCTTTTTCCGTAATTATGTTTTCGTCCTTTTCTCAGACTTGCGATCATAACATTTAAGTGGTCAAAGATACCGGCAAGATATGCTACTTTCAAAATCGTAACATAATCAGGAACAATATTGTAAAAACATTAATAATTCTGAGTTAAAACCCTTCCTCTCGAAAGCCATCTCACCATTCTCACCTCTGAGTGATGTGATAAAGTACACCCATATCTACGCATACTATTCGCAACAGACGAGTTTGCAAATCTTTACCTTTGATCAAATTTACAACTTTATTATTATTACATCTTTCAGCACTCAGTTATAGGTAATATTAGGATCGAGGTATGGGTATGGGGGTCGCGAAAAAATGAGAGGTCATATGAAAATGAAAATGAAAATGAAATATTTATTTTTCAAGTAGGCATATTACAATGCGCATATGAACGTCAAATAAAGCTACGCCGGCTCTAACCCTACGCCTCAGCCTCGAGAAGATTTCAGTCCCCCCTCAGTTGGGAGGGGGGTATCCACTATGGGACCGGCAAGAAACTCGGCGGGCAACTTCTTTTCAAAACATTACATCTTATAATTAACATGCATTAAATAACAACATACAATTTAACATGCAAAAGTATTCATCAAAGAATATGAACAGACTAGGTACTCTATGGAAATCAATTTCAATAAATTATATTATTGCTTAATAATACGTCGTTCTTCTTCAGAGAAAACATATCAAATTGTCATAGAAGAAAAAGATAATATGAATCTCAATATCATTAAATATGTAATTTACCTACACAACATAAAATATTTGATGTGCTTTCTTATCTGAACTGTGTCCTCTATACATAATACAATTATTTTAATTGCTATTCGTTTTTTGTAGTTTCTGGTTCGGGCCATGCATGTTTGTCTGTCAAATAGTCCTCGACTCTGTAATAAGCCTTTAACATCAATGATTTTTTTAAGTAGTTCTTAAGAGCTGGGAGGGGTAATCTCAAAGCAGTGTCAGGTAACTTATTATAAAAATGAATGCATTGCCCAACAAATGACTTCTGTACTTTACGGACACGAAACTTCTTTATGGCAAGCTTATTTTTGTTTCTAGTGTTATAATTATGGATATCAGAATTCTTAGTGAAACAGTCTAAATTCTTAACAACATAAATTATACTATCATAAATGTATTGGGAAGCTACAGTTAAGATATTAATTTCTTTGAAGAGTTCTCTTACTGATTCACGTGTTCCTAAGTTGTAAATAGAACGAATGGCTCTCTTTTGTAATACAAAGATAGTCTGTATGTCAGCTGCTTTGCCCCAAACCAGAATACCGTATGACATTACACTGTGAAAATAACTATGATACACTAGGCGAGCTGTCTCAACATTAGTCAGTTGCCTGATTCTCCTAACGGCGTATGCGGCTGAACTTAATTTGCTTGCTAGTTTCTTTATATGAGGACTCCATTGTAGATTTTTGTCCAATGTTAAACCAAGAAACAGTGTTGTATCTACCATCTCTAAGCATTCATCATTCAAAAGTATTTTTGTATCGATTGGTTTAACATTCGGCAGAGAAAATCGAATACATTTGGTTTTCTTAGAATTAAGAAGTAAATTGTTGACAGTAAACCACTGCAGTACATCAGCTAACGTGCTATTAATTACATTGTAATCCGTAGATTTTCGGTCAACATTAAAAAGCAGTGATGTATCATCAGCAAAAAGTACTATTTCACAAAAGTTTTTCACTATACATGGCAAATCATTTATATAAACCAAAAACAGGAATGGACCTAAAATTGAGCCTTGTGGCACTCCTAATTGGACTACAGTCCCGCTAGAGCGAGTTTTGTTAACAACTACTGTTTGTGTTCTATTGATAAGGTAAGAAGACATAAAGTTTAGGGCATTTATAGACAAACCATAGTGTTCTAATTTCAAAATGAGCGTTCCATGATCCACACAATCAAAGGCTTTTGAAAGATCACAAAATATGCCAATTGCATCACAAGAATTTTCCCAAAAATTATATATATGTTTAATGAGTACCGAAGCAGCATCGGTCGTGGAACGGCCCCTTGTGAAACCGAACTGTTTGCTTGTAAGTAATCTATGTCTGTTGAAGTGTCCCAGTAGATCATTTAACATTAGCTTCTCAAAGACTTTACTTAGTACAGGAAGTATTGATATGGGACGGAAATTGGTTATATCACTCGAATCACCCGATTTAAAAAGCGGTATGACTTTGCTACATTTCATAAGATCTGGAAAGGTGCCTTGTGAAATTGAAATATTATATATTACGGCCAAGTAAGGTGCTATTATATCTATGACATGACTAATTACTTTAACTGATGTTCCCCATAAGTCTTCCGTTTTCTTTAAATTGAGTGACTTGAATGTTTTAACAATATTTACAGAGTCTACTTGACTAAATTCAAATGAATTATTACATTTCTTAACATTAGCACAAAGTAATGAATGGGCTTGAGCCGCAGAAGAATGTAAACATTTTGTGGTGTTAACGGCTATATTTGAGAAATAATCTTCGAATGCCGAGGCAACATCGCTGTTCGACACTATTTGTTGATTATCTGATACAATGTTGACTTGACAATCGCGTGATTTACATTTACCAGCTTCTTTATTTATAATACTCCAAGTTGTTTTCACTTTGTTGTCCGACACTTTCAATTTAGAACTAATAAAGTTTTTCTTGGCAGTTAAACACACTTTCTTGAAGATTCTTGAGTAGTTTCTTACATAGTCCAGGAATTCTGAATTCTTGTTCAGCTCTCTCTCACCATAAAGTTCATAAAGTCTTTTTCTACTTTTGTGAATACCTACAGTAGCCCATTCACTAAACTTTGTTTTAACTTTTGACCCACTAATAGATTTCACTTTGAAATTGTTATTAAATTGATTAAGAATTACATTGAAAACATCTTGATACAAATGATTACAGTCATAATGCGAAAATGGTATTATAGACAAACTATGTAGAATTTCATTTTTGAATGATTCCAAGCGAGATCCAGTAATGGGTCTATATGTTATTGTTTGTGGAGTATCATGAATAACGTTTAAGAAAGCTGCCCTTTGGCCGCTGTGATCGGAATGAAAACAGTTAAATAATTTCTTATCTATACATTCACAGTTACAAAAAATATTATCTAGGCATGTTGCACTAGTCACACCTACCCGGGTAGGTTCAAGAAATAAATTAAATAAATTAAATGATTTAAACAAACAGAACATTTTAACAGTATTACTAGATGACTCGAGCAAGTTAACATTAAAATCTCCACATACAATAACATGTTTTTGGCCCTTGCATACTAAATTCAGAACATTTTCCATTGTAGATTCAAATATGCTGAAGTCAGCTGATGGTGGTCTATAAACACATACAATAATATATCTGTCTAATTCAACACATGAAATTTCTATAGTTCTTTCTATGGAATATTTTACAACATCTTTGCGCTCTTTACACTTCATACAATTTTTAACAATAATAAGGGAGCCACCATGAGCAGCAGATTTTCTGGCAAAAAAACTAGCTAATTTAAAATTAACATAATCAAATATCAACTGTTCTTGTTTCAACCAATGTTCAGTAATACACATAACTTCAACATTATTACTATCTAAAAATAATCCTACTTCTAATTCTTTGCTGGAAAAACCCTGAATATTCTGGTGAACAACGTTCATATTCAGGTGTTTTTCCGCTGTCTTACAATCTAGTTTAAATGAGGCATGGGGTCCTTGGCTTTGTCAGCTGACTGAGACTTATATATAACACTATTACATCTATTTGGCTCAATATTGAAGGCCAATAACTCCACTAAATATACAAATAATTTCTTTGGCAAAAATACCTTCCGTGGAGCTAGCATGAAGCGCTCAATGAATTTATTTAAGTCAAAGAAATGGTACTTTTTATTAACAGCTATGGCATGGTACATTAAAGAATTATAGTAAGCTATCTTACAATTATAGTCATATGATACATTTTCTGCATAAGGTAGTGCACATAATATAATTTTCCCCACACCAGATTTTTCAATAACATTTAGTGTGGACATCAATTTATCTATGCTAAGCTTATCTACATTAAGACTATTTCCTAATAAAATTACTAATGTAGTACTGCTATCATAACATCCCTTTGAAATAAGGTCACATAAATGAGACAAAGTAATGTTTTGATAACAGTAATTTGTCACTTGTTGCTCTAACTGGTAGCTTAATAATGGGCCCATTCCTAACCCAATCTGATCTGAAAAAACAACAGTCTTACTGACTGCTCTAGGGGGCTGTTTAACTACTGCCGCATGCCTAGTTGTGTCGTGGGCCACATCGGCTTGAATAATCTTTGCTGGTGGCATTTGGCCACAATTACAATGTTTTCCATTTAATAATGCCTTATACCGCTCCTCCAAATCTCTATTTTCTAGCAGCAATTTATTAAAAGCCTGTATGTGCTCCTCAACTTGTTTTTTAGTAGTCTCATACATGGTGGATACTGCCAAAAGCTCATCTTTCAGCCTGTTAATGTCGGCATTTAATTTCAGAAAATTTGATTCCTTGACTTCCAGCTCTGAATGACAGTCTTGAACCCTATTTTTCATAACTGTTAATGTATGTTTTAATTTACTATATTTTTTAATACATGCCTGGCCTTTGATCAGCTTTTGGGTTCTCCTAATATACCTATTAATCTTAATGTACTTTTTTAACTTATTACTACTATTAAAGAATACTATGTGTTTGGAGTCCCTACTCAATTGTGTTTCACCGCTTACCAACTCTTGGTACTCATTCTGTAACTGCGAAGCATCATAGTGCTCCCGCTCTTTCCTAAACAAATTAAGTTCCTCATTAGCCGCACCCAGTTCTTCTTCTAACTGTGTGATGCGGGCCAAGGCCACTTCATGTGTCGAAGCGCACTGGTTGAAGGTGTCTATTGTGCCTTGCAAACGGTCCACTTCTCCGCGGGCATCAGTCAGCTGCACATCATTGTCCGCCAGCTCCCTTTTCAATTCTGAGTTTTTGTTGATTACTTTCTGGAGCTCCACTTCGCTTTCCTCCCTTTCCTCCAACAACTGCTTCGACAAGGCCCTCGACTCTTGTAGGTCCTGTGCTGTTGTTTTTAGCTGCATCTCTAGTTGTCGTGCCGTTGCCTTGCGAGTTTCGGTCGCAATATTGGTGTCCATTGTCACTCGTATGGCTTTCTGAAAGATGTAATAAAAAAGGATGAGTACTTATCTCAACAGAGATTGAAAGATTTGCCAAGATGACGACAGAGATGAGAGCTGTAGGAATGAATAGTGTGCAGTGTGTCAGTAGTCGGCAGTGTCTGTGGCGAATGTGTCTTGTCTCGTCTTGTGCTTCCACTAGTTCGTCAAGCAAAGGGAAACTGCACGGTGCCAATGTTGTTTGTTTGACGTTGCTCACGGCCGCAGCAATGAGCTTTGTTTGAGTGTAGAAATAAATGATAAATAAAACGGAATACTCTCCCCGTTTCAAACGCAGATTCCAACGGCTGCGATCACTCGTTGACAGTTGGGTAGTCCTGCCTCAAAGTCCAATAAATACTCGGTGTAACGTTGTCAATTTCACCAAAACTGTATCACTGATAATACTTTACTACTTAAATTAACTAACAATGAGTAGAAGTCCTCTTTAAAGCTAAAAATATAATTAAATTTCAATATTTGAAATCAGCTGGTCACAGAGTCAACTTGACAGCTCGGCGACCGTTCGGAAATCCATAATGGGTCGTGGCACCATAAAGTTTGAAAAACACTGGTCTAGATGATTGATGCGTCCAGATTCAGTAGTCTCAGTAGCGGCAACAACCTGTAACGAGCCAGCACAATGAAGAAAATGATTATTATTTATACATTTTTTTATCAAATATAAGACTTATTTTTTGTTCCTGGTAACGATAACGTAGATTTAATATTTTACGTTCCTTAATTGAACAGTTCTAGGTTTTCCGAAGTCTTATGAAAGACTTTCTTTGTAAGTACGAAGAAGTTAGCAATTAAGCACTAGTGGGTTTTTTCTAAGAAATTCATTGAAAAATGCTCAGACTGACTTTAACTTCAAGAAAATAACGTTCTTGCTGATCAACGGTATTTCTGGACGTGTCGCGTGTAAATTATTTACTATTTGTCATTTGGCAATATTATAAGGTAATGCTTATGGAAGCAGGGAGGAAAACGGTCACTAGATACGTTCCTTCCCTCGACAACGTCACAATTGCTTACTTTTCGTAAGCGTCTCGTTGCTAACTCGTCTCCCTATCGCTCTTCTGCCCCTCTGTGCTAGAGATACTTGAAGTCGCGCTTGGTGTATGGACTCGCGCGCGACAAGGCAAGTTGTGCTAAAGGGTCTGGTAGTAGCGCGACAGAATCCTACTGCATTTCGATCGCCATGTAGCGTCAACGATTTAACAATAACCTTCGACTAGGCCGGCTGAACCGTTATAATCTTATAAAACATTCACTGAAAATTTAACGTTATTTCCTCAAACAAAAACCATTAACCTTTCTGCATAATCGAGTTATAAGACATCCAATAAAGTTAGTTAGCCCCCGATTCGGATCTGGAATATTATGCAAACGGCAGCAGATGGCAGATCAATAAACCCGGACCTTTCCAAAATATTTACATGGAGTTTAGAATCGCTGGAAAAGGTTTTCAGAGGGGTCCGCTGAATTATTTGAGAGGCAGTGAACATGTCACTCAAAACTTTTAAAATATTTCATTTAAAATATGGAATGGTTTTGTATGTTGAAACCATACAACGTAATAACTTGCTTAAATCTGAAAATGCTCTTCAGATATTTATTGTCCTCATTTAACAACGGAGACATAGTGACGGACTTAATGACTTATCATTCTCTATCAGTCAATAGAACAAAACAAAAATTCACGAATTGACCAAAAACCAAGAATGAGAGCAATATCTGGTCGCTGTATGTTGTGCGAGGAAGTCGTTACCTCTTTGGTTACAACCAACAACAACAAGATGCTTCGTGGTTTTTGCCAAATCACTACATAGTATAAAACAAAGTCGCTTTCTCTGTCCCTATGTCTCTATGTATACTTAAATCTTTAAAACTACGCAACGGATTTTGATGCGGTTTTTTTAAATAGATAGAGTGATTCTAGAGGAAGGTTTACATGTAGGTATAGTATCAGTGTGAAGCCGGGGCGGGTCGAACTCTTATTGGAACCTAATTATTAAGAACTCTCTGCCTGCCTGCAAATTGGCCAGATACAAGGTTACTTTAGAGAGTAGGTAGGTACTTAGGGTTGCTAGAAAGAACTAATTTTTTTTTTTTCAGAATTATGAAAAAGAACCAAGCACCATGGCTTTTTTTTCTAAAGATGTTTTTCAGATGAACAAATAATACGACAATAACGGTTTTTCGTGATTTGTAACGTTTCAATAACAATAACGTACATTTTCAGTCGATAAACATCTAAATATATAAAAGAAGAAGCTGACTGACTGACTGACTGACATATCAACGCACAGCCGAAACCGCTGGTCCTAGAGATTTCAAATTTGGCACGTAGGTTCCTTATATAGGGTAGAGGAGCACTAAGAAAGGAATTTTCAAAATTCACCTCCTAAGGGGGTCAAATGGGGGTTCAAAGTTTGTATGGGGAAACAAGATTAGTTTGCCTATTTTATTCGAAACTTCACAGGAAGATTCCTTATGACATATGACTGAATACGTGTTTCAGGTTTTTTGAAAATTTAACCCCTAAAATGGTGAAAAGGGGGTGATAAAGTCAAAAAATCAATATGGGTATCGTTTTTATGGTTTATCGGGTCGCTGATCACGATAAATACAACGTTTTTAAAATCTAACGAGGCGGAAGTGAAATACCTTCTCCCCTGTTGTGGTGCAATGGGGTTTAAATATCAAAAAAATATATAAAAGAAGATATTGACTGACTGACTGACATATCAACGCACAGCCGAAACCGCTGGTCCTAGAGATGTCAAATTTGGCACGTAGGTTCCTTATATATATAGTGTAGAGGAGCACTAATAAAGGATTATTCAAAATTCGCCTCCTAACGGTCAAATGGGGGTTCAAAGTTTGTATGGGGAAACAATGTTAGTTTCACTGTTTTATTCGAAACTTCACAGGAGGGATCCTAAAAACATATGACTAAAGACGTGTTTCAGGTTTTTTGAAAATTTAACCCCTAAAAGGGTGAAAAGGGGGTGATAAAGTCAAAAAACTAATATGGGTATCGTTTTTACGGTTTATTGGGTCGCTGATCACGATAAATACAACGTTTTTAAAATCTAACGAGGCGGAAGTGAAATACCTTCTCCCCTGTTGTAGTGCAATGGGGTTTAAATATCAAAAAATATATAAAAGAAGAAACTGACTGACTGACTAACTGACATAATATATCAACACACAGCCGAAACCGCTGGTCCTAGAGATTTCAAATTTGGCACATAGGTTCCTTATTTGGTGTAGAGGAGCACTAAGAAAGGATTTTTCAAAATTCTCCTCTTAAAAGGGTGAAATTGGGGTTCAAAGTTTGTATGGGGAAACAAGATTAGTTTGACTATTTTATTTGAAACTTCACAGGAGGATTCCTAAAGACCTTTCAGGTTTTTTGAAAATTTGACCCCTAAATGGGTGCAAAGGGGGTAAAGTCAAAAACACAATATGGGTATCGTTTTTATGGTTTATCAGGTCGCTGATCACGATAAATACAACGATTTTAAAATCTAATGACGTGGAAAAGAGATTTTCTCCCCTGTTGTTGTGAAATGGGGTTAAAATATCCAAAATAGCCATAAGTATAGCTTTAGTTTTCATCTTTACTTCTGGTTCAAGAGATTTCAAATTGACACGGAAGTTCCTTAGAGGAGCACTAAGAAAGGATTTTTCAAAGTTCACCTCCTAGCATGATAATTTGACAGGGGCAAGGACAGGGACAGGGACAGGGACGGGGACGGGGACGGGGGGGACGGGGACGGGGACGGGGACGGGGACGGGAACGGGATAGGGTTAGGGATAGGGATAGGGATAGGGATAGGGATAGGGATAGGGATAGGGATAGGGATAGGGATAGGGATAGGGATAGGGATAGGGATAGGGATAGGGATAGGGATAGGGATAGGGATAGGGATAGGGGGATAGGGATAGGGATAGGGATAGGGATAGGGATAGGGGATAGGGATAGGGATAGGGATAGGATAGGGATAGGGATAGGGATAGGGATAGGGATAGGGATAGGGATAGGGATAGGGGGATAGGGATAGGATAGGATAGGGATAGGGGATAGGGATAGGGATAGGGATAGGGATAGGGATAGGGATAGGGATAGGGATAGGGATAGGGATAGGATAGGGATAGGGATAGGGATAGGGATAGGGATAGGGATAGGGATAGGGATAGGATAGGGATAGGGATAGGGATAGGGATAGGGATAGGGATAGGGATAGGATAGGGATAGGGATAGGGATAGGGATAGGGATAGGGATAGGATAGGGATAGGGATAGGATAGGGATAGGGATAGGGATAGGGATAGGGATAGGGATAGGGATAGGGATAGGGATAGGGATAGGGATAGGGATAGGGATAGGGATAGGGATAGGGATAGGGATAGGGATAGGGATAGGATAGGGATAGGGATAGGGATAGGGATAGGGATAGGGATAGGGATAGGGATAGGGATAGGGATAGGGATAGGGATAGGGATAGGGATAGGGATAGGGATAGGGATAGGGATAGGGATAGGGATAGGGTTAGGGTTAGGGTTAGGGTTAGGGTTAGGGTTAGGGTTAGGGATAGGGTTAGGGATAGGATAGGAATAGGGGACGGGGACGGGGATAGGGATAGGGGAGGGACGGGGACAGGGACGGGACGGGACGGGGACGGGGACGGGGACAAAGATAGAGATAGGGACGGGGATAAGAATAGGGATTGGGGTCGGAATAATCGGTCGGCAATCGATATCTAGGCAGTGTAAAATGCAGGTGGCTCAGTGGGAAGGGATTAGTAAGTAGGCATCGGCGAGTATCCTGCATCCGTAATAACTATTACATTCAATGTGCTGTAAGAAGATCGTTGTTTGCTTGCCTTTTATATGTTTACGTTTGCAATAAGTATAAGCAAAATGGAAAAAATTGTAAGCGATAATGCAAGGAAGTACTTTTTACCCTACCGACCATAGCGTCGAGATACTGGCTATGTGGGTTGTATGAAGTTTCCCCAGTATAAATATTTATATAGGTAAAATACATACATATTCGTACCTACTACCTACGCTGTGGTCGCTGTGTAACAATTCTACAATCATTGCAAGAATTTCTTTTAAAACAATAGTAATATGTGTAAGGTACAGTCAGCCAAAAAAGTGGTTTACCACTTTTCGATCAATAGAGTCGAAAAGTGGGAAACCACTTTCTTGGCTGACCGTACAGCAAATAGATCAGTTACAATGCCCCCCCCAGTCGAGAATTGCCCCGCTTTACCTTAATCGAAATAATCGCGGACAGATGTACCTACAAAGAAATCTACGGATCCAAATGAAAATCTTATTTTTTGTAAACGTTTCAATAAGAATACTTTTATTACGCGGGCGAAGCCGCGGGTAAAAGCTAGTCGGAGCAAGGAGAGGCGGTGGTGTTGTTAACAATAAACAGCGACACCTACTAACTACAGATTGTGTAAATGTTAGTTTTATGAAACCAGAAATTAAAGTTATTAAGTAAATTAAATTCGTTTAATACATACATACATACATACATATAATCACGCCTGTATCCCATAAAGGGGTAGGCAGAGCACACGAACTCCTAAGTTTCAGTGCCACTCTTGGCAAAAAGGGGTTGAAAGAAATCCAAATTGTGACATTGCAGTGACAGGTTGCCAGCCTCTCGCCTACGCCACAATTTAACCCCTATCCCACAGTCGACTTCTACGACACCCACAGGAAGAAAGGGGGTGGTGAAATTCTTAACCCTGCACCACACGGGGTATTCGTTTAATGGTTAACATAAAGTCTAAAAAACCGTTTAAAAGTATTAACTGTTTTGCAAATTTTGAGATTTCGTCCTTTAGGAAAAAACTTACTCCAGAAAAAACTGTTTCTTTTCACGTTCTTTTTTATTTCAAGTCAGAAAAAAAAACGTTTTTTTGCAACCCTATAGGCAATCTCGCAATCTGATTAAGCGAAAATTCGACGAAATAAATATTATGAGTAGAATCTGAAGAAGTAGGAAATATAATTATGAATTTAATTTATATGGACTATGAATTTTGTGATTGGCAAATTTAATCATATTATAAACCTACGATGACCTTTTACTAACATTTATAATGATCTTCTTTTGGGTAGGTACATTTCTTTGAAGATAGGCAAATGGGCTTATTAATACCTACTTTTCTTGTTGTTTGATCCATTAGTAATAAAACTTGCTACATAATGTTTCATTTATTATCATAATAAAATAAAAAATAAATAAATTAATATTGGGGGACACCTTACACAAATCAACAGACAAAAAAATCAAGACAGTCACATTCGATATGCCTATAGGCGGTTGGAACCTAATTGGAACTTTGATGCATATAACAATGTCTAAATATCTCAACAAAAAACAAAACCAGGTTACCAATAAAATTAGTAAGACAACTACGTTATGAAGACGTTTTCTACAGAAACGCTTTGATCAGTATGAATAGAGGGATTGAAGAGATTAATCTCAAAATTAGTTTTGGGCAGGACAGGTTTGCATACTCAAGAGTTTGGAAAGAGTACTGCAGGCTGCAGTGGGTGAAATGGAGGTTTTAGCAGCGTAGAACTCGGACATTGGAGCTTTTGGCCACTATTTATTTAATAAATTAAAATATTAAAAATCTATTCTATTTTATAATTAAGGTGCACCGAGCCGACTTGGGGGGCATTACTTATGACACACTTAACCGCAGGTACTGACTACAAACAATACAGAGTTTCATTTCCACGAACAGAGTTTCGTTGTGCAGTCCCTTCTAAATTACCGTATTCATTTAACGGCAGCACCCTGTAGCGGATGCGAATTTATTTGATTTTTTCGAGCCTTCCTATTTAATCGGGAGAAACCTACGAATATATATCCCGCTATGCGATTCGCCTTCGCTTTATTGCTTTAAACAATATATTTCCTATTGTTCTCTGCCACTTATAAAAAAAGTTTGTAATTTTGATTCAAAATTTTCCGTTACATTTTAGGGGTCGCTATCTACACATTGAAAATTGAGATACAATGTTTAGTTTTTTCAAATCCTCTTGTACAAACAAATAAATTTATAGTTTAAAAAACACTAGAAAAACGCGCTTTTATAAATGCACATAAAAGCCAAAAATAAATTATGGATCGTTCAAGTTGTCTCTATTTCTGGGATGAAGAGTAAACTATGTGCTTTTAATTATATTTGATTGTAAAAGCATGGGGCGCTGTAACAGGAAAAACTTTTTGTATAACTTGCTGAGAAATCAAGTTAAGCAATATTACGAGAAGCAGTTTACACAGATTGGCGCGCTAACTGGACTTGCAGCACGACTGCAGCGCCCCACGCTTTTACAATCAAATATTATAATTAAAAGCACATAGTTTACTCTTCATCCCAGAAATAGAGACAACCTGAACGATCCATAATTTATTTTTGGCTTTTACGTGCATTTATAAAAGCATGTTTTTCTAGTGTTGCAAATAAATTTAACAAATTTATTTAATACTTTTTAGTCGTTAATAATGAAATATCTTTAAAATTTAAACATAATAGTATTTTATACAATCGCGATATAATACAAAGCTTTTCAGTCGAGTACCATGTTTAGGCCACGAAGCTTTGCTGAGTGGCCTAATAGTACGGTACGAGAGTGAAAAGCTTAATTATATCACTATTGTATACAATACTTTTTCTACGAGTCATCATCTTCATCATCAATGGACGGAAATATCATCATTCATGCAAGTTTAAATTAATGTTAATAGCGTCGTTCACCGTTGTATCAACATCCAATTACCTAAAGTAAAATTCATAATCCTACGGACTAAATTGACAAATGACTGACAGGTAAAATGATACCAGGAACAGCAAAATTAAAATAGGGAAGGGTATATGTCGATAACAATATATCGACAAGTTGTAAAGTACATACAACAGACAAGATTAAATCAAGAATAAGTATATGAGTTTCAAATAAGAGGTACACATTTTGGTTTGTTCTATGTATCTTCGAGGTAGTGGATGGATACCATGCATTTTTACCCACTAGTTTTAAAACATAAAAAGGTTTCCGAGCCTGTAGGTAAAAAATAAAATACCATGTCCGACGATAATAAATTATTTGTCACGCTATGGCAAGTATATCATAAATATCTATATAATTTTCGAATAATATTATTGCTGCTTCGAAATAAAAAAAATATCTCTAATTAGCGGTCTACAGACCTTTTGATCTGTGGAAATCACAGAAAAAGTTGGTATATTGATTAGCCGATCAAATTGCCAATTTCATTGTCCTGTCTGGGTGCACCTTAAATCTACGATGTAATAATAATTTTAATATCGATAAGAACGACACTGGCCAAACTGTGGCAACATTCGTTCACACTTACTTGTTAATTTGGTCCGTAGGATTATGGATTTTACTTTAGCAACCAATTGTTTGTAATAACCGTCTCTGATTGGCCGATAACGTGACAAATAAAAAAAAATGTATTTCAGATGCAGAAAAATTTGCCAGGTATCGCAAATTAGTATAGAAATTGTATGATGTTCTATTTTTGAAATTATTACAGTTAACTTAAAGTCAACTGTAATGAGATTACATATCTTATACTTTTAAACGAGCAATTCTTGTATATTTATTTATTTATTTATTTATTTATTTATTTATTTATTTATTTATTTATATATTTATTTACACTGACGATCTCAGAAACCGCAGAAATTTGTTATGTGGGGGGTTTTTGGGGGTGAAAAATCGGTCTAACTTATCCTTAGGTCCCGGAAAACGCGAATTTTCGAGTTTTCATGCGTTTTTCTTCGCGCGCCATCTCGTGTGCAGTAGTTGTACTGTTAAGACAGAATTCTTTCGGTCGATGTAAGTACTATTTATTGCAAACACTAGATGGCGACACAGGTCAAGGCTAAAACGAATAGAAAAATACACTATTTGAGTTTTTGTGGCGAAATGCGCGCCATCTCGTGTGGAGTAGTTGTGTTGTTAAGGCTGAGAATTATTTCGCTCGATGTAGGTACTATTCATTTTTGAACTAGATGGCGACACATGTCAAGGATACGAAACAAACCGAGCGAAGCTCGGTTGCCCAGATATTATAATTATAATATAGTTGAGTCGGAACTGCCATAGAGTATCCAACACTGAAAAGTTAGCACTTATAGTTTAGTGTGTGGGTCCTAATTGACAGATTACAGTCGACGAGTAGAAAAATGTATTTCAAGTAGGCGAATTTTGGCAAGCCATTTGTGGCTAAACATGTATTGCTACTAAATAATAATTAATACCACCTGGGGCCCGTTTCTCGAAAGGTACAAGCCTTGTATTACAAGTGCGCGAACTGTCAAATCGTATGGGTTGTCATGGAAACACACTTGTAATACAAGGCTTGTACCTTTCGAGAAACGGGCCCCTGATGTATAGGTATCAAGTCTATCGCAATAAAGTCATTCATTGATTCATTGAATTTTAATTTTAATTTCAATTTATATTTTATTGATCCCACATTCTCTCCATCTCCGCCAGTGTGTCTGTATTGCATGGTGTCATCATCAGACCTTGAAACCTAATCGTAGTCAAAGTTCATTATAAGACTTTTCTAAGAAACCCAAAAACAGCTATGATACGATGTTCCATCATGTAGTTCCAGTTCATATCTTCCGGCTCCATCATTAGATCAGTTCAACAGTACCATATTATTGTATTGTCATCAGAACTACATACAGCTGCCAATTTTCATTACGCTACGATCCTTGGAAGATGGTTAAATTAGCCTCCGTAGATTCCATTACATAGTTAGTTACATACACGACGACCTAATAAAAGCGTGTTAAAAAATGCCTCCTTACGTGATATTTAATTGCAAATACACAAAAAATATAAATACCCAAGGGCCAGAGACATATTTCCTATCAGGTAACATTTAATTATTAACTAATATGTCAGTACAAAATGTGACACGCGTCAAAAAAAAATAAGTACAAAATGTGAAACGCTCGGTCCCTATACAAATTGACTTATTTCTTATATCTAAAGTATGAATAGAACCCTAAAACCCGCCAGTCGAGATGTAGCGGCTATCAGAACCCGATTATTCCATTATTTATGACGCCGACCCCGCTGCGTTTATCACATCAGGGCGCGGATAATTTATGGAACTATAAATAAAACTATCCAGTGACCGAGTGTTGAAAGGTGATTGGTGATCATTGGTCATTAATAAAAAACCGGGGGAAATAATGTATTGTCATATTTCTTAGCAAAATTATGCAGATGAGAATTACAACAACTTATTATCTTCTTTCTCCTGTATTCCTACATACTTATATCAATAGGGGTCACTCCATCTCGTACGTTTTCGCCGCAATAATGTAATTATGTTGTGGTATCATGGTCACTTCGTCTCCTAATGCCTACATAAATTATAATTTTACCTATTATATGACGCAATTAATATTTAGTAAAGTTAATCCCTTTTGTCCCTTTTAGACATATTGTAAAGATGGAACGGGACAAACGATTTTTAACGGATTGTCAACTTTAATAACCGGTTTTAAATTTAATAGGGTGCTTTGGGGTAATTTCGAAGCACAGAAATGCTCAGGTAATTTCGAAAGGGGAATCTTGATATTTTCCATCATATGCAGCAATTGCTGGATCCAGCATCCAGCAATCCAGCTGGATCCAGCGCATTTTTCGGTCTGCTGGATCCAGCAGCCAGCGCTGGATCCAGCGCTGCGGATCCGCAGAAAAAAAAATCTGCAATAAAATTCGTAATTAATTTCAATAAACTTATTTTACGTCATGTTTAAAACGGTTCCGCGTTCCCGCGCGTAGCCCGTGGCCGCTTAGCACAAAATAATTCTATTTCGCTACAATTGTGTGTTTTTTTCAAAAACGTAAGTAGTTTTTACGTTCGTTCGTACGATTAATTAACATTATTTTACCTTTTTTTCCCAACGTTGTACTAAGCGCGAGAACTTAAAGTGTATTATAACTGTATATTTAAAGTCACATACAGGTCGAAAGCGATTAATTAACATAATTTTACCTTTTTTCCTAACGTTGTACAAAGCGCGAGAACTTAAAGTGTTGTATTATAACTACTGAAGATCTCAAAATGTATTTATAGTATTTAATTATTCACTGTTACCGCAAAGTTTCTTTTAAGTTTCAACTTATGTTTAGATTAGAATATTGACTGATGTTTGTCTACGTATAATAAACCTACTTAGAGGTTTATTTTTTCATAAACATTAAGTAAGGTAAACTAAGTACTAGTAAGTAAATTTGTAATTTTCAATGTGAACTAGTGAATGCCCAAATGTTGTGCCAAAAAAGCAGGCCATGTCTGGTTGATAGCATTATTTATGTACCTACTTATTGTAGTACCTTCGCTTCATCGTTGTTACACTTTTAATGACATTTTTTATTTATGTAGATTGTTATAAGGATTAAAAATGGTTACAAAAAGTAATGCCAACTTTTTACAAATAAATTTTAACTTTTCTTCCCTGTTAAGAGGGAGCATGTTGGCAGTAAAATCATATATGACAGAGTCCAGTCAGGGGCGACGACGAGCGAAACGACGAGGAGCGTGTTAGGTTGACCGTGAGCAAACCGGAAAAAAGTTTAAAAAAGTAATAACAATAAATTAAACAATATTCTTGGAAAAAAAGTAAGTAGGTAACTATTTAAAAAAATATATACGTAAGTAAAATACGTAATTGCATCCCTTCCAATAAATTCAGAAGTTCATAGGAGACTCTGTATTGCATATTTTTCGAAATACGCCATAGATATTGTCGGTGTTCAATAAAACATTTGGTAGATACAATAAACAACTAGTTGTATATTACGTCAAGTAAAACATTAGATAACATGAAAGTTTGGTTTTTAAAAAAAGGCCTTTTGAAAAACCCTACAAACGGCCAAACTTTAAATTGTTACCTACGTAAATGCAAGGTTGGCAAATTAAAAAAAAAAAAAAAAAACAATATGATAATTTGGGAAATGAACATTCGGCGGAATAAAATTCCGCGAAACGTGCGTTGGAACTTGGGAAGTGATATCCGGTCATACAATTTTCGGAGATAAACAAGAGAACCGTTTTAAGTTTTTTTTTATAGATTATGATTACGAAATTGCGCGTTTTCATCCTTCCTTTCACTATTTCAAATAATTTTAGTAATAACAGCCCTATAGTAGAGCAAAATGTATTTTTTTTTGCATTTTTTCTACCTGCTGGATCCGCGCTGGATCCAGCTGGATTGGCGCCGATCCAGCAAAAATCCAGCTGGATTGAAAACACTGCTGGATTGCAATCCCTAGATGGAAATAACGATGTAGGGAACAAATCAAAATATTTTATTAAATATTCCTATTATTTTTATTTTTTATTTTATACGAAATCCTGCAAAAGGATTCATATAAGTAGGAGGTGCAAGCACAAATTGCTCGCCCTTAGAGTTGGTCACAGGCGCCTAGCCTTCAGAGATAACATACACTAGAGAAATTTCGACGGGTACCTCGGCGGTCGGGGTGGTGTAGCGGTTTATCACGTCAGCCGCGTTAGCTGGAGACCCGGGTTCGATTCCCAGCTTCGCCACCCATGGGCCTGACCGCTTTTTCTTTAGTGTATGGTATCTATTTCAGTTTATGATGGAAATAATGGCGATTTTTATGACTTTCCAAATTAGACGCCTTTCGAAATTACCCCAATGCACCCAAAATTATTGTGTTTTTTATTTAAATTGCCAATGCAGTCTGCATGATTTTACAGCTGTTATATTGAGTAAGAATTTTACTTTATGTCTATTATTTCTTATCAATTACTGTCAAATAAGTCTACAAACTATGAGACGAGAACATTATTGTGTTACCAAAATCAACATTAATTACGTGGTTAGTATTCTCTTCGTCGTCCCATCCTTTAATTACCTACATCTTTGTCTTAGGACATCTACGGACTTTTATTAGGAACACATATATTATACCAACGATAGTAGGAGGTAGGGCATAGCGAATAATATTCCGCTTTGTATGGTAGGGCACAGCACAGCGGATATCATCTCGCTCGAATCTAGAGCAGAGCCCAACTGGGGAAGTACCTCCGCCTCACAGAAGACCGCAGCCAAATAGCACTAGACCCTACTCATAGTGTTGTGTTCCTGCCGGTGAGTAAGGCTGCCAGAGCTCAACGAGGGTGCGGTGTGCTGGTGACGGAAGGACCTACGGAACTAATTTGTTCCGTCTATTGTCCTTTGAGTCGTCGGCAACCCGAACCCTCCTTGGAACCTGTACGTGTACACTCTTTTTTGCTGTGTACTTAACACAGTAAATGGGAGTGTACAAGCTTCTAATGGGTTGGCAACGCGCATGTGACACTCCTTAGTTGCAGGCGTTCATAGGTTACGGTGACCGCTTTCCATCAGGCGGACCGTATGCTTGTTTGCCACCGATGTAGTATAAAAAAAATGAATGTATGAGAATATTATTATACGGAATCATTACATTATTTTTCTAGCATTCTGCGAGCTCCTTTGTGCACAATAAGGACTGTAGGTCTTTATATATGAAAGATAAGGCGTGCCAAAGATAGCTCGGTATAATAAATAGTAATAAACAACATGCTCCTTAAAGTACTCGTGTTTGTAATCGGTAAGTAAAATAATAGTTTAGTATTTAATTAAATTAACCAGCTTCCACAACCTTTTGTGAGAAGAAGTGTTTTGGCGTTTTCCATGGAAACCTATACGGGTATTTTAAGTTTAATTTGAAGTAATTTCTATTAAATGTCTAAAATAGGCCTTTGAGGCATTGTACCGAGGATACTGGCAACATTTCCTTGCTATATCGTAATGCTGATACGTTGTGCGAGGAAGTCGCCAGCTCTTCGATCACCAGTTACCTCAACCAGACGCTTCGCGTTTTGTGTGAACAACTTGTTCGCGTTGGGACCCCAGAGACCTAGAGTTTCTACGCCAAAAGGTACAAAAAGGTATTCCTTGTCAAGACTTGTATTTATTGCGTTTCAAAATTTCAGCACCCGCTTTTATCTTGGTCCGTTGGAGGTGAGACGGTGCCTGCGGTGTCTACGCAGGTAGCATCCCACACTAATACTCCAAGTACATACTCCAAGGGACCAAGGACACCAGGCCTCTTGCCATCATCTCTGATAATGCCAGTCGGCTCAAGGAGAGCAGGCACAGTGATGGTTGCAAGGGACCGACGGATAGTGTCATTAAGCTACTCATGTCTCGTAAAACGGTGTGCACTTTTTTGACAAGATAATCCATGGTGCCCCAGTCGGTCCACGTCCGTGCCACAAGAGCATGTATGGCACCGACGCCGACACCGAAACCCCAAGTCGCAGGACAGTCGCCAGTCTAAGGGGGTCGGATCCAAGAAAGTACCAGTGTTTGGTGAGGGATGGGTATGTAGCCAGTAACCGGCTTCCCGGGCTCCGACCGCCGAAAGCTTCGCGTGTTCTGGACCTGTGAAGTTGTTTAGAAGTACTAGTGCTACTTTTAATTTTTATATTAACAGAAAGTTTTTTTATTTTATTTAGAAAATGTATCAATGTTTAGTCCCACAACAACTGAAACATCCCATAGGTATATATCTGGTTAGGTGGTGGTCTGGTGGCTCATCAATTTAAAGCTGGGACATAGAAGAAATTATTTACATCTCTTCCTTGGCTTTTCTGGCCAAAGAGACTACGCGACTACTGCTCTGCCACTGAGAGAGAACATCATTGGTATGCACTGTCAGGTGACTGACAAAATCTCCATTGAAAAGCGTCTAGCAATTATCTATGTGTAATATTAGTTCCGAATACCTCTTTTGAACCCGCGAATTCCGGATTGACAGTCAACTGCTAGGCCATCAACACATTAATGTTATTTTTACTACTAATACTGTAAATATGTTCATGTAAATAAAGATTATCATACTGTATAAATATTCTACTTTCAAATAGGACTAGCCATCGCTGCAGCCTCTCGCTGCGAGCACTTCTACCGAAAAGACTACACCTACATCGACCAGTTCGATGCCTTCTACAAACTGCACTGGGACCTGTCGGGGCAGACCTGGGGCTCCGCCTTCCTGGCCTGCGATGACGAGGGGGCAACCCTCTTCTACCCAAAGACCACGAATGAATGGACCGTCGTCAAGGACTTGGTTGCGCTGGTGAAGCATAAGCCAAATGTTACAGAGATTTTTGTAGGAATACACGATGAATTTGGCTTGGGTGAATTTATGACTGTAGACGGTAGGTTCAAACTTTTTTATTTCATGAGACAGGATCATGACCTTGCTCATGACCATGTAAAAGTTGCAGCTCTGTTTTATCCGAAGACAGCGGATGAGAGCAGTGTTTGTGGCGACCCAGGTTGCGCGAATAAAGCATATATACCTGTCCAATTAGGCTCCAGGGAGGTTTTCATTGGTTATTTGTGTATATTAGGTAAAAGTAAAAATAGGAAAATACTTACATGTAAGTACTTACTTTTTATAGTAGGTACCTATTTTATATTCCTACTTTTGTTTGTGTATGCTAACTAATCTGTCATGTTAAATTACGCAAATCTGATTGTGTGGTACCATCAAGCTGATGAGACGAAGAAGATGGACATTATATATTATAGGATTCTGTGATCGACGTACTTAATAAGTTATTATTATCTTCTGTTTCCTTAGAATGGTCCTATTGAATATTACGTAAATAATATTTATGGAATAAACTTAAGTACCTGTTAAAAGGTACGTTAGCTGCTAATACGGATCATTTTTGACTAGTTTGGTGACAATATCCAATTTTCATGTTTCATTTTAGGTATAGATTTGGTCCATTGTATTAAAAGACCAACAACTACTTTAAACGTTTCAGGTATGTCTACACCATCTCCTCTACCAGACAAAGACCAAGATTTGGAAGGCCAAAGCGCATGCGTAGTGATGGAGATTGATACTGGCACCTACAGACTGGAGGCATGTGAGACTGACAGTATTAAGCCATATGTCTGCAAAAAGGTTGAAGAGGTTATTCCAGCCTGTCCTACCATCGATCGTGGTGGGTACAAGTTTACCATACCCAATGCGTACGCCTACGTTGCCATTATTTCGTGCAGTTTGTACCCTCTGAAAAGCGAGATATCATATAATTAATGAATCTGCGGTTGTACTCACGTTATTATATCGCTATTGCTGCGACATGTTTCGGGCCAATTTATTTGAATATGTCTCACGAAAGTTTAACGTGTATAAGCGAGATATCGTTGGAGACTATACTGTTTTCGAGCGAAACAAAGAAAGCACAAAAAAAAACAAATACGAGTACTATGTGCTCACCTACATGACTTGGGCGAACTCATACGCTCATGGAATATAACCACAGAATTTAAATTTTGAAAAAACCCCTACATAGTGCCACGATTTTCATAAAACATGTTTAAGAACAATCCCGACTACTCAGCTATCAAACAAAAAAAAAACTAAATCTAAATCGATTCATCCGTTCAGGAGCTATGATGCCACAGACAGACACACACACACAGACAGACAGACAGACAGACACGTCAAACTTATAACACCCCGTCGTTTTTGCGTCGGGGGTTAAAAACTAACAAGTGAAACAAGTACCGCTTGCTGCGGATTCATTCTTTCAATAAATTTTATTTGATTGGCCTGGTATGAAAAACCGAAATCCGAACAAATGCTTAACATCCACTATTTTTACACAATACCTATTGTGTAAACCAGACCAGACCGGCATAGTGGTTTAAATGGCCAATCTGAAAACATTCGTGGACACGTATGGTATAGCATACGCGTAGTCATTTGTTTCCTTTGGTCTATGACAGATGACGTCACTAAGCAACCCTAAACGTGTTAATTTAGAAAGTTGTAGAATAGAAATAGACGTGACGTCCGGTGTCAGTACGGCGTATTATGATCTTGGAACCACTTTTCGGCTGGCATTTTGTTTTAAAGTAGTGTTCTATGTTATTATCTTTCGGTGGCGACATCTAAGTAAATTACATATTTAAGGGCCGGTTTTTTAGTCGCCAGATAAATATATCTACCAGATAAAGTTATCACTATCCTTTTCATCACACGTATAAATTACAGTGACAGTTGATATTTATCTGACAGATATTATTTATCTGGCGATTGAAAAACCTGACCAGCCCTGAAAGGGTAAAATTTATAAAATGAAAGCCTACGTTTTACACCTGTTAACAATAGATGGCAACTGACAACAACCTGAACGTGACTGTACATCGACATACAGATATAAATTGAATTTATCTAGCAATAAAAATACTTATTATAGCGGCATACGTGTACGACATAATTATTATTTTCATATGCAGGTTGTTACTTCATAACAACACATTAATTATGTAGTTATTTTTTAATATGCATAAAATTAAAATTATTTCTGCTTGGTTCTTTAATGTATGACATAAACCCATCCCTTTTCGTGTCAAAGTTTAGTCAAATATGAACCGCGAATTCTTAGCTGCCAGTAAGTACAGCAAGAAGGTTATTAGCCGAATAAAATCGCTGATTGGTAGTTAGTGACATTATATGCATTTCAGCTACACTTATCTGTGTGCATTAGTATAAAAGAGATGACTATTGTTTTGTTTACCAGTTTTGATTACAGGGCCTGTAAACGTATTGTCTTGTGTAAATGTAGGCGTAATTGTGTATGTGTGCTAAACGGTGCCGAGAATTTGAACGGTAATGTTCTTAAAAGCCGCTTCCATGTTTATCTTACTTCGTTGGTTGACATAGAGAAACGTCTGCTGCAGTCAGATGCCACTAGGCTTAGAATAAATTTAAAAATGCAAAATTACTGCCTTAAGTGCGAATTGGAACCTGTAGTGGTAGTGACATCTACCCTAAGGCCATTTATAAGTACTAGGCATTCTTAGATGTTAAGGGTCCGAAATGACTAAAGCTGTGTCAGTTCCTTCCATTATTGAGTAAATAATTATTTTTCACCACACCAACGGGTAAAGGCTTACTTTGCTATTCGAAAACAGATAGCAAAATTGCATTTTATCCACAAGAGTGCAAAGTAATTTCATACAAATTTTAACTTGATGCCTTAAGCTAGCTGATAGAATTTACCTATAAATGATGATTTAGAATCATAAATATTGAGTAAATCGATGGATTTGATTTAGTCTGATGTTTTATAGTCAGTATTTTGGTCGTGTTGGTGTGGTGAAAAATTTTGTGTTTCACTCGGTGGCAAAGCTTGTTTAACCTTCGTGCCTTGAAACCCTCGCAACGCTCAAGATTCCACTTTTTGAAACACTCGCTACGCTCGCGGTTCAATATTGGAATCTTTCGCTTGCCCGGGTATCAATATTGGCACGTGCGGTTAAACAACTACTTTGCCCCTTTGTAAAAACAAATAACTATTACAGGGTACAATTACGATAAAAAGACCAAGAAATGCTACAAGCTTAACCAAAGAAAGAAGCCATGGACGGAAGCCATGCAAACCTGCTTCATGGAAGGCGGAATCCTGGCGGTGGTCACCAACACTGATGAAGCGGATATCGTGTTCCAGAGGTTGCCAGAATATGAAGAAGAGTATTTTGTTGGGTTTAGAAGATTATTCCCGAATGGAGACTTTTATACGGTGAAAGGTTTGTTTGGTTTTGATTTTATAAGTGGATATGCAACGGGAACCAACCCACCGATAAAAAAATAGAATGGAACTTTATTGTTCAAACCAAACATAAAGTAAATATTTCAATTAAGCTTTTATGTTACTGTATGTATATGTATTGACGACCGGTCTGGCGCAGTCGGTAGTGACCCTGCCTACTGCGCCGCGGTCCTGGGTTCGAATCCCGGTAAGGGCATTTATTTGTGTGATGAGCTCAGATATTTGTTCCTGAGTCATAGATGTTTTCTGTGTATATAAGTATTTATATATTATACAACGTGTTTCCGGTATCACTCAAAACCTCAGACACCCCAACTGATTTTTATTTTTTTAAACTCATCTAGAGTATTCATCTTTTGATCTGATCGTTACTTTTTTTTTAATTGAATTTTTAATTTTCTGTACAGCTCTACTTGACTTTTAGCTCTACACTCAATAAAAAATAATTGCTAACTACCATCATAAATCATAAGACTATTTATTTGTGTACGTTACTGCAACGACATAAGGTTTACCAATAGACAGCTAAGATGTCACTGTAAAACACTTTAAAGCTTTGTCACAGTAAACTTCAAATTGGACAGGTAATCGCAGTAAGCAAGTTTAAACCCACTATTCAAAATGACAAGGTTGTAATTAGGTACGAGTTCCATTTGTTATGACTTATGATAAACATTAAGATTAAACTGATTAAACTGACAAACAACGTGAAGCTAGTAGCGGAAAAAATAATCGTCCAAGTAACCAGCCAGTATTAATACTCCTAAATACTGAAAAAGGTAAACAACCTCTAGCAATGCGATATACACAATGTTGTATTACAAGTACAATAGAATAGGCACAAAAAAAAAACTAATAATACTAATTTACATAAAAATATTACCCCCATCAAGATATAGCTCAATCGATTCTACTCTCGATTCTGAACAAACTGTTTTCAGGTTTTTAGTGTTAAGTAAAACACGGTGTATATATCGTTGTCTAAGTACCCACAACACAAGCCTTCTTGAGCTTACCGTGGGCCTCAGTCCATCTGTGTAAGAATGTCCTATAATATCCTATAAAATATTTATGTACGAACGTAGTGGACTTCCCAACACGCGTTACGCCTACCACTTCGACCTGCCTTGACCATTTATACCTAAATCTACCAAAAAGTTCAGTCAGCGTTATGCCTGTAACTACGAACCTTAGTGACCACCTCGCTATTAAAGGAGAAATATTATTACCGGATAAGCGGTCTCTCAACACCTCTTATACATATGCAAGATCCTTCTCTAAATTAAACCAGGCTAACTTTACAGCAAGTATTAATAGTGTCGATTGGAACGAGGTACTCCTAAAAAATAACGATGCAAAACAACTGGCTTTTTCACTTATCAACATTATAGTTAGTAAATTCGATATTTGTTTTCCATTGCGAAAAACAAAATTATGTACTAGGGTCGACTCCTGGATTACTGCAGATGTGAAACATTATAAATCTTTATTTTTTGACATTTTAGATTTTAGAAATAGACATATGAATAATGAGTTATTGAATAATATGATACATGACATGAAATTGCACTATGATAAATTAGTTAAACATTGTAAATCTAGTCACCATAACAATATAATTAAATCAAGTAAAAACACGGCTAAAGCTATGTGGACTGTGATAAATACCGAACGTGGAAAGTACAACAGTCCTACCTTAGATGTGACTGATGTGATTCGTAAACCTGATGGGTCAAAGTATAGCAGTAAGAAGCAGGTAGTTGACGCGATGAATTGCAGATTTCTGAGCGCCGCAGCGGCGTGCGGGGCGCCGCGCGCCGACGTCGCCGGCGCCCTGCGTGCGCTGCGCGATGCGCGCCCTGCGCTCACTCAACTGCTTACTCTCCGCCCCTTTACAGCGGATGAGGTATACCGTTTGGTAACTTCTCACATTCCACCGAAGGCCTCTAAAGATGTATACGGTATTAATATGTTATTACTAAGACTAGCGCCTATTCCCTTATCTTTCGTTATGGCAGAACTCTTTACGCGCTGTATAGATGAAGGCACTTACCCAGAATCATTAAAAATGAGCAAAGTAGCCCCTATCTTCAAAGGCAAGGGCAATAGAGGGGATATAGACGCATATAGGCCCGTCTCGATCATACCAGCGATAGCTAAAGTCTTTGAAAATGGGCTAAGTACTCGTCTCACTAGCTTTTTAATCGCCACTGATAGTCTGTCAGACAGGCAATACGCGTACCGCGCAGGCCGATCCACAACCTCCCTGACCCGCGAGCTGGTTCGGCGCATCATGGCCGCAAGAGAGCATCAGATGCACGTGGCCGTCTTGTGCTGCGATCTCTCGAAGGCATTCGATGTCGCCGACCACGCCGTACTCGAGAGCAAGCTCAGCCATTATGGCATCCAGGGCACAGCATTATCTCTATTTAAGAGCTTGCTGCAAAATAGATCGCAAGTCGTTGTCGGTGATGGAGGGAAGGTGAGGTCAGATCCATCGGGGGCCCAGATGGGCGTCGCGCAGGGATCGTCTGTATCAAACCTCCTCTTCTCACTCCTTCTGAACGACCTGCCAGACGCTATAAAAACAGCTGAAGTCCTGATGTATGCAGACGATGTAGCAGCTATTGTAACGGCCCCAACAATGGATGGCGTTCGTCAGGCATTGAATGAGACAGCAGCGCAGCTAGCTCAGTGGTTCAAAACAAACGGCCTAGCGTTAAACCTAAAAAAGACCCATTTCGTCCATTTCAACCTAGCGGGCCGGAGTTTATCACCACTACTTGTTCAAATCAACGGAACATTATTGGACCAAACCACCGCCTCTACCTTTCTTGGGTTTGAAATCGACTCGGGTTTGAAATGGGATCGACACGTCGACAAGCTGTGCGGTAAAATGGCCAGTGCCTGCTTTGCTCTAAGCCGGGTTGCCAAGACAGTGGCTCCAGAGGTAGCCCGTACATGTTACTTTGCCACCGTCCACTCACTGATGCAATATGGAGCTGAACTCTGGGGTCGCTGTGCCGAGTGGGAAAGGGTATTTCGCCTGCAAAAACGCGCGATCAGAATTCTAGCTCGAGTACCAGCAGATACACCGGCGAAATCGCTATTTAAAGAGTTAGGTATACTTACGTTACCTGCTGTTATAATTATGCAAATAGCAGTTTACGTACGAGAAAATATCTCAATGTACAAGACAAATGGCATGGTGCATGGGCGAAATACACGAAATGCAGGGAAGCTCATTGTTATCGGCCGCAGGCTCGCCAAGTCCTCAAAACTGACCCACGTCATGGGTCCCACGGTCTTTAACCACCTACCAGATAACATCACTGAAGCCCCAAGCATATCTAGCTTTAAGTATCGCTTAAAAAAGTGGCTTATTGAGCACCCGTTCTACAATTACAACGAGTTCATAACGAACAAAGAATAATGATTACTTTCTATTGAAAGTGCTGAATTCAATGTTAATTTTTATTGTAATTTAATATTCTTATTTTTATTTTTTTGTACTCGTTTCTTGACTAAATTTTTTATTTGATATGCTTACGATGTAAGGACTATTATTATTATTAATGTTTTCTTTTTATTGTATCATTGACTGACATGTAAATTAGCTTTACCAATAAAATGATTATGATTATGATTATGATTATGTGGGTTGGTTAGTTTTTTATTATTTACATACTTGCTAGGTTACAAGAGCTGAGAAATAAATAATAGACGCCGCAAGGAATTCTAGTCCCCGGCAGTGCACATAAGAAAAGAAGAAGCAAGCGCTTCGTTCGAATCCCTGTTTTCAAAAGTACGTCGTACCTAATAAGGTTTTACCACTGTTGTATGCCGAATAATTAGATCACAACGCAGAGCATGTGTCGATTAATGTAAACTTGCAGTTTAGTTTTCTCATTTTAAGCACATTGGCACTGAAAAAAAATACTGGATTGAGTTATGTACAGCTCATATTTTTCTCTCGGTAGTTTCATTATTTTAAAGGCGTTTTGTAATCATATTTTGTAGGCCAACAATTCGACAACACATTCTACAAGCGGTGGCGAAACAACGGAAACAACGGAAACGACGAGAACGAATCGAACAACGATTGCGGGACGGTATCAAAACGATATGACTACAGAGACCTATTCACCGGGACCAGAAATTGCCTCCAACCAGCTGCTTTCGTGTGCGAAATGGTCCCCAAGAATTAATTTTTAGGCTGATTCTACTTCGTTTTGTTTTTTATAGAAATAAAATAAATGTTTATTCAGACACAAAACTTACAACTACCTAAATCACAACTTCCGCCAAACCAGGGTACCTACATATGTTTGTTAATAATACTGTTACCCCCTTATAAACGTTCACTAAAGTTATCAAGCCGATAAAGTTCGTTTATCCCTTTCCGACGTATTGGTGTGATAGAAAGGGACAAACGAATTTTATCGGCTTGATAACTCTAGTGAACTTCAGTTAGGAGGTCGAACTAGTTTCGGTTCTACCTCAGAGATGGCGGGGGGGCGCCAAGCCTTCGGTAATTGTGTCATATACTTGGAAATTTCGACCCTTGCTTTCGTGATCCGATGGCCGAGTGGTTTTACAGGCATCCGTCCGGTTAACGGAGTACGCTGGTTCGATTCCAGCTCGGAACACTTGGAGGCCTTGGTCACTTTTTCTTTGTATATGACATTTATTTAATGTTTATAGTATAATAGTAGTGTTACTACTTAAAAATACAAATTAAAATATTTTCAAATGAGAATAATTTAATTTGTTCTAAGAAATAGGAACATGTTCCATTTTTAAACAGAGATGTAGAAAAGAGTTGACAAAGTTTTTGTTTCTGTCCAAAAAAAGAATGCGGTTTCGCTAGCTGGGTGGCGTAATGGATTAGCTAGCCATATTAACTAGAGGTTCGTTCGTTTTTGACCTCGCTCACTAGTCACTCAATTGCTTGATAATTTTCTAGTGGACTCTATTGTCAGGTAAAAACAAAGTGACAGCTGGTAGTAGCAGTTACCGAAAGCAAACGAGTGGCTAGAGAGATTAGGTACGTAAGTAGGTATGTAGGTAAATACATAGTTACTTTTCCTTAAAATATTTGTTTTTTTTTTATTTAAATAATGTGTCCAAATTCTACTTACAGGTTAAAGGTAAATTGTACCAAAATACTCGTACTACACATCAGCTCAAAGCAAATTCCGCAAAAACTAACTTCAGGTCAAACTTTATCAGTAGTTATTTAGGGAGCTTATAAACTGTACTGGCCATAGGGGAATGATTGAGAGGGCCTTATGGGCCATCGGGGAATGGCCATTTATAGGCCCATCCATCTTCTGTCTTGGATATCGGCAGGGATTTGAACTTACTGTTATATTTTTGTAGTTAGTCCTACGGTGATGTATGTGTTTGTCAGTATTGTTCGAATTACGCGAAAAACTGCGCACTAGGATAATATATTGATTCTAATGAAGGTCGGGATGGCTTCGGCGAAGTTTCGAGGTGGCTAGTGTCTATCTAAATCGCTCATTAGTCAACCTCCAACAATAAACATTCTTTCTAACGTTTCGGGCCGGTGGTATGATCACGGAAGGTCAATCACTGGCCAGTTTATGATAATAATAATAAAAAAAGACTTATGTCCCAGCAAAGTGTCAAAGGAGATACTTTTATAAAACATTGAACTAAATATTTTATAGTGATTATTATTTAGTGTAGTGTAGGTACTTATTAGGTAAAAATTTGTCTTGTGCTCACATCACCTACAATGATAACATAAGAATTATCTCATGATATAAAACTATGAAAACGGATTATATCGCGTATCATGAATTTAAAATTCATCCCGACATATGTGGGGCAGACGAAACGAAGTATTTCCACACGGGTGAAGGAGCACAAAGCGGATGACAAGGACCGTCGGACATGTCACGGATAAAGTCAATCATGCTATGAAGTTTGACAAGCCTCTGGTTCTTGCTAAGGAGAAGCGGTATACTTATATTACTTATACCCAGAATGTTGCGCGAGGCCATTGAGATCAAGAAATATCCAAACTTTAATAGAGAAGATGACTTTACCGGCTTGGGATCCAGTAGTACATCTGATAATGGAACAAGCACGACGAAGACTGTGAGGCATATGTGCTGTATGGTGTTGAACATTTGCAGTGTGTTTTTGTCAATTTTGTGTAGATTAATTAGTTAATTGTTTTTTTTTTGAAATGAAACAATTATTCAAAACTAAAACTTAAAACTAAACTTTAACTTCTGCCAAACCAGAGTATGGTTTGTTGGCAGACGAGGCTCCTAATAAGTGTTTGAACCAGCCTTTAATAGTATATTATATAACGGTAACGTTATGAAGGCTATAAAAGTTGAGTACCGCGGTTAGGTCACGAGGCTTGCCGAGTGGCCTAAGTAAGGTACGAGACTTTTATAGCCTTCATAATGTTACGATTGTATACTATACTTTTTCTACGACAGCTAAATAAATACCTATTCGAGAATAAAAAAATGGGTTGCTTACCTACTTCATATAATGAATGGGAATATTTGTGTGAATCTTAACTATTATATTCTGTCCACAATGTTGATGGCGAGAACTTGTTGCACAATTCTTCAAAATATGCCAACAACGCGGTTTCAGAGAAATTTGAAACATTTTTTTGCAATTTCCATTTCAAAACAATCATAACATTTTTGGTGCGCTTTATCCGACTTTTCAGGTAACGAATTGTCAGTCACTTTGATCGCCATAGCCTTGATTTCTTCGGAAGTACATAGTTCACCAGAGTCACTTATAATTACTTAAGTTTTTGCACAATAACGTCGAATTAAAATAAATTACACAACACTAAAATACTTAGCTCAAAAAGTTTCGTCAAAAGTTTACAAATGTCAAACATGCCATAGACAAGAGAAATAGAAAATAAGCCGGTTTTCAATTACGAAAAATGTGGTTGCGTTCAAGAATATTTAAATGTCGAATGTAAAATTATTTGATAAACTTATGATTTTTACCTTTGTTTTGCAATATCTAATATGTAAAACGCATTTCAGTTTATTTTTTCATCTTGATTTAAATTATGAACCTTAACATCATAATTATTATTTATTAAAAGTTACAAATGAAAACATACCTGATAAATTGGAAGTTGTGTTTTAAAAATAAATTAACAGAACTCCTATATTCATATGATTACTGCTAGCAGTAACATATGAATATAGGAATACAGCAACCTATAGACAAATAGACTTTCTTATCGTTACTCAAATGAACTTAATTTGGATACCGCTGACAATAATCTAATTGGCAGATTTGAGTGCTGGAGTAGAAAAAATCTATATTATTTATGGTTCATTAATATTCGTTTCGTTGTATGTGAGTAGCTTTTGCACATTGTACTTTTTCCTCAGTCACCTGTTGACCACGAACGCTGTAAAGTGTTCGAAACGTCGGGATGAATTGTAAATTCATTATACGCGATATAATCCGTTTCCATAGTTTTATTCCATGAGTAACTATCGCGGTAACTGAACTAATTAAAGACAATATTATAATTATTATCTTTTAAATAATATTAATATCTTACGGGTAGGAAACAAGCAAGCAAGGCATGAAGTCAGCTTCGTGGGTATTTACCTTAGTTTGGCATCTCGCTTAAGAGCAACTTATTAGTTACTACGAGGCTTAGTGGTTTCGCGATGTCGATGAAACTTGTTGGAACCTCGAGTTGAGCAAAATTAACGTAATTTGAGGTATTTTAGAGCAAATTCGATAAAGGACAAATTTTAAATGACAGTGTAAATTAAATCTAAACGCAAATATTAATATAAAAAAAGTTTAAATGTGATAACTCTTACTTAGGTAATTCTATTAGTTTTTGAACCGTTTTGACGCCTAGTCTATACCCGACTGGTATGTTACTCGTACCTACATAATTTTAGATGTTAGTTATGTTATTTTTTATTTTTCGAGAAAAAGTTAAAATCCATACTAATATTATAAATGGGAAAGTGTGTGTGTCTGTTTGTTTGTCCATCTCTCACGGCAAAACGGAGCGACGAATTGACGTGTTTTTTTAGGTGGAGATGTTTTTTTAGGGATGGAGAGTGACATAGGCTACTTTTTGTCTCTTTCTAACGCGAGCGAAGCCGCGGGCAAAAGCTAATTACTACATGAAAAATCAATCTCATTCCTCCAAAACTTCTCCCAAAAGTTACAGTGTTGACAGTTTTACAAATATTATTGTTTCAACAAACAAATAAAAAATTTACACACTCACAAGTTTACTAAATATACTTAATCTCATAATCCAAACTAATATTATAAATGGGAAAGTGTGTGTGTGTGTCTGTTTGCTTGTCTGCCCTTCACGGTAAAACAGAGCGACGAACTGTCGTAAATTTTTAAGTGGAGATTAGAGCTCCTGGTCGTGACCGTGTTTCGTGTACCCGTAGCCGGATCTCCGTTGCCGTGTTACTCGGCAACGGAGATCCGCTCCGTTTGCTCCGTGTGATTCGGCTACGTGTAATTAAGATACGTAGCTACGTGTACACGGAGATACGTATCTTATTTATACGTAGATCGGATCCAGTCGTGACCGTGACGTTTAGTGTAGATTTTATGCGTGTCACTAAGACCCCCGAATGTAATGCAAGGGGCGAGTTTTTAATTTCAGTTTCCATATTTTTGCATTTTAAATAAAGTTTTAAGAGTGATCAAAAATAATAAGATGCAAATATTGGAGGCAAAAATAATAGACCAGTACAAATTGTAAAAGATGTGTATCAAAAGAATTCGCGTATAATCAATATATAAAAAAATAGGTAAAATTCTAATTTTCATTCACATGACACAGACTATAATTAATCAACTTTTTTTAAATAATCTAACATGTACAGTCAGCGTCTTATAGTTGGTAGTATGCGAAGTAGTCAAATAGTCTGTTATTTTTGCTTTCACTTAACATCACAAACAATAGGAACACATGGTACTTAACAGGTAAATCCCAAAGCCTTGAAGGTAATTATTATCAATGGCCCGCAAACTATTGTTTGTTATCTTTATCTGCACGTGCAACTATTTCTTAGTATTTTCACCGACGAAAGACGGTTGTCCAGCCAGTAATAATATTTATGAACAACGGTGTATATTATTATTTCACTTAAAATACTTTTAAATTGTTGCATTGGTCTACCTGTAGCATTTCTTACTAGGGAATAAATATTAATTAGAGATATTAATATATTTATTTGGATGGACTTTCATATTCATCGACATCCCCAAGTAGGTACCTAGTACCTACCTGAGGTGCGATTTTTGATTCTCATCGGGTGGCTTATTTCGTACTAAATAGTCATCGGCTGCATACAAAACAAGGCACCGGTGAGATTCAAAAATCCCACCAATACCACCTCTGGTTTTTTTTGTACAAACTCATAATGTCTGGTTATCAGAGAACAGAATAATACCAATATGTAATTACTTAAAAAAACATCTGGAATCAAATCAATACAAAGACCACGAGTATAACACATAATGCGAAGGGTCCGTTCGACACTTACAAGCTCTCTTTCAACAACCGAGCGGAGAGGAGCCGAAGCCGAGATTCGCGGGAACGTAGCCGAATCCAGAAACGGATACGTATCTTTGACGTGACCGTGTAGTACGGGATCTTAGCACCGCCGGTGCTAAGGCTACGTAGCTACGGTTCCGCGTGTAACACGTATATCACAAGCCCTAGTGGAGATAACCTGTTAAATTATTTCAAAGTAATAGGTTGATCTGGCTGATGTTACGAAATCTTTCTACTCCCATAGGGACTTCATTTCAATAAGTATAATAAATTGAATAATTATACTTAGTTAACTTACCTAACCGGGATGTATTTAGTTTAAAATAGCTTTGTACAGTCATTATCAAAGTATTGGATCGAATAACGTCATTCAGAAGTGTCTACCATACTGTATCCGCTACATAGATTAAATAGGCATATAATTAACCGGGCAACTAAAATATTAAACGGGAAGTTATGTCGGGCATACAATAATATAATTTGGCTGTGTTTTAATATTGTGGCGACAAAAAAAATATATCAGCCTCAAATATTGAGCATCATTATTGAAAAAACGGCAGCAAATTTCAAGCGACAAAAATATTGCTGAGGAACATTAAACAATACTTTGGCGACTAAAATAATAATTGGCACCTAGTATTGTAAAGCGTAAGATTTTTAATATTTGTAGTCATATAGATGTTAGCACCTAAATAATTATACTTAGCTCATCGTTTAAAGTAGTATTTAAATTGCGGAGGCAACTAAAAAAAATATTGGGAAGTAGGTTTTTTTAAAACACATAATTATAAAATCGTTTCTTTATGGAAACGATGGTCTCATCGAAAGATCAGCACTGAAAGTCACCAGCAACACGCTAAGGTGAGGCCATTTCGTGGCACTTTATTCCTTTCTGTCTTGTTGTTATATTTTGTCTTGCCTGTGTTCACGAATAAATGTTTATTCTATTCAAACATCGTATTTGCGACCCGTAAACCACGGGTAGTATTTAAATATCTCACATCTATTTTCGAGCGAGTTGCAAGCGAGGGAACGCGTACCATATCATTTTTAACCGCCGCCTCAAATCTCTCAAAAGAAGGTGGTTCTTTATTCGACTGTATTTTTTATTTTTTTTAATGTTTGTTCCTCGATATCTCCGTCGTTACTGGACCGATTTTGAATTTTTTGAATGTATATGCATACAGATTGGTCCCATTTTTCTCAGAACCCAGTTCTGATGATGGGATCCTGGAGAAATCGAGGGAACTCCTCAAATCTGAAAGGCATACATATGGCGATTTTTGGGTTTTTAAAGGAACAGCATGCATTTACGTACGGAACAGTGACATTTGGTGCAGTGGAACTGCTGATGATGGTCAGAACGGAACTCCTCAGATCTGAACGGCACGCTTATAGTGATTTTGGTATTTTTAACCGACTTCAAAAAAGGAGGAGGTTCTCAATTCGACTGAATGTTTTTTTTTTTTTTTATTTTTTTGTATGTATGTTCCTCGATATCTCCGAGAATTGTGGACCGATTTTCAAAATTTTTTTTTGATCGAACGGGTATAACCCCGAGATGGTCCCATTGGCACCAAGTCAGGGTCTGATGATGGGATCCTGGAGAAATCGAGGGAACTCTTCAAATGTTATAGGCACATGTAATGTTTTCAGTGTATTTTTCAAAGGTAAACCAGTATTTACGCCTGATGGTAATAATTTTATGTGGCTGAGCTGATGATGGAAGGTCAACTCCTCAATGGTTAGGAGTTAAAGGATAATTCTTTCACTAGTGTACATGTATTCGGACTGATACATATAATATCAATAGGAACCACTAAAAATCAACAAATAAATAAACTTTTTAACAAAAAATAAAACCGCCTTCAAAAATAAGCGCGTTACAAAACACGGAGAAACTAAAAAGCAAAAAATAATAAACCTTTGAATTCAGATTTCTTATCGTATTGCAATAATCTAAACATCCAAATTATAAACAAATCAATTATTTTTGGAGTCGGTGCCAGCCTGCGTATGGTTGGGTGGGGCAAACAGGCAATAGCAAGGCGACGAACAGGTCTGGTACCGACTGCAAAAATAATTGATTTGTTTATAATTTGGATGTTTAGATTATTGCAATACGATAAAAAATCTGAATTCAAAGGTTTATTATTTTTTGCTTTTTAGTTTCTCCGTGTTTTGTAACGCGCTTATTTTTGAAGGCGGTTTTATTATAAGAACAGCATGCACTTACGTCCAGAACAGTGACATTTGGTGCAGTGGAACTGCAGATGATGGTCAGAACGGAACTCCTCAAATCTGAACGGCACGCTTATAGTGATTTTGGTATTTTTTATAAAAACAGCATGCACTTACGTCCAGAATAGTGACATTTGGTGCAGTGGAACTGCAGATGATGGTCAGAACCGAACTCCTCAAATCTGAACGGCACACTTATAGTGACTTTGGTATTTTTAACCGACTTCAAAAAAGGAGGAGGTTCTCAATTCGACTGAATGTTTTTTTTTTTTTTTTTTTTTTTTTTTTTATGTATGTATGTATGTTACTCGATATCTCCGAGAATCGTGGACCGATTTTCAAAATTTTTTTTTTGATCGAACCGGTATAACCCCGAGATGGTCCCATTGGCACCAAGTCAGGGTCTGATGATGGGATCCTGGAGAAATCGAGGGAACTCTTCAAATGTTATAGGCACATGTAATGTTTTTAGTCTAATTTTCAAAGGTACACCAGTATTTACGTCTGATGGTAATAATTTTATGTGGCTGAGCTGATGATGGAAGGTCAACTCCTCAATGGTTAGGAGTTAAAGGATAATTCTTTCACTACTGTACATGTATTCGGACTGATACATATAATATCACTAGGAACCACTAAAAATCAACTGAGCTGATGATGGAAGGTCAACTCCTCAATGGTTAGGAGTTAAAGGATAATTCTTTCACTACTGTACATGTATTCGGACTGATACATATAATATCACTAGGAACCACTAAAAATCAACAAATAAATAAACTTTTTAACAAAAAATAAAACCGCCTTCAAAAATAAGCGCGTTACAAAACACGGAGAAACTAAAAAGCCAAAAATAATAAACCTTTCAATTCAGATTTCTTATCGTATTGCAATAAGCTAAACATCCAAATTATAAACAAATCAATTATTTTTGGAGTCGGTACCAGCCTGTGTATGGTTGGGTGGGGCAAACAGGCAATAGCAAGGCGACGAACAGGTCTGGTACCGACTACAAAAATAATGATTTGTTTATAATTTGGATGTTTAGCTTATTGCAATACGATAAGAAATCTGAATTGAAAGGTTTATTATTTTTGGCTTTTTAGTTTCTCCGTGTTTTGTAACGCGCTTATTTTTTTATAAGAACAGCATGCATTTAAGTTCAGAACAGTAACATTTATTTAGTTATATTTGTTAAGCATATTGACTTTTTAAGTCAAATTTTGTCAAGCTTCGATTTCTTATAATCGGATTCATGAGGAATTGAGGAAACTCCTCAAACCTTAACGGTATACGTATATTGATTTTTGTTGTCATTAAATAATTAAAGCATTAAAAGCAGTTTATACCTAGACATTTCTACATAATGCAACATTCGCAAGTAGCTTTCACCAGAACCCCAAAGGCAGCGGGTTTTTTTTTCTTAAAAATTATATAATAAGTAAACAGCAAAAAGGAGTGTATAAGCTTCTAATGGGTCGGTAACGTGCATATGATACCCCTTGAATTGCAGGCGTCCATAGGTTACGGTGACCGCTTTCCATCAGGCCGATCGTATGCTTGTTTGCCACCGACGTGGTATTCAATAAAATTGCCATGATAATCTATATAATATAAAGCTACAACCCGACTGACATTTTTCAAAAAATAGGCCGAAGGAGTTTTTGCAGGTGGCAGTGTTTGATGTGGTCGTATAGAGTTTGGTCCTGCGACCCCGGATGGATCAGACCGTCGGTCTACCGGTTCCGGGTAAAAAAATGTTGGACGGCCTGGCCAAACGGCTGGAGTTAGCCGGGGAGTGTTCGACCAAATGTCATAGAGGACCCTGGGCAGTTTTTGACGCCGCCATTTTTTTTTCAAAATGGCCGACTTTTTTTTTTGACGATTTTTCAAGTTTGTCGTAGAGAGCTCAAATTTTGGTCATAGAATCTCCAAGTGGCCTTGATTCGAATGAAATAAAAAAAAATTGAAAAGTGCTACAAATGTGGGAAAACTGGCCACTTTTATTTTGTATGGCAACTTTTAAACCGTAAGAGATAGCCGGGGGGTGCTCGACCAAATGTCATACAGGTATTGGAGTAGAAAAAAGTTGCATTAAAAAAAAATCAAAATGGCCGACTTTTTTTTTTGAAAAATTTCAAAATGGTCCTAGCGCGCTGAGATTTGGCACATGGGTGGAAGGTAGCCCCAAGATTTGTATTCTAAAAGAAAATTTTGAAAAATTCAAAATGGCGGCCTTTGAGGGCCAATTGAAATTTGAGTGGAGGTTTTTCTTTTAATTACCATAGCTCCGTAACGGTACAAAGAAGTGAAAAGTGCTCAAACAAATGTTATACAGTCACCCGAGGTCCATCGAATGGCGTTAAAAAAAAATCAAAATGGCCGACTTTTTTTTTTGAAAAATTTCAAAATGGTCCGAGCGCGCTGAAATTTTGCACACGGGTAGACAGCCACCCCAAGATTAGTATACAAAAAGAAAATTTTGAAAAATTCAAAATGGCGCCCTTTGAAGGCCAATTGAAATTTGTATGGAGGTCCTTTTTTTAAATCCCCATAGCTCCGTAACGGTAGAGAAAAGGTTAATAGTGCTTGAACTAATGTTGTACAGTTATCTGAGGTCCATCGAATGGCATTTACAAAATTTCAAAATGGCCGACTTTGAAATTTTTTTTTTTTATTTTCGGTCCGAGCGCGTTCAAATTTGGCACGTGGTAAGAACGGGGGCCAAAAATAGAAATGAGAAAAAAAATTTGGAAAAGTCAAAAACGGTGGCGAGAGGGGACAAAGTCAAATTTCCCTACCAGTTTGTATGGAGGTTTTTTTTTAAATCCCCATAGCTCCGTAACGGTAGAAAAAATGTTAATAGTGCTTAAACTAATGTTGTACAGTTATCTGAGGTCCATCGAATGGCATTTACAAAATTTCAAAATGGCCGACTTTGAAATTTTTTTTTTTTTTTTTCGGTCCGAGCGCGTTCAAATTTGGCAAATGGTAAGAACGGGGGCCGAAAACAGAAATGAGAAAAAAAAATTTTTGGAAAAGTCAAAAACGGCGGCGAGAGGGGACAAAGTCAAATTTCCCTACCAGCCTGAGGGAGTGTTCCACAGCCCGAACGTCATTGCTCCGGTCCGAAGTCCGAGCTGCATACAGACAGTGCTCCCAAGCAAAAAAATATAAGTAAAAGTATCTAAAAAGCGACGCGGAGGTTCGAAACCCAGCGAAGGCCGAAGGCCGAGCTCCGGGTAGGGCTGAGAGGGGCGCCAACTTCGCTACAACCCCCACAGTAACTATGCGGAGGGCCGAAGGCCCGGAGCGTGTCTGAGGCTCCCAAGCACGCGAAGGCCGCAGGCCGAGCTGCGGGCAGAGAATGCTCCCAAGCAGAACAATATAAAAGTGTCTAAAAAGTGACGCGGCGGGCCGGAGGCCCGACGCGGAGCTTCGAAATTAAGCGACGGCCGAAGGCCGAGCTCCGCGTAGGGCCGAAGGCCCGGAGCGTCCCCGATCGGCTCGCCGGCGGTCCGGGAAGTTGGAGCTTAAACACGACCCTATAGTAAAAGTGTCTTAGAGAAGCGAAACGACGGGCCGGAGGCCGCAGGCCGCAGGCCCGTCGTGAGCTTATCAAGACACTTTTACTATTGGGTCGTGTTTAAGCTCCAATTTCCCTACAACCCCCACAGAAACTACGCGGAGGGCCGAAGGCCCGGAGCGTGTCTGAGAGGCTCCCAAGCACGCGAAGGCCGCAGGCCGAGCTGTGGGCAGAGAATGCTCCCAAGCAGAACAATAAGTGAAGTGTCTAAAAAGCGACGCGGCGGGCCGGAGGCCCGACGCGGAGCTACGAAACCAAGCGAAGGCCGAAGGCCGAGCTCCGCGTAGGGCCGAAGGCCCGGAGCGTCCCTGATCGGCTCGCCGGCGGTCCGGGAAGTTGGAGCTTAAACACGACCCAATAGTAAAAGTGTCTTAGAGAAGCGAAACGACGGGCCGGAGGCCGCAGGCCGAAGGCCCGTCGTGAGCTTCTCAAGACACTTTTACTATTGGGTCGTGTTTAAGCTCCAACTTCCCTACAACCATCACAGTAACTACGCGGAGGGCCGAAGGCCCGGAGCGTGTCTGACAGGCTCCCAAGCACGCGAAGGCCGCAGGCCGAGCTGCGGGCAGAGAGTGCTTCCAAGCACACAGGCTAAAGCAAAAAAGCAAACAAGTGAAGCAAAAAAACAAACAAGCTAAGCAAAGAAACAAAAAAAGCAAAAAAGCAAAGCAAAAAAACAAACAAGCAAAGCAAAAAAAATAAAAAAGCAACAAGAAAGACCGCGGGGCCCTCGGGCCCCGCGCACCTTTAAAAAACTAGTCGTGTAGTATAATATTACAAGAGCAGAATTATTTTCTGCTAGCAAAAAGTGGGTTAGGGTTAGGTTATTTTTTTAACCGTCGCCTCATATCTCAAGAAGGACGGTTATCAAGTCGTCTGTATGTTTTTTTTTTTATTTTTTATGTTTGTTCCTCGATATCTCCGTCGTTCCTGGACCGATTTTGAAAAATTTTTTTTTGATTGAATGTATATACATACAAATTGGTCCCATTTTTCTCAGAACCCAGTTCTGATGATGGGATCCTGGAGAAATCGAGGGAACTCCTCAAATCTGAAAGGCATACATATGGTGATTTTTGTGTTAATAAAGGAACAGCATGCATTTAGGTACGGAACAGTGACATTTGGTGCAGTGGAACTGCTGATGATGGCCAGAACGGAACTCTTCAAATCTGAACGGCACGCTTATAGTGACTTGGGTATTTTTATACGAACAGCATGCACTTTCGTACAGAACAGTGACATTTGGTGCAGTGGAATTTCTGATGATGGTCAGAACCGAACTCCTCAAATCTGAACGGCACGCTTATAGTGACTTTGGTATTTTTATAAGAACAGCATGCACTTTCGTCCAGAACAGTGACATTTGGTGCAGTGGAACTGCTGATGATGGCCAGAACCAAACTCCTCAAATCTGAACGGCACGCTTATAGTGACTTTGCCATTTTTATAAGAACAGCATGCACTTTCGTCCAGAACAGTGACATTTGGTGCAGTGGAATTTCTGATGATGGTCAGAACCAAACTCCTCAAATCTGAACGGCACGCTTATAGTGACTTTGGTATTTTTATAAGAACATCATGCACTTTCGTTCAGAACAGTGACATTTGGTGCAGTGGAACTGCTGATGATGGCCAGAACCAAACTCCTCAAATCTGAACGGCACGCTTATAGTGACTTTGCCATTTTTATAAGAACAGCATGCACTTTCATCCAGAACAGTGACATTTGGTGCAGTGGAATTTCTGATGATGGTCAGAACCGAACTCCTCAAATCTGAACGGCATACTTATAGTGACTTTGGTATTTTTATAAGAACAGCATGCACTTTCGTCCAGAACAGTGACATTTGGTGGAACTGCTGATGATGGCCAGAACCAAACTCCTTAAACCTGAACGGCACACTCATAGTGACTTTGGTATTTTTGTAAGAAAAGCATGCATTTAAGTTCAGAACAGTGACATTTATTTAGTTATGTTTGTTAAGCATATGTTTTGAAGTCAAAGTTTGTCAAGCTTCGATTTCTTATAATATAATCGGATTCATGAGGAATTGAGGAAACTCCTCAAACCTTAACGTTATACGTATATTCATTTGTGTTTCCATCTAATAATTAAAGCATTAAAAGCAGTTTTAAAAAATACTTACACATTTCTACATAATCCAACATTCGCAAGTAGCTTTCACCAGAACCCGAAAGGCGACGGTTTTTTTTTCTTAAAAATTATTTTAGTAGAATATAAGTCCTACCAAATTTGCTAAGTATGGCATAATTCTTAGGTACTTTGTATGAACAAAACAACGATAGCAAAAAGGAGATGAAATACAGTCCCAGATGCATACATCCCCAACACACATGACTCAAAACAGAAATAGGAAGAAGATGGACAACCTTTAACCGCCTAAATATTATGCAAACAAAAATCTACGGAAGTACTCTTAATTTAGAAGATTATTTTGCTCATTTACATTATGCCAGCATAAGATTCGATATTATAAAATCTGCGGAACGATTTATGCCAAAGGATATTCTGAGTAAGGTTTTCCTGCCAAAAAATAATAATCTTTCAGAGTGATGTTAAGACTGCGTAAGGCCAGCTTTAGATTCGATAGAGTAAACGTCATGAAAAGTTAAATAAAATCAATTGTATAGACGAAGTTGCCAGCACCCCCAAACACCTTATTTCTTACGCAAAAGTATAATAATATTTTGTCGACCGTTATATTTTATAATAATCATTTTTTTTAATTAAAATGACAGCTTAGGTGATGAGTGCCGATGTATACATTTTAAATGTACTTTTTATGTTAATTTGCTATATAAATATTTTAAAAGAACTGTATATTTTATATTAATAGACAGCCGTTTTCCTATTAAACTGTATCTCTTAAATTGTTTCCAATATAATAATTCAGTTGCCAAATAAATAGTTGGTACTCGCGTCTGAATAAACCGTAGCCGTAATGACATTAAAATGCTACCTCATATTGAAATATTTTGAGGCTCCATTTTAGTCGCCAAACTATTATTTTTGATACCCATTTCTATGGTTATTTAGTCGCCCGGTTAAATACGTGCCGATTAAATATAAGAAGATCATACCACCCCATACACTAAAATGCGACCGCCTAACAACGCGCATACACTACACCACAGTCACCAGTGTCACCACACATAGATGGCGCCACAAAAAAATGCCTTGTTGCCATGGCATATACAGTGACACTGTCGAGTCTGGTACTTTTAGGGTCAACAAAACAACTTGTGCCATGTATTCAGGTTTCCTAGTTGGTGGTTGTGCAAGTATTGTTTAAGCTTTGTTTTAAACTGTAAATACTTTGCAGGTTCCTCAAGGGCGGAGGAATGTTATTCCAACAGTTTGAACATTGGTATTTTGTTTCTAGGGATCGTTTAAATGTTATAATTATTTAATTATCACAGTAAGTAAATAACTTAGAGGTATATTGACTTAAGTGCAAGTTATTTATTCAGTAAATGGGACCGTAAAAGCAGAGAAAGAGAATACAATTTAATTTAATAATTTTCACGTGGATCTTTTCTTTAAGTGCCACTTACTCGTTCCAGGGTTAGCCAAATAACTCGAAGTTGCCCGAGCAAATTAATCCGAGTGAGTTATAATCAAATTCCGATTTTCTCCACGTGAACTTCAGATATTTACGAGTACATGATTATATTATACGCAATATACATAGAATAGAATGAATAGATAGAATGGATAACATAAAGAATGAGTATACATATCGATACCTTTGGGTTCAATTGGCGTAAAGGACAAAATGCAGGTTTTCAGGAGAAGCAAAAACAACTTTTTTTTTAGAAAAATGTTTATATCTTTTTTGTTTTTTGACCTATATTTGTGACGTATATAGAAAAATATGTAGATTTTTAGTATCCTTCACCTAGTGTAGCAACCGTAGTGATAAACTAAACGGTTTAGAAGTTAGATGGTTGTAAAGGACACGTCAAAATGCTATGGACGTCCTTTACACCCACGATTTTTTTGAACAATTAGAGTTGATAGGGTCGTAAATGACGGTCTTAGATGATTTTTATACAAATTCGGGGCGTAAATGTAACCGAAATGGTACAAATGGCAACTGTTTTTAGCTTAGTTTATAATTGAGAAACTTGAAAAATGTATCAAAACGTAGTTAATATGGCATAGAATAGCCACATTAGTGTTACAGTGTATATTTATCTAAATATTTAACAGAGACAAAGAACAAGACTATTTTATATCCAGTTTTGCAATAAAGAAACAACATTTGCTTAAAAACTACTTAATATTTTGGAAAGTTATTATTTTAGTACTCGCCGCTCGGCTGTCTCAATAAGTTACGCATTCAGTATTTAATTCTAGCAGGGAAACGAGTTCGAGAGTTCGTAGTTTAAGTAAAACACTAATTGTAATCACGTAAACTTTAATCAGCAACTGTGTATAGTAGACTATATTAATACGACAGTAATTTTAAGTCTAAAGTAGAAAGAAGTTTTAAGAATTACTAAGAGTTAAGTACTTATTTATAAACGCAAGTTAGGACGCGTACCTATACAAACTGTAGTCAAGACTACCTACTATGTTGATTCATATTTTTGATAATTTTAAAATAGAAGATTGTTATTTAGTCTTAAACCTGTTAAATAAGAATAATTTTAATTATGAGTTTAATCCTAGAAATATTATAGTCAATGCTTTAAGTACCTGGGTACATAGCCAAGTCACCAAACGCTAACGCTCATTCGCTAGCGAAACGCACCTGTTATTGTCGCAGTCGCACTAAATGTTAGTATAGTCTACTGTTAAAGTTTACTGCCGGCGTAGCTGAATGGCAATCGTCGACAAAAATGCAGTCTGGTGCAATACGCAAGAGCGATAAAGATATATAGCTACGAAATAGATATAATCGTGAGCGTTTGTGCATTTGGGTACGTACCCTGATTACCATAATGTTTTTTAATTACCTACATCTCGCCGCAGTATAATAATACTACGAAAGCGTTTCCCTGCTAGAATTAAAGACTGAATGCGTAACCTACTGACTATTCAGACAGCGGCGAATACTAAAAGAATAACTTTGAATTTGTTGCCAAAGTATTAGATAGTTTTTAAGCAAATATTGTTTTTTTATTACAAAACTGGGTATAAAATATTAGTCTTGTTCTTTTTTGTTGCTAAGATAGCTTAGATAAATAATACACTGCATTAAACTGATGTAGAGCTATTCTATGCCATATTAAGTACGTTTTGATACATTTTTCCAGTTTTTAATTGTAAACTTAGAACAACATTTGTACCATTTCGGTTACAATTACGCCCCGACTTTGTATAAAAATCATCTAAGACCGTCATTTACGACCCTATCAAATCATGGGTGTAAAGGACGTTATAACATTTTGACGTGTCCTTTACAACCATCTATCTTCTAAATCGTTTAGTTTATCACTACGGTTGCTACACTAGGTTAAAGATACTCGTAATCTGCATATTTTTCTTATACACGTCACAAATATAGGTCAAAAAAACAAAAAAGTGGGTTTTTCTTTCTCTTGGAAACCTGCATTACATGTCCTTTACGACAATTGAACCCAAAGATATCGATTACAGTTGCGGATAAAATATTTTTAGTGCTGGTCGTAAAGGACGAAGAACAAAAAAACTTGTCCTTTACACCCAACTTTATCACACTACTATAGAAAGTGATCCTTAGAAAGTAAGGGCTTAAAGGTCAACAATATATAACAAGGTGACTTGCGACTATATTTTTATTTGTAGATTTCCTTTACGACACAAATAATAATTTATAATTAATGACTTGATATTTACGCCCCTTCAGAAAAGCTATTTTTGCAAGTCCATAGTAGAAAATCTTGGTCGTAAAGGCAACTTTTTAAGAGATATCGAAATTTTAACTACACAGATCGATAGCGCTTGAAATTCTGAACAAAACTGTATATATAACTCATTTTCGCCAAAATGTCCTTTACGCCAATTGAACCCAGAGGTATACTGCCGTCTCAAGGAGAAAAACCATAACTGACAAAAAGTAAGTTTCGAGAAAAAGCCAAAAAACTTTGCCCTCTTTTTAAAATAGGATAAATTCAAAAGACAAAGTTGGAACTCTTGTGTATTAATGTAGCAATAGGGCACATATTTTATGCTTTGTGAATAATTCGAATATCTATTTATTTAAATTAATTATTTAGAAAAAACTGTTTCTGCCTCGTAACATAAAATAATAAAAAATATATTTACTATTACAAAAGACACATGTGCACACTTATGCTTTTCGTATTCGTTTTACACTGCGATATCTAAGAAATAAAAACACAAGTGCACAGTTGTGGCTCTGTCAGTGATCCACCTCGAAGCTGAAAAAGCACAATTGGGTAATTTGTGTTTTTTTTTGCTTCGTTAAAGTTTGGTTCATCTCGTTATAGGGATTGATAAAAAACATATAAATATAAATATAATTACTCAATTTTTTTTTTAATGATACTTTGAGATACTTTTTGAAATATAGATCTCAAAAATCTCATCTCTTCGTGCATGGAATTATAACACAAAACTAAAATTAACCACAATTAGATTGCACTTATTTATAAAATAATAAGCAAAAGGCAAGTACAGGTTGTAACGGGTATACTTACAGGCCATTACGGGGTCAAACTAATCTAGGCAGATTGTCGTATGTGTAGCAAAGAAAAAGGGAATGTTAGATAGCTAAAGAGAGAATGTTACGCCCTCAGCAGACAAAGTGTATATTCAAAAAATAATTCATAATTGCATAGAAGAGGATCTTCGGTCAAAGAGTATCCGAAATAAACCCCACAGACTGATATAAGCTAAAAGAAAACACCTCACTGACCTCACTGAATAATAAAAATTGAACCGTACATCAAGATTGCCCTGCGGCATCATTGTTTTTTATCATCCGTTTGGTAGTATAATTACCTATACATGTATAACAAATTTTGTAAACTACATAAATGTGGCTTTTTGCTGTTGTATTGTGTGGCTGTTGCGCATAAAGAAAAATATAAGATATTTGACAAAAAAGTATCCCCTTTTTTTATGATTTTTTTTAAGTTTAGAATAGGTAGGTACAACAAATGGAATTATTACGGTTTTTGCATGTTATGAAACCCAACATCATCTAAAGTACATTTTTTTGTTCCAAAACGAATTTCTCGTCCTTAATTTATCCGAAAATTATAATTTTATTACTTGCCCTATTGCGTAAAGTAACCAACTAATACTTCTGAAGTAAAGTTTTAGAGAAGTATGATTTGAAAGGAAGTGCGGAAAGCGCCATACTCCTTCCCCCCCCTTCCCCATCCTAAATGCAGAAAGGCTCTCGATGCCTCCCGGTCCGAATCTACTCAAAACTATAACGCTACAGTCCCGGGTTTGAATCCCGGTAAGGGCATTTATTTGTGTGATGATATTTGTTCCTGAGTCATGGGTGTTTTCTATGTATAAAAGTGTATATCGTTGCCTGCCCACAACACAATCTATCTTGGGCTTACCGTGGGACTCTTTGTAAGAATGTCCTATAATATTTATTATTTTATTTTATTTTTTCTATTTTAAAACCTACCAAGGAACAACTATGCCAAGTTTCAGAGCTTAATCAAAAAGTGCTTTACAATAGCATCCCTACTAATACGAAGCAGACAGGAGTAATAAATACGAGCGACGTACGCGCTACTTATTCCAGACGAAAGTAATCGATCGAGCCTCGCGCGCCGAAAAATCCGACCAAAATCTACACTTGAGGGGCGCGGAGGGGGCTCCCTACTAGCCTGATAAAGCATAAATGACTGTCGCTTTTAAGAAATAAACTACAAGTTCCCTTTCTTGAAACCGTCGCTAAGCAGGAAAAGCATAAGAAAGAGTCAAAACGAGTTAGAAAAGACATAAAGTGCAAGTTGTGTTTTTTTACATTCCGAGAGGTAAATACAATTCTAATGTAATACTAACCTTAATAAACACATAATGTACATTTATGGCTTTTTTGCATAGAAATTGAATAAAACACCAATATATGGTTTTTCTTCTTCTGAATTGAACGTTGGACTTGAGAGTAAGGTATGAGTAAAATAGCACAAGAGCATCACTTAGTACTTTTCTGTCTATGAATATACACTTATGCTTTTTCTTTGCCAAAAATGAGGTAATTTTAACGAAATAGCATGCAGTTATGCTTGTCTAAATCGTGATTGGTTAGAGATATCGCCACAGCGACTAGATAGAAAAATCACATTTCTCTTCCTGATGTCAAGGGTGTCAATAACTCAATTTCGTAAAAAATGTCAGTTATGGTTTTTCTCCTTGAGACGGCAGTATAGAATTATAAGAGGAAGCCTGAAAGTTGCACCGATAGTAGAAAAAGTAAGAGCGAATCGGCTGGCATGGTATGGGCATGTGATGCGAAGGGATGAAAGTCATGTGACGAGAAAGGCATTGTGAATGAGTGTGGAAGGAAATAACGGGAGAGGAAAACCGAGGAAAAGGTGGATGGATTGTGTGAGAGATGATATGAAGCGAAAGCAAGTGAATGATGAGATGACGGAATGACGTTGGATGAGTTATTTACTATTAATTCTAAGCTCCTCGTGGGCTGTGAAATGGAAACTTACGTTGAAGGTGCTTCGGTGATAGGTTTAGGGCGTAAGCCGTGCAGTTTTAATTTCAGTTGTAATATATTTTCTTCAGTTGTATGTCGCTGTTCTATCTCCGATTCTAAATTTTCTGATTGAGCTTCTATTTCACTTTGAATTGTATCAAATTTCTTCTCGTAATTTTCTAAGGTTGACAGTCTCTGACTTACTTCGAAATCGGACGTAGGTTGAATCTGTTGTAATTGTGCTTGTAGCTTATTTAATTGTCCGCGTATTGCCGACCGTATAAGGCGTTATGTTTCGTCCGCCATCGTCGCCAATTTGTTACATAATAAATTATAAACACGTACGTTATTCAATCATAACAATATATTTTCAATGAAGTGACAAGCAAAATATGTCAACATTGTCAATAACGGTAGCTATAACTAGACAATAAGTATGAGAAGGTTTGATAGTTAGTTAATGACATGGGCCAGTTACATTTGCCCCCCAGTCGAGATTTGCCCCGCTGTACTTTACTTTATTAAACCCAGAATCGTGTGCTACTAGTGCGTGCAATAAAGGCCATTCTTATCAGCCCGCTGCAGCCTTTTGCATTATTCAGCAGCATATTTATAGCTTAATCTGCTGCACCGGTTTTATTTACGCTTAAATGTTTGCGCTCAAAACTACGTTATTAGCTAAAGTAGAGCTTAAAATACACAGTCACATACATACGGCCCACGGTGGTTACATACGGTCGTTTGTAGTAGATGTTCATAATTTAGTTATTTCGCAGTATTAGAGAATAATCGAAATCGGTAGAAGTGGAAACAAATCCATACTAATATCAAGCTAATACAATACAATACAAATACTCTTTATTGCACACCTCAATACACTGCAATATGCTAATATTATATAATTGAATGGGAAAGTGTGTGTGTCTGTTTGTTTGTCCGTCTTTCACGGCAAAGCGGAGCGCCGAATTGGCGTGATTTTTTAAATGGAGATAGTTGAAGGGATGGAGTGACAAAGGGTACTTTTTGTCTGTTTCTAACGCGAGCGAAGCCGCGGGCAAAAGCTAGTTGTGTATAATTATAGACAGATATGATTATAGATAGACAGATATGATTATAGATAGACAGATATGATTATAGATAGACAGATATGATTATAGATAGACAGATATAATTATAGATAGATATGCCCGCGGCTTCGCTCTCGTGAAATTCGAAAATTGCAGAATGCTCCATACAAACTTCCACCACCAATTTAGAAAAATAGGGGGTTAGAAAGAGACACCAATTTGCCTATGTGCAATTACTAAAACCTAATACTTACTATCTAATTTGTAAATTGTGGTCTAGGTCTCCCGTGTGGTGACGGGCTAAGAATTTCACCACTCCTTTTCTTCCCGTGGGTGTCGTAGAAGTCGACTATGGGATATGGGTTAAATTGTGGCGTAGGCGATAGGCTGGCAACCTGTCACTGCAATGTCACAGTTTCGTTTTCTTTTAACTCCTTATTTGCCAAGAGTGGCACAGAAACTTGAGTAGTTTCTTGTGCTCTGCCTACCCTTTATAGGATACAGGCGTGATTGTATGATTGTATGTGGTCTAGGTATTTACCGCGTTATGTCCTCTTCAATGAGAATAGAGTTTTAATAGTCGAAGTTATATAGGTCTTTGGTCCTCTTACAAAATTATTATGTCTTTTGTCAAAACCAACGACCGTGTATGAGAAACGTTATGAATTATGAAAGTGTGTGAAGCGAAAGTGGTTTGTCGTAGCAATGTAGGATCGTAGCAAATGGAAAATCCGTGATCTCTGCCTATCCCTCTGGGAAACAGGCGTGATTGTATGTATGTATATTAAAGTAAGGTTTACTCGGCTAATTCCGAAATTCGGGATATTCCGAAAATTACTAATATCTACTAAACGTGGCTACATAATTTGCTCTGGCAACGCACCCTATGACGTTCAAGTATCTCCCTCCCAGCGTAAGTTGGCTCGAGATGCTAGCGGCGAAACTACGCTTGTGGCGCATCAGATTAGTGAGCGAGTGAAAAATTCCCGCTTTTTTGTCATTCGGAATTAGACGACCATCGCTAACTCTGTACTTTGGTGAGTAAATGAATTGACTGCCTTTGTGTTTGAGAGATTTTCGTTTTTAGCCATTTTAAATCGGCTTAAACTATTCTAACTTCAATTTTATTACATTTTCAGATTTACCCGAAGTGGGGAATTCCGTGTCACAAAGTGTACCGGAATTACCCGACCTTGTTTTCTCTAAGTAATAGCCAGTGGTTCTCAAACAAACAAAATTAAGTTCTTTTGTTATACGGATATAAAGATTCTAAAATATGTACATTTGCCTTCAGGTCCGTTCGGTGAATTTCAACGAAGCACGTGTGTCATCAACATGGATTGATAAAGGCCTAGGAGGTCTTCCACCTAAGTTTATGTGTATTACTTGCGTTTTTTTAAAGGTTAAAGACTATTCCTTATTCATAAAAAGTTACAACCTATTTAAAACGTTGTTGATGTGCGGATGTCAAAAAACCTTATTCATAAACGCACATTAACGCTAAACAGTGCATCATCTCTTGTGTAAATCCTCGAAATTTTAAAATGAGCCCGACCCTAGTTTAACGGGATTTTAGCGCAAAAATCCAAGATGGCCGCCTCACATCAGCTGGCTTTTGACAGCAACTCATGAACTGATATGAACCTCTGAGACGAGTGTTTGTTGCCTGTTCTTACATTTTCTCAGAAAAATGTATTATGTGTAATTAAATTGACAAGCTAAAATTATTATTAAGTGGCGCAAAACCAAAGTAATATGTGTTGTGTGAAATGCGGGCTACTTATATACCTAAACTGAAGGATGTAACAGACTTTTGATCGTGTCGAAGAAAAAGTGCATTATATAGGGAACGAGTTCAGAGGCGAGGTGGCAGAAATAGGTATGTAAACCCTTTAGTTTTCATTACTTATCTACTTGCCGACGTCTCTTATCAGGCGTGCCAGTCCTTTCCATTTATGTACTTCAAACTTCAAATCGTACTAGATATAGGAAAGGACTCGCACGTGAGAACGCACGGTTGTGCTAGACCACTTAAATTTAAGTTATTTCTACAACAACCAGGTTAAATATAAGATACCTTAGCTTAGTAAGGTGGTATCAAAAGCATAATAATATGGTCTCCACCTGGAGATGAATAACTATCCTATTGTATTTGCATTACAGTCACCCTCATGTTTTTACCTGTAGATATACTTCAGTGTTTGTTTGATTACCATGCTGCAAAATTATAATGTTGTTTTGCAGCCTGATGTTAATTAAAAATAACAATTTACTACTTTCAATATAGGGACAAATCAAATTATTTTATTATAATTATATTTTTATCAGTAATTTATAATTTACATTCAGGTAAAAATGTTGTCTGGCAGTAATGAAACTTTTAATGAAGCGATGCAACCTATGCTGGCATGTTACTGGAAAAGTTGTGTCCAATTTGGCCATCAAGTGAAGAAAAGTCATCACAGGTAAAATGTTTGTATTACTTACCTAGATTCATAATCATGATTTAAACATGTTGAAATATATAAGCACTAAATTAGATACGGAATACCAATTTTTTCCCATATCTCATCACCAGAGGTTAGCTATTTTCCTACTAATTTATCATATCTGTATGAAACCACCCCGACGACCATCACAAATAACATAGTTAAGTACATTTGTAGTTTTTACTGCCACTCAACTGTCCTTTATATTACTCCGGTAATTATTTAATTCTACAATATAATATTCAAAGGCACCTAGCACAAAAATGTATGGTTTAGGTACATTTTACACTCATGGATGTACCTATTTGTATATAATTTTATATGTTACCTGAGCTTCTTTTAATATTCATTTCCATTTAGCCTGTCCATGTCACATTTGACTTGCTGCCATGAATCAGGCAAGGACAAAATGTTAGATTCTAGTCCATATCCCAGTGTATAAGTAGAATAGAATTACTATGTCCTATTAAATTTGCAATAATAGATAAATGATTACTACCTACTCACTTCACTAACCAACTGGAGTGAGTTCAAATGACATTTTTACATCTGGGCAAATAAAACAAATCATAATGTTTATTTAGGAAAATTAAAGTAGACATTCCTCTTATTAAAAATATTTATTAACATTTGCTGAAAATCATGGTAGTTATAGTTTTTATTTGTTACAGTTTGCTGCCTCCCTCTGCTGCTGCTGCTCGGTCCCAAGCTGAAGATGGAATTGTCAGAATCTGAAAAAGACACATCAGACATAAATAAAATATTTTTAATGAACATGTTTTTCTTTAATTTTTAGCTATTATGTGATAGTCATAATTTTAACGGATAGATTGTACAATGCAATTTCATTTAATAGGTTCTCTGACTAATTAATACTATCATGAGAACTCATTGTACATAGTTTTATATCAAAATAGGAATAGTATCATTTTGAAATGGTACATAAGCAATAGAGAACTGCAATGGCTAGGCTACTCTTTGTTTGAGAGTTTGAAATAACTAGTAAGTAAATTTATGTAAAAAGAAACACAAAGTTTTACATGACATGATGACACAGGCAATGTCTGGTAGACAAGTGTCCAAACTAGGGTTATAGGAGTGTCATACTCCACAGTACAGAAGACAATCTTATTAACACTCTTTATAGCAAAATAACACAGGTAACCTAATTACATTTTAGTTTTGTTCACGACTAAACTACATCAAGACACGTATATACCTACTAGCTTTTGCCGGCGGCTTCGCTCGCGTTAGAAAGAGACAAAAAGTTACGTATGTCATTCTCCATCCCTTCACCTATTTCCACAATCACGTCAATTTGTCTCCGTTTTGCCGTGAAAGACAAAATAACCACAAGCAGGTTTGATTTATTACTATTAGAGTAGGTATCGGTATCCTTCAACTCAAGTTCATACTTAAACATGACTGACAAGTGACACTACTCTCACCGTTATAACAGTGTATATTAAGAAATAAATATACAAAACGGTGTAAGCTTACCTGGTTTGCCTTCATCGATTATATATGCGGATTATATTATAGTGTCAATGTTGAAAAGGCTCACAACGCGCGGATTGTATCGATTGTATGGTGGTCGCTGGTCGCCGAGGTTAAAATAAAATCGCCCGTCACACGATCTTATCTTATTTATGAATGTGCCACAGACGCTATTCCTATTGAAATATTAATATGAATTCAGATCATAGGTTAAATAAAACAATAAAACCATCCATCTAGTTTCTAAATTTACGATTTCCCTTCTAGAGCGGCTGTCAAATGGCTGTCAAACTTTTTTTAATTTAAAGTTCAGCCACGTTTTTGTCTATGATTTGTCAATAATGCCAACATAATAAGCCTAAACAGTTCATCAAGTGCATATTAGTTATTGTGCTGTTAAAATGGGTTTATGAATACAACCTCATAACAACCGTGAAATAAGCCTAAACAGTTGTTTAACTAAAACGTAGATCATCAACGATTTAAGGATTTTTTATGAATAAGGCCGTTAAAATTTACTTTTAGTTACAATGCAATTATGGACCGCAGTAAAATGGAAAATGATGAGATTAGCTTAATAATAAATTAGTATCATTAGATCTGTGATCAATAACACAATTCACCTGGCCACCATTTTAAGTACCTACATTAGTTATTTGTTATACAAGGGGGCAAAGTTGTATTTTAACGCCGAGTGTGGAATAGAAAAACGAGCAAGTGAAAGGATTCTATAGTTGAACCACGAGCGAAGCGAGTGGTTCGAGAATAAAATCCTGAACTTGCAAGTTTTTTAACACACGAGAATTAAAATACATTTGCACCCGAGTGTAACACAAAACTTTTCCCCTCACTAATAGCGAGGAAACTACAACGCAAAAAATGCGTTTATCACTGCTTCCAGTAGTTCCACAGGTGGTAAATCATCTTTATTACTAGATTCACCTACTTTTATCAATTTTAAAGCAGTTAATTTGACTTTATTCAAGGTCAAATTACATTACCCACTAGTGGATAAAATGCGTTTTTACCCGCTGCTATTAAAGGACAAAACACGTGTTTCTGAGCTAGTGAGGGGAAAAATATATTATTATTACGTGTTGCCCCAAAAGATCTTGCATATGACCAGGTGGTCCAGTCTACTTCTTAGCGACCCTTTCCTTGAAGCATGCCGAACGTACTTTTTATAATTCAAGGAATTAATGAGCAGACAAATCTTGACGTAGATTCTTTGCAGCAGGCTTATGTTTGTGTCTTAATATGTTTTCAAACTCAAAAATGTACTTTAACTACAAGTATAAATAAAAATCATCATTCAAAGGGTTCTAGCGAGTCTAGATACTGTGGCCTTGATATCCTTTTTAGTATGCTGATTGGCACGTCAGTTCCAAAGTTACCAGAAACATTATTTGTGTCACGTGTATTAGAACTGCAGTATAAGTTGAATGAGTCTAGTTTAATATCATCTTCTAAGTCATAATGTTTAGATCCAACACGCCGTCGGATTCTGTCTGTATATGAATATAGATAATAACAGCAGTATAGTTATGCATGATATTAATGCTACTAATATTATGTTCGACGTCAACCTTGCTGTCAGTTTTTTTATAGATATCGTTAAATTTGTCGCCGTATTATTTGTTGTGTTTAAATTTGCAAATAGAGTTGTAGCTTTTTCGTTAGTTATCGTTGTTATTGAGTCTAGAGTAGGATTTGATGGATTTATTGTCTCTATTGAACTAAAATCATCCGCTGTAGATCCTTTCACACTTTCAGTGGTTTCAAAATTTGTAGCTCCGAAATTTGGAGATTTTGACATTTTGGTTGTCCTCAAGTCAATCACTTTAGATGATTTTGAAGTCCCAATTGTGATGATGTCAGTAGGAGACATGCTTGTAGATCCTTCAATACTATAAGTGGTAGTTGGAGTACTCTTAGTATTGTAAGCAGTAACACTTGGCGAACTGGTACTGGAATTTGGGATAGTATGTGTCATGTTTGAATCATTAGAAAGAGTTGTCACATCCGTAACGTTTTTGATAGCCATTTTCGAGGTATTGGAAGTTTCTGTCGTGCTATAAATCTGTACTTAAAATCCATGTATTAGCAGTTGAGTATCTAAATTTACTTTCAACCGTGCTAGCGGCTAAAGTAGTAGTTGATTCATTATTCTTTGTCAAATTGGAATTTAATGCGGAAGTTAAACCCGTAACATCTGTAGAACCAGTTACATAGTGTGTTTGTAGGTCTTCAGTACTGATATCTGGAGTAGGTATTCTATTAGTTTTTATGGTACTAGGATCTGTAGTCATTTTTGGCGAAGTTTTAATACCAATTATGCCGTCTGTAGTTGGTATTACCTCCTCAATCTCTGTGGTAGAAATGTATCCTGTAGCCAAAGTTGATCCTATTCCAGTATCTGTAGTGTATTCTATAGATGGAGATATTTTTGTATCCGCAGTAGAAGTAGAATATAGGTCGCAGTACGCAGCATTGGAACAAGTCAAATTGGAGGCAAACTCTTCTGTAGTTCTCATTGTACTGAGATTTAACGTTACAGTAGAAGCTTCTGTATTTTCTCTAGTTAAATTTATATTGTTTTTGGATAAAGGGCTAGGAATTGTAGTTTCACTGCTATTCTCAGTGGTGCTTGTTAGCAATGTAGGCGTGTCTGTAGTTGCAGAATCATTCGTAGTATTGTCTGTCATTGTTTTAATAAAGTCCATCGTAGTATTTATAGTACTGGCATCCATCAAAGGTACTGGCAACTCAGTAACTGTTATTAGTCCAGGTTCTCGTGTTGTTTTTGGTGAGATCGTCGATGTGTCCGGAAATCCATTCGTTAGTGAGTTGGTTACAAACATCCACAAAATGATGATCTGTCTATGGAGCATTTTTAACGTGTCTGAAAATATGTACTTATTTTACGACAGATAGTAAATAGACACTTTTTGGTTTAGGGGTTGCAAATGCATTCGCATTGTTTTATTAACGCGTAATTTTAATCTGTAACCCAGAAGCAAACATTTTGATTGCAAGTAAACATAAGCTCTCGCTTACACCCAATAAGGGGTGTAGTCAGGGCAAATTAAACTTCTCAGGTTTCAGTGACATTCTTAGTAACCAGTCTTTAGTAAACAAGGGGTTGAACAAAAACGGTGATGTTGCGTTGACACGAATGCTAGACAGACCATCGCCCACAACACAATTGAACCCACTGTGCACTTTCTACTCAATAGTACTTAAGTTGCTATATCTTCATTATTTGGGCTTAATTTGCACAAACCAAAAATAATACAAAACAGAAATACTAGCGATGTAGGAAACAAATCAAATTATTATTATTTTTTTAAGTAGTAACACTACTATATAAAAATTATAAACTGAAATAGATACCTAAAGAAAAAGCGATCAAGCCCATTGGTGGCGAAGCCGGGAATCGAACCCGGGTCTCCAGCTAACGCGGCTGACGTGATAAACCGCTACACCACCTCGACCGCCGCTTTAGTGTACCTATGGTATCTTTGTCAGTTTATAAGAAATACTAGTGTTAATGATTAACTTCAAAAATACTTACACATAAATTATTTACAGTGTTGGTTCGATGATTATAACACAGAACTCCTTTACCGAATGGGGTTTTACACAAACTGTCACTGTGAAGTTATTATCGAAGTGTATTTTACAATATTCTCTCGAATTAATAATGAATATGAACTAACGTCAGATATATTTACCACAATGATTCAATTTAAGGAAATACAACATGCATTATATCCGCTTAAGGAAAATCGTCATTGTAATCCCAAATCATTTATCACCAGAGATGTTTGTATTCAATTTAAATTTTTCATCATTGGTATTTTTATTTCTTGCACTAAGACCAGCCATCTATGTCAAATTACATAAACTTTTCAATGTTTTTTTCTACACTTCGGAGTGGTGCCATCTGTCCTACCCTTCCAGTGTGACACACAAAGAGATTGGATAAATACCTATAGGTGTAGTCACATTACCATCAGATCTCTCGACATGGGATTTAGAATATCAGTTCTAACTATTTGACCCATATGACTAACTGTTACGTTTTAAAATTGCTAAATACCTATCGTTATAGTCAACCGAACGTCTATCAACCCAAAGGAGAGACGACATATTTTTTTCTTGATGATTCCGTGGTAGGTATATTTTTCTCTCATTTTATACGGTATCATATTATCTTTGGTATAACCCTAATACGTATTTATGGATAAGTTTCTATTATTGGGTTGGTAAGAAAGTAATGAGCGATCGATTGAATTCTACATAAAATTTTTGAGAGACTTCTAGAATCTTCTATGGTCGAAAGTATATAAAGGGTGAGTCGCACAGTTTCTCGTCAGTCATTCACTAGCTGTCGCCGAGCTAATATAAGGAAGAAAATGGACGAATTAAAAGTGCATGTAAGGCATTGCTTACTATATGAATTTCAGTCTGCCCATTCAGCCGCCGAAGCAGTGCGTAATATATGTCAGCGTGTTGCTCCTGAAGTTGTGTCTGAGGCCACGGCGAAACGATGGTTCCAGCGGTTTCGTAGTGGCGACTTTTCATTATCAGATCAACCTAAGTCTGGTCGACTGGTGAAGATTGATGTAGCCAAATTAAAAACCTTAATTGAAGGAGAACCGAGGCTAACGAGTCGTACTCTTGCTACCGAGTTAGGCTGCTCTCATGTCACCATAGAAACACATTTACACGAGTTGGGAAAAAACTACAAATTTAATACAGTGTTTGGATACCGCACGAACTTGATAGAGATCAACTAAACCGCCGTGCCGATATCTGCATACAACTTCTGTCTTTTTGCCGCACATTCAACTGGTTGGACCATCTTATCACTGGAGATGAAAAATGGGTCTTATATATAAATCACACACGCAAACGTCAGTGGCTAGCTCCAAACGAAAAAGGAATAGAGGCACCAAAAACAGAGCCTCACCCGAAAAAAGTTATGCTCTCCGTTTGGTGGGATATTCATGGTATTATTCACTGGGAACTCCTACCAAGTGGAATGACTGTTACCGCATCAGTATACTGTAATCAGCTTGAAAATTTAAACCAAAAAATCTGTCAGAATCGTCCACAGCATGCTAAAGTTTTTTCTTACACGACAATGCTCGCCCACACATTGCATAAGTGACTCGGCTAAAGCTATTGGAGCTAGGTTGGAAAGTGATACCTCATCCACCGTACTCTCCAGACTTGGCACCTACGGATTACGCATTGTTCAGATCGCTAAGCAATGCCTTGAATGAAAAAAAGTTCGATGATCAAGCCCATCTACGACAGTACATAGCTGAGTTTTTGAATCTAAACCTAAGAACTTCTTCGCCGATGCTATTCATTCTTTACCAGAACGATGGAGACAAGTAGTAGATAACGAAGGCCGTTATATTTTTGATAAATGATTAAAATAATAAATTAAATAAAAATTACAATATTGGTTATGATTCGCTCATTACTTTCTTACCAACCCAATACTTTAAAACATGTTATCGATAAATGACCCTGATTTATATGATCAGTCATGATAACCTAAACTTGATACATGTATGTTGTTTTTTCCGGTTCCGGTGGGCTCGAGCGAACATGTCCGCCATTACGCTCCGCGATTAAATAATTGTTTTAGTGGTAAAAGTGAACAGATTTCTAATGAAAACAGTGTTTAATAGTGCAGTGATAAACAATAATTAACATAAAGTAGTGTCCCAAAGTGAAACTTAAAACGTGAATGGGAAATACAAAAACATCGTACCGACGCCATACGCCGCCATTAGGATCGAAAGTGGATTAGTGGAAAATAGCCGGGTGCTAAAGTGCAAACTTTCAACAAAACTTGTGCGGTGTCCCATAAATCATTAATATTAGGCTATAAAACAAGGTGGAAGTGTTAATTAAGGAAAACTAAACGATTGTCCCGGCGACATAACCTCAAAACGAAAGAACGAAAACTGCATACCAACTACCAACTTAAAAACAAAAACTAGGAAAAAAATACAATGGAGGGAAGTTTCGAAGAATTGTGGACTCGGTTAGAGAAAAAACTAGACCAACAAACGGTCAACATATCAGATGCAGTGACAAATAATGTCATGACGGCGATCGAGGAAAGACTCAAAACATTAACTGACGAAAATACACAACTAAAGACGAAAATAGGTGTTCTGGAGGAAAAGCTAGTTGCTATCAACAGAGAAAAGAGGAAAAACAACTTGGTAGTGTTCGGAGTGGAAGAAATTGGGAAAACTGAAGCTGAACTGGTGGATTGTGTCAAGGAGACCATAATTGAATCTGGTACATATCTAGATAGTCAGGAAATCAGTAATATATACCGGATTGGCAAGAAAGTTAATAACAAAAACCGGCCTGTTGTTATTTCTATTGTATCCACATGGAAAAAACATTTAATACTGAAAAACAGAGCCAACCTGCCCGAAGGTATACACATAAAGGAAGATTTTCCCAAAGAAGTCTTAGAAAAGAGAAAACAATTACAAAATCAAGTTGAAGAAGAGAAGAAAAAAGGAAATGTGGCAAAAATAAACAGTGAGGAAAAACCCGAACTTGGAAACAAAAAACCTAAACTAATACCAATACTACAGATACAAGAACAACTAATAAAAACATCCAAAAGTCACCTAACACTGTCGTGAAAACAACCTTAAATAAAATAACAAAAACAAAGCACACCCCAACCCGGTTGGTCACCGTGGGGGAAGATGACCACACCCTCCCAACAAATAACCCATCTAATGAAATCAATATAGCCACTTTAAATACATTGTCTCTAAGAACTTCTGAAAAACTATTGGAACTAGAAACAGCGTTGACAAATATCAAATGGGACATACTCGGCATAAGCGAAGTAAGACGATTAGGAAATCAGATTGAAGAACATGAGAACTACATCCTCTATTATATAGGCGAAACTAAAGGGCACCATGGAGTGGGATTTATGGTAAAAAAGCACCTAAAGAAACAAATCATAGAGTTCAAAGGCATATCAGAAAGGATTGCTGTACTAAATATAGACCTACAAGGACATAAAAACCTGTGGACTGTTATACAAATCTATGCACCAACAGAAGGAGCACCGGAAGCAAAAAAAGATGAGTTCTACAGACAGCTTTCATCTACACTAGAGACCGCTCACGAAAACATCATTGTCATGGGAGACTTCAATGGAAAAATAGGAATGAAAAGTAAAACAAACAACAAAACGCAAACAAGCACCAACAGAGAAAATGCAGTCATCGGCAAATTCAGCACAGGAGAAAGGAACGACAATGGGAAACGCTTGATAGATTTAGCCTTTACATACAATCTTAAAGTAATGAACACCTTCTTTAAAAAGAAACATAGCAGGAAATGGACCTGGATATCACCTAATGGCCAAATAAGAAATGAAATAGACTATATCCTGACTAACAAACCAATATTTATCAAAGATGTAGACACAGTAAACCAACTTAACTTCAATACAAACCACCGAATGATAAGAGGCAAGCTATATATGAAGCAACCTAAAGCAAGTAGAAAACATATAATGAGAGCAACAAACAGTAGACCAATACACCTGCCACTCCCGAAGGACCTATTGACATCTCTACATACCAACCTCAAAACATTTAAAATGGAAGATACAGTGCAGAATAAATACGACACATTGGAGAGAGAATTAAAAGCCATATCTAGCAAAGTCAACAACTCAAAAATTCATAAAGATAAGGTTGGAGATGAAGCACGGGCTCTGATGGAAATTAGAAGGAATCTCATAACCAATAGAGGTGAAAATAGGAAAAAAATAGCAGATTTAAGTAAACAGATAAACACCAAAATCAGAAAACATATGGAAAGAACCAGACTACAGGCAATACAATACCATATTGAGAAAACAGGAGGAACGAAGAAAGCATTGAAAGAACTAAGAGATAAAACTGAATGGATACCCAACCTAAAAGATATAACAACGGCAAATAAAGTGTTTAGCCGACCAATGATAATAGACACAGCAACAGGATTTTACCAAAACCTATACAATGATACAGACGTCACAAATGACCTTCTAGAATACAAAGAAGATGATGAAGAAATCCCAAATATCCTTGAAAGTGAAGTAAGGCATGCAATCCTAACACAAAAGACGGGGAAAGCCCCAGGGGATGACAAAATTTCTAATGAAATAATAAAAGGCTGTATAGACGAGATACTAGGAACAACGACAGGACTATTCAATGACATTTTAAAAGAGGAAGTCATACCGGAACAATGGAAAACCTCCACAATAATATTACTTCACAAAAAAGGAGATAAAAGCCTAGTCAACAACTACAGACCTATCAGCTTAATAACAAACATGTACAAAATATTCTCCAAAGTTATCCTGAACCGGATTAGCAAAGAACTAGAGGCAAATCAACCTAAGGAGCAAGCGGGTTTCCGAAGTGGATTCTCAACAGTCGACCATATACATACAATCAAACAAATAATAGAAAAACATTTGGAGTACAATAAAATCTTTTATCTTGCTTTCATAGACTACAATAAAGCATTCGACTCTTTGAAACATAAATACATATGGGAAGCATTGCAAGAACAAAACATACAAACAAAATACATAAGAATATTACAACTAATATACCAGAATTCCACAGCTAAAATACGGACAGAAAGAGACGGCAAAGTATTCAGTGTGAAAAAAGGAGTGAAACAGGGAGATCCTTTGTCACCGAAACTTTTCTCCGCAGTTCTAGAATATGTATTTAGGAAGCTTAACTGGGAGTCCCTTGGGATCGACATAAATGGAGCAAAGCTATCAAACCTAAGGTTTGCTGACGATATTATTCTACTTAGCGACAACCCACAAGACCTAAACATAATGTTACAACAACTAGCTGATGTCAGTAAAGAAGTTGGATTAACAATGAACACCGAAAAAACAAAAATAATGACGAACAGTGGAAAAGAAGAGATACTCATAGACAACAACCTCATTGAATATGTAGAACAATACACATATCTCGGGCAAGTAATATCACCTCAAAATTTGATGCAACAAGAAGTAGACACTAGAATTGGGAACTCATGGAAAAGATATTGGTCACTACGAGAAATCATGAAAAACAACCAAATACCTACAAACCTTAAGTCCAAAGTCTTTAACACATGTATCCTTCCCTGTCTCACGTATGGATGCCAAACTTGGGCCCTAACGGACAAGGAAAGGCGAGCTCTCCAAGTTTGCCAAAATAGCATGGAAAGAAGCATGTTGCATATAAAACTTAAAGATAGAATAAAGTTGGATACCATTAGAAAAAGAACAAAGATAACTGACGTAAATCAGACAATGAAGCAACTAAAATGGAAATGGACTGGCCACATGCTCCGAGATAAAAGAGAAAAATGGTCTAAGGACATAACATCATGGTACCCAAGAGATGGCAAAAGGAAGGATGGCGGACAAAAAATGAGATGGGAAAATGAATTCAGAAAGGTAGCTGGAGCCTTGTGGAGAAGACAAGCTCTAGACAGAGAAACATGGAGAAATATGGGAGAGGCCTATGCCAAAGGCAACCAGACTAAACGTCTGCGGAGAAAGGCTAGCAGTAAGCAGTAAAAAGAAAGACTCACCACTATAACCCACCATGCACCATGACTAACTGTATGGATACAGCGATTGGACGCTCACTATGGAGGCTGCGTATAATTCGAGCGACAAAAACAGTTTAATCGAATGGAATCAGTGTCAATAGCGCCTTAAGTATTAGTATAACAAAATAGTAAAACGAAGCATTTTTGTGAACATAAGTAATTTGGTATTTTCAAAAGCATCCCATTTATAAATGCGGGTTCTGAACGAATCTAAAGTAAAGCAAAGAGACGATAAGCGTTGCGAGCGAGTATAAGCAAGTATAGACTGTTTTTAAGTATGCTATTAAAGTACTTGCTCCTTACGTAAGTACGTGAAACTTCTCCTCTACATACTACATAGTCAAAGTCTAATATTCGGGTAAGCGATCGTTCGCAAACTAGTGTCCTATCGTCGCAAAGGTTACTCTATGACTGCATATATGTATTTACGAAAAACCCGGAAGAAGTGTCAAACGTTAATTAATTAGTAAATTTATCTAAAGATACACAGGGTTTGATAATGATAAGTAAAGATTATATATAGTCCATGAAACAAAATAAGCTGTATATAGACGAAATGATGCGATTATATGCTGTCGTTTGCTGCTTAGGGGTAGCCTTGGCCTCCCCCCCTTTAGCTAAGTCTAGGGAGGAAATCCAGGCTTTTAGGAGTTTCTTGGAAAATACCCAGAAGGGTAAGTGTTAATGTCATTTGTGCCAATATAGTGATGACACAGTATGGTCAAACAACAGTGTGATGTTTTTAAAATTCTGATGTGAAAATAAAGTCACGATGCGCTTCCCAATATATAAATAAATTACAAATATATAATAAAATTGTAATAGATAAATTCATTAGACGGGTACATTGTAATAAGATAGCTTTAAGAGTATTGTGTGCCCTTACAGGGCGTCGTGTACCTAAAGAACATCACTAACTCGCAAGTAACTCCAAGGGTGGGCAGCTCATTTGAAACCTCTTATATTTCTTTAGGAGTTTTCAAAAAGGGCTAATCTACACACAAATAACCACATTTATATCTATTATGCCAAAGCGTCCGCGAGATACTTCTCGCATACCTAGGTACTCCTAATATTTATATTCCGGACATATCAATTATAAGTCCTCTTTTTCCTGCTTCCCTTAATCCTAGTTCTCTCTGGGGACAGACCTTGTACGGTGGCTCAAACCACTAATAACAACAGCATCAGCAGTTGGCAGGTCTTCTTCAACTGTCCAAAATGTAATTACTATGTATTAATTCACAGAGAATGCTGGTCTATCCCGCAAGACCTCCCCCATTAACGGGGTCTCCCCCTATTAGACAACCCGGAGTTGTACAGCGGCAAGTTCGAAGGCGACATCGTGCTAGACGACTGGCAGATCGAGGCTATGGTGCAAGAGTATGCCATGGGCCGTAACGCGTACACCTGGCCTGATACCAAGTGGCCGGACAACACTGTGATTTGGGAATTCGGTGAGGGACCAACTTTTGGTGAGTATTCTGTGTTATGATTCTTCCAACAACACATCACAAGTCTGTAAGACTAGCATGGGGACTGTAGCCCTTAGCCATCTTATCCCCAGCAGCATTATGTACCCAGCAGTAGAATATATATAATTATGGGCTCAATTATGAATCACATAAGTTCATGTATTTAATATCAAGATAAGCCTATTACCTACTTTATATAGTTTATCTTTTAGTATTACGCTAATCCGTAAATATTTGTGTATGATTCAGCCAAATTATTGGTCAATGTCATAATCGAATGGAGTTCGGGAACAGACAATTTGTCACATGGTATTTGATTGCCCTCCAACCAGATAAAGTAAGTCTAACCGTTGGGCGCTGGAAGTATTTATCCGTTACCTACAGGTCTCTCTCCAAGATGGCTTCTACTATATCTATATGCTTGGGGTGAATTTTCCGATTCAAATACTAAACTTGGCTTTTCCAGACCCCCAGCAGGTAGCGGACATCGAAGAGGCTATCGCAGACATTGAGCGTCACACTTGCGTCAAGTTCCGCTACCGTGAGCCGAACGACACCGCTTACGTCAGTGTGACTGTAAGTGTTCAGCCACATAGCTTGAATGACAGCGTATGGTCGAGGTAGACGGGCCAACTATACTAATACGTCGACGAATTCATTTACTCGAGCCAATTACGAGTAGTCTCTTTGCAAAAGGCAAGATGAAGAAGTCGAAGATCGTGTCGATAACGCCTGTAACTATTCTACCTGTCCTAACCTATAGAGAAGCAGAAGTCTAAACTGAAGGTTCGCCACCGCGCTCTGGAGCGCAGCATTCTAGGTGTTAGAAGGACCGATCGCGTTGTAACACCACGCTGCGCTCCAAGACTCTCATTGCTGATGTTGGCAAAAAAACCGCTAGGCTTAAATGGGACTAGGCCGGCCACGTCTATAGAATGTACCTATCCTAACTAACATAGCCAACAAGTTGATGCCGATGATAAAGCGTGGGCAGGCCTAGGCATAGGCAAAGATGGCGGGACGACCATGACGCCTTCCTGGACACTAGCCGAAGGAAACCGAGAATCGGGAGTCATGGATAACCAAGGGGTCTTTGCCCAGCAGTGGGACACTTTCAATAGGATAAGTAAAAAAAAAGTAAAGTTTAGTAATAAGCTACTAAGCAACCTTTGGTCTGTATAGGTGCGCCTCAGTTTGACGCAAGTTCTCCACCGCTGCTTTCTGGGCAATCGACTGTTTAAGGGAACCGTTAAGACTAGAAAAACAATAATTTTTACAGTCAAGCCAAGATATGATAGCGCCGATTTTGATAGGCGTCTGAGCAAGGGTTAAGTAAACGTCATAATTTCGTCGAAGTAAATGTTTAAAATAATAATTTCCCCAGCGAGGCTGTAAATATTGTCGCCAACATAGTGTGGATTTATTCTAAAACGTTCTATTTTGTGTTTACCGAAATTTCTTGTCTCCCCAGGGTATCGCCGGCGGTTGTTGGGCCGATCTCGGCTACTGGGAGGCCAGAGGCGCCCACTCCTACAACGTGGCCCGCAACACCTCTGGAGTCGGCTGCTTCAGCCGCTCCTCCATCGTGCACGAGTGGATGCACATCCTCGGATTCTTCCATATGCATTCGACCTATGACAGAGATGACTACATCAGAATCGCCTTTGAGAACATCCAACCTGGTAAGTTCCATTATCTCTTGTCTCATTTAATACTGCTGTCTCATTCCTACCATGAGGACCTGACCTGAAATTACCTAATGCGGATGCGCGGTCATGAACGGTAAAGAGAGCAAAACCTGAGTGAGTTTATTGTATGGGAAAAGTTTTACCTATATCACTAAGAGAAGGTAAAGCAACAGCGAGTACCACAATCATCGATCTAAAATACCTGGGTAGTTTAGATGACCACACTTCAAGTGTAACTGCATTACTACTGCGTCAAAAAAAGCACCGCTGTTACTAGTAATATGACGAGGACTTTTGAACTCGGCATGACACAGAACGGGTTTTAGATTTTTCGGTTCATAATTCTTGAAATGTTATTTGTGTTCAGTGTACGAGTATTACTTACAAGCACTATTTCAGGCATGGAGGGCAACTTCATGGTCGAAAGTCCCGTCAACGTGACCAACTACGGATTGCCCTATGACTACGTGAGCTGCCTGCAATACCCTGCCAGAGCGTTCTCCATCAACGGTCTTCCTACCATTGTAGCTCTCCAGGTAAAAACTCGATTTTGTAATTTTGATAGGATAGTTATTACCTACTACTTATTTTTCTTCTTCCTACCCTTATCCCACGTTATATGGGATCGGTACAACTCGTTTTCCTCTTTCATGCCTTTCTATCTTTCGTCATCTTAGCACTCCCCTCTTTCTGATATCCTCTTTCACAAGATCCATCCTTCTTTGTTTGGGTTTACCCCCCTCTCGCTACATCCCTAGTTATTACCTGATTTTAGTTAGGCATATTCTTCAAATTACCGGAGTCAACGAAGGAATATGATTCGAACCAAGAGAATAACAGGATTTAAAGAAGAAGTTGATTTGAATAAAATGACACTTTTCTGCTTTTAACAGCAAATCGAGCAATAACAGTTTTGAATTATTAATTTCACGGTTAGTTTCACTATACCGATATACGAGTATTTCCCGATATTTTTTAATACCACTTCGGTGGCAAACAACCATACGGTCTGCCTGATGGAAAGCTTTCACCGTAACCTATGGACGCCTGCAACTCAAGGGTTATCAGTTGCACGTTGCAGACCCATTAAAACTTGCAATTTCTATTGCGATGCCAATGACGTGCATCATGATCACGGAAACTGAGTTACCCGCAACTGAGACTCATAATCCAGCAAGTTTATTGGTCATTGAAGTAATGTACTTTTATTGTTTTGTAGGACCACGAGGGTGTGATGGGTCAACGTGAGTACATCACCGACATGGACTGGAAACGCATCAACCGCCACTACAACTGCCCCGGCGCATGGGACTAAACATAATCTTATTTATACTTTCTATGTCATTAACGTAGGATGAAAGAGATATGACTTGTCTCTTAATATCGCGGGTATAACGTCTACATCTATATTCCGGATTCTAATAAAGTTTTGTTAAACTTAAAAACAATTGAATTGTTTTTTTTTCTCCTTGATTCCTTTTCATTTCACGTATACCTATTTACGTATACCCAAGTTGCATCTGTGGGTTGCAAACTCGTAATGTATCCAGTTTAAGCACCAATTCCTGAACTCGGTTGACAAAACTTCTAAAATTGGAACACAGACTTCTACACTATTTTTGTTACAATTTGTATTTTAAATCCCTTTAGCAGTTGGTATCTCGATCAGGCCCCGTAGCCGAATGGAATTTCTATGACGCGAAACGAAAACGAAACGCCGCGAAAGGTAGTCTGGCTCTATCGCACCAAAACGAAAGAGCGATAGAGATTCGTTTCGTGAGCGTTTCGTAAGCGTATGTGCATTCAGCTACGAACGCAGGTTATGGGAATGAATAAAAGCAGAAACAGAGTAGAAAGTAAGCAAAGCTCGTCACTATCAGGTGATAACTTTACGAAAACGATGTCACCACACGTATTCCATTTTTCCAAATGCTCACCGTTGAAGACTTATATATATATAAACACTCACTCACGTCTCTATTCTCAAACGGGGTTGGCAGAGCACAGGAATCTGTAAGTTTCAGTGCAACTCAAGACAATAAAAGGGTTGAAAGAAAACAAATATGTTACATAGACAGGTTGCCAGCCAGACTTTTTGACACCCACTAGGAAAGGGGTGGTGAAATTTTTAACCCTCGCTCCTAACATTAAGCAAGCTTCCGTTATTCATGACACTTTATTGACGGTGATCGAAGGCGCAGAATCAAATAATAGGCGAGACGACTAAACAAACTAATTAGTCCGTCGGTTAGATTATCAAAAAATTTTAGACGCGTATTTTTTCTTTTTTCTCGTTAACGAAAAATGACGACGATACAGTGCGTTGAACTTTCGCGTGACGTCACGCATAGGTACAATTTATACTTAAAAGTGACGTCACATTACAAGTCCCCACTCGAACTCTGATGCTTATCTTTGTATTTTTTCATTAATTAGTGTTGTAGAACTAATATAACGGAAGTTATTTGTAAAAAATAGTAAAAAGAGATGTTGTTGCTACGAGTGTTTTATTTGAAGTGACGGCTATACAAAAATATATCAAAAAATGGAACAATAGAACTAGAACTTATAAAAACGATATTTGTCAGCACAAAAGAGGTTACAAACTACAACAGCCGCCCTTAATCGACGTTGTGCTAGACAAACACAAAACAAGAACTTAAGTTTCTAATCCTAAGTTAAGTATACACCTTTTATGTACTATAGGCCCTAGTGGCTTAGTAAGTACATCGGCAGGCATATCACTACTTTTGATATATTCTAATTTCACAACATTATTAGAGACCTTCTCCCTAATGAAATGAAACCTGCAGTCGATGTGCTTTGACCTGTTGTGGTGTACAGGATTTCGAACGAGATTGATGGCACTCTGACTGTCAGAAGCTAAGTTAACTATATGCAATTTACCTGTTATTTCCTGGATAAATCGACGTAAATAGCATGCTTCCTTCGTGGCAGACGCTAAAGCCATATATTCACTTTCGGCTGATGATAAGGCAACCGTAGGCTGCTTCTCCGACTGCCAGGATACAGTGCATCCACTCAACCAGTAGCGGCTTGCCCTAAAGTGCGCTTGTGCGGTGCACTCCCAAAAATAATCACAATTAAACTATAGTAATACATCAATTATGGTACCTCAAATTAATGTATTATACTATATAAAAACTATCGCAAAAAAGTCCAATCAAACAATTACTTATATTTCTTAAAAGTTCATTATACAGTCTATATTAATCCGCCAATTCCCTTCCTATACAATTTCATACGCACCGCGCTCAACGGAGCGCTTTGAATTGCGCTCCTATGGAGAAATATTCAGTACATTCTCTAATACGAAATTCAGTAAGAGCGAAAGAGAAGTTTAGTCATAGCTCCGCGCGTGAGACAGAAGATTATGTATGAAATATTATAGTAAGGCGGCGGAATTGAAAAAGTCGTCTAGTTTTAAAGTTGATGTGACTGGAGAGTATACTGCTGACAAGTGGTATCGTTGTGATCGGTAGACTTTACTGAGTACGAAATAATGACTTGTCACATTCTCAGACTGTGGGGGTTAACTATGACGTCACAAAGATCGCGGTCCCGGGTTTCAATTTTTTGCCAATTTGTCTAGAACCCCTTATCCAATTTTGAAAAATGAGGTGTCGATTGAAAGCGTATAACATGCTGATTAAGATTTCTTATAAGTGAAAAGTATAGTTTTGTTAGTTTTTTTTTTAATTAACAATAATGCAAAAAATAATTTTTTTTTACTCTGTTTTTTGATTTTTGTGACTCAAAAAGGCAATGAAAACGGCCACTTAGCTAAAAAATATGTTATATAAATCATTTAGCTACATTACTAAGCTATCTGTTGCTTTTAAAATTTCTACAATCAGATAATAAATAAGCAAACTACAAGCACATACCTGTAGGCGGGGAGTACCGCTTGACACGCGTTCCCATACATTCGGCGTCTACCAAATTACACCTCGCGCTAAATTCGTTTCAAGCAGATATACCTCTAATCTTATTCATCGTAACCTATCAATATTGGTATCATTTGAAAGTACAATTAAAGTTCTTTAAGAAACAATATCAATCATTTTCTTAAAATCAATAATCGCCAGTCTACGGTGATTACAAAGAAAAAAAGCGGGGATGCAATTTGACTGGTTCCCTGGGTTTGATACCCTAGACGAGTTTAAAAGGGGAGGTAAAGGTGACAAATATGGGTTGTTCTCTGTCCTGAAAGCTACACAGAGGGCCAGGGGAAGAAAAACTAGGGTTTAAGTTTAGTTTTAAGTTATTTTTTCTTTTATTTGTTGATTTTATTGTTGTTTGAGCCACTGCGATACCCGCTGGTTAAGACCGAGTATGACAGCGCCATCTATGAGCCGAACGAAGAGGCGTAAACAACCGCGGCCATGATTAAAATCAGTTTTCGCTAGAAGCTCCTACGTTCGGAAGCAAATTATTGCATCGTCGCCGTAGAACCGCCTTTTTTTAATTGTTTTTATGTTTATTGTGTGTTATATTGTGCCCCGGGGTTGTCAGTGTATGGACAACATCGGATTTTGTGATCAAGATCGATAAGTGACAGTGTCGGCGATTGAACAGGCCACGAGGTGCACCCATCAGCAAAGGCCAGATTCTCCAGATTACGCCAGAGCGAGACACGAGGATTCACCAAGTAAGCTCCCTAGATTAGGCAAAGTCAAATCTTAGGTTCTTGATCGGCGCAAGTATCGCAGACCCGCCCCGCCTTTCTCGTCCCGCTATCGTAGGTACCTATTTTCAAAAAATCCATTCAATTATACTTTTTTTCGTGAGACCAAGAGTGGCAGTAATTTCACGAGCCCGTGGCTCATTCAATTGTGTTTAATTTTTTTGTAATTTTATCAAGAATACATGCTGGTTTCTTTTTGTGAAAATGCCCTTTTTTATGAGTAAATCGATGAATTTCATGGCATTTTCCGATAGAGACTAAAATTAACTTTCAAATAAGGCCACATAGTCATACTTTTACTTATATAATATTAAGGGTAATAGCCCCGGCGGAGTAGTGCAAGCGGGACAGCAGTGTAGCAATCCATAGACCTGACTTCACTGGTTTTTCAGTGCCACACAGTCTTACGAGGTGCCCTGCGCGCCCTGCTCTCTAATATGTGGGTCAATACTGCTTCAACGCAAACGATTGAGATGTGTGATTTTTTTGACACTGAGTGTATTTGCAGGAGCTGCATGTACTTAACAAGTGTACCCCAACAACTATTTCATATTTATAACGCATTATTAATAATAAATATGCTCTTAATGTTATCTTGACTTCTGTCGAATAATTATGTTCTGAGAAAAGTGGCTAAAAGTAATGATTATAATTACTAAAACATTATAGGTAACTTCATTTTAGTGATTTAATATGTATAACGACCGAAGTCTAATCGTCTTGATTTTAAGATTACTTTTTAATACCTACTGGGTCAAAAAACCGCACCTCTAAGTCGTTTGAGTTCAAACGGTATTACCCTTAATATTATATGAGTAAAAGTATGTATATGTGGCCTTATTTGAAAGTTAATTTTATTCTCTATCGGAAAATGCCATGAAATTCATCACATTTTTCATAAAAAAGTGAATTTTCAGCAAAAGAAACCAACGTGTATCCTTGATAAAATTACAAAAAAAATTAAACAATAAAATCAACAAATAAAAGAAAAAATAACTTAAAACTAAACTTAAACCCTAGTTTTTCTCCCCTGACCCTCTGTGTAGCTTTTATGTCAGAGAACAACCCATATGTCACCTTTACCTCCCATTTTAAACTCGTCTATGGTATCAAACCTAGGAAACCAGTCAAATTCCATACCCACTTTTTTCCTTTGTAACCACCGCAGACTGGCGATTATTGATTTTAAGAAAATGATTGACATTGTTTCTTAAGGTACTTTAATTGTACTTTCAAATGATACCAATATTGATAGGTTACAATGAATAAGATTAGAGGTATATCTGCTTGAAACGAATTTTGCGCGAGGTGTAATTTGGTAGACGCCGAATGTATGGGAACGCGTGTCAAGCGGTACTCCCCGCCTACAGGTATGTGCTTGTAGTTTGCTTATTTATTATCCGATCGTAGAAATTTAAAAATCAACAGATAGCTTAATAATGTAGTTAAATGATTTATATAACATATTTTTTAGCTAAGTGGCCGTTTTCACTGCTTTTTTGAGTCACAAAAATTAAAAAAGAGAGTAAAAAAAAGTATTTTTTGCATTATTGTTAATTAAAAAATAACTAACAAACCTATACTTTTCACTTATAAGAAATCTTAATCAGCATGTAATACGCTTTCAATCGACACCTCATTTTTCAAAATTGGATAAGGGGTTCTAGACAAATTGGCAAAAAATTGAAACCCGGGACCGCGATCTTTGTGACGTCATAGTTAACCCCCACAGTCTGAGAATGTGACAAGTCATTATTTCGTACTCAGTAAAGTCTACCGATCACAACGATACCACTTGTCAGCAGTATACTCTCCAGTCACATCAACTTTTTCCGAGACCCTCTCGCCGCTCTACTATTAGGTAAATCTGGAGCGCCGCTCCTAGGGACGTTTGACCACAGAGCTATATCAAGATAGAAAGAAAAAGTATCATATTTAGTACCGTGAACGGCAGTCTGCTCGACGATTGGATGTCAAAATTAGTTTTCCATTGCGGTTTTAATTTGACGAGCTCGATTTGGCGTGCGTTCAAAACAAACGACCTATAAACATGAAATAAATGCTAGAATAATGTGTATGTAATGATTGTAATGAAAATAAATTGATTTGTTCTTAGAGTACGAGCGATGTAAAAATAAGCCATGAATTCAAACTCGAGTCAATTCACATTTGTGGTATCAAGTATTTATCTATTTATTCAACAGATTAAAAAGTATGCAACACAAATTAAATTACAAATACATTCATGCAAAAATCTTAAACTAACTTATATTATAAATATTCTAAACTACATTAATAATTAACTAGGATAATCCAATCATAATAAGAACAGCAGCTAAGAAAGCGAGAGCTTATGTTTACTTGCAATCAAAATGTTTGCTTCTGGGTTACAGATTAAAATTACGCGTTAATAAAACAATGCGAATGCATTTGCAACCCCTAATCCAAAAAGTGTATATTTACTATCTGTCGTAAAATAAGTACATATTTTCAGACACGTTAAAAATGCTCCATAGACAGATCATCATTTTGTGGATGTTTGTAACCAACTCACTAACGAATGGATTTCCGGACACATCGACGATCTCACCAAAAACAACACGAGAACCTGGACTAATAACAGTTACTGAGTTGCCAGTACCTTTGATGGATGCCAGTACTATAAATACTACGATGGACTTTATTAAAACAATGACAGACAATACTACGAATGATTCTGCAACTACAGACACGCCTACATTGCTAACAAGCACCACTGAGAATAGCAGTGAAACTACAATTCCTAGCCCTTTATCCAAAAACAATACAAATTTAACTAGAGAAAATACAGAAGCTTCTACTGTAACGTTAAATCTCAGTACAATGAGAACTACAGAAGAGTTTGCCTCCAATTTGACTTGTTCCAATGCTGCGTACTGCGACCTATATTCTACTTCTACTGCGGATACAAAAATATCTCCATCTATAGAATACACTACAGATACTGGAATAGGATCAACTTTGGCTACAGGATACATTTCTACCACAGAGATTGAGGAGGTAATACCAACTACAGACGGCATAATTGGTATTAAAACTTCGCCAAAAATGACTACAGATCCTAGTACCATAAAAACTAATAGAATACCTACTCCAGATATCAGTACTGAAGACCTACAAACACACTATGTAACTGGTTCTACAGATGTTACGGGTTTAACTTCCGCATTAAATTCCAATTTGACAAAGAATAATGAATCAACTACTACTTTAGCCGCTAGCACGGTTGAAAGTAAATTTAGATACTCAACTGCTAATACATGGATTTTAAGTACAGATTTATAGCACGACAGAAACTTCCAATACCTCGAAAATGGCTATCAAAAACGTTACGGATGTGACAACTCTTTCTAATGATTCAAACATGACACATACTATCCCAAATTCCAGTACCAGTTCGCCAAGTGTTACTGCTTACAATACTAAGAGTACTCCAACTACCACTTATAGTATTGAAGGATCTACAAGCATGTCTCCTACTGACATCATCACAATTGGGACTTCAAAATCATCTAAAGTGATTGACTTGAGGACAACCAAAATGTCAAAATCTCCAAATTTCGGAGCTACAAATTTTGAAACCACTGAAAGTGTGAAAGGATCTACAGCGGATGATTTTAGTTCAATAGAGACAATAAATCCATCAAATCCAACTCTAGACTCAATAACAACGATAACTAACGAAAAAGCTACAACTCTATCTGCAAATTTAAACACAACAAATAATACGGCGACAAATTTAACGATATCTATAAAACAACTGACAGCAAGGTTGACGTCGAACATAATATTAGTAGCATTAATATCATGCATAACTATACTGCTGTTATTATCTATATTCATATACAGACAGAATCCGACGGCGTGTTGGATCTAAACATTATGACTTAGAAGATGATATTAAACTAGACTCATTCAACTTATACTGCAGTTCTAATACACGTGACACAAATAATGTTTCTGGTAACTTTGGAACTGACGTGCCAATCAGCATACTAAAAAGGATATCAAGGCCACAGTATCTAGACTCGCTAGAACCCTTTGAATGATGATTTTTATTTATACTTGTAGTTAAAGTACATTTTTGAGTTTGAAAACATATTAAGACACAAACATAAGCCTGCTGCAAAGAATCTACGTCAAGATTTGTCTGCTCATTAATTCCTTGAATTATAAAAAGTACGTTCGGCATGCTTCAAGGAAAGGGTCGCTAAGAAGTAGACTGGACCACCTGGTCATATGCAAGATCTTTTGGGGCAACACGTAATATATTTTTCCCCTCACTAGCTCAGAAACACGTGTTTTGTCCTTTAATAGCAGCGGGTAAAAACGCATTTTATCCACTAGTGGGTAATGTAATTTGACCTTGAATAAAGTCAAATTAACTGCTTTAAAATTGATAAAAGTAGGTGAATCTAGTAATAAAGATGATTTACCACCTGTGGAACTACTGGAAGCAGTGATAAACGCATTTTTTGCGTTGTAGTTTCCTCGCTATTAGTGAGGGGAAAAGTTTTGTGTTACACTCGGGTGCAAATGTATTTTAATTCTCGTGTGTTAAAAAACTTGCAAGTTCAGGATTTTATTCTCGAACCACCCGCATCGCTCGTGGTTCAACTATAGAATCCTTTCACTTGCTCGTTTTTCTATTCCACACTCGGCGTTAAAATACAACTTTGCCCCTTGTATAACAAATAACTAATGTAGGTACTTAAAATGGTGGCCAGGTGAATTGTGTTATTGATCACAGATCTAATGATACTAATTTATTATTAAGCTAATCTCATCATTTTCCATTTTACTGCGGTCCATAACTGCATTGTAACTAAAAGTAAATTTTAAATATGTATTTTTAAACCTCTTTGAAGTTTCTTAAATAAAATGATTTAGTATATTTCTGATAATAACAGCTTCTACTTCGATAGCTTCAAAAAGCGTATCCGTCACCTAAATAATACTATTAATTATTTGAGCTGTTTAGTCATAAGTAAAGACTTAAGTATCGGTTTAATTAAAAGTTTTTCTTTTTATGAATTCAATAATTTGTTAAGTTTTGATTGGACTCTCGAAGCAAGCATTTTTATGTTTTATTTAGACATCATTTCAAAGTTTTCTTTTGTTAAATATTATGAATTACCAAAAAGCTTTGAAAATAATATTCTATGATAACATTAATCAATGAATGCATCTTTCAATGGGGGGGGGGGGGGGGGGTTAGATGACTTTATTGAAAAACAAACAAAAGAAAACAACTATCAATAAACTTAGAAATAAGAATATTCGAAATTATAATTAGACTGAAATTGTATTAATCTTAATTTAATTGCTGTTAAATAATTTTATTGATGAACGTGTAATATTTACAATATTATTAATAAAATGCCTATGTCTATGTCTATGGTCTTAACGGCCTCTGATTAAAAATCATAAAAATATAATGATATTTCGTACGTAAGCACAGAAAAACTTCTTGCTACGAACTGACTCGTAACCACAACTGTAAACTTACTGAACAAGTGTGACAAAAAAGTGGTTAGTGTGCAAATATTAAATTTGCGACCGTTTTCACAACCACGAACTTTCAACAAACCCAGCGAAAATCTGAACAAGTTTCACGATACGGACGTCGACATGATTATATATATTTCGTCGCTGGGTAGACCGTCAGGCTGGCCAACCTAAGTTGGCAACTATTTGATACCACAGTCTTTGTAACTGTTAAGTACTAAACAGCATCTCATTTTCATAGACATTTTGCATTTAAAATCATAATCAAAGTGATTTCATTAAAATGATTTGTAAATGTCGACTCAGATATCAGGCAACCGCAGTCTTGGAGCAATTAATTTAAACGTTTATGAGACTAACTGTGCTAACGCCGTTTGATACTTGTAATAAAACGGGACGGGACGTTTACCCAATTATAATTTTGCCTGCGATATGGACTAATATGGGTCAATGGATGTTGGATGTAGGTCAAGAAGATATTCCCTAATGCATTGGACAGATCAGATCAAAGCCCTTACCAATACACCACTTAACACACGTGTCATAAAATAATCTTGCAGAACCAACTGGCGTAGGGAAACTGCAAAAAAATTACTAAATCTTACATGAATAAAGCCAAATATCAAAATTCACAACTAGAGAAACTATGCTGAGGACATCGAAAAAACTTTGGAGTTGTTATGTAAGTATTATTTAATTTGACTTAGAGCACACAAAGTTAAAAATCATTATGAAAAGGATTCAAAATGTCCTCTTACTTTATACGACAACCACAATATTCGTCATGTCTTGGTCCGTTCTACGTACATTTAAAATTAGAGACAAAGTTTCGTAGTACAAATTCAAAGTGTGTTGCATAAAATACTAAATGACCTAAAACAGCGCACCACTTTGATAAAATTTTAAGTCACAATACATTTAAAATTTTAAAATTATATTAATAAATATAAAGTGCTTTTTACATAATTCCATTATGCAACAGCTGCCGGCGTGGCTGAATGGCAATCGTCGACGGCAGACGCCAACAGAAATGCAGTCTAGCTCTGTCGCGCCAATACGCAAGAGCGATAGAGATAGATAGCTATGAAATAGATATTATCGTGAGCGTTTACTTTGTGCGACTACGTGCCCTGGAGCGCGCATCGTGAAACTTGTTCAGATTTTCGCTGGGTTTGTTGAAAGTTCGTGGTTGTGAAAACGGTCGCAAATTTAATATTTGCACACTAACCACTTTTTTGTCACACTTGTTCAGTAAGTTTACAGTTGTGGTTACGAGTCAGTTCGTAGCAAGAAGTTTTTCTGTGCTTACGTACGAAATATCATTATATTTTTATGATTTTTAATCAGAGGCCGTTAAGACATAGACATAGACATAGGCATTTTATTAATAATATTGTAAATATTACACGTTCATCAATAAAATTATTTAACAGCAATTAAATTAAGATTAATACAATTTCAGTCTAATTATAATTTCGAATATTCTTATTTCTAAGTTTATTGATAGTTGTTTTCTTTTGTTTGTTTTTCAATAAAGTCATCTAACCCCCCCCCCCCCCCCCCCCCATTGAAAGATGCATTCATTGATTAATGTTATCATAGAATATTATTTTCAAAGCTTTTTGGTAATTCATAATATTTAACAAAAGAAAACTTTGAAATGATGTCTAAATAAAACATAAAAATGCTTGCTTCGAGAGTCCAATTAAAACTTAACAAATTATTGAATTCATAAAAAGAAAAACTTTTAATTAAACCGATACTTAAGTCTTTACTTATGACTAAACAGCTCAAATAATTAATAGTATTATTTAGGTGACGGATACACTTTTTGAAGCTATCGAAGTAGAAGCTGTTATTATCAGAAATATACTAACGGCCTTATTCATAAAAAGTTACAACCTATTTAAAACGTTGTTGATGTGCGGATGTCAAAAAACCTTATTCATAAACGCACATTAACGCTAAACAGTGCATCATCTCTTGTGTAAATCCTCGAAATTTTAAAATGAGCCCGACCCTAGTTTAACGGGATTTTAGCGCAAAAATCCAAGATGGCCGCCTCACATCAGCTGGCTTATATAATTGAATGGGAAAGTGTGTGTGTCTGTTTGTTTGTCCGTCTTTCACGGCAAAGCGGAGCGCCGAATTGGCGTGATTTTTTAAATGGAGATAGTTGAAGGGATGGAGTGACAAAGGGTACTTTTTGTCTGTTTCTAACGCGAGCGAAGCCGCGGGCAAAAGCTAGTTGTGTATAATTATAGACAGATATGATTATAGATAGACAGATATGATTATAGATAGACAGATATGATTATAGATAGACAGATATGATTATAGATAGACAGATATAATTATAGATAGATATGCCCGCGGCTTCGCTCTCGTGAAATTCGAAAATTGCAGAATGCTCCATACAAACTTCCACCACCAATTTAGAAAAATAGGGGTTAGAAAGAGACACCAATTTGCCTATGTGCAATTACTAAAACCTAATACTTACTATCTAATTTGTAAATTGTGGTCTAGGTCTCCCGTGTGGTGACGGGCTAAGAATTTCACCACTCCTTTTCTTCCCGTGGGTGTCGTAGAAGTCGACTATGGGATATGGGTTAAATTGTGGCGTAGGCGATAGGCTGGCAACCTGTCACTGCAATGTCACAGTTTCGTTTTCTTTTAACTCCTTATTTGCCAAGAGTGGCACAGAAACTTGAGTAGTTTCTTGTGCTCTGCCTACCCTTTATAGGATACAGGCGTGATTGTATGATTGTATGTGGTCTAGGTATTTACCGCGTTATGTCCTCTTCAATGAGAATAGAGTTTTAATAGTCGAAGTTATATAGGTCTTTGGTCCTCTTACAAAATTATTATGTCTTTTGTCAAAACCAACGACCGTGTATGAGAAACGTTATGAATTATGAAAGTGTGTGAAGCGAAAGTGGTTTGTCGTAGCAATGTAGGATCGTAGCAAATGGAAAATCCGTGATCTCTGCCTATCCCTCTGGGAAACAGGCGTGATTGTATGTATGTATATTAAAGTAAGGTTTACTCGGCTAATTCCGAAATTCGGGATATTCCGAAAATTACTAATATCTACTAAACGTGGCTACATAATTTGCTCTGGCAACGCACCCTATGACGTTCAAGTATCTCCCTCCCAGCGTAAGTTGGCTCGAGATGCTAGCGGCGAAACTACGCTTGTGGCGCATCAGATTAGTGAGCGAGTGAAAAATTCCCGCTTTTTTGTCATTCGGAATTAGACGACCATCGCTAACTCTGTACTTTGGTGAGTAAATGAATTGACTGCCTTTGTGTTTGAGAGATTTTCGTTTTTAGCCATTTTAAATCGGCTTAAACTATTCTAACTTCAATTTTATTACATTTTCAGATTTACCCGAAGTGGGGAATTCCGTGTCACAAAGTGTACCGGAATTACCCGACCTTGTTTTCTCTAAGTAATAGCCAGTGGTTCTCAAACAAACAAAATTAAGTTCTTTTGTTATACGGATATAAAGATTCTAAAATATGTACATTTGCCTTCAGGTCCGTTCGGTGAATTTCAACGAAGCACGTGTGTCATCAACATGGATTGATAAAGGCCTAGGAGGTCTTCCACCTAAGTTTATGTGTATTACTTGCGTTTTTTTAAAGGTTAAAGACTATTCCTTATTCATAAAAAGTTACAACCTATTTAAAACGTTGTTGATGTGCGGATGTCAAAAAACCTTATTCATAAACGCACATTAACGCTAAACAGTGCATCATCTCTTGTGTAAATCCTCGAAATTTTAAAATGAGCCCGACCCTAGTTTAACGGGATTTTAGCGCAAAAATCCAAGATGGCCGCCTCACATCAGCTGGCTTTTGACAGCAACTCATGAACTGATATGAACCTCTGAGACGAGTGTTTGTTGCCTGTTCTTACATTTTCTCAGAAAAATGTATTATGTGTAATTAAATTGACAAGCTAAAATTATTATTAAGTGGCGCAAAACCAAAGTAATATGTGTTGTGTGAAATGCGGGCTACTTATATACCTAAACTGAAGGATGTAACAGACTTTTGATCGTGTCGAAGAAAAAGTGCATTATATAGGGAACGAGTTCAGAGGCGAGGTGGCAGAAATAGGTATGTAAACCCTTTAGTTTTCATTACTTATCTACTTGCCGACGTCTCTTATCAGGCGTGCCAGTCCTTTCCATTTATGTACTTCAAACTTCAAATCGTACTAGATATAGGAAAGGACTCGCACGTGAGAACGCACGGTTAGTGCTAGACCACTTAAATTTAAGTTATTTCTACAACAACCAGGTTAAATATAAGATACCTTAGCTTAGTAAGGTGGTATCAAAAGCATAATAATATGGTCTCCACCTGGAGATGAATAACTATCCTATTGTATTTGCATTACAGTCACCCTCATGTTTTTACCTGTAGATATACTTCAGTGTTTGTTTGATTACCATGCTGCAAAATTATAATGTTGTTTTGCAGCCTGATGTTAATTAAAAATAACAATTTACTACTTTCAATATAGGGACAAATCAAATTATTTTATTATAATTATATTTTTATCAGTAATTTATAATTTACATTCAGGTAAAAATGTTGTCTGGCAGTAATGAAACTTTTAATGAAGCGATGCAACCTATGCTGGCATGTTACTGGAAAAGTTGTGTCCAATTTGGCCATCAAGTGAAGAAAAGTCATCACAGGTAAAATGTTTGTATTACTTACCTAGATTCATAATCATGATTTAAACATGTTGAAATATATAAGCACTAAATTAGATACGGAATACCAATTTTTTCCCATATCTCATCACCAGAGGTTAGCTATTTTCCTACTAATTTATCATATCTGTATGAAACCACCCCGACGACCATCACAAATAACATAGTTAAGTACATTTGTAGTTTTTACTGCCACTCAACTGTCCTTTATATTACTCCGGTAATTATTTAATTCTACAATATAATATTCAAAGGCACCTAGCACAAAAATGTATGGTTTAGGTACATTTTACACTCATGGATGTACCTATTTGTATATAATTTTATATGTTACCTGAGCTTCTTTTAATATTCATTTCCATTTAGCCTGTCCATGTCACATTTGACTTGCTGCCATGAATCAGGCAAGGACAAAATGTTAGATTCTAGTCCATATCCCAGTGTATAAGTAGAATAGAATTACTATGTCCTATTAAATTTGCAATAATAGATAAATGATTACTACCTACTCACTTCACTAACCAACTGGAGTGAGTTCAAATGACATTTTTACATCTGGGCAAATAAAACAAATCATAATGTTTATTTAGGAAAATTAAAGTAGACATTCCTCTTATTAAAAATATTTATTAACATTTGCTGAAAATCATGGTAGTTATAGTTTTTATTTGTTACAGTTTGCTGCCTCCCTCTGCTGCTGCTGCTCGGTCCCAAGCTGAAGATGGAATTGTCAGAATCTGAAAAAGACACATCAGACATAAATAAAATATTTTTAATGAACATGTTTTTCTTTAATTTTTAGCTATTATGTGATAGTCATAATTTTAACGGATAGATTGTACAATGCAATTTCATTTAATAGGTTCTCTGACTAATTAATACTATCATGAGAACTCATTGTACATAGTTTTATATCAAAATAGGAATAGTATCATTTTGAAATGGTACATAAGCAATAGAGAACTGCAATGGCTAGGCTACTCTTTGTTTGAGAGTTTGAAATAACTAGTAAGTAAATTTATGTAAAAAGAAACACAAAGTTTTACATGACATGATGACACAGGCAATGTCTGGTAGACAAGTGTCCAAACTAGGGTTATAGGAGTGTCATACTCCACAGTACAGAAGACAATCTTATTAACACTCTTTATAGCAAAATAACACAGGTAACCTAATTACATTTTAGTTTTGTTCACGACTAAACTACATCAAGACACGTATATACCTACTAGCTTTTGCCGGCGGCTTCGCTCGCGTTAGAAAGAGACAAAAAGTTACGTATGTCATTCTCCATCCCTTCACCTATTTCCACAATCACGTCAATTTGTCTCCGTTTTGCCGTGAAAGACAAAATAACCACAAGCAGGTTTGATTTATTACTATTAGAGTAGGTATCGGTATCCTTCAACTCAAGTTCATACTTAAACATGACTGACAAGTGACACTACTCTCACCGTTATAACAGTGTATATTAAGAAATAAATATACAAAACGGTGTAAGCTTACCTGGTTTGCCTTCATCGATTATAGATGCGGATTATATTATAGTGTCAATGTTGAAAAGGCTCACAACGCGCGGATTGTATCAATTGTATGGTGGTCGCTGGTCGCCGAGGTTAAAATAAAATCGCCCGTCACACGATCTTATCTTATTTATGAATGTGCCACAGACGCTATTCCTATTGAAATATTAATATGAATTCAGATCATAGGTTAAATAAAACAATAAAACCATCCATCTAGTTTCTAAATTTACGATTTCCCTTCTAGAGCGGCTGTCAAATGGCTGTCAAACTTTTTTTTAATTTAAAGTTCAGCCACGTTTTTGTCTATGATTTGTCAATAATGCCAACATAATAAGCCTAAACAGTTCATCAAGTGCATATTAGTTATTGTGCTGTTAAAATGGGTTTATGAATACAACCTCATAACAACCGTGAAATAAGCCTAAACAGTTGTTTAACTAAAACGTAGATCATCAACGATTTAAGGATTTTTTATGAATAAGGCCGTAAGCCATTAATATGTGGATTTTTATTAAGTAGGTACATCATCATAAGGCGACCGCTGGAAACTATTGATGGTGGATATAAATGTGTCATTAAAGTTTGAGGACCACAGATTCCTGATCGGGTAAATCCGAAATAAAAGCTTGACAAACACATGTATAAGTACTCTTATACGCCAAATCGAGTAAAAAGAGCCGGGAGGGTAATTTCAATCAAAAAAGTAATATGTTTCTTAAGCAACATACACATACAACTCGTTTTCAAGTGTATTCGGATTTACCCGAACCAATTCGGAATTGCACCTTTGCAACGAAAAAACGAAACTAGATTTGAAATGCTTGTATTTTAAAAATTTTACATTATTTATGAAAAATTCTGTAATCCATTGTTAGGCTATTCCATCTAGTAAATGTGTTATTCACTATTTCCGTCTAAAAACTTTGCTACACTGACTGGTTCATGGAAACACATACACCTTATCAACTAGTGCAAAAATCATTCGGAAATACCCTAGTGCACCTTATACAAACTTACCTCTTTGGTCAGTTTCAAGCTTTGAAAGAATATTGATTGACATATAAACAAACATGTCAAATTAAAATAAGAAGCGATTCAATGTTTTTGTGGAAATAAATATGTAGGTAATTAAAATGTTGTAGAGCTGGTAGGCAAGCATGGTCGTGCGATAAGTGATAAAACATCTGGCCGTCCCTATCGCACTATTAATAAGTGCGCGACCATACTTGCCTGCCAGAAAGCTAAGTTTCACCGTTGCGAACTCCGTTGATCAAGGCGTGATCAGGGTGGCTAGCCGAATGGCACAATCGCTCACGAAACGCTCACGAAACGAAGCGCTAGTAGATATCTATCTCTATCGCGCTTGCGTATTGGCGCGACAGAGCCAGCGGCGTATCGCTTTCGTTTGGCGTCGGAGAAATGCCATTCGGCTACGGGGCCTGGCCCCGTTCCGCCCTGGCGCTTCGTTTCGTGAGCGTTTCGTGAGCGATTGTGCCATTCGGCTAGCCACCCAGGGCCGTTGAACATAAAATATTTAAGTTACAGATCGCAATGTTCTATCTCAGAAAATCGAGTATTAAACAGAGGAATAAGGATTACAAAAGCATATCTAAGAATGTTACATCCACCAACCAGTCCATGAAAGAGCAGATCGGTGCTACAAAGGCAAATCGAAAACGTTTAACTTAGTATTTCAGTCCATGGAAGTGAGGTAAGGGCCCTACGCTACAACCGGCCAAATTCGATCAAATTATTACCTACTTTGTCTACTATCAGCCTCAGTATTGATAAAGTGATTATTATGTATAATTCGAGGGTTTACTTGGTGAAACCCGATAAGTTGAGGAAACTGGTTTTTGAACACCGGTCAAATCTTACATGAAAATCGGCTAAAAACACAAAGTGTGATGTAAAGCTGGATTTTTGGTATCTTATTTGGAGTCCTTGGGGAATGTAAGACTATATTTTGCAAGCAAAAAAAAAGTGTGCTACTTCGTAATTTAAAAAAAAAGTAAAAAAATCGGACTTTTTTTGGTTTTTATTTTTTTATTAAAAAACTATGCATTTTTGGTCAAAAGTTGCTTTGTAATGTTGAAAGCGCATTAAATTTCAAACAGTTTGACATCTTTTTTATTAATGTCCGTCAAATAGTTTTCGAGATATAAAGCGTCAAAAAAGGTTAATTTTTGACGCATTTATAAAATGTAGCGTTTTGCCAATATTTTTGGACAAATATCTGCAAAATACTTCATGATATGATATATATTGCAATACAACATTGTATAAATTTATTTTGCTTTAGTTTTAGTGCAAATAAAGGTCAGTAAGAAGAATAGTTACTTTGGTAAACAAAAAAAAATCTATAAATAGTGAAGCCAAGAGTCTGGTAGATTGGTTAAGGTAAAATAGTTTACGTTAATAGTTTTAGGTTGAAAGTGTTATCTATTCGATCTTTCTTTCTTTGATATCCGTTTATCTGAAAAAATTGTCTAAGCTAACTTTGCATCGATTTGACTATTACTAATGAAGAAATAAAATACAGTAAAATTTTGAAGTTTAGTAAATTAGAAAAATAAAACAGAATTAGTTACATTTTACTTTTCCTTTTTGAGGGTCCTGGTTCTGCATCTTGATGGCACAACTCCTGTAGTAATAGAAAGTCCACTTGAGTTGTATTTGACCACCAATTGCTGTGGAATAAACTACGGGAACGGAAAGCGCCCACGCCAATTATTAAGATACTGGAGAAGTGGTATTCCCAGCAGAAGAACGTAGTAAGATGGAAGTCAACTCTGTCCACAGCCAGCGGCCGGGCTAACCTGTGGCGTGAGACAAGGAGGCAGTATGTGTCCGGCTCTCTTCAGCGTGTACGTGGATGGGCTGTCGCAGGCTTTGACCAGTGCCGAGGTTGGCTGCTCCATCAATGGGCAAATGATAAATCACATCGCATATGCAGACGATATGGTCCTACTAGCAACATCTGTGGAGCTATGCGTAAGATACTTGCAGAATGCGAGAGAAACGCCAGCCAGCATAACATGAGATACAATCCGGACAAGTCTGAATTTATGCTCATGGAGGCAGCACATATGCCCACACATGTACCACCTCTTTTGCTTGATGGAGTTCAATTGCGGAGAGTACACGAAGTCAAATATCTTGGTCACATCTTGTCCAGTTTAAAAGACCAAGAGGACATAGAAAGGCAGAGGCGAGCCACCGCAGTAAGGGCAAACATGTTGGCTAGAAGATTAGCCAAATGTAGTGAACTAGTGACAGCGCAAAAAGACAGCGCTGTTCCTCAGTTTTTGTACAAGCGTGTATACTGTCGAGTTATGGTCCGACTACACCTGCGCGGCGGTGAGAGACCTGCGCGTGCAATACAACACATACTATGTACTGATATTTGATATTTCGTTAAACGGAGAATACTATGATTCGGGCACGTCCACGACAAACGACAACGCTCGTGAGATTGCATCGATGTTATTGACCCTCAGTGATATGCTTTAAAAACCAGTCCGTACAAGAACAATTTCGGAACAATCTGATTCAATTAATGAGGGTTTTCTACTCGTAAATATTTTTTTCTGCCAAGCGGCGATCCTGAGGTCTTTTTGACCGTAAACTTAACTTACTAAATAAATGTTGATTTGATATACACAAATATGTGTCTGAGTAATACTTGAACAGCCCCCAAATAATAATAATTCATTCTCCGCTACACCTCCCGTAAATATATGTAAACTATCCCATTTGGCCATTACCATCCACCGATTATTTCTGATCCAGTTATACTAGACTTACGATATAATCCTATTTTTTTAATAACTGGCACACTTTTGTTCTTAAATGAAAGCTAGTGAAATTTTCTACATTTTTATTTTACAATTTATGTAATAGCCTAAGTTGTTTTGCTGATATCTGTCTCAAAATATTAGCAAAATGAATATTTTCATAGAAAGGGGAAAAATGCTCTTTTTTTGACGCTTCATATCTCAAAAAATATTTGACGGACATTGATAAAAGATGTCAAACTGTTTGGAATTTAATGCGCTTTCAACATTACAAAGCAACTTTTGACCAAAAATGCATAGTTTTTTTAATAAAACGGCAAATACCAAAAAAAGTCTGATTTTTTTACTTTTTTTTTTAAATTACGACGTTAGCACACCATTTTTTTGCTTGCAAAATATAGTCCTACATTTCCCCCAAGGACCCCAAATAACATACCAAAAATGCAGCTTTACATCACACTTTGTTTTTTTATTTCTCTTTTTGACCAGTGTATATGTGCAATTTCCACAAAGTATCAAGTACCTATTTGTACCCTATCAGTGACCTTACACTACACGGGGGAGTTTCCTAGAGATACATTTCATCGAAATTTTTAAATGAATCCGTCTCGCAGATATAAATATGCATGAATTATACTAGCTTTTTCCCGCAGCTTCGCTCGCGTTAGAAATCCCTTCCATCCCTTCAAGTAGGTATCTCCATTTAAGAAATCATGACAATTCGTCGCTCCGCTTTTCCGTGAAAGACGGACAAACAAACAGACACACACACTTTCCCATTTATAATATTAGTATGGATTAGTATGGATTTCGGTGATCTCGGAAACGGCTAGAACTATATCGATGAAACTTATTCTAAACATGCGTTAACTTCTACTAATCGAATTGCAATCGAATAATTTATACAACTATGAATATCTTATTCCCAAATTGACTCAGCAAAATGCTAATGTCTAGCAGTGGAAAGATTATTAAAAGAAATATACGAAAACGAGATCAAAATTCAGATTTCAGCAGAAGTTTTATCATGCAATTATTTATTTAAACGCCATCTATAATGATAACCTACACTGCTTCTTTAGCTTTTGTACTACGGAACACTGCCATCTAGATGGCAGCGATAAAAACCGCTACTCCACTCAAAACTACTGTGGCTGTGTGGGCTAACATTTCATGGTCTTTCCGCTTTTGCATGTACTATATATATGGAACACTGCCATCTAGACGAAAGCGATCTAAACCTCTACTCTGTTCAAAACTTATCTGGCTGTATGCTAAGTTGCTAACATTGCATGGTCTTTGTAAGATTTGTAAGATGGCGCTAGTAGTCATGGTTGAAAACAAATGCCAACTCTAGTTGTGTAAGTATGGTCAAAGACATAATATAACTCCGTGACGACAGATAAAGTCTAAGAAAGAAACTTACCTCAGTACCATACAGAAAAAGGTACGGTGGCTTAGGGCATTACACCTTTGGGGTTTTGACATTTTAACTAGGGATGTACCGACTAGTCGCCGACTAGTCGGGAAAGCCGACTATCCGGCCACATTTCTAGTCGGCGATTAGTCGGCGACTAGTCGGCAAAAAAGGCCGATTAGTCGGCACTTTATTACTGATAGAAAAACAGTACAAAACTAAATTATCAGCTGAAAATTATGGTTGCATTATGTACCTACTAGCTTTTACCCGCGGCTTCGCCCGCGTAATAAAAGTATTCATTAAGATTTTCATTTGGATCCGTAGGGACCGTAGGTTTCTCTGTAGGTATATTTATCTGCGATTATTTCGATTGCACATAATACTTTTGCTTGCAATGATTGTAGAAATATTACACATCGACCACAGCGTAGGTAATTCTATATACGCTGGGGAAACCTTTATAAACATCCCACATAGCCCGTATTTCGACACTATGATCGGTGGGTAAAAAGTACTTTTTCTATTGTCCCTTACAATTTTTTACATTTTGCTTATACTTATCGCAAACGTAATCTTCAAGCAAGCAAACAACGATCGTCTTAGAGCACATTGATTGTAAGAGACCGCCGACCGATTATCCGTATCCCGCTAACGATACCCATATTATCCGTATCCGTATCCGTATCGCTATCGCTATCGCTATCGCTATCGCTATCGCTATCGCTATCGCTATCGCTATCGCTATCGCTATCGCTATCCCTATCGCTATCCCTATCGCTATCCCTATCGCTATCCCTATCGCTTTCCCTATCGCTATCCCTATCGCTTTCCCTATCGCTATCCCCATCGCTATCCCTATCCCTATCCCTATCCCTTATCAAGATGTTTAATGATATAACACTTTAAGTTCTCGCGCTTTGTACACATATTTAAAGTCACATACAGGTCGAACGCGATTAATTAACATTATTTTTACCTTTTTTCCCAACGTTTCGGCCAGGTTGCACTGGCCGTGGTCGCGGAAGACTGACGTCCCAGCAAAATGTCACCGGAGATGTAAACAACACAAAACTACCCGATATTAATTTATATAAATGTTCGGGGTAGACAAATAAATATAACCTACCCGCTTTTAGTTAATGTTTATTTCCCACCATGTTTATTTTAAAGGTATAAATAATGTTAATTAATCGCGTTCGACCTGTATGTGACTTTAAATATATGTTTAATGATTTCTTATCAAGTGCTAAAATATAAAGTTTCATGGTTTTATCATTTAAAATTAAGAAATCCCATACAAACTTTCAACCTCTTTTTCAACCCCTTCATCCCTTTTTTTCGAAATAAAAAGTAGCCTATGTTCTGTCTCAGGGTCTAAAGATTGTCTGTTCCAAATTTCATCAAAATCGGTTGCGTGGTTTAAGCGGGAAAGCGTAACAGACAGACAGACAGACAGACAGACAGACAGACAGACAGACAGACAGACAGAGTTACTTTCGCATTTATAATATTAGTATGGATTCGTAAAATTCCTTTCTTTGTCAAAACAACAAATGTCTGTAATCATCACAGAAATAAATTTCCTACCTAGAATTATAGATTTCATAGGCAGGATCACTACCCACTAAACCAAGCTGCTTGTTAAAAATGGAAAATGTATATAAATATTGGCATGAACCTTTGAACCTGTAAAAAATCATAAAAAGCGCGAACGAAGAACCAAAAATGACATTCAAAATGTGAATTTAGTTGAAAATTATGTTTTGGCCGACTAGCCGACTAGTCGGCCGACTAATCGGCCACTCAAGCGCCGACTAGTCGGTAGTCGGCCTAGTCGGCCAAATCAATAGTCGGTACATCCCTAATTTTAACACATACCAAGCTAAGAATACGGACCAAATTGTCAAAACTGAAGTTCAAAAGTTTTAAGCCTGTGTCAAGAGATGGCAGTCTATGCACTGTGATTACACATTTTACTTCGACAGTAACTCTCCTCTTTGGTATGGTGTAAGTGTACTAAGTACAGTCACCGGCATAAATAAGCGATGATTTCTGTACCTTGTCACATTAAAATCTTGTTTGAAATGTCATACGAAGTTGTCAAATGATTAAAAGCGAAAAGGTACAGAAATCATCACTTATTTTAGCCGGTGACTGTACCTGTCACAGTCGGATGGTACAATCCGTCGTGTAACATTACGTTTAGAACCAATCGAAAATATGTAGGTCCGATTTAAAATGGGTCGGTTCAACAATTAGGCGGATTAAAAGCGCTGTATGGAAATCCGCCGGATTGTATTGTGTGCCATACATTCTTTAATAAGGTTGGTCATATTGTAATAGATACAAAGACTCAGTAGCCGCCTTTTTGACACTTTTTAGTTCCGTCAAATACGGCAACTTTGCCTACCCTGCCTATCATTGCCTGGGTACAAGTTGCTCATTTCTAACACCCGTGGCGCTACAAATCTAGCGCTGCTAATGTTTTTATAATATGTAGTTAGAAAACCTTCCCTCGATTTAGAAGATTTCCTATTACAGATTTTTTGTCTGAGACTAAAGATAGCAATATAAAAAATGCACATGCTGTGACTACACAGTTTACTTTGACAATGAGTCTCTAGTACTCCATTATTTTGATTGAATAAAATTGAAACTAACACCTACTACCCGGGGCCCATTTCTTGAAGCTACAAGTTACAATTTACAAGTGGTAGTCAATGTCTAATATGACAAGTTGGAAAGAGACTTCCGCTTGTAACGTGTAACTTTCAGTTTTGAGAAATAGCCCCCTGATGTAGTTAAAAATTGCTCAAAATGTCAAAATTCAAAGAGAGAAATGGACACGAAAACTAAATTCCTTTTGTACGATATTATACATACTTACTTTGAGAGTTTTGAATTTTACGACGTTTTACCTTATAGGTACTCTTCCTACTCTTTGGTTTATATGGAGACCCGTTCATTTCCTTTTCTCTTAAGATAGACTCACTGATTCATTCCGTGACAAACTCTCACTTTTGAAGACACCTGCTGAACATCCGATGACTTGATGAATGATCATATTATTTTCACACTTCGGACAATGGCGATCAAATAATATGAAAGAGGCGCGTTCCTACGCACCCAGTCTATGGTTGAATGTGTAGGTGAACGCGTAGGTAACATGCTTGTGTCACGTAGCGACACCTAGTGAGTATCAGTGTTACCTGTAACCTACTACGTGGTATATATTTTTGTACTTTTTTGATATTATTTTTCTAATAAATAAAATAATAATGATGTTCTAGTTAAATTAACAAAATTTAATTCCTATAAGTACTTTCAGTCTTTTTAGGGTTCCGTAGTCAACTAGGAACCCTTATAGTTTCGCCATGTCTGTCTGTCCGTCCGTCCGTCCGCGGATAATCTCAGTAACCGTAAGCACTAGAAAGCTGAAATTTGGTACCAATATGTATATCAATCACGCCAACAAAGTGCAAAAATAAAAAATAGAAAAAAATGTTTTATTAGGGTACCCCCTACATGTAAAGTGGGGGCTGATAATTTTTTTCATTCCAACCCCAACGTGTGATATATTGTTGGATAGGTATTTAAAAATGAATAAGGGTTTACTAAGATCGTTTTTTGATAATATTAATATTTTCGGAAATAATCGCTCCTAAAGGAAAAAAAAGTGCGTCCCCCCCCTCTAACTTTTGAACCATACGTTTAAAAAATATGAAAAAAATCACAAAAGTAGAACTTTATAAAAACTTTCTAGGAAAATTATTTTGAACTTGATAGGTTCAGGAGTTTTTGAGAAAAATACGGAAAACTACGGAACCCTACACTGAGCGTGACCCGACACGCTCTTGCCCGGTTTTTATAGTTACAGCATAAAGGTTTTGTTCATCTAGCTTATTCAGATATTTCAGATCTTTTTGGCTAGTTACCTCTATGGTGGGGAATTTGAATTTTGAATATTGGAAGAACAAAGGAAGGGGAGGAAAATAATGGAAAACACTGGACGAGGAAAAGCGTTTCTTATAAGAAAATAATTTATTTTCATTATTTTATTTAAATTTGTTATTGTAAAATGATGTTTGCTGGTTTCCTGAGTGAATAGTGTGACTTTCCTACAGTGATAACTTTGACCATGGAAATGGTACTATAGTTCCAATATCGAGGGCAGGAAGAATACGTCCTCAGCATTCAGCTGTAGCTGCATATGGGACGGCGTTTCGGTCGTTGGGCCTAACTTGTCCTGGTAATTTAATGCTGGCCTGCTGAAGTTTTTTCCGGTAAGTCTTACCGTTGTTCATCCTTAGAAGAAGTAGGGAAAGCTCTTAAACATATAAACGTGGTTCTTATTAATTCTATTTCTATTGTAGGGGAGGAGAATGTTTACATTTCACTGATGAATCTGGAGCCTGGAACGGAGTTTTTCGGGGACTTAAGCAATAGCAGGTACCTATTGTGTTGGTTTTTTTAGTTAAAATCTTATTTTAAAACCTTTCTATTCAAAAGTTAATAACCATAAAATGAGTTTTTGAAAGCCTATTTCATGATTGCAACATTTGCCAGTTTTAGGTTTAGCTTTAGCACTTACACTCAGTTCAACCATACTTGTCCAATCATATAAACAAACACTGCTGGAAAACATTATCTCACTTTTCTCTGGAATTGCACATTAACCATAACTAAAAATATTATTATACACTTAAATAAACTCACAAAGTATTGAAATCAATCAAAAAACCACTGAAAAATATCATTTCTAAAACAATTTTCATCAATAATTGTAATTACGAACGGATGACATCAAAAACTCCTGACATTACGAAGTCTAGATTGTCTATGACTCGTAATGTTGAGATGACAACTTATCGTTATGAACGATCGGTATTAACGTTCGAGTTTGTATAGCTTTGAAAAAATTCGTTGATATTAATTACAACAATTTATCAGATTTATTAACAGACTTCTTTACGTTTTATTTCCTACCTCTTTACAATAAATATTATCAGTATATTTTTTGTTGTATTAATGTTAATGTTAGGCACTAAGTATACAATGAATACTGTACTAGCCTTTTCAATAGGATTGTTGCAAATGCGACGAAACCTAATTAAATTTTGGTTTTTACATAGAATACTGTGTGACGTAAAATTGAAAGTCCTCTGATGATGTTAGCAGCGTTTACTTACAAATTATCGTTAATACATAATTTTATCGACATTTCCAATCACTAGTAATTGTCTTTGATCATATTTGACGTTTCGTTTGTTTACATGATAGGACAAGTAAAGATGAACCGACTGTAGAGTCACAAATTTAGAGAATAATCATTTTTATTTTTAACAACTTGAGTTAGATTTTATTTAGGGTGTACATATACATAATAAAGAATTTTGTACCAAACCCTAGGTATTATGTCACCAGCTGGGCATAATAATTATTGTGAAACTTGCGTGAGATAGGACAGGTCGACTGGTCGCGTTGTTGACGGGCGGTAACTGTGAGGTATCCAAGAGCGGGAGGGCGGCACTTTCAGCGGGGAGCGGGAGTGGCCATACCACAGAATATATAATAGTACAAGCCATACTGTACGATAGTAGCGAGTTGTTCACGGACTCACATGCAGCGAAGACGCTGCGCGTTCGCTTCGCTCGCAAGTCTCTAAACTCGCCAAATGTGACAATGACAAGTTGCGCTTTTTATGGTTAACAAATTCATTACAAAAAGAATGAATATTGAATTTTAAAATAATTCTTCCAGCTGCGGTTAAGTTTCAGAAAACTTTTTTCTTCATTCATAATACCTACCTACCTACTACCTACTTGGGAGTTTTAACCTAATTTATATTCATTTTGTGGGAATAATGTATGAACTTTTCTTCTGTTAAGCCGAGTGAGCTATCGAATTTTTGAGCTTTTAAGAGTTTATTTCAATACACGTAGAAAACATTTTTTGTTGTTTCGGCTCTACGTTGTTGTCAATCAATAATAATTTGTAGGTATACTTATAATATTACATGGAGTACAAATTTAAAATCTGTTTGAATATCATAGGAAAGTACATATTGGTAAACTCTAGGTATAAATCAGATACGTGGTTAATTTAATATTAAAGGCTTAAAAATTCGTCTATGCTATAAAATGTGTGCTCGACTTTTTAATTTTCTATTAAAACAATGTAACGGTTTCTTTTTACTCCAACCTTTTTTGTATTTTGCGTTTGGTGCTGGCCGATTTGAGGATTCAAAATTCAAAATTTTTATTCGTTCTAGAGATGATTCTGGAAAACGCCAGAATATCGCCGGTGGGCCTAGAGTCCAGGGTGGCTAGCCGAATGGCACAATCGCTCACGAAACGCTCACGAAACGAAGCGCTAGTAGATATCTATCTCTATCGCGCTTGCGTATTGGCGCGACAGAGCCAGCGGCGTATCGCTTTCGTTTGGCGTCGGAGAAATGCCATTCGGCTACGGGGCCAGATCTGTTACGTTTTATATCTAAATTTCTACCTATATTTTTTTACTAAGCTGTTTTATCTACATATAGTTTGTGTGCTATACGTTTCCCCGGTTCGGGGCTCTTCCTCCGGGTTCGAGGCTGCTACCCTTCTTCTCCGGACTCGAGGCTCCTCTACTCGCCGCTCGAGTCCGGAACGCTGCTCTACAAGATCTTCCTGCCACTATTCTTCCTCTTCACGCCTGTTCCTTCTTCCGACAAGCCCGGGACAATCTACGTTCGACGCGTCGTCCCCGGCCTACTATCAACTAACATCTGCTCAGGAAAGTGAAACCTTAAGGTCCTGTTTCACGGAATTTCCTACCTTCAGCTCAGTTACTTTCCCACGTCCCTCTGACTTTTAATTTCTATTTTCTCTTCTCATATGTAAATAAACTTGTAAATATATATCATCTTTTTCATTTTCTACCTCCACATATAACGCCTATAAACGTTATAACAAGAGAAAGAAGGAGCTGACGTGATTGACTCTGGCAACTTGTTCAAAACAGTAGGGCACATAACGTGAGTTATTTTGTCTCGCAAGTCGTCGCTTTATCGGTAGCAAGATTGCAACAACAGTAGGCAGTCTAAACTAGCTTTTACCCGCGGCTTCGCCCGCGTAATAAAAGTATTCTTATTGAAACGTTTACAAAAAATAAGATTTTCATTTGGATCCGTAGGTTTCTTTGTAGGTACATCTGTCCGCGATTATTTCGATTAAGGTAAAGCGGGGCAATTCTCGACTGGAGGGTCATTGTAACTGATCTATCTATTTGCTGTACGGTCCGGTTTTGGCTGACTGTACCTTACACATATGACTATTGTTTTTAAATAAATTCTTGCAATGATTGTAGAATTGTTACACAGCGACCACAGCGTAGGTAGTAGGTACGAATATGTATGTATTTTACCTATATAAATATTTATACTGGGGAAACTTCATACAACCCACATAGCCAGTATCTCGACGCTATGGTCGGTAGGGTAAAAAGTACTTCCTTGCATTATCGCTAACAATTTTTTCCATTTTGCTTATACTTATTGCAAACGTAAACATATAAAAGGCAAGCAAATAACGATCTTCTTACAGCACATTGAATGTAATAGTTATTACGGATGCAGGATACTCGCCGATGCCTACTTACTAATATTTTCCCACTGAGCCACCTGCATTTTACACTGCCTAGATACCGATTATTCCGACCCCAATCCCTATTCTTATCCCCGTCCCTATCTCTATCTTTGTCCCCGTCCCCGTCCCCGTCCCGTCCCTGTCCCCGTCCCTCCCCTATCCCTATCCCCGTCCCGTCCCCTATTTTTATCCCTATTTCTATTATCCCCTATCCCTATCCCTATCCCTATCCCTATCCCTATCCCTATCCCTATCCCTATCCCTATCCCTATCCCTATCCCCCTATCCCTATCCCTATCCCTATCCCTATCCCCACCCTACCCCTACCCCCCTACCCCACCCCCACCCCTACCCCTATCCCTATCCCTATCCCTATCCCTATCCCTATCCCTATCCCTATCCCTATCCCTATCCCTATCCCTATCCCTATCCCTATCCCGATCCCTATCCCTAACCCTATCCCGTTCCTGTCCCTGTCCCTGTCCCTGTCCCTGTCCCTGTCCCTGTCCCTGGCCCTGTCCCTGTCCTTGCCCCTGTCAAATTATCATGCTAGGAGGTGAACTTTGAAAAATCCTTTCTTAGTGCTCCTCTAAGAAACTTCCGTGTCAATTTGAAATCTCTTGAACCAGAAGTAAAGATAAAAACTAAAGCTATACTTATGGCTATTTTGGATATTTTAACCCCATTGCACAACAACAGGAGAGAAAATTTCTTTTCCACCTCGTTAGATTTTAAAATCGTTGTATTTATCGTGATCAGCGACCCGATAAACCATAAAAACGATACCCATAATGTGTTTTTGACTTTACCCCCTTTGCACCCCTTTAGGGGTCAAATTTTCAAAAAACCTGAAACATGTCTTTAGTCATATGTCTTTAGGAATCCTCCTGTGAAGTTTCGAATAAAATAGTCAAACTAATTTTGTTTCCCCATACAAACTTTGAACCCCCATTTCACCCTTTTAAGAAATGATTTTTCAAAATTCTTTTCTTAAAAGGGTGAAATGGGGGTTCAAAGTTTGTATGGGGAAACAAAATTAGTTTGACTATTTTATTCGAAACTTCACAGGAGGATTCCTAAAGACATATGACTAAAGACATGTTTCAGGTTTATGTTCTATGTCTTAAGGAATCTTCCTGTGAAGTTTCGAATAAAATAGTCAAACTACTCTTGTTTCCACAAACTTTGAACCCCCATTTGACCCCCTTAGGAGGTGAATTTTGGAAAATCCTTTCTTAGTGCTCCTCTACGCCATATAAGGAACCTATGTGCCAAATTTGAAATCTCTAGGACCAGCGGTTTCGGCTGTGTGTTGATAAGTCAATCAGTCAGTCAATATCTTCTTTTATATATTTAAACCCCATTGCACCACAACAGGGGAGAAGGTATTTTACTTCCGCCTCGTTAGATTTTAAAAACGTTGTATTTATCGTGATCAGCGACCCGATAAACCATAAAAACGATACCCATATTGATTTTTTTACTTTATCACCCCCTTTTCACCCTTTTAGGGGTTAAATTTTCAAAAAACCTGAAACACGTATTCAGTTCTATGTCTTAAGGAATCTTCCTGTGAAGTTTCGAATAAAATAGTCAAACTACTCTTGGTTCCCCATACAAACCTTGAACCCCCATTTGACCCCCTTAGGAGGTGAATTTTGGAAAATCCTTTCTTAGTGCTCCTCTACACTATATAAGGAACCTACGTGCCAAATTTGATATCTGGGACCAGCGGTTTCGGCTGTGTGTTGATATGTCAGTCAGTCAGTCAATATCTTCTTTTATATATTTTTTTGATATTTAAACCCCATTGCACCACAACAGGGGAGAAGGTATTTCACTTCCGCCTCGTCAGATTTTAAAAACGTTGTATTTATCGTGATCAGCGACCCGATAAACCATAAAAACGATACCCATATTGATTTTTTGACTTTATCACCCCCTTTTCACCCTTTTAGGGGTTAAATTTTCAAAAAACCTGAAACACGTATTCAGTCATATGTCTTAAGGAATCTTCCTGTGAAGTTTCGAATAAAATAGTCAAACTAATCTTGTTTCCCCATACAAACTTTGAACCCCCATTTGACCCCCTTAGGAGGTGAATTTTGGAAAATCCTTTCTTAGTGCTCCTCTACACTACATAAGTAACCTACGTGCCAAATTTGAAATCTCTAGGACCAGCGGTTTCGGCTGTGCGTTGATATGTCAGTCAGTCAGCTTCTTCTTTTATATATTTTATCACCCCCTTTTCACCCTTTTAGGGGTTAAATTTTCAAAAAAACTGAAACACGTATTCAGTCATATGTCTTAAGGAATCTTCCTGTGAAGTTTCGAATAAAATAGTCAAACTAATCTTGTTTCCCCATACAAACTTTGAACCCCCATTTGACCCCCTTAGGAGGTGAATTTTGAAAAATCCTTTCTTAGTGCTCCTCTACACTATATAAGGAACCTACGTGCCAAATTTGAAATCTCTAGGACCAGCGGTTTCGGCTGTGCGTTGATATGTCAGTCAGTCAGTCAGTCAGTCAGTCAGTCAGTCAGTCAGTCAGCTTCTTCTTTTATATATTTAGACTAAAATCCTTCCAATAAGGGCGCCACTGTACATATGATCGATAGTCTCTTAATAAATCGTTGACTTCTTAATTAAAAAATATGCTACATCTGCCAGGAACGCGATAATAGCCTGAAGTGTAATATTAAATGAAATCCGGGATTCAAAATAATTGTACACAAACTCCAGCCTTTACATCTATTTATTTATTTATTTTAATGACTGTGAGAGCTTAAATATTAATATAGGCTAAATATTATTACTTACTAGACCACTTATATTAAATTAAAAGAATAACCTAGACACTACAACGACAACAGTAAATGCAGCACCAGCGAAGTTTCGCGGTGCATTTCCTGGCATATATTCAGGAGTTTGATCTCTTAAAGCATCAGGCTTGGCTTCGTCGGCTGGCATCTCACGTTCGTCATACGCTTTTTTCTCAGCTATAGGCTTAGCTGATACAGTAGCCAGTCGACTAGTAGTATACGGTTTATTGACGGAAACTTCTGTAGGCTTAGCGATCTTATTTCTAGATTCAATAACGGTGTCCTTCCTTGCGGGAGAATCGAGCAGTTCGTTGTTGAAGATCGTATTTACTTTGGATTCAGTTCCGATACGTTTGTTTTCCTGACTAGAATCTTTGGTTGGTTTAATCATTGGCTGCATAGCTGTATCATTAGTACAATTCATCAATATCCTTAAGTCGATATAGAAAAGTTTTCCATTCAACTGTGTGTCATCATAGTACTCGTAATCGCCGTTCTGATTCGGTTCTTCTTCAAAAGCTTGACTTTTTTCGATTTCCGTTGCTTTGGCGTATAACAGAGTTACTTTGTCGTCTGGAGTACATTTGAGGTTCTCTAAAGCAATTACCAGGTTTTTGTTTTGAGTCTTGTTCAGAAGAGTTGTGAACCACTCCAATCGACAATCACAGGGGAAATTGTTTCCTGTAAAAGAAAAAAATCATTATTATTACAATCAAAACTATTCATTATGGTAAACAACCTCAACATTTCCCGTTGTTATACAAAGGGGGCAAAGTTGTATTTGAACGCCGAGTATGTAATTGAAAAACGAGCAAGTGAAAGGGTTCAAGGATAGAATCCTGGACTTGGCGAGTTTTTCAACACACGAGAAGTAAAATACATTTGCACCCATGTGTAACACAAAACTTTTCCCCTCACTATAGCGAGGAAAGTACAACGCAAAAAAACGCATTTATCACTGCTTCTAGTAGTTTCACAGGTGGTAAATCATCTTCATCACTAGATTCAACCACTATTTAGGTGTCCGTGCCTTCGCTTGAACCACTAATGAGATTAACACCTTCATAACTCGGCCCTAATCGAGTGAATTCCTCGACTAGTAGCGCCATCTGGCGCGCCAGTCAAGTACTAGTGTCGCCCGGTTACCAGCGCTCGGCTGCTTTTTCATCAGTACGCTTTTGTAACTCGGCCGAGCAACACGTTTACAAAAGCAAGTCTTAAAAAGTTCGAGAAATTTAAAACATCGAAAAGATTATGATTACTTCTAACTTCGTGATATTCCGCTCGGTGCCTTTGGCCCAGCGACGAGACGCAGTGACCTCCTGTAGGCACCGTCATAAAAACGCGGATACATATGCCTCACTCACGTGAGACTGACATGACGTCGTCCCGTGAGACGACAGACGTCGTCCCGTGAGACGACAGACGTCGTCCCGTGAGACGACAGACGTCGTCCCGTGAGACGACAGACGTCGTCCCATGAGACGACAGACGTCGTCCTGTGAGACGACAGACGTCGTCCCGTGAGACGAAAGATGTCGTCCCGTAAGACGATAGACGTTGTCCTGTGAGATGACAAACGTCGTCCTGTGAGACGAAAGACGTCGTCCCGTGAGACGACAGGCGTCGTCCCGTGAGACGACATGACGTCGTCCAGTGAGATGACAGATGTCGTCCCGTTAGACGACATGGCGTCGTGCTGTGACACGACAGGCGTCGTTCAATGAGACGACATTGCATTGCCCCGCGAGACGACAGGGTTGTTCCTGTGTGGTGGCATGGAGACGATGAAGAAAATTGACAGCGATGGGACGCAATGTAATCCTATGCACCGTCATAAAGAATATAAGGGACAAATGCCACGCTCACGTAAGACGAGACAGAGCGACGTCTCGTGAGACGACATAGGTTCGTCCCTTGAAAAGTCATAGCTTCGCCTCGTGAGGTGACAGGACACAAGAGATGTTATGAAACGACAGATGAGGTCCCATTAGATAACCTGGCCTATGAAAAGATAGGGCCCACGATCCGATAGGGCATCGCCTCGTGATATGACAAAGGAGATCATTCATTGTGCAGACATGATTCGTCATTAGAGACAACATGAGTAAAGTTGTGCTGTGCGAAAAAGTACACTGTCATATAAATTGACAAGCGTCGCCCCGTAAAAGATTAAACTTTGCAGCGACTTGGAATTTGGATTTCGTTGCCCTATGCGATGATTTACGACATCCTTTGAGAACCCATTGGGTTATTACATGCTATGCACTAATTCACCTTTCGTGTCATGAGACGAGCGTAATGATCTCGAGGCAAAATGTTGTATTTGTACACGAATCTCAATGAGATTATGTCGCTTTAACATCTACTTTGCGGTAATTAGCACAACTCTTAACTAAACATACTTTGTATAAGGTATTTCTAAACATATGTACCTACTTCGTAGAAGGTCTTTCGAATCAGAACCACAGCGTACGTGTTAACCTGAGACATACACAATTACACAGTTTAGTCATTGTCTTATTAGACAAAAATCATCACGTGATAGGTTCCCATAAGTGGGGTCGTTTTATACAGGTAAAGTGAACGACATCGGCGTCGTCTCAATTGCCTAATTAGCCAATACATAATCAGCGTGGTCACTTGACCAACAGATGAATGATTGTGAGGAATGTCCAAATTTATCTCACTCGAGAATATCTGAACGGCCATAATGATGACGAATGTGTGATCCAATTACTGTTAAGCAACGCCGTTATTGCCAACCTAATTTGTCATGTCAACTTTTAGAATGCTCGTCATGATAGAGGTTTATTAGCAGGTTTGACGTTGTGAAAATCCACTTCCACATCTAAAAACGTGTGGGTGGAGCTTCGGTAGCAATTAACTAGCACTTTGTTGCCAGATACTAAGCGAATTAAGAAATATACATAATAGTGATGCTAAACAGAATGAAAAACCACTTTATATTACAAAGCCCTTCTTGCCCAATCAGAAAGGGAGAGGGGCGGCGAAGATACCAATGGAAAAAAAAATCCATTAATTTATGCCACTGTTTTACGCTATTCCTAGAGTGCAGATTCTTTTAAATGAATGATTAGAGCTCTAGTCTCATCAACTCACGGGCATCAATAATTGACGCATGGTCTTGGGTCTTGATACGGACTTTAGAAATGCAGAAGAACCACTCAGGTACTTAGCAAATGTTGACTATTAGCTACAAAATAACTTACCGCAAAGGAAAATTCTTGTACTAGGCTCATTACTCTGTGAAACCTGGATATTCGTCTGTATTTCAGCAAACTTATAGCTGTCCGGCTGAAACATCCAGTCGGACTAATGGCGAATAATGTTCCAGTATATGTTGTTCAGTATACCGAACTGACAAACGTATTACTTCTGTAACAATCGACCCAGTAGAGACTTCTGAACCAATTCATTTAGAAATAAAAAGCTACAGCTCGGAAAGTTTTCTAAGTACGATATATACATATATGTACTACAAATTGACCTCAAACTGCCGTTAATCGACCAACGGTTAGAATACTCAATCATGCATTATTACTAACGTTAGCTAGACCAAGATTACAGACAATCCTTGAAGAGGTTAATTACAAAGACAACAAACTCGTACCGGAAATCTGACTCCCAAATATATACGATATTTTGTGGATAGTTTGGCAAAATGACTTAAAGGATATGTTATTTAGTACAATAGCATTTTAGTATGCCTTGTTGCATTGTTACTCAGGACGGACTCTCGTCGTAAAAGGATTTGTCGGTTGCCCAGTTCGTTGGCGTAATGTTACGAATCCTATGTTTCTTTAAATAACTAACGAATTAGATTAAAGAGACGATCGAACAATATTCTCAAACTATTTACAGCGAAGAACTATGGCTTACATCTCTTGACCGAAGTAAATGAAGTTGGTCCTAAACTTAAACAACTACACAAAACAAAGCAAGAAACCGTGTAGGTAAATTGTATTCAAAGTGCTTATTTGTTGTATGAGTATGATATATCGAAAACACTTTAAGCTCATTAAAACCAATAGGGCAATACATTTTCCGAGAGAAGCCGATTTTCACAGTTTGCTAAGGCACTCTTATGGATAAAATGTTGAAAGGTAGTCACTGAATGTGGAGGCCTGTTTCTGAAATAATAAATTAAACGGAAATTGAAGGATAAATCTCTTTCGATTTTAGAACACAGTTTCCTCTTACAAATAAAGAGGCGCTCGCATCCTAAAATTATCTCCCGCTACTGCGGTATTACTAACAGAAAGTTCCCGTTTATTTCATTTGACAAATGTTTTCTGAATAGGTTTCTGGGGCCTAGAGAGATTAACAGAAGTTGTATATTTACAATTAACTTTTGGAACTCCATTAGCGCGTTGTAGGATCGATACACATTTCCGCAGTTGCTTACTAAGCGCCATTTATTAGAATTTTGCGGCGCGACTATTTGTCAGTAACAGAGTAGACGCCACAACTTATTCAAAAACGGTTCGTAAGGTCAGAGGACGAGTCCCAGTCCCAATTGAATTTAGTGTAAGGAACTAGAAATATGATGTTTATAACGTTACTGTGCTTATGACTTAATTTAGAAGACTTCGGACTCCTAATATACCTGATATACAAGAATTTGTTAGGACACTCATAAAAGGGAGCGCAGATTCTAGGCAAAATGGGTTTCTAGTGGTAACAGAAAACTTAAAATTATTGCCGTTTAAATAGATATTGATGAACTATATTTATCAGAAGTAAGGTCTTGAAACCTAAATGAAAAATAAAAGCTCAGCGCTTAAGGTACGCAGTACTTATAGCTACGATATTTTGACCTATTGGTCTCGGATGACAGGCAAGTGTAAATACCATTGTCATCGTCCGTGGCACTACATGCTACAGCCGTGCGCACGTACGACTTTTAAGAAAATTCTAATTATATGCCATACGATAAATAAATAATTGTCATCTCGATATAATTGTAGAATCAGGTATTACCCTACATAACAGTTGCATCTTGTTTGTGGGAAGTCCCGCTGCATATGGATTTTGTGAAATAAGCAAGAATACAGTAAATATTAACCCGTATGTTTATGTGTATACATCAGTTTATAAAGAACGTGAGACATTTATATTATTCGCACAAAAGAGCAATATAGAATATATTGCTTTGCAATTTGGTGATAAATGGAGATGAGGGTAGGTGCTCATTAAAGTGACAAGTCAGCATAAACATAAATAAACTTTTAATAGTATTAAATAAATATTTTTTCAAAACCTTGTGATAAAAATAGTGTAAAATTAATAAATTTATACATACAGTGTAGGCAAACTCCATTAATGCTCCAATAAAAAGTTATTCACTAGCACCTGCCGGCAACCTCACTGCACTGGACTTTGGACTCATTAAAAATAAAAAATCTGAAAAATGTCATCACTGGAGGCTATATCAACTGCACAAAATTCACTGGAGGCCTTGATAACAAAACGATTTGCAGACATGGAAGCGGCTCTGCGGGCAGCCTCTCCGCAGTGTGACACAATTGAAGCCTTAAGAGCGGAGCTGCAAACATTCAAGGAGTTGACTGTAGGCATGGTAGCGGCTATCAATGCACAAATCTCAGCGCTAAGCAACAGCATTGACCACATTGAGATGCGTCACCGGCGTAAATATCTTATCTTCACGGGTGTCTCCGAGGTGGCCGGTGAAAATGTGGCCGAGACAGTTTCTTCCATATGCCGGGACAGGCTGCAGCTGGCGGAGGCCTCGTCATCTGCCTTCTCTGTGTGCCACAGGCTTGGCGCTGCTGCCGCGGGCCGGACTCGTGTTATCCTGGTTCGTTGCAACAACCCAGCACTCAAAAATGCCATCTGGAGGAAGAAGACAGCTCTTAAAGGATCTCCTGTTGTTGTGTCGGAGTACTTGACGCGCGAACGACAAGCTGTTTTCATGGACGCGCGTAAGCATTACGGCATGCGTAGTGTCTGGACTTTAGATGGCACTATTTTCATCAAAGTCTCGGCTGGTAAGACTCTTCGGGTGGTTACGGCGGAGCAGCTGCGTAAGCTGGTCAGCGAGTGCCCGCCCCCCGTCACAGAACAGGCTGCTACGTCAAGCGGCCCTGCTACAGACGTCGGTGTCGATGGTGACAATAAGGACTCCAGCGATACGATGACGCGTGGTGCGAGGCGAGCCAAGAACAATTCGAAATAAGCTCATATTCACTGCGGTAGTTAGGTATTCCATTACTTTTTTATATTGTTTTACACGAGTACCCTTTTTTTTTTATCTATTGTACTTTTACATTCTACCGACGTAAAAATCGTTTATTATTGTGACTTGTTGTGGTTATGTGAATGACAATGACAGCGCTCATGTTGTGACGGATGACAGCGCTGAAGGAACGTTCGGAAATCATGTAGTGTAGTTTTTATATCCTGTTGTGTTGCTTTCATTAACTACCTTTTGCAATATTAATGTACTGTATACTTTGTATTCTCTCTAAGCTTTTAGTATTTATTTTGATAAGTGTGTGTAGTGTAGTTGACCGGCGGGTTAAACAGGCCCGTAATCATTTAGAATTCGCTAATTAGTTATTTATTGTATCTTATAAATATATATTTTATATATTATTTTTATTTCTTTTATATTTATTTATTTGTATGTCTACTGATGGATGTGACGACTCATTTTATTCTGCTTGCAGCTTGTCTAACTCGTTTCACTCACTTGATGACTCGATTAACCTTGGTACGTCATTGAGGGGCGAGTTTCAAAATAATAAAAATGTTTTTAATGTGTGCCATATAAATGCTCAAAGTATCTTAAGCCACTTCACTGACTTTCTAGATTCGTTTTCTTCGTGTAACGTACATGCCATTCTTATCAGTGAAAGTTGGCTAAAACCTAATATATCCTCAACCTCCTGCAGCCTTCCTGGTTACATCCTATTACGTAACGATCGAACAGGCAAAGGCGGCGGAGGAGTGGCCATGTATCTCAGAGCGGACATTCCTTATAAAATAATTGATTCCTCTCCCTCTCAATATTCCGGTTCCATGGAATACTTAATCGTTGAGGTGAAGCTTCTTGGTGTGCGCATTATGTTGGGGACAGTTTACTGCCCACCAATGATTGATTATTTTTCAACACTAGAGGTGCTTCTGTCTGGTATTGGTACTGAATGTGCTCATCACATTGTAATGGGTGATTTTAATACAGACCTGCTGAGAGATAGTTCCAGATCGCGCAAGCTAAGATCCATTGTCACGTCATCTGATTTTTCTTTATTGCCCTTGGACGCAACGCACCACAATATCGACTCCTCTGATTCCTGGCTGGACCTGATTTTCACATCGTCGCCAGATCACGTAGTAAAATTCGGTCAAATGTTAGCACCTGGCTTTTCACGACATGACCTGATATATGTCTCATACAAAATCAAGCCGCCAAAACCGGAACCAGTAGTAGTTCACTTACGTGGCTTCGCGCGTATTAATATTCAAAAACTTAAGGAGGATGCCACTTTGGCTGACTGGTCGGGCACATTGCTGGCACAAACTGTTGATGATAAAGTCTCTCACTTTAACTCTGTTCTTCTGAAACTGTTTGATGATCATGCTCCGGTTCGACCAGTTAGGCTAAAGAGGCCACCAGCTCCCTGGATATCTAGTGACGTGCGTAAGGCAATGACGAGGAGGGACAGAGCGTTCCGCGCTTACAAGCGGAATCGGTGTGACGAAAACTGGCGGCTTTTTAAAGTTGCCAGAAATCGCTGCAACCAGGTGGTAAGAGCGGCGAAACGACGTTACATACACGACAACATTACAACTTCTTCACCCGCGGACACATGGAAATTTCTCCGGTCACTCGGAATTGGTAAAACCAAGGCCGATGTTGACTCACTTCCTTTTTCTCTTGATCATTTAAATTAACATTTTTCTCAGACACCCGTTCTCAATTCTTTAATAAAATTCAAAACCTTGTGTTATATCGCATCTTTACCTTTCCCAAATGTTGACACTTTTACATTCACCTCTGTCACTGAAGATGAGATCAAAAAGAAAGTTATGTCGGTTAGGTCTAAAGCGGTTGGACACGATAATGTGAGTAGAGTCATGATCACCCTTACTCTCGACTGCATTTTGCCTATTCTCACACATATTGTCAACACTTCTCTGCTCTCTGGGGTCTTTCCTTCATGCTGGCGGAGGGCCTTTGTCATTCCACTACCTAAATTATCTAACCCTAGTTCAGTCAATCATTTTCGGCCTATCTCCATTCTACCTTTTCTATCAAAAATTCTTGAGGCAGCAGCTCATAGTCAAATTTCTAAATTTATTCATAGTAATAACCTGCTCTCTTCTTTTCAATCGGGATTTCGATCTGGTCACAGCACCACCACCGCACTTCTCAATGTGGTTGAAGATGTAAGAAACGGCATGGAAAATTCGAGAGTAACGGTGTTGGTGCTCATTGATTTTTCCAATGCGTTCAATGCGGTGGATCATGACTTACTTGTTGCGATTCTTTCTCATCTGAAAGTCTCGCCAAAATCGACCGAGTGGTTTGTGTCCTACCTTGCTGACCGTGCTCAGGCAGTCAAATCCAGTTGTTCCTTATCTGCCTGGTGTGATTTGAACACTGGAGTACCACAAGGTGGGATTCTTTCTCCTCTTTTATTCTCCGTCTTCATTGATCAAATCACCTCCAAAATCCGTAGCTCTTACCACTTGTATGCAGATGACCTGCAGCTGTACACTCAAGCTCCTGTAGAAGACATAGACTCTGCCATTTCGCTGATTAATGACGACCTGGATCACATAGCTGAATGGTCCAGTAGCTTCGGTATCAGCGTCAATCCAGCGAAATGTCAGGCTATTGTTTTAGGAAGCCAACATCAGCTGGTAAAGCTCGGTGCTGTTGCCGTTGCACCGATCCTGTTTGATGGCACCGTCATTCCAATATCTAAGCAAGTGAAGGATCTCGGCCTTGTTTTAGACTCAAGCCTTACTTGGAATGACCAGGTATCTGAAGTCAGTCGTAAGGTGTGTGGAACGCTCCGTTATCTTTATAAATTTAAGAATTTTCTTCCAGTCGGTACTAAGAAATTACTCGTGCAAGCGCTAATTTTACCAGTCATTGACTATGCAGACGCGTGCATGACCAATATCTCACAGGAGCATCTCAACAAACTTGACCGTCTTATTAACAATGGCATTCGATTTATCTTCGGCCTACGCAAATACGACCACATTTCTTCATATCGTCGCCAGTTAAATTGACTTTCCATTCGTCGTCGTAGGTCTTTTAGAATCCTGAGCATGTTATTCTCCATTTTGTTCGAGCCCTACTCTCCCAGTTATCTGAAATGTAAATTCACTTTCATTACCCCCGTCCAGGCTGTGAACTACGTTCCTCCCGCTCTCTCAAACTCTCCATTCCTTCTCACCGTTCTGGTTTCGTCTCTAACTCCTTCGCCGTCGAGGCAATCCGCCTTTGGAATTCTCTCCCCCTCTCTATTCGACAAGCCCCAAGCAAACTCGTTTTCAAACGACTGCTCCGCAAGCATCTTCTGGCAGAAGAATTAAAATAATGTTCACCATCATATATGTATATGTAATTATATATATTAGTCTATCTTTATAAAAATTTATATAAGTATTAGTATTCAACCTGAGTTTAGTAAATTTATGTTTGATGTCACGATTATATTTGTCTCTGTTAGCTATTATTTCTCCTGCGCCAACATATATGTCTCTGTTTAACCCAATGGTTGACTGGTAGAGAATGCCTTTTGGCATTAAGTCCGCCATTTGTACATGTTTCTTTAGTTGTGCAATAAAGTTTAAATAAATAAATAAAAATAAATAAATTACGAAAGTTCTGAAAAGAAAACTATGTATTTACTATCTTAAGCTGATGACTGAATTTTTATTATAAATGGGTAATCGTACATCATTAACCCTTATTTGAAGAGTTATCTGTCGTCTTACATTCTTATTAGAATATCGAAATGGACTAAAGAGCCATAAGTCGTAATGTTTTAGAATTACTAGCTCACGAAACGTACAATTTTGCCTTTATAAATTCGGCTAGTCAGCACATAAGTCATAAAAATGATAAGCCTAAAAATATATGCATCACATATTCATAATTATTCAAACACAAATTAAATATTTCAAATATCGAAAAAAGCATACTAGCTAGACATAGTAAAAGACTAAATAAAGCTGACGCGTACAGTGTAGAGAGGATTCCCGCATTAACATTCATGTATATTCATGGAAGTATCAAAGTCAATTTAATTTGAAATAATTGCCTTCATTTGATCTTCGCCTAAGTATGTGTGACTCATTAGATCATGGATTCGTTTCAATCGGTTGTCTATTGTTTGCCCGACAGTCATTTAACATAATATTCATTTGCCCGAATCTAACTTGCCTGAATTTCATTTGCCCGAATGATTTGTTTACCATAAAAATCATATGACATACTCGTTGTTTATCCGAATATTACCTTCCATAATCATACAATGCCATACTATTTGTTAGCCATATTATTAAGTGCAATAATATGGTTTCATAGAATATTCAAACGCCATAAGAAATTATTGCCATATTAATTGTTGCCCATATTATTACCTAACCTAACCTACTTTCTGATAGCAGTTTCATTTTCCAGGGGTCACAGTTCTAACCTAACCTAACCTACTTTTCCAGCAGTTTCATTCTCCAGGGGGTCACAGTTCTAACCTAACCTAACCTACTTTCTGATAGCAGTTTCATTTTCCAGGGGGTCGCAGTTCTAACCTAACCTAAACTACTGTCTGATAGTATTTTCATTTTCCGGGGGGTCACAGTTCTAACCTAACCTAACCTACTTTCTGATAGCAGTTTCATTCTCTAGTCCTTCTAGTAACTATTATAGTAATTTTCGATTCTGCCAAAGCACATTATGGAAATTGACTTTTCTGGACGCTAATTTGTATGACAAATGATGGTATGGAATATGGTAATTACGGATTTCGATGATTCTGACAAATTACATTATGGAAACTGACTTTATGGGAAACAAAGTTTCTGGCACTAGATTAATATAGTAAACAATGATTATGGCATAAGATGTTATGAGAAACAATATTATGATTGTTGAATAGGATGGCAAATGAAATTCTGGCAAATGGGGGTATCCCGTTTCAATCGCTTGTATCCCAAAGCTTTTTGCTCAGTTAACCCATTTTAATTTAATAGGAAAAATTTGCATAGTTTCCGTTCTCGTAAAGACTTTGAGTAGGAGCTTACCTTTTATTATATGGATCCTTAGCTAACCATGGCCATGGTATTGTCAATTCAGTCGGAAGCCGAAAATGTATTATCATCTTATTTGCAGTTTTGCTACCAGTCCAGCAGTAACGCATACATTATCGTGATGTGGGTATACATTACAAATTAACATATGATAGCGTGCAATTTCTTCCAACTCAAGCGTTTATTTCAATTGTTTTGGCAAATGTATATTTCATATACAGAATTCATAACACATTATGTTATGGGAAATGTTGACATTTGGCAGTGGGCTATGTAAGACAATGTTTAAGCTATGTCAATATTGCTTATTACTCAGTATACTAACAATAATATGTGCATATTCGGAGATACATATAGGCGCATTACTTATGGTACAGTAATCAATTTACATGAAAAATAAAAATTTAAACATAATGTCATAATGCTCATGGCAGTGCTATGATATAATTGTGTATTATAGTTACATGATATAATTATAGTTATCTTAAGCAGAAGAAGACTAGTATCTTGGTGAATTTATAAGACAAAAAACATGTATATGATCTTAAGAGTTTTGAATGATTCACGGTTATTTTCATTAGACTTATATTGACCGGGATATAGACCGTGATTACCTTTTTGATTTTTGTCGAGCTCCCGATATTTCGACGCAGTTTCATGCATCATGATCACGGTCTAATGTATATGATCTTGTTCTGACTAGGGACTGTCGTAAGGGAAACGCGAGACAAATTTAGCCGACGTTGATGTAACACCCATTGATGAAGGGGAAGCTCTTCAGAGTTTGGGTTGCTACAGATATTTTCTCACAAAAATGTTATTGAAATAACAGGTTTTATTTCCGTAAATATTGTAATACCGATCTATTAACTACTGGCTTCCTGTCGGTTTTATGTTATACATAAATTAAGTGATTCACCACCATCATAGAGTGCTGTGTTGAGTCAGTTTCAATTCATGAAACTATTGTATACCTTCCTATTATTTATTATGACATTTCTGTATAAATAAAGTATATCAGTCACAGTACGCCCTAACCAGCGCCGGCAGAGGTTTAAACACGTCTCATTAGTGGTTCAAGCGAAGGCACGGACACCTAAATAGAACCGTTTTTCCCCCGAAGGGTAAAAAACGGATATTTAGGTTCCTGCCGAAGCTTGAACCACCCTTAAGGGCCTTGCCGGCTAAAGGTACTGAGGAAAAAGCAGCCGAGCGCTGGTAACCGGGCGACACTAGTACTTGACTGGCGCGCCAGATGGCGCTACTAGTCGAGGAATTCACTCGATTAGGGCCGAGTTATGAAGGTGTTAATCTCATTAGTGGTTCAAGCTTCGGCAGGAACCTAAATATCCGTTTTTTACCCTTCGGGGGAAAAACGGTTCTATTATCAATTTTAAAGCAGAAAATTTGACTGTCAAATTCCTTTATCCACTAGTGGATAAAATTCGTTTTTACCCGCTAGTATCTTAATACAGTCATGTTTTATCCTTTAGGATCCTTTAGGATGTGTTTCCGAGCTAGTGAGGGAGAAAATTTATCCTATCATAAAAATTAACTGATTTAAAATATCGTTACTAAAACTTCATAACTATCATACACTAGGTACTCTTATTATAACATATCTGGCATGAAATGTATTATTGGAATATTATTGAAATAAGTATATTATTTAATAACAAATTTCATTAAGTACATAATATGGCTATACTTTAGCAACATAGGCAATACATTACTATCTAATAACAATAAATATATTCATATGATAAGAATGAAATAGATCTCACCTTCTACATCCAGAGAACTGTTTGCACCATAGAAGTTGCTGAGAATCGGCGCCATGACTTCAGCTTTTAGCTCTTGTAATTGATTATCTCGTAGACTCAAAGACGTTAGTTCCTTCAATGCTTCGAAAATTGCGACACTGTCCATGCTAGTCAACTTATTATTGGCTAATGTAAGAGAATGCAGTTTTCCGAGTCCATTAAAAGCTTTATCGTCAAGCATTTGAATTTTGTTTCCTTCTAAATTCAATGATCGTAGATTTTTTAGAGGCAAAAAGGTGTTATCTCCAATAACTTCCAAACTATTACCACTTAAGTCCAATATTTCTAAATTGCTTAGACCAGAAAACGTTTCATTGTTCAAACTGAACAGCAAATTGTTATCGATCTCCAATAGTTTCAGATTGTTCAAATTGACAAAAGCTCTGTCGTGGATCGTAGTAATCATGTTAGTTGTCAGATATAACTTTTTGAGATTCGGCAGGTCGACAAAGACATCCCTGTTGATTTCAGCAATGTTATTCTTGTCTAATACAATTTTTGATAGCTTTTTGAGATGAGCGAAGGATTTGGCCTCCAATACCTCAATCTTATTATCTTTTATGTATACTTCTTTTAATTCTGTCAAATTAGCAAATGCATAACTTTCAATTTTTTGTATGTTGTTATATTTAACATCTATCTTGGCCAGGGCGTGGGTTTTCAACAAACCTTTTGTTGGGATATATTTCAATGTTTTTCCTCTTGCATTTGATAGGCTTAGTTTCGTGATGTTTCTCAAAATGGAGAACTGTTTCCATGCTGGGTCATCGGGGTAGATGTTGTCGGTGGTTACATAGCAATCTGCGCTTTGTATCACATGGTTTTCGTCATCCTTATCACAAAGACACTGGATTTTAAATGTGTTATTGTAGTCAACGTCGCAGATATTGCGATCATTTTTAGGTATTTCCGCTGCGAAGCTGGATGTGATGTAAAGAAGTGTCAATATTATCCGAAGAGCCATCGTATCATCCGTCTTCTGTCTCCTTTTCACCTGAAATGAAAATAAACTCTTATTAGTTAGGTACATTTGAGTTAACTCAATTAAATTAAGCTACCTTCTGCTTATAGCGGTTACGCTTACAAACTGATAACTTCAGTTTCCAAAATTTATAAAACTCATTACATATTTTCCACCACAGAGTAGCACACATTCAAATTGGGTGCATATTTTTTTAGACATATATTCGATTATTTTAAATTTTACGATTCCGGTCACATCATTTTGCAATTAAGGTAAAATACCCCATAATGGACGGTGATGCCATTATGGACAAAAAAACACAAATCCTTAAAAATAAGTATCTAAAATAAGTTTCTAAAAACTGACGGCTATGTACCATAAACTAGAGTTATAGAGCTGTTTCATTTTGAAGTTTCAATTAATTCGGTTATTTCTGAAGGATTTGGCGACAAGATAAAATTCACCAGTTTACTGAAAAAAATATCAAGACGAATTCTTAGTAATGTTGCTAAGAGAGTTGAGTTCATGTATAAAATAATAAAAAAATAACGCACGGTGTAATCTTGAATGCGTTTTACTTACTGCATTAAGCATGAGATAAGGTATAAAACATACTAGTTTGTTGCTCCAAAGATATAAAGAAATGACGTTATTTTGCGAGTGTCCATTACTGGACCCGAAAAACTGCGTACCTCCTATGATGGACAAGGAACAATTTACAAAACCAAAATTTACAAGAAACAATCGTATGTTAAAATAACCCAAACTAATTGTATTTATGGTGTATAAAATTGACTCATTACGTATCAGTTGGCTTTAAAAGTAAAATTTTAAACTTATTTCACTGTCCATAATGGGGGATCCATTACTGGAGAACTGCCGTCCATAATTGGAGAAAAAACATCTAGTTTTAATTTGTTAACTATGAAGAAACCAATAGCAGTGTCTATTCTGCAGTACGCTTGAAATGTATAAGAAGGATAGGGCATTCAAGATTTAACACGCTTAGCCGCAGAATTTTTACATTTATCAGTGAAATATAGAAAACAGGCGAATTTTTTTCTTAAACTGTCCATGATTGGGTCCGTCACCTTATTAAGTACTTAATAAATTAACCTTCATGGATTTGCATTAGAAGTTAAAACTTAACACAGGGTCATATTAAGGTCGTATTAATAGGTATATTATCGGAACACGGCATTTATAGGTATTAGGGTATTAGTAAGATACCTTTACGAGTCGTACAGTCACCGGCATAAATAAGTGATGGTTTCTGTGTCGCTCTTGATCGCTTGACAGTTTCGATTGACATTTCAAACAAGACGACATTGTGACAAGGCATAGAAATCATCATACCTTTCTTGTATTTGTATATTCATACCTTTATTGTATTTGTTTATATGTTTTTAAAAACAAGGATCGTTTTCAAATAAGTAGACAAAATACTTCTAGAAATTTGAGAGTAAAGCATGACCTATTGACAATTAAATCTAATTTCCAACATTTTGATAAAAGCCTACATAACACAGCAGTCAAAGTTTTCAATAATTTGGACGGTAACATAAAATCATGTGAAGATTATAAGATATTTGAATCTAAATTAAAAGACTATTTTATAAATAAACCTTATTATTCGATCAATGAATATTATGCAAATGTTTTAAATTAATTAAATTAATAAAAATGTGACTTTTAAATTTCTAATATTAATTGTAGTAATAAGCATGAAATCTGTACCTGTCATCTGTATTGTATCTTTTTTGTGATTCTGACATTTCTGACTGTGATATTCTAGGCTATATTTATTTCATTTATAATAATTGTTGTGTATTTGTTTTACTATATTCTGTTGATTTTCTTGTGTGTCATTTTATAATTGTATTTGCATGCATTTATGTCCTATTGCAAATAAATAATGATTGATTGATTGATTGATTGATCACATAATATTTGTAGTGACTGTACACCTGAACTGTAATAATTCTTGAAAGTTGATTTTAGTCTGTATATAAACAGGTTTTGATTGATAACCAAGGTATATTTGAGTACCAACCACTACCAGCTAGGAGCACGTATAAGCGTAAACTAATGCATAAATTAATGTATCGCAAAAACAGCAATTATAATGAAACAGCAATTAAATTAATAATAATAATTAAGAAAAGAGATATATAATAATTTAATGCTGGCGTGAAAAATGTACGATGCTTGCGTTATACTCTACCTATGAAACCTGTGATTAATTCATTTTTGAATATTCTAAATCCGCACATCATTTCTTGGAGTGTATTTTATAGGAGTGTGAGTCAGCATGAATATGTATTTAATGTCACGACAGTATAAATAAATAAATATTAGGTAACTTGGCATACTAGTCACGTTTTCTACTCATTGCCAAGGAAATGAAAGCGCTGGGTATTGCTCTGAGTAGGTAATTAGTTTGAAACGCTCCACTTAATCAACTTCATTTGAAAATTATTATTATGTGTACAGATTCGATGTCCTATCGTTTGACCAAAACTTGTTTAGCAAATTGACACTTGACAACCAACTACTGGCAAAATTATATTTTGGCAAGTCTTCACTTTACAAAAACATTTTTGACAAATTGTTCTCATAACCAAATATTTGACTTATAAAATAACATTTTATAAGGGATATTTTTGACAAGTTAATATTTAACAAATAATTTAACTAATAAACCTACCATTAGCCTAAAAATGTTTGCTGTAATGTATTATTTGACAAGTGAATCTGTAATAGTAATTTATAATATGGGTCAAATGAAACACATAATAGCGAATCAAATCATATTAATGTTTCATAGAAAATATTTCCAATATTTGTTTTTTTGGAATGCTTCTACAAAGTAGATTTGGTTAGAACTGTGACCCTCACAAAACCGAAGTAATACTAGAAAAGTAGTTTAGGTTAGAACTGTGACTCTCACAAAACCGAAGTAATACTAGAAAAGTGGGTTAGGTTAGGTTAGAACTGTGACCCTCACGAAACCGAACTGATACAAGAAAACTGGGTCAGCTTAGGTTAGAACTGTGACCATCACAAACCAAACTGATCTAAAAAAGTGGGTCAGTTTAGTCTAGGCTAGAAGAAAGGTCTGGAACCCCTTTATAACAATTTATTACATGACATTTGGTAAATGTATCAATTTGTCAAACATACTATTAGGTAACATGAAAAATATACAATTGATAGTTTATTAAGTAACACATTGTACTAAATGTATTAGTTACTAAATGATTATTTGTCAAGTAAGTTTTTGTAAAATGATACATATGCGGAATAACATATTTGCCAATTACTATATTGATGAAACGTTTTTTGTAAAATGAACATTTGCTAAAATTGTTTTGGTCAAACATTAGTGAACCCTTAATGGGATCTCTTCCAGACAACCTTTGAGGAAATAAGAATTAGAAATGAATTAACGATGAATGACAAGTAAAAGTAGATTCGACTGTAGTTGAAAATGTTCTCTGCAACAACATATTAAATTTACTTGTGTAGTACGCGATATATGAGCTTTTAAAAGTAGGTAACTGTCAACGAGCGTTTAACGCGAGTGTGTTTGCATTACAATGGGGGCCGAATTATTTAATTATTATTTATTTATTAAAACTTTATTTCACAAAAGACAAAAAAAAAAGGCAGCATCAGATTCCACTGTCGTCTGTTTTTTCTTTGGGAGAGAAAGAACCGGATAAGTGCAAGTCTGATTTGCGTTGCAAGGATTCCGTACTTATTAATTTAAATTCCCTTGAGTGTAGAATTATAAATCAAGACCGTGGTAGGTACTTAAGTAGATGGTTTCAATTTCGACTCGATCTCTCCACCCGCGCGTGCCCGAGAGAAGGATTTTGACAAACAGACAGACGGATGAACGGACAACAAAATGATCATTTAAGGCCCAAGTAACATTTTAGTGCTATAATTTTGGTTTTCGACGCCAAAAGCTACTATAGATGTCGTATAAAGGTTTTCGGCGTGACCGCTTGTCGTATAAAAGCCTCCAGTAACACCTTTTAGCTCTATAAGCTTATACCGCTAAAAGGTGTTATTAGGAAGTGATGTAAACGTTTATATCACCATTTTATAGAGCCGCTATAGGCCTGGTCTATAACAGGATCAAATATGACTACTATAGATCTATATTATTGTATAATAGTGTTAGGAATCACTGCTATGCAATCAATTTGCGCTATTAAGATTCCCGACAAGCTGCTATAGTTGTTGCGTTATACAGCTAAAAGGTGTTATTAGGAAGTGATGTAAACGTTTATATCACCATTTTATAGAGCCGCTATAGGCCTGGTCTATAACAGGATCAAATATGACTACTATAGAACAATATTATTATATAATGGTGTTAGAAATCACTGTTATGCAATCCTTTTGCGCTATTAAGGTTCCCGACAAGCCGCTATAGTTGTTGCGTTATACAGCTAAAAGGTGTTATTAGGAAGTGATGTAAACGTTTATATCACCATTTTATAGAGCCGCTATAGGCCTGGTCTATAACAGGATCAAATATGACTACTATATAACAATATTATTATATAATGGTGTTAGAAATCACTGTTATGCAATCAATTTGCACTATTAAGGTTTCCGAGAAGCCGCTATAGTTGTTGCGTTATACAGCTAAAAGGTGTTATTAGGAAGTGATGTAAACGTTTATATCACCATTTTATAGAGCCGCTATAGGCCTGATGTATAACAGGATCAAATATGACTACTATAGAACAATATTATTATATAATGGTGTTAGAAATCACTGTTATGCAATCAATTTACGCTATTAAGGTTCCCGACAAGCCGCTATAGTTGTTGTGTTATACAGCTAAAAGGTGTTATTAGGAAGTGATGTAAACGTTTATATCACCATTTTATACAGCCGCTATAGGCCTGGTCTATAACAGGATCAAATAACCTACTAAAGAACAATATTATTGTATAATAGTGTTAGGAATCACTGTTATGCTATCAATTTGCGCTATTAAGGTTCCCAACAAGCCGCTTATAGTATTTTTAGTAGTCGTATTTTAACAGAAATTAAAACCTAACTATACCACTATTTTGGGATATAGTGGCTTTGGAAAACACTGCTACAGTATTTAACACTGTAGTAGTGATATGAATACCATTATAGAGCTATTTTGCTGTATAATGAAGTTTTCAGGATACGTTTATATAGCTTTGAAAAGCGTTAATAGTCGTTTTCTAATGCCTTTTATACCTCATCGCCGTATACGTCACAATTACTCTTTTATATCACAGAACTGTGGAATAATGGTTTCGGTATCTCTTTTAAAACACAATAGCGTTATAGCTGAGTTTACTATATGTTTTATAAAAAAAAAATTGTTTAGAAGATCTTTCTATAGTAAAACATTGAAAACAAGTATTGTTTTCTATATAAAGAACTTATATGTTAAACTGGATCATAGTTAAAGTCTCATGCAATCCTAATTGAATCCACAATGGCGGGCTTATGGCAGTGAATGCGTATGATAAGTGACATAGTCGAACTATAAAAGCGTATGTTTTACTTCTTGGATCCATAGTAGAAACTATGGTGCCAATAATTTTATTGTATTAAATTATATTTATTTATTTTATTCAAAACAGGTATAAATCGAGGGCGCACTTAAAATACTCCATTAAACTAATATTCTTTTAACGGTAAAATTTCCATCGCATACCTTTTTGCAGTAATGATGGAATTATACGAAATCCAAATTATTTTGATTGACACTAAACTTCACAAGTTCACACGCCACTTTTCATAAAGTTCCTCGTTTGTTAAATATTACACACATTAAATTATTTTAGAAATTTCATTCATTCGCATTAAAAGGGACGGCAACTGCTATTACAGAACAAAAAACCTGTATAACGGAATCTCAAATGCTACTATAGCATAAATTGATACTATAATAGCGTTACTGTGTCATCTATGTCAACAAATTAGCACAATAGTCATCATCACATCACCATTATAGACCTTAAACGTCACGGATGATACTGCTATAGCCCTATTATATCACTAAATGGCTGCATAATTGCGCCAAATCGGCTCTACAGTACCAATATAGACTATTTATAGGACTATTTAATGTGATTTAATTTGGTGCTCTCGACCACTATAGGACCAGAAATTGTTACTTGGGGGGTTCCGATTCAACCTTTTGATTTTAGGCACGGAACCCTAAAAATAGCCTAGCATTTGGCTTATTTCTTTTTTGAAATGCTTGTCGTAATGCTTAGTAGGCAATGTTGAGCAATATTCGGTACAATTCGGTAGTCAGCAATGTTTATAACGGTGACATACTCGCAGTACCTACAGAATTAGCAACATAATGGATGTATCGGGAATAGCCGGGCGACTCATAAGGGTTCACCTACAAATTACGACAGATGAACTTCATGATTTTACCTCTCAGCCCCTCCTTGTTACTCACATTTACACTCGCACGTACTTAACACTAGTTTAAGCGAAAATTAAATTTAAAATTAGTTATAATTTATTTTAATTAAAAACTTTTTGCTAAGAATAACATACTACATAGTTACAACAATTATTTACCGTGTTAGAAATCTTTATTAATAACACTTTAAACGTTGCTTTTGGCGTCGAGACCCTCGGTCCGTGGGGCCCGGGCGCCCAGATTTTATACAAGGACGGCGAAGCAGCTGACTGAGACTACGGGGGACAAAAGAGCTGGCAGCTTCCTCGCTCAACGTATAAGTATTGCGATTCAGCGAGGAAATGCTGCCAGCATCTTGGTTCTTTTTTTTTTTAATTGCCTAGTTTATAATATTTATTGTACCAAATTTTTATTTAAGTGTTATCAACAATTATTTGATTTGATATGAAAATGAATATTAATAAATATGATGAACATTGCTAAAACTAGCTTTCAGTTAAGGACAGCCAAAAAAACTAAACAAACGGCTACAGAAAGATAGAACAGATATATTTAAACTAAGACGTCTCAAAGTTTGTTGTTCCCCCTCCCGCATGTCACAACGTTACGTTATTAATGGATGGCCCCTATGTGTGTTCGTTCAGTAGATTTATTAGTACTCGCGTCTCAAATAACAAGAAACTGTTTGTGATGCAATTTTATTTTAGGAAATGAGGACCAAGGTCGTATTTAATGAAAATAATGAATCATAGTATACTAAGACAACACCGACAATAAATTAATCGCTTAATTTATGAGTAATAAATATTACATACGCAAATAACAAAGGAACCCATTTTTCTCAGTGCTGAATTTATGCGTAATAAAACTGACATACGCAACTATGGGAACAAATCAAATTATTTTAACAAATATTTTGATTTTTGTTTTTTATGTAGTCACACTACTATATATAAATTAAAAATCGAAATCAGATGTCATATATTAAAGAAAAAATGACGAGCACCACCAGTGGTGAAGGCCGGATTCGAACCGGCGGCGTCTTTTAGCAATCCGGGCCAAACTCCATGAACCCCTAGGCCACCTCGCCACCAACAACACAATTTAAACAAAGAAATACATTTTTCTCAATTCGAAATGTTTTGTTGCCACATAGTGCGCAAGTGTCAATAATTTGTTTTCCCCTCACTAGCTCGGAAACACGTGTTTTGTCATTTGATACCATCGGGTAAAAACGCATTTTATCCACTAGTAGGTAAAGTAGTTTGACCGTGAATAAAGTCGAATTAACTGCTTTAAACTTGATAAAAGTCTCTCGTGTGTTAAAAAACTCGAAAGTTTAGAATTCCATTCTCGAACCACTCGAGCTTTGCTCGTGGTTCAACTATAGAATCCTTTCACTTGCTCGTTTTTTAATTTCACACTCGGCATTAAAATACAACTTTGCCCCCTTGTATAACAAATAACTATTAAGAGCTTACAAAATCAATATATCAATATATTATACAGAAATAATCAAACTTCTACGACTCACTCAGACTGCAACTTCTCTGCGGTAATTGAAAAATTTCGGTTGAAAAATCTTTTGACATTAAGTATTATTATCAGACCGGTATGACGACCGGTCTGGCTCAGTCGGTAGTGACCCTGCCTGCTAAGCCGCGGCCCTGGGTTCGAATCCCGGTAAGGGCATTTATTTGTGTGATGAGCACAGATATTTGTTCCTGAGTCATGGATGTTTTCTATGTATATAAGTATGTATTTATCTATTTAAGTATGTATATCGCCTCTTAGCACCCATAGTACAAGCTTTGCTTAGTTTGGGGCTAAGTTGATCTGTGTAAGGTGTCCCCAATATTTATTTATATTATTATTTATTATCATCCATTCATATCGAAATGTCAGTGTGCCTCCTCATTAATGATCGTTGAAACCTTCTGATTGTCTAATTAAAATTAATATTAATTTTACGAGAACACGATCACCCGTAGGTATAACAAGAGACGAAAATTAACTATTTACGCCAATTAATATCCTCATCAGACGCATATGACGGATACATTGTAACGAACACATTAAAGCCTCAGTTAATACCGATTTCTGAAAATACCAAGCATTCTTAGTTAACTATGCAAAATGCCAGGAAACTTGACATTAAATTAAACTTATCACTAAATATATAAATTCAAATGTGACGTTTTCGCTATCGAGGAACTGTATTCTACATTGTCAAAATAAATAATTTATATTGAAATTTTAAAATAAATTATGCTTTAATTATTTTGCAATAAAGTTTCAACTTTATTCGTCACATTTTTGAGTTGGCATCTTATTGTAAAATGCATGTGGGATAACACATTATTGCGTATCACCATCCTAAATACGAGTAGGGGCAGTTCGCTTTTGGATATATCTATTTAATTTCTTTGCCTTCTGTTTCCGTTAATCCTACTTTTAATGACAGTAACACAAGCGCAACCGGAGTGATTTATTGGAATTTTTAATTGAATTGAGCTTAATAAGACACGCTATAGGCAATGAATAATTAATGTTTTATTTAATTCATAGTAAAAATTATCCTAAACGACCAAACTCTCTCTAAAACAACGATCAAGCCATTTGAGTTTTAAAGCTCGGTCAACTTTATTTTATTAATAATTGAACTATAAAACTTTTAGCTATCACAACATATTGGAAATTTCAGTCCGTAAGTAATTCAATTCAATTCATTTATTTACCAGATTACAAGTGATCCATATTTTGTTAGTAAGTAAAAATAGTCTTGTAATTATCTGTCTAAAATACAGGTACATTAAAATTTATATTATAAATTAGTCTTGAGTTCTTGACAAGCTTGACTAGTCCTAATATTATGCGACAGTCAAGCTTGTCAGCTATATGTAATGTAAAATTAATTGGGCAATGAAGTGTTTTACTATAAACTACGTTAAATTTCACGAGCACAACCAATTTTATCTCTTAACGGACCAATTTGGTCCTTACCAAAATTGGTATGTCAACATAATTAGGGACCTAGTACAATGAGGTTGGATAGCCTATTACCAACGCTGTAGGTACCCCCAGTTAGGGCACCAAATGTTGGTTAAACGAGGCAAACATTGGCCCAAATGAATATAGATGAGATAACGCTGTAAGTAGTACATGTTTTGCATTACTTCAGGAAAGTGTATTTAGCGAATACCGTTGTTATAATATAAGGGAATAGCCGAGGTTTAATTTTTATGAAGTTTCTCACAATTATATGAATATTTTTCACACTTGCGATCACCTGCAGTTCGAGGGTTATAGCCAACTAACCTCGGGTTAACCGTTCAGTACAACTTAACTCCGGGTTTAGCGATTACCTATTAGTTGGGTAACCCTATAGAAGGTGCAAGTGGCCCTTAGTATTTCCAATTTAGAGCATAAAAATACAATGAGTTGTCATTGTCGTTGATTTGGTTGGTTGACAACTAAGAAACAAATCAAATTATTTTATTAAATATTTTTGGATTTGTTGTTTTTTATTCGATTTTTAGGGTTCCGTACCTCAAAGAGGAAAAACGGAACCCTTATAGGATCACTCGTGTGTCTGTCTGTCCCTCTGTTACAGCCGATTTCTCCGAAACTGCTGGACCGATTTACTTGAAATTTGGTACACATATGTAAACCTGTGGCCCAAAGACGGACATGTAATTTAATTAAATGAAATTTAATCATAGGGGTCACTTTTGGGGGGTAAACTTGAAAATTAAAAATCAAAGTTATTAAAACTATATTGTGTTATATATCAAATGAAAGAGCATTTTATGAGCATTTGAAATATATATTTTTTTTAATTTTTAATTTTGGTACTTTAGAAGTAATTTAAGAAAATAGACAAAAAATGACCATTCCCCCCCCCTTATCTCCGAAACTACTTACCGTAAAATTTTCAAAAAAATACACGAGATAGCCCTCTACCTGTAGATTACAGGAAAACCTATTAGAAATCTACAGTCAAGCGTAAGTCAGACTTACGAGAAAAGAACTCAAATTAAGATTTTCACTCACTGACGCTGCAAGCAGTTACTAAACGTCTTAAAATTTTGTAAGCGTGATGGACAGGTCATCGATCTAAACTACCTAGATGCACCATCACGGCTTAGAATGTGTCCGCAGCAAATTGTGCTTGAAAATGTTCTAAGCACAATTGGGCGGTCAGTAGCGCTTCATCCGCCATGTCGGCAACATGCCTAAGTGCTCCGTAAAAAAGTGCAAAAATAACACCTTATATACGTTAAAAAAGGTTGAAGTATCGTATTTCCGGTAAGTAATTGTTAATAATTTTATAATGTTATGCCTTTGTGGCCAAAATGGCTTCCTAACTTACTAAAAACATTTATTTTCTAGAATAAATAAAGTAAATTCCTTGATTTGGTCTTACGCAGTTTGTCTCTTTCTCTCGCGCTATACTAGTAATGAGCGGACGGCGACAAAAGATAGTTGAAGTGGAACATAGTTAAAAATGGAATGATGGAGTCGCTAATTTATATTTTTTGTAAAAGAAGCCTATTTCATATTAATAATGTATGTATTTATTTATTATTATAGACCAATAAGTCTGAAATAAATGATTTCAATTCAATAACATTAGTACATATATTATAAATTACTTTAAGTATAAAATTCGTTTTTAAGTAATAAAAAAGGTTTTTATTCCAGATTCCCAAAACAAGACGTTGAAAGGGAAAAATGGCGCAAGATTATAGCTGAGGAGCGGAGAGAAGATTTACCCACACAAAGCTTTGAAAGAAATTACGTAGAATAATAAATTAATGTCATCATTCAATTCTTCTTTGTTTTAATAGCTACTTAATTCATATTCTCCAAGTGCTCCATCCCTCACACACCACATACAATCCCTCAACTGTTTAATACCTTAAATATCGTAGATAGTATATATTTCTGAAAGAAGACTTTATTTTATTTTTTAAACTTAGAAACTTTGACGGGCATTTGTTTGTGTGATGAACACAGATATTTGTTCCCGAGTCATGGATGTTTTCTATGTATATAAGTATTTATATATTGTATATATCGTTGTCTGAGTACCCACAACACAAGCCTTCTTGAGCTTACCGTGGGCCTCAGTCAATCTGTGTAAGAATGTCCTATAATATTTATTTATTTATTTATTTAGTAAATGTGCATTCAAATTTTTTAATTTTTACTATGAGGACTTATACAGGATATATTTTGATAGCGGGTCAGTAAGGCCGGTATGAGATCCCGTAGTCCAGATTGACATTTACAGAATGGCATTTACAGATTTTGGAAAATTTTTCATTTTTCATAAATTTGAAATTGATGGATGGTCCCCTTAGACTATTTTCATGTAGGACTACGGGATCTCATACCGGCCTTACTGACCCGCTATCAAAATACACCCTGTATAAGTCCTCATAGTAAAAATTAAAAAAATAATAATGCACTTTTACTTAGTTTTGAAAGTAAATGAAGTCTTCTTTCAGCAAAATATGCTATCTACGATATTTAAGGTACTTTCCCTCCATGTGACATCGCCGTGGGACACCCTGTATATACCTCAGTTGACTCTATTTAATAATGCAAACATTGCAAAACGTGGAGGTATTGATCAGTTGCAATTGTCCCCCAGTCCAAATTGTCCCGCCGTACCTTATATATTTTTTTGTGTGAGATAATATCAATAAAAATATCATACAGTAAAAACTCATTTTTATCGCTTAAAATACGCAACATCTCGAAAAATGTTATACCAAACGTTTTGTTCGTTAAGAAATTTTCTATCTAATAGAATTTTTTAAAACAGTTTTTCGCACAAATACCGCAAAATTTCGCCTTTCATCTCATAGCGCGACTCCCATGATGCCTCTGTCCATCCTCGTTCCCAATGTAAAAATGGCGTTTAGATTGATGCAGCGCGAACGAAATTAAACTTATCTTGGTTGCAATAAGACGTAGATTTGTTTAAAAATATGCACACCTGCGATCTGCGGTAATAAAATTTTATGGCTTTCGCGATGATCACATTCATTAATGTCATAACCGCCAATTGCTTGCATTTGAAATTGAACTTTAAGTACTAAGAAATAACGTTGTTTTTGTAAAAAAATGAAAGTAGTTTTTACTACATTGCGAAGTTTTCGTTTGTCAACTAGACGCACACATTTGCAACTAAGCGATCGGACACTTTTGAGTGTCGAATTTGCAGGTGATAGTGTATCTAGGGAAGTTTAAATCGATGGGACAGGTAGAAAGAAATTCATTTCTGTCTTTTTCTTTTTAGAAATTGTTCAATTTTTTTTTTCATTTGCCAAAATGACTTAAGTTCCTACTAAAAAGGAGGCGCTTAAGACCGTTTGTAAGTGGACTGAGCAAAATTTTGTTCAAATCGGTCCAAAAAAAGGTCTCTGTTGACGAAAACATAGAATTTGTGGCAACGACAGCCCAAATCTGAAGTCCATTTTGCTCTATCTCTTATCGTTTCCGAGATATATACGTAAAGTCTTGAAAGTGCGAAAAGTTAACTTTGCCATCACAGTCGTTCAGGCGCTCATGAGTTCTTTGTATGGAAAAGTCGAAAACCGACTCGCACTTGACCAATGTTCATAGAACGTGTTGTGGTTTTTTACGCGGGCCCGCGACTGACGACGTTCGAATGTTTTGTTCGAAAATGTTTGAGGGTGGTTTCTTTGAAACGTCGCCGGTGGCGGGTGGTTCGACGGGCGAAGGTCACACGCCGCACGCGACGGTCTGTATTCGTTTTGTACAATAGCAACGGACGGCGGGTGGCGTCTTGATATGGAAAATGACTGACTTCACTAAAGATAATGATGAACTCATTGAGGTAATACTAGAGAGGACACTGCGAGCAAAACGTTTGCGCTACAAACATAAGTCCATTGGACTTATGTTTCTGCCTGCACACAAATAAAATGTAAAAATGCCTTCCTGCGCAACAAGATGCTGTTTAAGCCATACGAGAAAATCGAGTAAAACTGACGTGTCACATTTCATCGGTTAGTATACACGCTATGTTAATCGATCTTTATTTAAGTAATTATTTCAATGAAGGGACGCGCTCCTCAAACGCGAAGCTATCGCTGCCATTTTGTTGAACGAAATCATAGATTAATCGCATCATAATCGCACAGACTTGACATGTAGGTAATGAAGTATAGTAATTGTGATTATATTCTGTTTGTAATATATAAAAGAGAAATGTTAAATTTATTTCACGTTATACTTATGAATACTACACAGTTCTAACACGAGTTGTAATCGATATTTTCATACAATAATAACCTATGATTTTCTTCAAGGGCAATAAAAATAGGTATATGAAAAAAATCAATAATGTATTTTTGTTTCACTTAGTAGAACTTAAACATAGCACAATGTATGATAGTGCTAAAATTAAACTACTTACCCCCTTATTCATAAACGTTCACTAAAGTTATCAAGCCGATAAAGTTCGTTTGTCCCTTTCTATCACACCAATACGCCGAAAAGGGACAAACGAACTTTATCGGCTTGATAACTTTAGTGTGCGTTTATGAATAAGGGGGTTAGTATTTTACAAAAAGTATAAAAAAGGTCTACACTAAGAGTGTCGCGTCTAGGTGGTCATTGGTCAAGTCTTACTCTATGACACGGTACCTCCCCACGCATGCGCCGCGCGCTGCCGGCCGGAGCACAGACTTTGTTTGGGGTGTAATTTCTAGTATGTTAGTACATAGTAATTCAATGGATGAATTGTACTTCTGTGAACTGTTTTCGATATACTTAATCGAATATATGATGTAAATTTTTCTTTACTACAATGAAAGTGTTTGAGTACCAAGTTAAAAATTTTACTTTCTTTTTGCCGGTTTCATACAAAAATATCGTTTGACTGTCTCTTTTTTGGGTAATATCAATATTTATATGGAAACGGATTAAGTCGCGTATAATCTTCTTCCTCTAAGAATTACAATGTAAGTATTTTTACATTCATTTTGATCAGAGCACAACACAACAGTTCAAAAATCAGTCTACCAGAGCTTCTGAGTTCCGTCGCCGACGACGGGTGACCAAGGGTCAGAAAACCCACGCACCCGCGACCGACAGCGTGTGGCACAGCGGCACATGCGGCTCACATCCAAACATTCCAAACGCCGCCGGGCGCGTGTGACGGGCCAGAGAAACCAGGGCCTTAGGGCTAGGTGATTATCGCCGCGCCGCAGAGGACGCGCTGAGGGGGGGGGCGGTGCCTACAGCAGTTGTAGTTGTATGCATACCTAGCTCACGCACACAGACGCGTCCGCTGGCGCCGCCAGGGGCGGCTAACTCCGCCATCCTATCGCCGCGCTACAAGTATATCCTGGCGGCCGCGAGCTGTGGCCGCGAGTTCGCGGCCTACTCAGGGGCGGCGCACATTCTCACGGAATGCACGTTCGCACTTTCTATTGTTACTTTACGTCGCGAGGTTTTTTAAGCGATGTCCGCGGGTGGAATGGCTAATAATACTTAATTAAATAGACATATTGAATAAAATAAAAACCAAAAGATATTCTTATACAGATCTACTACTGATTAAGTCCCACGGAAAAGTTCAATAAGGCTTGTGATGTTGGAACCTCGAACAAAAATATATAAATACAGCGTATATACCTAGAAAGTACTCAAGACTTGAATATAATAATATAACATTTAATGTGAGTATTAATTCGTTTGGATCCATTGGTAACCCTATCACCGGACGCCGCGCACGTGCGGCTCGTTTCTTTGTAAGAATGTTGTAGGTATTTAAAAAGGCGGCATTTCGGAAACATCAAAGCAGTGCGCCTTCTTTACTTGTGCTATTATATATTCTGTGGCGCCGCGCCGGTGTCCACGTGCGCTCTCTGCAGTGTGCGCTGCCGCTGCCACGAAACGTTTACCTACTCCGTGTAATACTGATAAAAGAAAGTATTGACATGAATTCACACGTTTCGGAAATGACTATAGGTATTTTAAATATTTTAGCACAATATGTTTTTTGCCTCTTATTGCCTATTACACAATAATCTGGGCAACCGAGCTTCGCTCGGTTCTGTTTCGTATCCTTGACATGTGTCGCCATCTAGTTCAAAAATGAATAGTACCTACATCGAGCGAAAGAATTCTCAGCCTTAACAACACAACTACTCCACACGAGATGGCGCGCATTTCGCCACAAAAACTCAAATAGTGTATTTTCTATTCGTTTTAGCCTTGATTGTGTCGCCATCTAGTGTTTGCAATAAATAGTACTTACATCGACCGAAAGAATTCTGTCTTAACAGTACAACTACTGCACACGAGATGGCGCGCGAAGAAAAACGCATGAAAACTCGAAAATTCGCGTTTTTCGGGACCTAAGGATAAGTTAGACCGATTTTTCACCCCCAAAAACCCCCACATAACAAATTTCTGCGAAATCGTTAGAGCGGTTTCCGAGATCGTCAGTGTAAATAAATATATATATATAAATAAATAAATAAATAAATATACAAGAATTGCTCGTTTAAAAGTATAAGATAGGTATACATACCTACTATGGCACCTCTATCACAGCGCAGAATATGCAGAAGCCACATGGTGGTCTGCGACAGAAACTCAATAGACATTTTCAGAGTTTTTAAAATAAGTACCTAAGTAGGTACGTGAAGTAACATGGTAAATTAAAAAAATATCATTAGTTACTTATTGCGAAGGTGTAAACAATTTCCTTCGTTTTGCCACATATCAATAATTAATTACCTATCTATATTAAATTCATTAATCCGTATACAACTATACATTACATTTTTACAGTACGGTAATACTCACCCCGTTATTCATAAACGTACACTAAGTTATCAAGCCGATAAAATTCGGTTGTCCCTTTCCGACGTATTGGTGTGATAGAAAGGGATAAACGAACTTTATCGGCTGGATAACTTTAGTGTACGTTTATGAATAAAGGTGTTAAAATTTATAGCTACGAAATTTTACATAAAACACCTACTTTAAAATAAAATAAAAAATGTTGAATTTGGTTAACATTATAAAAGACCTCACGCAAGCTGTGCTAATTAGTTCGCGAATTCGTCGAGAGGTGGCGCTAAACATAATTATGCTCATTAGAGAACCTATACTTCTAGCCTAGCCCAGTCTTTAGACTTATGTGAGTAACGTAAAAGTACCTAATAGTTTTGTAGGTACGGAACCCTCGGTGGGCGAGTCCGACTCGCACTTGGCCGGTTTTTTGATTTGTTGTTGCTGAAGACTCGGGTGCGATAACCGGGTCGGCCACCAGTGGACCTTGTCGTTTTTTCTTTGTGTATGATATCTATTTCAGTTTATAGTTGGTTGGTTGAGTTGGTTATTCATTCTGATAGAGCTAGTAAATGGTGATAATATAAAAAAAACATCAGAAATAAAATTGTTCTTTCCCAGCATCGTGACTCTAAGCCGAATACGCTAAACTAAAATGTTTTATGCGCACAATGAGTAACGTTCCTTGCTCAATTTTTCACCAGGAACTTCCATAGCTTTACTCCGTCCGTATACAAATACAACGCTGCATACAAATTTAAATTCATGTGTTTCAAAAAAATCTAAAAAATCGTGTTTTTAAACAAAAAAAGCTAAAGTTTAAAGCTAAACCCTGCTCCGCATAAATTGTTCAAACAAGTCCAACTTTGTCGGGCCTAAGCAAACAGTAATTTTCTCCCCGGGCAAAATTACCTTAATGATTAAAGCGTGTTCAGTCTAATCGTCATGCCCCTAATTCCCTTATGGTAACCGATGTTCGAGTAAAACTTCAAAGGCCCGTTTATTATTTTTTAAACGATATGAAATATTTTTCTCTGTCTGTTGTTGAAATGTTATTCTTATTTAATTAGTGCAATAGACTTGGGACACCAACTACTTAAAACTTAGGCTTTATATTTTCTAGTGTATTTTTTCCATAATGCATCAATATCTAATGTATGCACTCTCGTTCATCACATTGTAAATGTGATTCATTAGAGGTAGTTGAAACCCATACGTACCTTGGCTTAAAAATTGATAGCAAATTCAACTGGGGACCTCATATCGATCATGTATGCAACAGACTTAGAGCAATCCTCAGCAACTTAAGCATACTTAAACATAGAATGCCATACACCACACTCCGCTTGTTATATATGGCCCTTGCCGACTCCATAATCAACTACGGAGTATCTAGTTACGGACATACGGACGTACATTTAATACTTATCTGCACAGAATTTACAACTTACAAATAAGAATACTGAAAACTATAGTTCCATTAAAAATAAAACATAAATATAAGCACAACTATGAAAAACTATTCCAACATTGTAGAGTATTAAGTATATATAATAAAGTTAAACTGGCTGTGATTTTAGAATATAAAGACGAATTAGGAAAGCTGGATAGATACAAAAGACCAACCTCCGACACTTGCCGAACGAACCACATTTCAGAGTCCCAAAAACGAATAACGAATATGGCAACAGAGTCTGGACTTCATACCTACCAACTACTCTAAACAGCTTTCCTAACAAAGTATTACAAGACATAGATAATAAACCTATTAAGATAAGACATATTATAAGAAAAGAAATGCAAAGTAATATTGATGATGATTAACAAGCAATGATATAGTATATATATATAATAATATTAATAATAAACATTAAGAAATAAGAACAGGGGCTATATTCCTCTGCTATTGTCCTAGTTAAGACAATCTTAGATATTAAAGATTATTACTAGGCTTAAGAATTTGTAATAATTACTTTTTTTTAAATAAACAGTTTAAATTAAAAATTAAATTAAAATTAATAAAATTACAGGTTTGTATTACGATTACATTTTTGGCTGGAGCGTGCATATGACCCTAAGAAGAGAAATAAAAATGAAAATGAAATATTTATTTTTCAAGTAGACATATTACAATACGCATATGAGATCGTGGAGAGAGATCGTAAATCAGACATCGTCACAGTTTCCCTAAACTTATGAAATGGCAACCAGCCTACGTAAAGTACATGTATAAGTATCTGTCAATTTCAACCATTCCGAACACATCTGTCAGTTCTACAAACAATCTCGTACAATATGTAACCGCATGTTGGTCGCAGGTGTTATTAATGGCCCAATTTCTGTTAAAAATACTCCGCAGGGTCTAGCCAAGATGCACATCGGTAGCAAACGACACGCCAATGTTTCTGCAGCGCTACGGCAGATATATCATAGAAATATTATCATAAATGTAGGACTCATATTAATGGGATAAACTAAGATATTGACAGTGTCATAGGCACTGGTCCTACCACGAGCTAGTAAGCTATGAGCTATCGGCCATAAAAACGGACAAAAGATAGTCATGCACTCCCATGCAAATAAAAGAGACACGGCGATGTTTATAATCACTCGCCCAGCGGTGAGCTCTTTTGTTCGTTTTTATAGCCGATAGCTCATAGTCATAGCTTACTAGCTCGCGGTGGGACCAGTGCCATAACAACCTTTGATTCATTCCATAGTCTCGAAGTTGATACTAAGTTTGATAAGCCTTATACGGGCGATAAATTAAACCAGACTTAGAATTCATTAGTGTTATCATGAACTAAGAAGTGGTTTTGAGTTATAATACCTACTCTTAGTTTCCTTCCTATAATATATATTTTTTAAATTTTCAGCAGAAATGTACTGTAAACATGCTTGCGATGACAATCAATGACAACTATCAATTAGTGTACATTTTAACGTCAGTGTGTTTGCACGACGTATACGATCTATATTTTAGTTTTCCTAAATTTTACAAGTCGGTATAGGTTTTCCATATTGTATCTAGATTTAATATTTGACGTTGATTAAAGTTAATAGCTCGCCTTGTAGCAAACTTTAGTCACCTTGGCTACGCTCCCGTCACAGATGTTGACTATGTATACTTGTTTATACTGTTTATAGATGTGACCCAGTGCACGCGTAGATATCGTAAACAATCGCTGTTCCTTTTATTGCTTTTATTTCGAGAGAGTTACTACATTTTTTACCACAATTTTGTGACAGAAGTTTGGACGATTTAAAATTCACAGTCCGTTGTCTGTAACAATAACCAAAATAGTATATTGTGCAACAAGGAGGTAAGGGGGATTTTGTCGACGAGTGTTTTAACTCGCGACAGCCGCAGGCTGGAGAGAGTTATAGACACGAGTTTACAAAATCCTTACCTCCTGAGTTACACACAATATTTTTCATCACATTTGAGAGGAAAACACAGAGAAAAAAATCATAAGGCAAAATCTTCAATGAATGGCGGTGTTGTACTGCTCGTTGCTATGGCAACGCGGTCAAGCGCAATCGAGATGGCCGTCACAATTTCCTGCCAGATTGCAAATTATAACGATTTATCTACGTGAAATTTACAAAATAAATGTAAAACACACTGAAATAATAGTAAAACATAAATAAAATGCATTTTTTATACCGTATAATATTTTTTTTATAGTTTAATAGTCAAATTTCAGTTGTGCAAAAAAAATCCTTGGCTGATTGAAACATCCTTTGCCTGAAGTATTGTACGGATTGTATTAATTTTTAAAACTAAATCCATTATTCTCTTGGGAATAAAATAGTACATTACTCTTCAGTACACGTAGATGCAATGAGACCTTTAAACAGCAAATGTGATGAAAAGATAATTATGCTCTTGGCATGTACATAGAGAAATAAGTAACGGAAGAGTTGTAACTCCATATGTAAATGCGGGTTATTTGTAGCGATATCTAACGACAATCACGCGTCAAATAGTTTTTTGGCTAATTAATAAATAATAAATAAATATGTATAAATAATAAGACAAAAATAAAATTGTAGTACTTCCTGAACCTTTTATTTTATTTTATTTATTTACTTCCTGAACGTAGTACACATACCTATAAATCTAACTTGATCTCCGAAATGTTTTGGAGAATATGGACACAAGTTGTCCACAGGATGGGCGTGGGTTTCCGCTGGAACCTTGCATTGACGTGTCTGTGCCATGATAGGTAGGTACTTGGATTATGTTTTATGTATCTACTATAAGTATGTAGAGTTTTTGCAGGAAGAGAAAATAGGAAAAGGGATATTTTTTAAGTTTCATAAATGATAGTAAACAGCAGTCAGCAGGCAAACGAAATGCCGCCTTTTTAAATGCCTACAAAATTCCAGCCTACGCAGCGTCGGACGATAGGGTTGCCTATGGATTAAAACGAATTAATACTCAGATAAAATGTTATACTATTTATTATAGTCAAGTATCGTATTGGGTACTCTAGACTAGATATATATACAGTATTTATATATTTTTGTTTAAGTCCCAACATCACAAGCCTTATTGAACTTTTCCGTGTGACTTAATCAATAGAAGATATATGTATTTTATTCACGATGTCTATTTAACTAAGCATTATTAATCATTCCACGCGCGGACATCGCATATGAACCTTAAAAAAAACTCGCAACGTAAAGTAACGATAGAAAGTGCGAACGTGCGTTCCGTGAGAACGCGCGCCACCCCTGATTAGGCCGCGAACTCGCGGCCGCCAGCATGTACTTGTAGCGCGGCGATAGAATCGCGGAGTGAGCCGCGCCTGCCTGTGTCGAGAGATTATAGTCTGCACTGCGAATACAAATTAAACTTTGACAGTCATTCCCTATATACTTGATTCTCTTTGCCTATACTTACGTAATTCTTACACAGTCTCCGAAAGCGTAAGTAAAGTTATCAAAGCAAAATAATGTTTCCTTTTAAAGGGCCAGGCCAGTAAGGTGTAGAGTTTGTGAAGTTAGGACATGTATTGTATGGCCAACCTTCTGGCTCTACATGAAATCTGATAACTTTTTGTCAGCCGAGCCTTATGATCTCATCTTGGCAACATTTTGCATGAGAATGTGTTTGGCATCGCATTTTCTTTATCTTTTTATTCCGTCGTTTCACCTCACCTGTTATACCACTGCCACACACTCGACGAGCGGCATGGGAAGTAGCGAAATGAAATGAAATGAAATGAAATGAAATATTTATTTTCCAAGTAGGCATATTACAATGCGCTTATGAACGTCAAATAAAACTACGCCGGCTCTAACCCTACGCCTCAGCCTCGAGAAGATTTCAGTCCCCCCTCAGTTGGAGGAGGGTATCCACTATGGGACCGGCAAGAAACTCGGCGGGCCACTTCTTTTCAAAACATTACATCTTATATTTAACATGCATTAAAAAAAACAAGATACAATTTAATAAGCAAAACTATTCATAAAAAAAAATATTAACACAAGAAATTATACAAAGTACAAAGCTATTATGATTATTAATAAGAGATGTTAGAGATGTATAGAGTCTCTAAGTGTCAAAGTACATCTAAAAAAATTATACATGAAGAAAAAAACCGAATAACTAAAATAACTTTAGAGTTGTAAAAGACTCTTGTTGTCTTAAGCAAAGGAAAAAAAAATATATGTATACTTAATCTACTTTTTTCCTTGGAGATGTATATGGTCTCCAAGAGTCAGAAAGAAAAATAAACAAACAAGGACCGAACAGAGTGCCTCAACGTAATCTCATTCAAAATTAATGTTACATAGAATAGCATAGCCCCTATTAGCTGAAACAGACCGGTCTTCACAAACAGCACCCGTTCACGAATATGGCGCGCATCTCAGCCATCGCCTCCCTCAACCTTCATTCGGGAAGGTGGCGACCCGATCAACGACGTCACCGTAAGCAAAGACTTTTTAGCGAGCATGACATGTTCAAGCTGTCCGGGCTGTATTAAATATTCCAATAATAAGTGAATACGGTATACCTAGATGTAAGACACAACATTCCGTGCTTGTATGTTACATAGTTTAAATTGACTTAATTGAAAACAAGATCTTGGGAGATGTAAAAGGTCCCCACAGTCAATTATAATTAATGGGATATAATAAAAAATAAAAATTTGGAGGTGTAAAGGTTCTCCAAGTGTCAAAAGAACTAGAAATAGAAAAAAAAATGCGTATGAAATATAAATTTCACGTCAAGAGACTGTTAAGCTAGCAATCTCCAACTAATTCTACAGAATACATAACTAGTATGTACTCAACAAGTCAATATATATATATACCAAATTATAATTATACAATAATAAGGATCAATAATTTAAACAGCCAGTAGCAACAGCGCCTTAAGCATGACACAATGTCTCCCCGGGACACTGCTAGCAAAACTATGACAGATTTTGAGCCTGGATAGTCGGCCATGGTGTAGTATCTCCCAGGTAATCATCAATTTTGTAGTACCCCTTTTTGAGAAGTGCACTTTTTATGTACTTCTTGAATGAAGTAAAGGGCAGATCCCATGCCTCTAAGGGTACCTTATTATAAAATGTTACACAGTTTCCCAGGAACGATTTCTTCACTTTCTGTAGACGAAACTTGGAAACCGCTAGCTTATGTTTGTTCCGTGTATTATAACTATGAATATCTGACAGTTTCTTAAAGGACTCTATATTCTTATGAGTATACATTATCACATCTAGTATGTATTGTGAAGCTACTGTAAGGATGTCTATCTCCTTAAAGCGTTCCTTCAGTGAGTCACGTGACGCCATGTTGTAGATAGATCGTATTGCCCGTTTCTGGAGAACGAAGATGGTTTGAATATCTGCTGCTTTTCCCCAGGCCAATATGCCGTAAGACATAACACTATGAAAGTAACTGAAGGGAAGTAGGCAGAGGCATAGTGTGGCCGCGCTACTCGTCATGCCACTCATGCCGCTCGTCATGCCCACCGCTCCCTATTTTATCGTTTTTTTGGGCCGACAACAACCTAGTGCGATTAATCGCGCGAGTCGGGCAGTGTGTGACCGGAGAAGGCAACATCGCGGCAGCGCGAGGGGCTTAATATGGCAGAGGTATTACACTCTACATGAAACTCTCTAATTTATAAAAGAGAAACTGAATTATTAGCCTTTTCTGAAAAAAAAAGTAACGTGTCGAAATGATGCGTGTTGGTTCAGTTAATCTCTTAACTGTATATTGTTACCGTGTACCTTTTAACATAATGAAAAGATCAATAGCACACTCAATGAAGCCTATCTCGCGGGAAATAATTCGTGTATAGGCGAATTTTGGCATAGTTGTAGGGAATGGTGTTCTAATCCACATACTCAAAGTACTGATGGGTAGGGGAGGAGCTAACGGGTGGAGGGGGGTGTAAAGGTCCCTTTTTTTAGTTTTTCGCGAATAACTCTTAAACTGTGGCACATATCAAAAAATGTTCTGAAACACAAGTAATCTTCATAAAATTCTCTACAAAAAAGTCTTATACACTTTTTATCTGGGACCAATCGTTCATGAGATATGGAAGGGAAAAGATGGACAATAAAGGAATAAACTCATTTGTTTATGAACAATACGTTTATTCTTATAGAGACGCGGTAGCGTGTCAAGCCAGGTTCAAGTAACAAAAGTAGCAAGCAGCACCGTGTGTAATATTACACGAACCGTTTGGAGCCACATTTGACCCCCTTCTAACTCAAAAACTATTTCACATAAACGTGTTATAATGCAACGTAAAAAGAAACCAACGCGCGTAGTAAAAGTATGAGCTATAAGCGCTCCTCAATAAGCCCGGTACTAGCAGCCCGCCTTAGTGCGTTTTCACATTATCCGATCCGATATCGGATGTCGGAAGGATTTCAAAGGCAAAAATCCAAGACGGCGCCTTAAATGTACGGGATATCGGTCCTATTTCCGATATCGGATCGGATAATGTGAAAACGCACTTACCCCGCGCGCGCGCAGCCCTTTATAAGCCACCGCGCGGCCGGCGCTCGCTCATCCCAGTCGTCCTCAAAACATCGACGTAAGACCGCCCCACAAGGATGGGGCGCGACCAGATACAGCCCTCACAGCGCCCAGCGCGGAAGGGGCTACTCACACCCCAGCAGGGGTGTTGAACGACATTACAGCAGCGCTTGCTCAGTTTGTCTCGCGCAGCGATCCGATCACATTGTAGCTGACTTGACGAGCAAAACATCACGACCGCCCGGTATTGCTTTGATGGGATAAATTCATAAATAAAATTCCTAACTATCTTCCGTCTCTACTTCGATGGGAGCTCCGTTAGTGCATGCTCCCGAGCATACACCACAGACACTGGAGCAGGCAATTCCTGCTTTTCGGCAGCCGCATCGCACCCCACACCCAGTGTTGCATCGGCAAAATATAGTTTTGAGAATGGAGTCAGGTGCCACTGGGTCGTTGGTTGTCACTGGCTTTAATATGCCATCGCCTCTTCTAGTTCATCCCCATTCAGTAGGTGGTAAATAAATTGTACGTTAAATACAAAATATTTGTACGCCTGCTTGAATATTGAATGCACGTGCTAAACTTACCTCTATTTTAGGAAAATTTTACTTATTGAATCCGAAAAAAAAGCGCGCGCGCGCGGGGTAAGTGCGTTTTCATATTATCCGATCCGATATCGGAAGTAGGACCGATATCCCGTACATTTAAGGCGCCGTCTTGGATTTTTGCCTTTGAAATCCTTCCGACATCCGATATCGGATCGGATAATGTGAAAACGCACTAAGGCGGGCTGCTAGTACCGGGCTTATTGAGGAGTGCTTATAGCTCATACTTTTACTACGCGCGTTGGTTTCTTTTTACGTTGCATTATAACACGTTTATGTGAAATAGTTTTTGAGTTAGAAGGGGGTCAAATGCGGCTCCAAACGGTTCGTGTAATATTACACACGGTGCTGCTTGCTACTTTTGTTACTTGAACCTGGCTTGACACGCTACCGCGTCTCTATAAGAATAAACGTATTGTTCATAAACAAATGAGTTTATTCCTTTATTGTCCATCTTTTCCCTTCCATATCTCATGAACGATCACGGAAAAAAAATATTTTAACAATACTACCAGAACGTTTAGTAAAATAGATTTATCGTAACTGATACTACAATCTCGTAATAAAAACAACTGTATTGTTACGTTTACTATATCTTGAATTCAATAGAACTAAGCAAATATTAATATGCACTAAACAGTTCTGTTTGAATTACATATACGAGAACTCTAGTTTTATTTACAACTAATAGAATAAAGGTTACGATAATTCTATTAACAAGAAGCTTCTTGTAATGCCAAAAAAATAAAAATTATCTTTACAATCTTAATCTTAGCGGTTACTATCACAGTATACTTCCTGTAACTTTTTTATACGTTGCCATTACTTTGTAGTTCTCGTAAAGAAATAAAAAGAATATTCTTGTAATGTAAACTCAACGAAGAGTTATATTTAAAAATATTATGTTTGTATAAATATGTACCTACGCATCGCTGTCAACTCTATTATTTGTATCGTAGCGAATGCCATCGCAGTATAGTTGATATGACTGTTTTATAAGTTGGTATTACTTTGCAGCTCTTGTAAATAATGACAATAATATTCTCGTAATGTATACTGGTGAACAAATAGTTCTGTTGAAAAAGTATTTAGTTAGTATAAAATATGTGTTTCGTTTTTGTAACGAAACGCCATGTTTAAGTACCATTGTATATCTTAGTGAATGCTATAGCAGTATAGTTGATTTTACTTTGCGCCTCTTGTAAAAAATAACAATGATATTATCGTAATATACACCGAAAAATAATTGTTATAACAAAAATATTGTCCGCATAAATAAATGTTTTGCTTGTGTAACGAAACGCAATGTCAAAGCGCTTGCGGCGTGGTCGGCGGCCATTTACGTGTCATGAGAGATCACGCGTGGACGCGGATCGCAATAGGTTATATTATTTATCGTTAAACGTACTCACTACGTATTCTCCATTTGTTTGGTAGTTTCCATTTTAGGAAATGGATGAAGAGGTGCAAAAACTCTTGCAAGGATGGGAGATGGCAGAGTTGGCAAAAGCAGGTGAATCATGTACCGTACATGTAGAACTTAGTAGATAATTAGAATGGTGAGTAAAAAGGCATTTAATGTTGTATTCATTTTACATTGCATACAAATTCATACGACATTACGTGGGCAAAATCTAAATACTGAACTAATAAGGACTGTCCACGATAAAAAGTGGTCATACATAACATAACATTATAAATCTTTCTTCCTGAATGCACATTTTGAAGCAATATTATATTTTGATAAATCTGTATACATAAAACTATATAATAATTAAAGCTATTCCTTATAATGCTTTAGTGTGTCTGAGGTTTCGCCGAATGTGTACCATCAAGCATTTCATTTCTTGTACAGTGTTTTTTAACAAACTTCACACGCTTCCTGGCACAATTTTATAAATACTTATATTTTTATAAGCTGTTTTACACACATTAGAATGACATCTTAGCAGACAAAAAAATACTTTTTGAAACTCATTTCGACTTTTGGGAGTCAGGAAGACTTTCTACTCCAAGCACTGACAGTTTTTTTTTGTATGGAGAGCCAAAAAGTGTCAAAAACTCGAATTCAGCAAAGTTAGAAAATCTCAGTACTTTCTTAATCTGATTACAATCAGAAAAATGATTACTATCGTAAAATCAGTATGTAATAGGGTATATTTTGGCCATTATAATTAAACATTAAAAAAATATTTTTGTCATTAAAACTGTTGTACTTAAAGACTGCAAGAAGACACTGTACAAAAAAATATTGTTATCATGAGATACATACTGCTAAAATTCATAGGCCACCTAAAGTTTATAATTTGTTTGTATTTTTATAATGTAGTTTGATATCTACAAATTATTTGACAAACATGCTGCTTATAAATTCTCATTGTATCAAAAGATTTACCATGTTATATATGAAAACTTTTTATCGTGGACAGTCTTTATATATGTTGTATTCGATGAGTAATTAATTAATACGCCATCTCAGACCGAAAACACAAACGCTTTATTTCGCAAGCTAAAACATAAAACTGACACATTGACAGTATGTCACAACACCATAAACTATTTTCATAAATACATGAATATCATAATAACATGGAGTATTTATTGTTACCACACTCTTCCCCGCTTAGTAAATAAATATCAAAGAAAAACTGTTCTAAAACACAAAACATTTTGACGATTACTATGTCTTCTTCTTTCCTTCCTCCTCTTTTTTTATTTTTACGGTAGTCCCTTGCCATAAACGTTGTGACAGACGTGAATATTTCTCTAGTATCATAGTAAAAACCTTATTGAGTACTTGTAAGAGTTGTAAGATACATTTTCGTCCACGTAGATATTCACAAAATTTAGTTAAACCTAATGTAATCGCATAACCATTTTTTTTCAAAATCGGGTATTTTGAGTGACTACTATTGTTTAGAATCCTGCTTCCAAATATAATCGGTTTAGTAATGTTACTGTTTATGATTTGCAATGGTAATACGGCCTCAATATTGCTTTTCTTATTTTTCGTAACATTTTTGTCAATTCCATACTTTTCGTCAACAAATTTACATTTCTCTAATTTAATTTTCAGTCCTAAATTGTTCAATGCTCTTAATACTGATTTAAATCTCTCATAGGTCTCCAACACTGATTTTGCAAGAACAACTGGTTTAGGTTTAATCTCCAATTCAACTTGCTCGTCTGTATAATTCTTCATATCATGTTCAAAAACACATTGAGTTTTCTTTGCAAAAGTCATTTTCTCCTTAGGCCCTGTTTCACTAACCTTACTTTGTTCAAAAGTAGGAGGCCAGAGTTCAAGTACAGACAGCCATGTTTTTCCAATTACTCTAGGTAATCCATCTTTTACGACAAATAATATTTGGTTTTCTACGTTTACAGTTCCATACGACAAACTTAAGTCTTCGAAAATAGCGAGTGGTGTTGAAGTTGACTTGTCATAATTTGTAAAAACTACATTTCGTTGCTTCGTTTCAAAATTTGGAAAATATTGCTTCTTATCAGAACACGTAATCGTACTTACATCTGCTCCGGTGTCTACTTCAAACTCCAGCAATTTGCCATTTACATGAACACTTAACTTTTGCGATGGAATCCTGTCTTTTTCACTACAATGAAACATATCATAAGATACCGGTCCTGGTGTATCATATCTTTTACTTTTTTCCTCATTTCCAATGAATTTGTATGTCTCTTTATCGACCACATTTAAGGTCTTCACCCTCCAATTATCTTTATTTTGGGTACACATTTTGTAAATGTGACCCTTTGTACCACATTCACTACAGAACTTCATGCGCAAGGTACATTCAGCTCTCATGTGGCCCTCTTTTCCACAGCAAAAACAAATTCCAGTACTTCCTCCTGCCTCTGGTTTAGATTTTGTAGTCTCATGTCTAGAACCATAGCCTCTGTTCCTTTCTAACTTGAACATTTGCGGTTTAGTCTCTTTTTCCTCATTCTTGTATGTTAAGTTATATGCGGCCTCGACAGTCTTTCCTATTTCTACTAGTTTTTCCATTGGCAGGTCTGCCTGTTTAAGCACTTCAAACTTCACTGCTTCATAGAAAGTGCCATTAAATAGTCGCTCTTTGATCTCATCGTTAATGTTATTGAAATTACAGTTTTTTGATAATTTCTTTAGTTCGAGTATATATTTGTCCAAATTTTCATCTTTTTGTTGGTTTCTCTTTCGGAATTCAGCCTGTTCTAGTGCATAATTTCTAACGGGATGATAATGCTTTTCTAATTTGTCACAAATTTGGTCGTATGTTAAATTTACTGGTGAGTCTGGAGTGCATATGGTCGTAAGGAGCTCCTAGACACTCGCTCCAAGTTTTGTAATAAGTAGTGGCACCTTTTTATTGACATCTATGTCATTTAGCAAGAAAAAACATTCCAGCTGCTGTTTGTAAGCCCTCCAGTTTCCTCCGGTAAAAACTTCCAAATTTGAAATAGAGTTCATATTATATGCGAGCTTTTCCGCCGTGCATTCTCTATATTCCTCCTGTTCTTCAATATAATCCCGAAGGAATCGTCGAATCTCTTCAACCGAATTTTCGTTGGAAAATTTAATATTATCTTCGTCCTTCACAACTGAATTTGCTAAAATAATAAGTTCATCTTTCTTTTTAGTTTGAATCCAAGCTTTTTTCCCAGACTTCAGGAGAGCGTCCATTCCCGTTTGTCGTTTGTTAGTTCTTTCAAATCAAATTCCCGAAACTACACATTCAAAAATCCACATTGACATTTGACAATTAATTCACACAAAATAACACATTCCTTTTAATTATTATTTATAACACGTTGTTCGGGACCGTCTCGTCGCCAGATTGTTGTATTCGATGAGTAATTAATTAATACGCCATCTCAGACCGAAAACACAAACGCTTTATTTCGCAAGCTAAAACATAAAACTGACACATTGACAGTATGTCACAACACCATAAACTATTTTCATAAATACATGAATATCATAATAACATGGAGTATTTATTGTTACCACAATATATATCTGAAGTGGACGTAGAATATTACTTATTGTAAAATTTATTCATAGAAATTTTAATGTCTTTTTCAGATGATTTACAATGGTTGCAAGTTTCCTGTGACCCATGCCATACTGTGGAACAAAAGTGGAAAAATTCTGCAAAATATAAATTTTGGACGAAATGAAGGACGGTTCTATTAACACTGACGAATATATGAACAAAGTCTTGCACTAAGGATCGTTGAAATATATTTTTTAACAAATTATATAATTATTTTATTTACTTTCAGATTCACCAATTTTCACCGCTCATAGCATCCATTCCATATGCTGGGTGACCCAGGTTTCCGGATCCCAGTTTCAACTCTAGGCTTCTGTCTCTTGGAACTGGTCCTAGCAACCTGCATTTTTATCGGTAGGTACCTATGAATTTGTCTGTGCACTGTATAGACAACTAACATTTCTTGTAAATGTAAGAAAAGGTTTGTTGTCTATACAAGGTGGTACAGTAGGATTAAAGGCTGAGCCACGCCAGATACGTGTACGTAGACGTGCGCGTAGCGTACGCGGTGTAAATGACGAATCCTCATTAGAGATTACACCGCTTGTGTGACGTGTTTCCCGTGTGTGTCTAGCGGTGTATCATCTCTTTTGAAGATTCGTACTTTACAGCGCGCACGCCACGCACACGTCTACGTACACGTATCTGGCGTGGCTCGGTCTTTAATCCTACTGAACCACCTTGTATAGACAACAAACCTTTTTTTACATTTACAAGAAATGTTAGTTGTCTATACAGTGCACAGACAAATTCATAGGTACCGATAAAAATATAACACGTTAACGCAATTGTATATTTATTAGAGAGTACCATAAATGCAGTTGCTGTAACTAACTTTCTTGTTCTATCAACCATTTAATGAAGTTTACATAAATGAAGATAATGTAATATATATCAGATGACTTGTATTCTTAACGATACCTATTATTGGCCTAACTAAAGTTTTATAACCTTTACAAGAATTTCTTGTGGAGTTTACATTATTTTGTTTATTTAGACACTCCATTTGTTATAAATACTGAATAATCTAGTAATACACACAATTTGACTGTGTGACCCTTACAATATTTTTATTTTATGATACGTAATGTATATATTACCTTTACAAGAATATATTGTCAAGGTCACATTTCATTTATTAAGCTCTGCAAGAAAATATTATTTATTTGTACGGTCCACGTGTTATGATTACTAAATATTCTAGTAATACACGCTATTTTAATGTGTAGCAATTACAAGATAACTAGTTCACTAAGCTCAACGCATTTAAACAGACTAGTTTAGTTATTTATACTATGTGAACAATTGTCCCAGAATTTACTAGATTTTCTCGTTCAGATTACACTATTCAGGTATCATGGACGAGACTTTTTTCTCCGTGATTGGTCCCAGATAAAAAGTGTATAAGACTTTTTTGTAGAGAATTTTATGAAGATTACTTGTGTTTCAGAACATTTTTTGCTATGTGCCACAGTTTAAGAGTTATTCGCGAAAAACTAAAAAAAGGGACCTTTACACCCCCCTCCACCCGTTAGCTCCTCCCCTACCCATCAGTACTTTGAGTATGTGGATTAGAACACCATTCCCTACAACTATGCCAAAATTCGCCTATACACGAATTATTTCCGCCGACGGACAGTTAAATGTCTTCGTTAGGCGTGCTACAATCCAATATTCCCAATCCGTAATACCTCAATATCACTCTGACGTCAGTTCAAAATGTTCATTATGAATTCCAAGTTGAAACGGGCGTCGATATTGAAATTTCATAGTTCATTCCCGATTAATTATTGGGGCCGTATTCGAGGCTTTTATTGAAAATTGGTGACATGACTTTCAGAACAACTCGAATGATATTGTCATGATTTTGTAAATAATGTTTAAAGAAATTACCTAAAATATAGTACTTTACTGACAGATTTCGAGGTAAATGGTAATTATCGTATGACAACATTATGAAAAACGTGTTTGACGTGGAAGGGGAAAACGAAATCTAGAAGTAATGATTGTGCCGGACGGCACTTTGGATCGAGACGGGCTGATGGACAGACGTAAATGGCACTAGTTGAGGCCGTTGATGAACCTGCCAGAAGGAGTTATAATATCTCAGAAGTGTCTAGAGATCTTCACGCTCATAACCGTCGGTCTATAAAAACAAAGTGTTTCAATTCTTGTGTGATTTGTGATTACCTACATCTTGGTTTAGATTTTAACGTACAAAGTGGTTCAATGGGATGTCTAGTATAGTTTAGTGGCATATATAGTCTTGTAATAATGAAAACGTGTAACAAAAAGTATAATTCAAAAATATATTCTAAATCTATGGGTACCTCTATTGATATTTTTACACGTACCTACCCGTTTTTAACTAACCGTTTTTGACTGAGTGACGGTTATTTTTAGTGTTATTTTATTTGTTTCGATTGTTTGTAATAATGTTTTACCTAGAATATCAACTCGTATTTTAAAATATTTGAGGGTAGCTAACTAACAGTGGACTTTTTAGTAGAATTGACAACGTTTCAAAATTTTCAATGTCCCTAAATCGAAAACCATTTCGAGATATACGCTTGTAGATCACATAAATATTTTTTTTAATTTTTTTTTCCGTATTTTTAGTATAAAAAATCATAAAAATAGTTTAAAGGGGAAGTGACGTCAAATAGCTGATTTAGAGCTGCCACTATAAGAAAAAATCTTCCAGTTGGGATGTCCCTTGAGTTTGACAGTGACACTTATCACAGTTCGTAGCAAAGATATTAAAAATTTCATGGCTTAGTCTATGGTTCGTAGTCATTCACTATGGGTTGACAGTGACACTTGACAGTCAAACATACCGGACTGTTTGAGCTGACTGTTAAAACTTTATTTTTTTTTAAAGATTTTGTCGTTTTCTTAGGTGTATGAAACAACACATGTGACGTCACGAAGCTGCGTCTTGACGTTTGTAACTTACGCTCTTTCTGCTCGAAGTAGTAATAAGAAGGGATTTTCTCATTAAAATAGCAGTTTTTGGAAAAATAAAAAAATACGTGTATCTTTTAGTATTAAGTTCTTTCAAACCAAACAATAAAAAGTAGTACTCAAAAATATGAAATGTTGTCAATTAAATGATAGCATTTTAATCATAACCGTTACTGTCCCCACGTCTAGTTCTAATTTCCATCCATTTTATTTGTTTTAAATACGTACCTAGTATATTTGCTGTGCTAAACATCCCAACCATTGCGATAATCCCCATGCAATTAAAATCAACGACAACTCGTTTAATGTTTCGGGAATACATGGGTAGTGGTGATCGATTGTTATTAGGGATTTACACACAAAAAAATGTACATTGAAAAGTTTTGGTCGGCATGATATAACCGTCACCGTCACGTACCAAAGACAGAAGTGTCTTTTGTGTGACGCAGTGGCGTCTTATATGTGACACGGAGGTGTCTTCTGGTTGACGCGGTGGCGTCTTATATGTGACACGGAGGTGTCTCTTGTGTGACGCAGTGGCGTCTCATATGTGACACGGAGGTCTTTTAAGTGACGCAGTGGCGTCTTATATGTGACACGGTGGTGTCTTTTGTGTAACGCGGTGGCGTCTTATATGTTACACGGAGGTGTCTTTTGTGTTACGCGGTGGCGTCTTATATGTGACACGGAGGTGTCTTTTGAGTGACGCAGTGGCGTCTTATATGTGACACGGAGGTGTCTTTTATGTGATGCAATGGCGTATTGTATGTGACACAGAGGTGTCCTTTGTGTGACGCAGAGGCGTCTTGTATGTGATACGGTGATGTCTTTTGTATGACGCAATGACCGTTTTATGTGTGACATTTTGTCTTTTGCGTGAGGTAAACAAGTCTTTAAGGGCCGGTTGCACCAGCACACTTTGACGCCCCCTTCATCGTTAAAGATGGCTCCGACGACCGTTAAGTCCATATTTGCGTTGCACCATGCCATCCGTCAGTAAAAGGGTTACGATTCATTTAACCGGTGCCAGAGCACCGGTTAACGGCTCGTATTAGGTAAATCTAGGAACCAAAATGGCGGCCAATGTTTTGAATTTGTCCCGTATTTCACGAGTTTATGCTTATTTTAAAATAATTTGAGCTATTAGCAATGTAAAATACTTATAAAACGTTTAAAACAGTAAAAATGTGGAAGTAACTAAACATAAAAAAGTGACAGTGACACACCAGAGTGGTTTTAAGGTTATTTTAATTACGCGACGATTTGTGTTTGTAAACACCTTTAATTTAATTTATTTTGTTAATAAATGTGTGTGTTTATATTTAGATCGAGTGCAGAATGAGCTTCAGTTGAATATATAATCGATCGATGCTGTAAGAAATTCACAAGTGCGTCCTATGAGATCAAAATTCGACAGCAAATAATGAAAACTATTTGTCGACAATACAGTCTTTAAAAGGGTCTTGGTATATTTGGAATCACGAATAAAATAATAAATATCCTGGAAAAAGTTGTGGATCCATTATGACATCCGAAATCAGGGCGAGAATAACGACAAGCATTGTATAAAATCCGACCTTCAAAATCGTATCTCGCGGCAGGAATCAACTTTCGTTTTAAACTATACACGTCTATGAGACATACGAAATGAAGTATTTTAGTGTGAAGCAAATGTGTTGGGACAATCTACACAACTTTTAGGCAACAGCATAGGCAAGATATCAGTGAAAAAATGTAAAGAAAATGTTATTATATAAATGCTTCTGTTCATACCTACTTATCTGTGTTTTATTTCTCCTTTTATAACTTTTTCATAAACCTATAATGCAAAAACTTTGCAGTAGTCAACTTAAATTATTTACATTTAACATGTTCAGTGCGGGCGTCGCAAAGTTTGAGACCAAAATAATCCTCCTCCTATGTCGGTGACACATCGAAGTTGACTTATGCCAGTGGCATAGGAATGAGAATTTATTTGTTTCTACCAGCATAAATAGTGTAGGCTTTTAGTAAAACAGTGGGATGAACGTGAATTCATACTATTCATAAACACTCCGGGCAGAGAGATGCAATCTTGAGTTTGACTAGTGCAAAGGCAAAGTTGACAATCAAGCATGTATTTCAGCTAATTAAATACATAAAGCTAACCAACATGAAAGCAATACAGATTTTATATCCTAAATAGTAATGCAAACATAGTAAGTATCTGCTTGAAATTCACTTTACTTATACCTAAATTTTTCATGTCGGTCAGGGATAAATTCTTGACACCAAAATGTTCTAACCATTTTAAAGTATTATTACCTACTACTAAAAATCCTCAAATTGTATTTCATAATTTGTGTTGCTGTGATATAAATGATGCAGCTGAACATTTCTAAAATAAACCAGTCTAAGATTTCATAAGTAGGCACATATAGTTCTGTACTTATTTTTCAGCATACTGTTGAGGGTGGGCTTGTGAATATTGTGGCATGTCAGAGCGTTATCAGACTTTTCAGTAGCAGTATATATATGCAAAATAATTTCTAGTTGTGTCATGCTAATTTGGAAACTTTACTTACTATTCTGGAAAGAAGAAATATACCTATGTGAAATTAAAACAACAGTAATTTCATGGGTAATTTATCCACACCTCAAAAAAGGAAATTATAACTTGAATAAGCAGATAGTTATAATAAGAGTATAGTGGGAAACAATGACTATACAGGAAGGTAGATAAAATCCTGTATTGTTCATGAATAAAGTACTAATTATCATAAACTGTGACACTAGAAAAGTTAGAAAGAAAGAAATATCAATTTCAATTTGTTTATTGCACTCATGTTAGTATACAGTTCTTAAGATTATTACAGTTCCACATGAACCCTATTATTATAGGTAGGACTTTATTTTTACACAGATTGACTGAGTTCCATGATAGCTTAATAATGCTTGTGTTGTGGGTTACTCAGACAATAATATAATTATGTAAACACTTGATTACATAGAAAACTTACATACTCTGGAAAAAATGTGTCTGCCGGCCACATTCAAACTATCGGTGCTGTTCTCTAACATGTGAATCAAACATATTGCAGTGAAAATGTGGTCTTTAGAATAAGCATTCAATTTCCAATTTTATACATACATACATACATACATACATACAATCACGCCTGTTTCCCAGAGGGGTAGGCAGAGATCACGGATTTCCATTTACTACGATCCTGACAAACCACTTTCGCTTCACACACTTTCATAACGTTTCTCATACACGCTCGTCGGTTTCGAGTACTTCTGACCTGGCCTTTTTGCAATATTTCCCCGATTTGATCAAGAAAAGTTCGCCTAGGTCTTCCACTACCAACTGACCCTTCCACTCCTTTTTCATATACTTTCTTCGTTAATCTCCTCTCATCCATCCTCTCTACATGCCCAAACCACCTTAACATACCCATCTCAATCTTTGTCACCACATCTACATCCACTCCACACTTCTCTCTTATCACGCTATTTCTGATCCTATCACTCAACTTTACACCAGCCATGCTTCTTAACGCTCTCATTTCCACGGCATTCACTTGACTTTGAAGTCTTTTCTCCCACACCCAACTTTCACTACCATACATAAGTGTAGGCACCAAAACTCCTCTATGCACTGCCAGACGTGCTTTTTGCGACACTTTCTGGCTGCCCATAAAAGCGTTTAGTGCTCCATTCACTCTATTCCCAGCATTCACTCTCCTTTCAATATCTTTTCCATGTTTACCGTCCCTTGTAAACAACGTTCCCAAATACACAAACTCTTTCACTTGTTCCAAACTTTCATTATCGATCTCAATTTCGCAATCTGTCATAATCTCATCTCTTTCAAATACCATTACTTTCGTCTTACTGACATTCATTCTCATTCCTTTCCTCTCGAAGGATGCATGCACTCTTGTTACCATCAGTTGTAACTCCTCGGCCGACGACGCAAGTAATACTAGGTCATCGGCATATAGGAGACATTTGACCAGTAACCCTTCCATTCTCAACCCACAATCATAATCTTTCAGATCTTGCAAACAACTATCCATGAATAAATTAAACAGCCACGGCGACGCTACACATCCCTGTCTAACACCCTTTTCGATGCTAAACCACTCAGTGTATGACCCGTTTATTCTCACGCAAGCACTGGAATCCTCATAAAGAGATTTCAGTGCTTGAACGAGTTGACTGTCTACTCCATACATGGACACTACCGACCACAATTCATTCCTCATCACTCTATCATACGCCTTTTCCAAGTCCACGAAAGCGCAATAGACCTTTTGACCTTTGGCCAAAAACTTTTCGGCTATGCATCGTAAGGAAAAGACTTGATCCGAACATCCCATACCCTTTCTAAATCCCGCCTGTGCATCCCACACTTTCTCGTCGGTTACTCTCACTACTCTCTCAATCAACACTTTCGCATACAGTTTTCCGACGATGCTGAGTAAGCTAATGCCCCTGTAGTTTTTGCAGTCCAATTTTATAACCACAATTTTTAATGGGTTGGGGTCTATTAGTGGAGACTGTATAGTCATTTGGCACATAAAGTAACAAAAATATATTTTATTAACAAAATTGAAATTCTGATGATAATAATTTGTAAAACTTTATTTTCTACAAGTTTCTTCCAGACTTCCAGTTAATTTCATAGTATAATTTGTTGATTTCTAGAACAGATTCACTTGTAGAACTTTCATCTTGTAGTCCATATCAAATGGTGTAAATCAACTCTGAAAAGAAAGCAACATGTAACTTATTATTTATTATATTTAGTACTTAATAATCCTTTTCAAACACAACAAAATTTAAGTAAAAGTACAAAAATAAACTTAAATGTCTGCTACTACAAACAGTTTTGTCATTAATCTTATTGGAAATTTTGCCATAGGCTGTGTGCTGTGTATGACATTGTACTTACCTAGTACTGCACCAAAAGTATGCTAATTTGTTTCATAGCTAGTTCACGGAATAAAGGCTATACATTTGGGTAAGAGGTCTGTAATAAGCTACCTATAATTATTATAATACTCATGAGAAAACTTGCCTGGTAATTGGTTCCTTCATTCCTTGTTACAAAGGCTTTTAGGTTGGAAATAGCCACTTGAAAGTCGTAGAGATGCGTCCTTTTCATGCGTCATGAATATACATTAAAGATAACCACGAACACAAGTGTACATAAGTGGTGTAAATTGTTAAATATTTCGATAAGAGCTGCAAAGAAAGTTTAGTTTGCGCTAGTTTGCGCCTAAGTCTTTTTTTAAATAAAGATTTTGACATTTATATGATTGGGTTGCTATATGAAAAATCAATTCTACCATAAAAATGTTGGTAGGATTTCATTCACGACCTGGCATCACAGTTAGCGGTTACGTTCAGTAATTTTTGGGTTGGTGCAACGCAATTCATTAACAAATCGTTAAGTCCCCCACGTAATCGGTAAAATTTTACGAACAGAGCCTACATTTACAGGTGGTTTGGTGCAACCGGCCCTAAGAATCAATATGTCATTATTTCAATAACAAGGCAAGAGATAGGTATAATTTCCTGACTTTTCGTGGATACACGTGTGAAGGTGATATTTTTTTTGATAGTTATGTGAAAGTACAACGTGTTTTTATTGATTTTCGTTAACTTTAAGGGAAGATTCTTTAGGTAAAGTAGAATCAAGTTTTCTAAGAAACTAGTGTCGTAACTCTGTTATCGAGTTATTCAAAGAAATAATTTATTGACTTGACTTGATTGACTTAATAAGTGTTGTACGGCCTAAAGGTTACTACTTCTTAGGATTAATTTGTAATGACGTAACGTCAGTTGCTTGACAGTAACTTGAATGGTACCTATTCTTAAGGGTCTCTCACACTGGTTAATTAATTTTATTATGAAATTACGAAAATCATAAAAATAAATCTTTTTCTCCAATTTCACAAAAGTGACATGCCGAGTCGGATACTTAAACAAAAACTTAACCTCCCGAATGTCATGATTTTTTAGTATAAATAAATGTGTTCAATGTGAAAAATCTGTAATACTTGATTAATTGGTGCCTCATAATTATATTCAAGTCTTTCAGTTTATTCTAGAACTGGTAAGATTTTGGTTGTGTGGGGCGTGCGCCAGGCGACTGCACGCTGTCGGATGGCCGAATGTCATGATTTTGTAAATAATGTTTAAAGAAATTACCTAAAATATAGTACTTTACTGACAGATTTCGAGGTAAATGGTAATTATCGTATGACAACATTATGAAAAACGTGTTTGACGTGGAAGGGGAAAACGGAATCTAGAAGTAATGGTTGTGCCGGACGGCACTTTGGATCGAGACGGGCTGATGGACAGACGTAAATGGCACTAGTTGAGGCCGTTGATGAACCTGCCAGAAGGAGATAATATCATCATGTCATAATTATGTACACTGAATAGCGCCTACTTTTGGCATGAACAGTCGATCATGAGTGACTAACACGCATTCAAAGTATTCAGACAATAAACACTCCACTTTTATGAACCATTGAAATTGAGGGTATACAAACACGATTTCTGTGAGTCTAGTGAAAAAGGGTATAACTCAAATTGACTCGGTGAAAAAGGGCACAAGTTTCACTAGACTCACAGATTTCATTTCCCGCCTGTACTTTATTATTATCCTTAATTGGACGAAATAAGTGTTAGGTTTCTATAACAGAAGGTATAAGATGACACTTGTTGTGATGGATAGCGAGTTCTAATTGCTAGTCGTTAGATGAATGAAGATGGATAGATGCGGAATCTTCTCTATCCTCCTAAGAACTCATGTACATAATTCTTCTTTTTTAGGGTTCCGTACCTCAAAAAGGAAAAACGGAACCCTTATAGGATCACTCGTGCGTCTGTCTGTCCGTCTGTCACGGCTAATTTTCTCCAAAACTACTAACCCGATTGACTTGAATGTTAACCTGTATGTTAACCTGTGACCCAAAGACAAACATGTAAGTTAAACTAAGAAAATGTAATTTTAGGGGCCACTTTTGGGGGGTAAGAGTGAAAATTAAAAATAAAAGTTTTTTGATATTGTGTTACATATTAAATGAAAGAGCTTTTTATAAGTATTCCAAAAAAAAAGTTCATAATTTTTGGTCAAGTTATTTAAGAAAATAGGCAAAAAATTATCATTCTCCCTTATCTCCGAAACTACTAGCTTAAAATTTTCAAAAAAATACACAAGATAGCTCTCTACCTGTAGATTACAGGAAACCCTATTAGAAATCTACAGTCAAGCGTAAGTCGGACTTAAAAGAAAAAAACTCAAATTACGAATTTCATTTACTGCCGCTGCAAGTGAAAACTGCCGATCCGAGTTACCAAATATCTTGAAATTTTGCGCGTTTGAATATATCTGTTTTGTTTTCGTTTAGAAATTGTTCAAGATATCTATTAGGTACCTACTTATGTTTTTTTTGTGTCTGAAACATAACAATACTACTATTGTGCCTGAGCTGTAAATTCACATTTTTGACACATTTGTTTTGAAGTATGTTGCGATGTGGCTAAGACGTATCGTTTGCCAAATCTAGCGATTATTTACGAATTTAGGCCCTATGTACAAGGAGGCACTTAAACAAATATACGATTTCTATCAACTTACTGAAATGTCATTTGAATCGAAATGACAGACTCTGCCACAGCACTAGTTTAAAAATAATAATGAATGATAAATTACATAATAAGTAAATCCTGCGTGATAAATTAATATCGTAAAATACTCACTAACGAAGATCCGCAAAAATGTAACATGTGTTAGATTATGTTTAAAGTAAACGAAATATTATTTTTAAGTACTTGATTTTTTAAATATTATTACAGGATTTTATTTAAAATTTCATTAGGTTGCGCGAGTTTAGGTTTATTTAGGTATTGTGGACGCTGTCATGTGTCAAAACGAGGTTCTTAAAGCTCTGGGACATCAGAGCATTTCAAAAGAAAAAACATTTTCATTACTTACTACACAGATTTGACCTAAGCTTTCACACAAAATTACACTTCATCAACTCGCGAAACCAAAAAAAAAACCTTAACTTGTCTACCCTTAGGGTCGGTTGCATCAAACCGTCTGTCACCGTTAAAGCATTCGCAAAATTTTATTGTATGGGAAATTCCATAGACATTTGCTGCGTGACGATGATGTGTCAGTCAAATGTGGTTGATGCAACTGGCCCTTAGTCTCTCCATGCTTTTGTATGTGGACCAGTTTAAGCCAGACCTTTGTTAACCCATACGGTTTAGGGGTGGCAGGTTCTACAAATGTAAATTATACATATGTGCATTTCCATCGTAGTCCCACAGATAAAGGAAGGAAGGAGATCGAATACTCCAGGCGATTGCTTGCAAGTTCTTGAACCCACATGCCTAATTGCCTATACATAGATTGACCCATTGCGCAATCTTCTTCTTTAGTCGTTCCCTCAATACTAAGGATCGTGACATTATATCATTCTATTGAAAACTAGGTCCCTCCATAGGCGTCTGCTCCTCGCCAAGCGCATGGCCGCGTGCAGTTTTAATCGCAAGGGTGCAGTAATTTGAACACACCATCTAGTAGGGGGAGGTGCTTGAGGTCTCGTGCCTTCAACTTTGCCCGTCATAATTATTTTCTCCAGGCTATCTGGCGGGCGACGGGAGATGTGACCAATACACGCGCATCATTACCATGTTTGTGTACATGCGAACGACCAGCGAGTCGTGACATCACGCTCGTACACCACGACAAATGTATGCACAATGAGCTAACAACTGCGACACGTTCGCCGGCGGCGGCTTGTCCGCTCTCCAGTATTTATGCTCCATATAAGTCCATATGCTTAAAGGGTAATAACGTCCGTTCCATTTATAATTCCTACATCATCGTCATCCTCCTTGCGTTATCCCGACCACAGAACTAAATCAAGATAGAAGGAAAAAGTGTATCTACTTCGCGTGCGGAAAAGTTAAATAGCGAGCAACATTGTTCGCCGCGCAAGTCAGTCTGCTCCCGACCGCTGCCCGCGAGTGACATACAGTGAAAAATACAAAATGGGTCGGTATTCGATAATTAACTGTTCAAACACCACCAATAAAAGCAAGGGTGTTAAACAAAGTGTTTCCTATCATCGGTAAGTACCATTTGTCCTAAAATATTTTTTATTAAATAAAAAACACGATTTTCCTATTTTTATCATCAAAACATTAGCTGACGTACGGCCGTCAAACTAGTTTTCCATTGCGGCTTTAATTTGACGAGTCCGACTTGGCGTGCGTTTAAAACAAGCGATATAAAAATAGGCTATTCAAACTGTCGAGACAAAGTGAAGGTAGATTTGTTATTTTGTCCGTCGAACTCACGTCGAACTTAAGAATAGTGGTGCACCACGGAACTATATCGTCATGTATGCTGCGATTTCCTTATTCGATTTAAATCGATTTTGCGAAGCAGTGGAAATTATAATTATGTTTTTATATTGTTATGAAACTATACATATAAAGTACGAGTGAAAAGTAAATTTAACTTTAAAATAGGTTACAGTTACGGTATTAACGTTGAATTTGTGGTCGGCAGAAAAACAAATACAAACATAATACGCTCTATATTTATTATGAATAAAAATAACTCTAAAAATGTGTTAATGGTTAATTATATTTATATATTACTAAAAGTTGTAACAAATAACATGAGGATAATGCTGTGAGTACATGGTCGATTTTCTTAAAAATATTACGAAATATTAACTAGTATTAATACCTACCTACTAAAATCTTTGTTCCTGGCCTTAGGCAAATTATATACCTACTAGTGAATTGTTTGTCATCACACGAATACAGGTATATACTTACTTCATTTCACAACGAAGATGAACATCCGATATTTTTAACTTCGGCGGGCATCCCGCACGCAACCTCCACAATCGACCGAATGGGTTACGCAGCGACAACGTTCCCATCACTAAAGTACACTCGTGACGTCATAGGCTCGACACAAAACGTTACACGCTCGGTTTCGCTGTTAATCGCCGAGCATTTTCCTTCTATCTTGATTTAGTTCTGTGATCTGTAGTTCTTTATTTACTTATTCCGTCATTATAACAGATTATTAAATGTAATTTTGGTATCATTATAGCGGTGAAAACTAGTAGTACCTAATAAAATGTTTGAATATATCGGATCGTTTAGCAAAATACTTATGCATAAGCCAGTAATTCCTATGAATGTTTGTTTTGCTTCAGTTTCAGTTAGTGCTCTTTTTTAACCCCCGACGCAAAAACGACCGGGTGTTATAAGTTTGACGTATCTGTCTGTCTGTCTGTCTGTGTGTGTGTATGTCTGTGGAATAGTAGCTCCCGAACGGATGAACCGATTTATATTTACTTTTTTTTGTTTGAAAGCTGAGTTAGTCGGGAGTATTCTTAGCCATATGTTTCATGAAAATCGGTCACCTATGTCGAGGGTTTTTTCAAAATTTTAATTTTGTGGTTAGGTTATGAGATATGAGGCAGACAATAGATAAATCGCCAGATGGTAAGCGATCATCGTCGGCCATGGTTTAATTATTTTAGACGTAGCAATATTCCCTCTAATCAGAATACTCTCATGTCCCTTCCCTATTCGAACGGACGCATCTGACCATTTATTACATCAAGCAATATATCAACATTTATCTACGGTGAACATGTCCTCAGGATTAATGCCAGTGTCGCGTAGCCTTATAAAAAATATTTAAACGACCCTGTTGACGCTCATTTAAGGTTTTAGCATTATTTAGGTGTGACCTTGAAACATGCCCGCGTGTGGTGGGTGACGGATTAGAATTTTCACCACCCCCTTTACTTCCTTTTGAATTGAAACTTTTATCCCATTGTATATAATTATGTATTAAAAGGTTTATCAGCCTTCCGGCTCTTACTTTTCTCGCTTCGCGATGTTTACATAAACTCGCGCCTGTATTCCCAAACGGGGTAGAAGCAGCAAAGCACGTGAAACTGCTCAAGTTCCAGCAGTGTCACTCTTACTTACTGCGATGGCTCAGCGACCTTGGCCTCCGACACTAGATTCCGCCATTCGCTCCTATCATGTTCGATCTGATGCCACTCGGTCACACAGGTCTTTCTGGACCTCATCGATCCATCGGTACCTGGGCCTTCAATTAAGATTAGCAATTAAGGAATTAAAAGAAAATCAAATTGTGATATCGCAGTAACAGGTTGCCAGCCGGATCGACCGACTTCTACTAGAATGAGTACCTACGACACCCGCGGGAGGAATGGGAGTGGTGAAAGTTTTAACCCATCACCACCAGGGAATCATACCTACCTACTCTTATTTAAGAACTGTAAAAAACACTTCAAATATATTTAAAAAATCTGTCAAAGCTCCATTCTATCCCGACTAGTAAAGTTCTTTCAAAACAAAACCTGCTAATAATATCTGAATTGCCCAGTTAATTGCTTTCATTTTTAGTATGGAAAGTTCAACGGTTTTCAGTGAGTCAGTCTAAAAACTGCTTTTAGATGACTAATACGTATTCTGGACGCCTTAAAAAAGTAGTTAAACTGTGTTTACGAGTTCACACAATGCCGCTATTAATAAAGGTAGGTGCAGGTCATTGATCTAGTTTCCGCCTTTGCCCAATATGGCCCATATGGGTTTTATTACCATGAGATTTTTGGTTTTCGATTTTAAATAATTTTAATAAATTTATTTATTTTTGCTTAAAATCGAAATCTACAATTTCGAACAGTTTAATGGTTCCTAAAGAGTTTTGTACGCGCGCTTCTTATTTGAAAAATCTCACTAATATTATGCCTAGTTTACACCGACAGACTTTATACGTAATGGTGCACGTTCACTCGTTCAGTACAAAATGTTATGTATTTAGCTAGAACTTAGAGGTATAAAATTAAAACAGGTTAGGTGAGTTTTATTGAAGTTACATAAACTAACGGTGCGGTGTACAAAATCATTGCTTTTCTTATGCAACGCAATTTACAAAATTCAATTAAAATTTTATTTTATTTTATTTAATATGTTCATAAGACACAAGTATTGTGTTTTGAAAATAAGTACCTATCCTCCGAGTTTCTTGTTGAGTAGGTACGTAGCCAAATGCACAAATGCTAACGATAATATAATATTCGTGGCTATCTATATCGCTCTTCCGTATTGGCGCGACAGAGCCAGACTGCGTTTCGATCGGCATCTAACGTCAACGATTGTCATTCGGCTAAGCCGGCTGATCTCATTTTGAAGTACTTACCCTCTTACAATTTCAGAGAGATTATTAAGATCTGTTGACTATAATTGCTCATAATTTTAAACTAAAAACCTACGTTAGTCTGATCGTGACCACGAACATAAAGTTACGTTTGAAACGTCGGGCCAAATATAAACGTCACTTAGGCGATTCAACCTCATTTTAGTTTCGAATTAAGATTAACATGCCGGGTAGAGAATTTCAACTAATTTTAACATCAAATTAATTCCAACAGTGTAGCTTTAGCTTTCGAAAGTGGTTTACGAAGCGTCTATATTTGAATCTGGGTATATTGGTAACATTAATGTAAACAGTTGTCTCTATTCACCTAGAATGTGGGCAGCGGCATGAGATCGATGCTAGAATTAAAATGTTACTCTGAAAAATTGAGGATTATCTATTAATTTGGGATTATCTACGACAGGCATACGGACGTTTCTTAATTTGTTTACTAGTTTTGTGCCAGGAAAGAAAAACATGGGAGAGGAGTTTGTTATAAAACTGTGCAGAAATTAAATTGGACAGATTGTTAAATTGAAATTGAATGGCTTAAGCCCTAATAACCAATTCAGCCAATTTTAACAAGGTTTTTTTACGTCAAATCGCGTGGTTAAAAATGTACGGGTTATACAGGCCCACGGTGTATATTTATTATGAGAAACTGTTAAGTTTCAATTAGAGGGCGAAAGAGTAACATCGCATTTAATTTTCCTATAAGTCATCATCCTCCTTGCGTTATCCCGGCATTTGCCACGGCTCATGGGAGCATGGGGTCCGACGTCCGTTGTGACAACTAATCTCAAGATTTGGCGTAGGCACTACTACTTTTACAAAAGCGACTGCCATCTGACCTTCCAACCCAAAGGGTAACTAGGCCTTATTGGAATTAGTCCCGACCGGTTTCCTCACGATGTTTTCCTTCACCGAAAAACGACTGACAAATATCAAATGACATTTTGCACATAAGTTCCGAAAAACTCATTGGTACGAGCCGGGGTTCGAACCCGTGACTTCCGGATTGAAAGTCGCACCCTCTTACCGCTAGACCATAAGCCGCTTTTAATTTTCCCATAAGTATAATTGGTATAATCCCAAAGCAGGGAGCTAATCTTTTTTCTAAGTCATATTCCGTCAACATCTTTTTTATTTTGAAATTGTGGGATTTTTTTGCATCTTTTATTAATATTTCCTCCTTGTAATGTGTGTGTACTTTCCGTATTTTCACTCGCTATGGTCCCGACGGAAGATCAGTGTTGGCCCTCCCAGGCTAACACCAAGCTGAGTCGGGACCATTTCGTGGCAAATGTATGTACCTACCAGTAATTTTGTGTTATGTTTTCTATTTCCATATTATGTATTTTGTCCATTCTGTGCCTGATTAAAGTTAAATATAATCTAACTGTAAATTCAGTAGTATTAAAAAGCTATTCAGCTTGAAATAATGCACTAACATAAGCAGATTCTGCGAAAACGAGGTAAACTGTAAAAAAAATGTAGGTACATAATATAATTATGTATTGTGATATCCTAGGATTTTCCGGTAACACCTCTGTGTGTTATACCAATGCCGATCAGGTAAAGCATGAAATGTTAAATTGTTAATTTCGGGCTTATACTGACCTACTTTTGGTAAATTCTAGCTTATTGAAATGAGCAATGATTTTTTTTCATACCACGTCGGTGGCAAACAGGTATACGGTCCGCCTGATGGAAAGCGGTCACCGTAACCCGACATGGTGTTAGCCTGGGAGAGCCAACGCTGATCTTCTTTCGGGACCATAGCAACATGATTCAACATGAACTATTGAACGGATCAGCGTTAGTAACTTAGGTTTTACCGATAAAGCCAAGATTTTACCAAAAATCAGGCTTTACAGTATCATTTATATAAGTAAACCGAGGTAGCCCCTCAGTTTCGAGTGCAATTCGCACCTGCATGATAAACAGACAGGAATAAAGCTTACGCAACAGGCTCAGCGGAATAGTCCATCGCGGCTTAGCGTAAACTATTCAGGTGCTCTCAGCGTACAGGGTACGTAGCCGAATGGCACAAACGCTCACGAAACGAAACGCTCGTAGATATCTCTATTTTATTTAATCGTATGCCGCATTTACATAAACATTTCAAACAATATAAAGCTAGACAAATTATATATCCACATTCAGGGTCCCAATCCACGGGATTGCGTCAGGTGTTAGTTTAAACAGGTCCTCCGGAGGGCCTGGAAAAGTATGCAGAGGGCAGCGCTGTATAATGTGCTCAATGGTTTGAACCTCTTCACCACATTTGCAGAGCGCAGAATCCCGCCAACCCCATTTATGACGGAAATAATTACAGGGCCCGTGACCAGTCCTAAGTCCTAAGTCTGTTCACTCGACACCAGAGTTTACGTGGCAAGTCAAAACCACCTGGTTTCGCTATGGGATCTATAGGTGGCAGTATAATTCCCGCAGTAATTTGACTCCACTCGTACTTATTTCCAGCTCTGTTCGAGGTCAAAGTCTATTGCTCTTGCGTATTGGCGCGACAGAGCCAGACTACCTTTCGCGGCGTTTCGTTTTCGTTTCGCGTCGCAGAAATGCCATTCACCTACGGCATCATGTGCCGTACCTATAGTGTAAAGCCCCAGATTCACGGTACGATTCATCGCTTCGATCGATCGGACAGATATGTCTTTCGAGACATGCCCTACCAGCCTGTACTAATGGGAAGTGGTTAGGAGTTTGATAATTTTAGGATGTCTGGATTCCCGCAGTAGGTACTAAAAGGGAGGTGACAGGAACGATGAAAAAATATGAAATGTCTTTTTGTATATAAAATATGAGTTTGAGGTGAAAACGCAGAACACGTGTCCCTTATTTTTTCATGTTCTCTAACATAATTATACCGAAATCGGTAAAATTATCAATATGATTGAACAAGTCTTCCTGAAGAAATTAGAGGGTTTTGTCACTTTTCAGGACTTAGAAAGACAATTTCTCCCAACAGGATGAGTTTGGGCCGCTATAAAAAAATATGTGTATTTTTGACTAGGTACTCTATAACATATATAAAAAAATCAATCAAATCTAAGGGAGACTAGGGTACCTTGTTAGTAGTAGAAACACGCCGTACCGTACCTTCATACTAATTTGGGTTACCAACAACGTGCACTATAAACAATTCTACTGGTAACTGAACTACAAGAATGTCTGTGATGTGGCATTCAATGATTACGTCTATAATATCTCAGCTGAGGGCTCACTGCGAACCACGGTTCGATGTGTTGCTCGCAGGTCTTCTAGCCAAGCGTGCAATCGTTGTCACTCAGTAATCCCGGTATCGTTTCGTAGTTTTCTCTCTATCGCTCTTTGGTATTGACGTGACAGAGCCAATTGCGTATCGTTTGCGTCAGAGCGCCAACGATAGCACGTTTGGCTAGTTGCCCTGTCACACTACGGAAGAATCTGATAGGCGACGGAACTACCAACCTCCGTGCTACGCGCGTGCTGGCAGCCTGGCGGTACGGATGCCGCTGCAGCGCGCGTCCTTTGTTTTTTGTATATATTTTATCTGTTCTGTTCTGTCATGTCAATGGGCTACGAATGTTTTATTTTACACATCTTTTGTAAATAATAATGTGTATACTTATAGCGTTTATTTGTAAATATCCGGTGATTTTTCCTTGTATGTAAATAATGTGGTGTGTATAAATTGCACATATCAAGTTTTTAGTGTTTTTTTTTACCACCGGCGGCCCGACAGCTTACAATGATGATGTCCTCCCAGACGTATCCGTCGACGGCGACACCTGGACAGTTCAGGTATTTAATAAATTCCAATAACGTGCATGGGCTCGAACGTGACTTGCGAAGCCGAGTTTTGTTTTAAACTTCCGGTCGCAAGTCATGCAGTAAAGTTCACCATTTGCGTCATAGGTGTATGTGTAGGAGGGCTTGGGCCGAGATTTTCGGATCTAGCGTTTAGCGTCAAGATCTTCGAGGCGTGCACTTTCGAAGTCGTTGAGACCAGTGTTGATCGCAGTCTCATACCTGATAAATCTACAAGAAGAATCTACAAGTGCAACAAAGAGGCGGCTAGCGCCTCTGCCGGCCTTGTCGAAGTGACAATCACTGATGCTAGACGCCGATCGAGACCGCGTTTCTCTGTTCGCTCTGTGGCGCCACTACAGGCCCCGTAGCCGAATGGCATTTCTGCGACGCGTAACAAAAACGAAACGCCGCGAAAGTTAGTCTGGCTCTGACGCGCCAATACGCATGAGCGATAGAGATACCTACGAGCGTTTCGTTTCGTGAGCGTTTGTGCCATTCGGCTACGTACGCAGAGGAGCGATAGGAAGAGCCGGGCACGTAGCCTAATGCACAAACGCTCACGATAATATCGTTATCGTAGCTATATCTGTCGCTCTTCCGTATTGGCGCGACAGAGCCAGACTGAGTTTAGATCGGCGTCTAGCGTCAGCGGCTTATCATTTCGGCTACACCAGCTGGCTACTTTGATAAGGTAAGGTACCCATCCCTCGTAGCCGAATGGCATTTCTGCGATGCGAAACGCCGCAGAAATGTAGTCTAACTCTGTCGCGCCAATAAGCAAGAGCAATAGAGATGGATAGCCACGAAAGAGATATTATCATGAGCGTTTCGTGGGCGTTGTGCATTCGGCTACGCACACGTCGAGCAGATTCCATGACGTAATTGAATTGACATCGGCTTACAGGAAAAGCTTGTAGATTGGCATGTTTGACTGAACAATGTAGCTTTAATTGTTCAAGACAAGGCTTATCGATTACGGGACGTGGTCTGAAATTAGTTTGGCAATGAGACCTACTAGAATAATTAGTGCACCCGTAGTAAACCTATGTACGTAGTCAGCATTATGTATGTAGCATACAGCACGTGTACCTTAATCACAAATTTTGTAATAACAAAACTTGTAGTACTTAAAACGAAACAGGAGCGAAAATGCTAAAATGGAAAGGGGCTTGTTATATTCGCGCTTTGCGTACAGAGTTGGCCGTACCGGTCAAAACGCTGATGCCGCATTGACGTCGGTGCGACAATGCACCATCAGCACAAGTAGTTTACCTATTTCATAAACTCATATTTTTAATCAGATTGGATTGGATTCGCGCGCGCGAAACTACATTTTGTATCATTTTAATTCATTTAATAAAGTGTGTGTAATAAATATCGTTTTTTAAAAACTTACAAGCCTGAACCCTGGTAATAGTGGTGTCAGAAGTGGGATCCAGCAAGGAATACGAATCGTTCTGCTGGATTCCAGACGCGACGCGTAAAATAATTACGACTTTCGTGAAAAAGGAAGAATCAAGCACCCAGAACGGCCTTGTGTAAGGCATCACCAGTCCATCTCCGGGGCATCATCCTAGCGAGTTCCTGCCAGCCCCGTCAAGTTCCTGATTATTCCCAAGGGCTAGCCGTCGCGACAGTCAGTCTTATCCCCTGATAAGCCTGCCGACCAGCCGCCCTAGAAAATCAAATAGTTCCCGATTTCCTGCGTGGGCCAGCCGTTGCGACAGTCAGCCTTATCTGGCCGATAAGCCTGCCGACGGGTCGCCCGAAGAAACCGACTAAGTACGAGTATCCCATTGCCACTCTACCACTTTGTCTGCATCGCTCCGGGTATGAAGATCCTCATCGTGATCATCCTGTGAGTAAAGCATTTTATTCTTGTTACCGCTACATATTTTTCTACATATTTTCTACATCTAACTCCAAGGTAGATCGATAGTGAGTAGTAACTGTATCCTATAAACATGGGTGGAAACGATGGCAAAACACCCTCCAAACTAGAAGTAACACCTCCAGAAACCCATACCGAGGAATTTTCAATCTCAGTTTTATGTAAATTTATTAATCCCTATAAAGGAGACCGGGAGACCCTCACAGCTTTCCTCACCAATTGCCAAAACGCTTTGGATTTGGCATCGGCGAGTCAAAAAACTCTATTATTCAAATATATTTACGCCCGTCTAGAGGGAAAAGCCCAAATAGCGTGCTCGAATAAAGTTTTTGATGATTTTGAAAGTTTGAAAATATTTTTGAAACAAAATTTCGGCGAGAGAAAGCACTATAATCATTTACTTATTGACCTTCAATCATGCAAGCAGGAAAGTAATGAGACAGTTGCACAATTCGCGCTCCGTATAGAAACTTGTCTAACCGATTTACAGTCTGAAATATACAACTCGGATTCCTACAAAAAGGACCTGTCAGGCCGCATCGCCGTGACGCGAACTTCTGCTGACATAGCCCTTATTGTTCTATTACACGTGTGTACAGTCGCCCGCAGCGGGCGACTCTAGCCTATATTTTGTTAAGCATTTAGATGATAAGTTTACCAATAGCGATTGGAACATAGTTACGTACTTAGATATTATATTAGTCATATTTTACCTAATTTAGATGGCCTAAAATTTATGTTTGAGAGGACACGCGCATTGTGCAACACACTCACGTCATCGAAAATACAGTCAGATTGTAGTAATTCTCTCTCCGCTCTTAAACACCAACACCTGAAGAACGTTAACAAATTCTCTTCTATCTCTTACCTACTCGCTGATGACAAATCTAACAGACGTTTTAAAAGGGCACTGATGGATTTGGGAGGCTCCTTACTAAAAACCTTATTCGGCACCTTGGACACAGAAATAGCCTCCCTAGGTACTATGATTACTATGAACTCCCATTGTCACTGACACTCCAAAATATACACGACCTGGGGCCCGTTTCTCGAAAGGTACAAGCCTTGTATTACAAGTGCGCGAACTGTCAAATCGTATGGGTTGTCATGGAAACACACTTGTAATACAAGGCTTGTACCTTTCGAGAAACGGGCCCCTGATCGATTTGTCTAAACTAATTCGTTATTATCATCTGAATAGAATTGTTGTAGTTGTGAAAATTCCTTTAGTGTTGCCTCAAGTATATAATTTGTACAACGTAATTTCATTGCCTACTCCATATGACATAACGAAACCGGATACATATGCTCTTATTGCACCAACCCAGTCATATGTAGCGATAACAACGGATCATATGTTTTACTCACTAATCACCGACATTGAAAAGTGCCAAGTGATAAGTGAAAAGTGCTATGTGTGTGTTCTAGGAAATATCTAGGTACTCGACAATAGCGAATCCTATTTGTGAGACGACATTTTTGACGGAACCTGTTAGTAAAAATACCCGAAACATGTGCTATTAGATTAATTCACGGCCTAATCGATGTTTTCCACCAGATAAGCGGAAACCGCTGGCTTTTTGTACAGTCAGAACCTGGAAAATGTCACATAACCTGCAACAATCAACCTACCACACGGAGCTAGTTTTATTTGGAACCGGCATGCTCACATTGCCGAAAGCTGCATTCTTTAAAACTCTTCAGTTTACTCCCAATAGCGACACAACCATAGTTAATGTCACGAACAAAATTTCCGATTTCAATATTATACAGGATGATTGTTGTGAGAACCTAAAACTAAATAAGACCTTAGACAGATTACCATTTGTAAAATTTGATAACAATAATAACCTAAACTCATTGGTACATGCCAGTACCCATTTAAATGCATTTGAGGAAGAATTAAGTAAATTAGAAAACCCATCACATTTCCATAAGTACGGCATGCACTATATGTCTCTAAGCTATATAGTTACTACCCTATTACTACTGTACTTACTTTTTAAAGGTCGAAAGTGGTTCTGTCAGAACCAACCAACAGGTACGGGATGCTGCGTGCAAATATTTAACCAATGTTATAACAAAAAGACAACGGAACGGCCGTCTACTCAGATGGTCGTTGTACAAGAATCAGCAGCCGCAGAATCCTCCTCTTCAGAGGAGGACCACCATACACCATCCCCGGTAAAAAGAAATATTTTTGTAACCAAAACTCATAATAACTAATGCGTTGTCCTTTAGAATTAAATAGGTTAAGTTTATCCTTTGTCCGCAGACGCAAGTCCAAACCACCAATACATCTGTTATAATCTCTCATCATTTTGAATTATGATGATCGATCTTAACGGGGGGGTTGTTATATTCGCGCTTTACAGAGTTGGCCGTACCGGTCAAAATGCTGATGCCGCATGACGTCGGTGCGACAATGCACCATCAGCACAAGTAGTTTACCTATTTCAAAAACTCATATTTTTAATCAGATTGGATTGGATTCGCGCGCGCGAAACTACATTTTGTATCATTCACAGACCAACCCCTATAGACATCTATTACAAGACGACTCGCGGTGGCCAGCCTTCCTAGTATTTGCACTGATATAAGCGCGGGCACTCGCCGTGCCCGATCAGTATCGACCAAGTAACAGACCCGAAAGCAGCGCGTGTTTTTCGCACAAAAAAATTGGAAAAGGGTATTTTGATGCCTTAAAGATGTCCACCTGTAGTGTGAAATGGTGTGGAAAGGTAACAAGAAGCTCAAATTTAAAAACAGACGGCATTACATTCCACAAATAAGTCATATTTATAATTTATTCAGAGCCGGCATAGGTCAACTTACATTGGCCACTTACGCGTCAGTAGAGGGACAGTCATACTTCTGTCCCTTTTCATCTGGCGCGACTGCCCGCCGTCCTTGAAACGGCCAATCACAGCGCGCTTAACACATTCCCCGCCCGCTCCTCGCACCCCAAACACTGGTGACTCGTATCGCGAACCAAATATACAAGACTGCCACTCTATAGGAGGTTCTCTGTGGTATCATTTTAATTCATTTAATAAAGTGTGTGTAATAAATATCGTTTTTTAAAAACTTACAAGCCTGAACCCTCGTAATAGGCTCCTTTCAACTTGGGAATTTCAGTTAAATATACAAGTGTTATTAACTAGTAGCTTGGTCAACGAACGATTCTAGATGGAATGGCCGAAAGCAGAAAGTTTCACTACGGGATGTTGTTAGGGGTAGTCAGGAGACATACATACTAAAAGTCCTCGGACTTTGGACGTGAGCTCGAAGAGGGGGGGATGAAAAAAGGTCCCATTTTTTGGTTTTTTGCTCATATTTCAAAAACTATGCGTCATACGAAATTTTGGTTTACTACGCCTTGAAAGCTTATAAAATTCTCTATAACTTTGATCTAGAAACTTTTTTTCTATTCTCAACCATTATCTAGGTATGAGCTCCTAAAAACTGTTAATTTTTTAAAAATCGTTTTCCCCCTACTTTTTGCTTCATACATTGCTCCATATCTTGAAAAATATTTATCTTAGACAAAAGTTTTCTTAGAAAATCTTGTAGATCATTCAAATACCTTTCATAATATGTGTACATATGCTTCTGGGTCATGTACCGTTGAATAATTATACGACTTTAAAACGAAATGAAACAACAAATGTATGTGATAAACGTGTAAAATATGTATTTCATGAACATGATTGTATTATGATGCTGTATAAATGCATTCACACAACAGGTAACAATACAATTAGCTGTACATAAAGGCCTTGTCATACCCACATCTACCACTACTACAATCTGTAGTGCACCGGCAAAATATTAACTTCAGTATTTCTTCCGGAGCAGCTGGTACTTTGGTTTGTACAGGAATCAGTAAGTTGCTTTCGTTCCGTGCCCATCCCCATTCATCATCCTCCTTGCGTTATCCCGGCATTTGCCACGGCTCATGGGAGCCTGGGGTCCACTTTGACAACTAATCCCAAGATTTGGCGTAGGCACTAGTTTTACGAAAGCGACTGCCATCTGACTTTCCAAGCCGAAGGGTAACTAGGACATTGGAATTAGTCCGGTTTCCTCACGATATTTTCCTTCACCGAAAAGCGACTGGCAATATCAAATGACATTTCGCACATAAGTTCAGAAAAAAGTCATTGGTACGAGCCGGGTTCGAACCCGCAACCTCCGGATCGAAAGTCGACGACACCCCCGGGATAGAGGAAGACACTGATGATAACGGCGGGGAGGATATTGTCTAAGATACAGTTGTCACATCTGATCCAGATGACATGGAAGAAACAGTTTCAATTTGTTTGATTTATTTGGGACAACAAACACAGTAACACACAAGGTTAGAGAATTGCAGTGTTGACAGTAGTAAGGTGTGAGACCGACAGCATTTCAAACAAACAAAGAAGACCGATTAGTATCATCCCGCCCAAAGAGGCAGCGAGTAAATTAAAACACGTGTAAGTTATATCCATACCTCCTAAGGATACTGAGGCAAGTGCAAACTCATGATTTTACAGAGGAGAGCCGTTCAAAGGTACAAAGTAACATAACTAACATATTTGTTCACGTAATAACATAAAAATTCGGATTTGTTTTAACGAAATCAATGAGGTTATTTCTGCATTCATGAGAATTTCAAATTTATAACAGTTTATGATCTAAGAGCACTTGATCCAATATACGAGTATTTTAGCGCACTTGGTCCAGTATTCGTCAAGTAAAAACCTTTTTTTTACGTTAAAATTTGATTTAAAGTAGAATAGTAGTAGAAAACTTTTAAGAGTTAGGACATAATTGTAACTTAAGCTGTTATTTGCAGTTTTTACCTCCGAAACTAAGTTAGTTAGTTGTATTAGTATTCCACACTTTTTTACCTCCCTCGCTAATATACCAATGACTTTTTTCTGAACTTATGTGCGAAATGTCATTTGATATTTGCCAGTCGCTTTTCGGTGAAGGAAAACATCGTGAGGAAACCGGACTAATTCCAATGTCCTAGTTACCCTTCGGCTCGGAAAGTCAGATGGCAGTCGCTTTCGTAAAACTAGTGCCTACGCCAAATCTTGGGATTAGTTATCAAAGTGGACCCCAGGCTCCCATGAGCCGTGGCAAATGCCGGGATAACGCAAGGAGGATGATGAATGGGGATGGGCACGGACGGAACGAAAACAACTTACCGATTCCTGTACAAACCAAAGTACCAGCTGCTCCGGAAGAAATACTGAAGTTAATATTTTGCCAGTGCACTACAGATTGTAGTAGTGGTAGATGTGCGTATGACAAGGCCTTTATGTACAGCTAATTGTATTGTTACCTGTTGTGTGAATGCATTTATACAGCATCATAATACAATCATGTTCATGAAATACATATTTTACACGTTTATCACATACATTTGTTGTTTCATTTCGTTTTAAAGTCGTATAATTATTCAACGGTACATGACCCATAAGCATATGTACACATATTATGAAAGGTATTTGAATGATCTACAAGATTTTCTAAGAAAACTTTTGTCTAAGATAAATATTTTTCAAGATATGGAGCAATGTATGAAGCAAAAAGTGGGGGGAAAACGATTTTTAAAAAATTAACAGTTTTTAGGAGCTCATACCTAGATAATGGTTGAGAATAGAAAAAAAGTTTCTAGATCAAAGTTATAGAGAATTTTATAAGCTTTCAAGGTGTAGTAAACTAAAATTTCGTATGACGCATAGTTTTTGAAATATGAGCAAAAAACCAAAAAATGGGACCTTTTTTCATCCCCCCCTCTTCGAGCTCACGTCCAAAGTCCGAGGACTTTTAGTATGTATGTCTCCTGACTACCCCTAACAACATCCCGTAGTGAAACTTTCTGCTTTCGGCCATTCCACCTAGACCCCCCTTTTGAGCATTCATTGACTGATCTATAGATTTATCGAAAAAAGAATTGTCCATTATGAACAACTAAGTTAAGATATTTGAAAAAAAAATCTTCAAAATCCAGGTTCCGCTCTCGACTGTTTCCTCCTTCAAAACTTAATCAATCAGAACGAAATTTGAGAATCTGAATAACAATGAAATAATCTGTGTCGGACCGTTTAGCTTTTTTGGCTAATTGTTACTGTTAGAACCTACGTAAGTTTATTAACTATGAAGTTCGTATGTGCACCATTATAAACTCTACTGGTTGAATAGAATCGTCTTCTAGACAATGTCACACAATGTAAACATGTCAGTTTGGTTCAGTTCGTTTGCCTGTGCGGTCGGCCGGCCGCACAAATATACATTGGAAAACTATCTAGTATTTTATTTACTGTGTCCACGGATATTTCCAACTTGGTAGCAGATCATGCAGTAAATTTTCTACGATAGTAATAATTTTCCGAAGTGTTCGCGTGAAATTTCATCAAATTATTTTCAAAATTTTCGCAACGAAAACAAAAGATGGCATCTGCCAGTCAGAATGGTTTCATCGAAAAACTGTCTGGAATACAGAATTATTCATCTTGGAAGTTTATGATGCGGATGGTGCTTATCCACGATGATCTTTGGGAATGTATAAGCACGCCTGAAAATAAAAATGAAGACGCGAAGAAGCAGGAGAAGGCGCTCGCGAAAATCGCCTTAAACGTACAGCCTTGTGTATTTCCACAAATTAGAAATGCCAAGACGGCTCGCGAAGCGTGGAGCAACCTGCAAAAGGCATACGAGGACCGAGGCTTGTCACGACGGCTCGGACTGCTACGCACATTGTTCGCCATCAAACTGAGCGAATGTGGTAGCATGGAGGTTTACGTCAACAAGGTCATGGATATATCGCAACAGCTGAGCGACATCGGGAAGGCATTGGAAGATGACTTCGTGGCCGTGATTTTACTTAGTGGCTTGACAAGCGATTACGACCCGTTGATAATGGCTCTAGAAAATTCGAACACGTCACTGTCAAGCGAAAATGTCAAAGCCAAATTGCTTCTAGAAAATTCAAGACGCAATGAGAAAAGTGAAGATGCTACGGCTTTTGCAACTCGGAAAGCACACAACCTAATTAAATGCTTCAGATGCAAAAAGAGTGGACACACCAAGAAGGATTGTCCAGAAAACTCTGACGGCAAGAAGAGTGGCATGAAAAGCCAGACGATGCTTACTGCATTGGCCGCAGGAGCCAACCGTGACGTTTGGTACGTCGACAGTGGTGCGGCACAGCATTTCTGCAACGATCGCAGTTTTTTATCAGATTTTACTACTGATAAACCAAAGAAGGTATACATCGCGAATGGTGAAGCCTTATTGACAGCTGGGAAAGGAACTGCTCAAGCTTTGTTAAAGGACAATAGTGTGAGATCTATAAGTAATGTATACTTAGTACCTAAATTGTCTGCAAATTTATTATCTGTTAGTGCTATGGACAGGAAAGGTTACGAAATTGTGTTTCGTTCTGGCGTGTGTAAAGTTTTAGACAAAGGGCAGGTTTTAGCTACAGCTACTTTAAGGGATGGTATTTATCAACTCGATGCCATCGAAACTCTTTCTGCTGTGTGTAGCGAGCCATCTTCGCAGGCTATGTCTTTGTCTTTGGGTACAGGTGACAGCGTAGCGGTGCCGACTGCTGCCGTGAGCGTGAAGCAAGCGCCACAGATCCCTGCTACTGGAAGCCAGTCAACACAACAAGTTTGGCATCGACGTCTATCTCATCTGAACGCCCGCAGTATGGAGTTACTGAGAAAAGGTATGGTCACTGGTATTTCTTATGACAACAATAATTTTGAGTCGTGTGTTTCCTGTATTTTAGGCAAACAGACTAAGTTGCCATTTCCGAAGAAATCTGAGACCAGGGCTAAGGAAATCCTTGGGTTAGTTCATAGTGACGTCATGGGACCACTACCGTGTCCGTCCATAGGTGGGAAAAGATATTTCCTGTTGTTCATTGATGACTTGTCAAGAAAAACATTTGTTTATTTTCTTAGGCGGAAGGATGAGGTTTTTGAGATGTTTAAAGAATTCAAAGCTCTCGTGGAAAACCAAACCAATAAGAAAATAAAAGTTCTTCGTAGTGACAATGGTGGTGAATATGTCAATTCTAAATTTCAGAAGTTCCTGAAGGCGCATGGAATTCGACATCAGACCACGGTTCCAAGGTCATCAGCTCAGAACGGAGTCGCGGAGCGCGCGATAAGAAGCGTTACGGAGAAAGCCAGGTGCATGCTTCAGGAAGCAGGCTTGAAGAAGGAATTCTGGGCAGAAGCGGTCAACACCGCCGTCTACCTTAAGAATCGCTCTCCGACTAAGGCTGTGATGGGCAGTACACCAGAAGAAAAGTGGACAGGTAAAAAGGAGAATCTTAGCTACCTGCGCATTTTTGGCTGTCAAGCTTATGCCCTTCAGCACAAACGGGACAAACTGGATCCCAAAAGTAAGAAGTATATTTTTGCCGGATACTGTGACGACACAAAAGGTTACAGACTGATAGATCCGGAGAACCCGAAGACTGTCATAAAAGCTAGAAACGTGATTTTTCTAGAACATGCTTTTTGGAATGACATTTCATCGGATGAGTATGACAGTTCACGTTACACTCAGATTAGTTTGACGAACAATGTAACTGTCGCTGATAATACTCAGGTGCAACCCGCTTTACCCGTTTTACCCCAAGAGCCCGCAGAAATATCTGATGAAAGCGCTCAAGATAACAGCGACATTACAACAGATGATTCTGAGAGCAGCAGTGAGACCCCAGATGACCCTGCGGATGAGACGTATGTCCCAGGAGATTCAACACTGGAAGACTTTGAAAACTCTACGGACGGAACGAGTGAGTTTGAGTCTGCTAATATAGCAAACACTGTATGCAGTGACACAGGGGACCCTCAAACAGTTCGCGAGGCACTGAGTGGCCCGGATGCGAGTAAGTGGAAAGCCGCGATGGCAGAAGAGTATAAATCCTTCATCGATAACAAGTGTTGGACTCTGACTGACCGCGATGCGAAGCAACGGCCTGTCAAATGCAAGTGGATCTTTAAAAGAAAGCTTGGCCTCGATGGGGAAATTCTGAGATACAAAGCGCGCCTTGTTGCAAAAGGTTATACCCAGAAATACGGTATTGATTACGAGGAAACGTTTTCTCCTGTAGTAAGATATTCCACTATACGTACGTTACTAGCTTTAGCAACGGAACATAACATGAATATCGAGCATCTTGATGTAAAAACGGCGTTTTTGAATGGAGATTTAAAAGAAACCGTTTTTATGGAGCAGCCAGAAGGCTATAAGATTAAGGGCCAAGAAGATAAAGTTTACAAGTTGAATAAGGCCATATACGGACTGAAGCAAGCTTCGAAGTCTTGGTATGAGAAAATAAATGGCGTTTTGACAAACAAAATGAAGTTCAAACGTTTATCTTCCGAACCTTGTGTTTATGTCAAGTCGAGCGGGAAATCCATTATTATAATTGCGCTCTATGTTGATGACATAATGTTGTTTTCTTCAGCTGATTGCCGAGATACGGCTGGAATCAAAGAAGAATTAAAGAAGGCCTTTGAAATCAAAGACTTAGGGCCAGCTCATCACATTCTTGGAATGAGGCTTTGCAGACAGAATGACGAGATTACTCTAGACCAGTCAAGCTATATTAAGAAGGTGCTAGAACGATTTCATATGTCGGACTGCAAACCTGCACGAACACCTATGGAAACAGGTCTGAAGCTCGTGAAATCTACAAAGAAAGATTGTACGCACGACTACAGAGGCCTGATAGGATGTCTAATGTACATAGCGGTATGTACGCGACCAGATATTGCGCATGCTGTCAGCTCACTCAGCCAGTTCAACGACACGTACGACGAGACTCACTGGAAGGCGGCGAAACGCGTTCTTCGCTATCTGAAAGGTACGCTTAATCATTGTTTAACTTTTCAGAAGTCAGGTTTAGACATCGTCGCATATGCTGATGCTGATTTTGCGTCAAATGAGATCGATCGCCGATCTTATACCGGTTTTGTGTTCAAAATCGGAAATTCTACTATCTCATGGGAGAGTAGGAGACAAAAGACAGTCGCTCTTTCAAGCACGGAGAGTGAGTACATGTGTCTGTCAGATGCTTGTAAAGAGGCTCTCTTTCTACGCAAGTTTCTGTTCGAAATTTACGGGGTACAGTATAGGATTACTTTGTTTAATGACAATCAGTCTGCACTGAAATTGTGTGCTAATTCTATGTACCACGCCAGAACGAAGCACATCGATGTACGGCATCACTTCATCAGGGAAATCGTTGAGGAAGGTACTGTCGTTTTGAAATACCTATCAACTGATGAAATGGTGGCCGATGTTTTAACGAAACCGTTAGCAAAAGAAAAACATGATAAGTTTGTTAGTCATTTATTTGTATCATTAAATAAGTGACTTGGCTCTAAGCAATATACTATATACTTGTGAAGGTATAGTTTGTTTTAGATCCGTTTCATGTATGTTTTGACTATTTGTAGTTTTATATGTTACGGATACTTTACGAAATTTACTGATACCTTTGCTATGCCTATTTTTGTGTTGTAGGTAATGTTTTGTTTTTAGACAGCGGATGTGTCTAATGTATTTGCTTAGATTACTATGTGTTTAATGTATGTGATGTACATGAGTTTATATTGGTTCAAGGGCCAATGTTAGAACCTACGTAAGTTTATTAACTATGAAGTTCGTATGTGCACCATTATAAACTCTACTGGTTGAATAGAATCGTCTTCTAGACAATGTCACACAATGTAAACATGTCAGTTTGGTTCAGTTCGTTTGCCTGTGCGGTCGGCCGGCCGCACAAATATACATTGGAAAACTATCTAGTATTTTATTTACTGTGTCCACGGATATTTCCAACTGTTACCAATCTTGAGTATCACACCTTTTTTTGCGCCATAATGAAAAAGGCCGTTTTTGGAAATTTTTGATTGGCTCCAGCGTCTTTAAAAATAAAAATATCAAAAAAATCAAAACGGTCCGACACAGATAAAAATTATAACAATCTGTGTTGAAAAAATAATTCTTCTATATTTTTTTTGTTTCATGTCAGTATAAGAAATGTAATAAGATAACTTTTAATTGAAACTGAAATAAAAATCTTATCCTCGCGAAATAATCCGGCCTGCAATGTACCTAATGCAAATACAATCGCGTTAAACGCTTGTTGACAGATGTCATTGACGTCATCGCAACCATATTTACAGTAGGTATATTGCTGCTGAGAAAATTTTCAAAAATGTATTATGGGGCGAAAATTAATTACCTCTAAAACACATCTTAATTGATGATAACAGTTATGTCTATACCTAGATTTTTTTCTGGCACGAACGTCCAGCACGGGTAGCATGGTCGCGCGATAGGCGATAAAATATCAGGCCGTCCCTATCGCACTACTAGTAAGTGCGATAGGGACGGCCAGATGTTTTATCATTTATCGCGCAACCATAATTGCCTGCCAGGTGTAAGTGCTTGACAAAATAAAAACATCGACAATCCTTTTATCGATAAATATCCCTACAAAAGGTTGTTAAATACCCCTAATAATAATCTCTCAAATCTTAAATAATAAAATGTAAGAAATTATGTAAAATATGGTTCGTTTTATTATTATTGTCCATTTATTTTCAAACATGTGACATTTGTATAAAACATTAATGTTATATACACATAAATTCAAGCCTATATTCCCTAAACTGGGTAGGCAGAGCACATGAAACTACTCAAGATTCAGTGCCACGGCAATAAATGACATAATTATAATTGTCATTTAAGTTATCGATGAACTAAATATCGGAAGGAAGTCACTTAGTGTCACTTCGTTCTAGGTCTAGTTATGTCTAATAGGTATGCTGAAACGTACATATCTAACCTCAACCGTCCGCAATGTAATTAAAATCGTATAGAAGTTCACAAGAAGTTGTATGAATAAATAAATCCATCCATACTATCCATATCCATACTAATATTATAAATGCGAAAGTAACTCTGTCTGTCTGTCTGTCTGTCTGTCTGTCTGTCTGTCTGTCTGTTACGCTTTCCCGCTTAAACCACGCAACCGATTTTGACGAAATTTGGAACAGACAATCTTTAGACCCTGAGACAGAACATAGGCTACTTTTTATTTCGAAAAAAAAGGATGAAGGGGTTGAAAAAGAGGTTGAAAGTTTGTATGGGATTTCTTAATTTTAAATGATAAAACCATGAAACTTTATATTTTAGCACCTGATAAGAAATCATTAAACATATATTTAAAGTCACATACAGGTCGAACGCGATTAATTAACATTATTTTTACCTTTAAAATAAACATGGTGGGCAATAAACATTAACTAAAAGCGGGTAGATTATATTTATTTGTCTACCCCGAATATTTATATAAATTAATATCGGGTAGTTTTGTGTTGTTTACATCTCCGGTGACATTTTGCTGGGACGTCAGTCTTCCGCGACCACGGCCAGTGCAACCTGGCCCCGTAGCCGAATGGCATTTCTCCGACGCCAAACGAAAGCGATACGCAGCTGGCTCTGTCGCGCCAATACGCAAGCGCGATAGAGATAGATATCTACTAGCGCTTCGTTTCGTGAGCGTTTCGTGAGCGATTGTGCCATTCGGCTAGCCACCCTGGCCGAAACGTTGGGAAAAAAGGTAAAAATAATGTTAATTAATCGCGTTCGACCTGTATGTGACTTTAAATATGTGTACAAAGCGCGAGAACTTAAAGTGTTATATCATTAAACATCTTGATAAGGGATAGGGATAGCGATAGCGATACGGATACGGATACGGATACGGATACGGATACGGATAGTATGGGTATCGTTAGCGGGATACGGATAATCGGTCGGCGGTCTCTTACAATCAATGTGCTCTAAGACGATCGTTGTTTGCTTGCTTGAAGATTACGTTTGCGATAAGTATAAGCAAAATGTAAAAAATTGTAAGGGATAATAGACAAAAGTACTTTTTACCCACCGATCATAGTGTCGAAATACGGGCTATGTGGGATGTTTATAAAGGTTTCCCCAGCGTATATAGAATTACCTACGCTGTGGTCGATGTGTAATATTTCTACAATCATTGCAAGCAAAAGTATTATGTGCAATCGAAATAATCGCAGATAAATATACCTACAGAGAAACCTACGGTCCCTACGGATCCAAATGAAAATCTTAATGAATACTTTTATTACGCGGGCGAAGCCGCGGGTAAAAGCTAGTATAATATAAAGACGAGTAAATAGGCCCGGCCCTAATAACTGAACGCAACATGGACGCTGTCAATATCATGTTGAGTTGATTACGCCTCGATGTCGATAGCACGTGTCACATGTGTAACATCCAATCTCGGTACTACCACAGTATAATAAAGAGTAGGTATCGTACAGTACGGCCACCCCCGCTGTAAGTGCCGCCCACTTCATCTCGGTTACCTCATAGTTACCGCCTGTCAAAAACGCGAACAGTCGAGACTGTGTGCTAAGAACGCGCCTCTTTCATATATTTGATCGCCAGTGTCCGAGGTGTGGTACTACTAATACAGTGCACAACGCACAGGGGGTCTACTTCCCTTTATCAAGAAACACAACAGACTAAGGGCCAATTGCTTCAACCACCAATTAACAGACACATCAACGTCACGCAACAAAAATCTATAGAAATTCCCATAAACTTAGCGAACGCTAATTTCGATAACAGACGGTTTGGTGTAACGACCCATACGTTTATCAGACCCTTTAGCACAACTTGCCTTGTCGCGCGCGAGTCCATACATCAAGCGCGACTTCGAGTATGGACTCGCGCGCGACAAGGCAAGTTGTGCTAGAGGGGCAGTGGTTGAACATACGATCGGGTGATCCCGGCAACGTTCGGCTCGCATTGTAGCAATTAATAGGGCTGGTATAGTAACTTGACGTCGCTTTGCGTATGCTACCACAGATTAGACAAATGCGTTATTTTTCGACAACCCAAAGGGGTAGTGCCACTTGAAATGGACGACACGTTAAACCCTGAACTGCTGCCAAACTTCGGTTTTGTAGAAAGTGTCCTTAAGGACCACTTGCATTGCACTATCCGCTTAACTCAAGGTTAGTAAGCTGTCAATTGTCAAATTCCATATAAAATGGTGGGTTAACCTCGGGTTACAAAATACTACCGAATAGTCAGTTTTAAGACACCAGTAAATGAACCTACAATTAATTTGAACGCCCACGTTACGCAATATAGGCACTTAACAAATCCTAATATGTAATTATACCCATAGCTGGGCATTAACTCGTTAATCCGTTAATCGTTAATTAACGAAGTTAACATTTCGATTAACGGATTAACTTTTAAGTTAACTTTAAAAAATGTTAACGGATTCGTTAACTTCCGTTAAATTTCATCGAGTCCGTTAATCGTTAATCCAGTACCCCAAGCGGCTCGCTGCGCCGCGAAAACCACGTTCTTACTGCTACTTTAAAAGCCCGTAGTACGGCAAAACCTAGGAATCCTAGGATTTATCGGTAAAAGCAGATCCGTCGGCTATAAACAGTCTAAAAACCAATTGGCGACTTTGGATCACTTATTCGAGAATCTTATTAGGCGTGCTAGATCGATCACTAACCTGGGAATGAGTGCAATCATCAGGTATGACAGACAAATCGCGCAACCGACGCATCGAGTTAGAGTCCGGCGCGGGCCTTAGATTACTCTACCAAGTTATCGTGGCCCACAGCATCGAGTTGTCATCTCAAATCTCAATTTGAAGAACCGACGCACCACGATCGCGACCGCATGAATGACCCAATAATTAGGTACCAATCCGAAGTAAAACCTAGGATTTAGCCAACCAACGGCGGTAAAAGCCCGAAGAGACCGTAATTATTACATTTCGGTTTTTACCGATTGGTGTCACTGGTTTTAATGGTTTTTGGTGGATACTTAGTAAATAGAAATACATAATACCTACAGTGAAGTCCTATTTTTATGTCATGTTAACGGATTATCGATTAACTTTAACTTCCGTTAAATCTACCGAAATGTATCGCTTTAACGATTAACGAAGTTAACTTCTTAAGTAACGGATTAACGATTATCGAAGTTAACTATTTGATTAACGGTGCCCAGCTATGATTATACCTACCGGTATCTCTCGTCTTGAGTAATCAATAAATATCACGTGATTGAATATGGTCTACAATGCACTACGCACTCAGGGGGAAAAGACATTTTCACCTCCCCAACTGGTAAAGGCTCTCTCGCGACTTCAAAAACTAATGAGGTCTTTTATCCACAATCCAGAAAATGTTATTACATTAAAAAAAACATTACATTACATTAGACAAACATTACATTACACAAACACAACAACAAACATTACATTAGAAAATGTAATTACAAAAACCAAATTTTGAAAAAGACCCGGACATAGTGGACCGATTCCTATCAAATATGGCTAAAACTAAATATAAATCGGTTTCCGTTCAAGAGCTACGATGCCACACACACACACACGCACGCACGCACACACAGAAAGACACGTCAAACTTAATACCACCCGGTCGTTTTGCGTCGGGGTTTAAATAGTTATTTGTTATACAAGGGGCCAAAGTTGTATTTTAACGCCGAGTGTGGAATTGAAAAACGAGCAAGTGAAAGGATTCTATAGTTGAACCACGAGCGAAGCGAGTGGTTCGAGAATAGAATCCTGAACTTGCGAGTTTTTTAACACACGAGAAGTAAAATACATTTGCACCCAAGTGTAACACAAAACTTTTCCCCTCACTATAGCGAGGAAACTACAACGCAAAAAATGCGTTTATCACTGCTTCCAGTAGTTCCACAGGTGGTAAATTATCTTTTCCCCTCACTAGCTCGGAAACACGTGTTTTGTCCTTTAATACCAGCGGGTAAAAACGCATTTTATCCACTAAAAAAAAAAAAAAAAAAAAAAAAAAAAAAAAAAAAAAAAAAAAAAAAAAAAACTAGTGGTTAAAGTAATTTGACCTTGAATAAATTCAAATTAACTGCTTTAAAATTTATAGAAGTAGGTGAATCTAGTAATAAAGATGATTTACCACCTGTGGAACTACTGGAAGCAGTGATAAACGCATTTTTGGCGTTGTAGTTTCCTCTCTACAGTGAGGGGAAAAGTTTTGTGTTACACTCGGGTGCAAATGTATTTTACTTCTCGTGTGTTAAAAAACTCGCAAGTTCAGAATTCTATTCTCGAACCACTCGCTTCGCTCGTGGTTCAACTATAGAATCCTTTCACTTGCTCGTTTTTCAATTCCACACTCGGCGTTAAAATACAACTTTGCCCCCTTGTATAACAAATAACTATTATTACTAGATTCAACTACTTTTATCAATTTTAAAGCAGTTAATTTGACTTTATTCAAGGTCAAATAACTTTACCCATTAGTGGATAAAATGCGTTTTTACCCGCTGGTATTAAAGGACAAAACACGTGTTTCCGAGCTAGTGAGGGAAAAAATAAATAAATGAAAAAAACGAAAGAGTTGTGTAGCAACTACAACTAGAAATATTGGTAGGTATATTTGCATCGGTACGGTCGGTACCCCTCCGTGAAACAGAGGCGTGCATGTATAAGTATGTGTATATGCCTGTATGTGTTATGTACGTATGTATGTAGTAGAGGCGTACTAACCTGCCAAAGTGTAGAACAAGTACAGGGTGGACCAGTGATAAATTCACTTTTGTCTCGACCTCCTTTGTCACAATTACAAAACATTGGCATATAATAATGGTGTCATTTAAAAGAAAAAAAAGAAAAATTTTATTCAAAATGGTGTCTTACACGGGAGAACAGCGAGCGTTTTGCATTCAAGCTTTTTATGAAAACAATCGATCTTATGTGTCTGTTCGTCGGCGTTTTCGACTTGAGTTCGGATTCGGGGTGATATTGCTTGGCCTCCCAGGAGCCCTGACTTAACTCCAGCTGACTTTTTTTTATGGGGTTACTTGAAAAGTAAAGTGTACTCAAATAATCCGGCAACCACAGCAGAATTAAAGGAGAACATTTGCCAAGAAATCCAAGCAATATCTCCGCAACTTCTGACGAAAGTCTTTCAAAATTTACAAGCAAGGCTGGAAGAGTGCCGCAACCGCCACAGACGACATCTTGATGATTTAATTTTTAAAACGTAAAATTAATTTATTTGACATACTTTCTACATATACTTTTTATTTCAAAACCACAAAAAAATCCTATTATTTCAATTTTCAAAAATGCATTTATCATTGGCCCACCCTGTATTTACACCAAAATCCTGTAGAAGTATTAGTATTAGATACAAATAACAAACTATCAAAATATTTATTTAAAAAGTGAGTAACCCGCTTAAAATATTTTTAAATATGTATGAGTCTCACGGGAGTTTTATAGTTAAAATATCAAAATATTATTTATTGAAACTAAACTGTTGTTGACATTACGAGTACTTAATACCTTTCTACCTCTACTGCATACTGCCCACATCCTAGACAAAACAGTAGTCCGATACGGAGACTAGCAATATTTATAAATAACCATAGTCTCATACCTAAACAATCTATTGTCTGATATCAAAACATATAGTGTACTACATATATGTTATCTACACGACTACCATGTCTCGTTGAGGGTGTCTTAGACTAAGTTCACCAAAGTAAGTAGGTATCTACCTTATGCTGAATGACTTGTGGGCCAAGATAATCACAAAGTGGGTGCCCTACTCGTCAAACCGAGGTCCGGCAGATTTAGTAAACGATGGTGAAACGAAAAAATATATAAAATACCGTCCATATAGGTCAATATCTCAAAAAATCCATATTATGCCTATCTGATGTCTTAAAATCATTAATAATATAAAAAATCAAAACTCTGTTTGTAATATGTTGATTACGTACATAAATTTAGGAGAGCAAAGCCTTTCCTCGAGATATATACGCAGTACCATATTTTCCATGTACATTTCCCAAAATAAATTGCTATGAATATGGTCATCCTACTCTCAACGGGGTTTTTCTTTAAAGCTTATCTGGGTAGTGCCCATAAAAAGATATTTGGTCTCATATGTGAAGGTGGAATTGGCTATAGTGGGCTAGGCTTGAAAATCTCATTTCATTTCTGGCTGTGAGACATATTTAGGAATTATTTAAGTTCCTACACGATAGTGCGGATAAAATATATATCTATGGTCTCATATGTGTAGATGGACAGGCTGCAGTAGGCTAGATGCTTAAAAATTTCATTTCATTTCTGGATCTGGGTACGAATATATCCTACATTCTGTGAGAATATTTTACACAGATTTGGCTTAACGTTGCATCGCGATAGACGTTGTTTAATAAACGAATCATGCTCATATATGTAGTACATAACGATACAAGTGCGGAAAAGAGTAAGTTTGACATGAGTGGCGATAAAATAAAACACAGCTGAAATAAGTAGTACATTATGTATCGTAATTAAAACACGACCGAAGGGCCCATCTGTACTGAAAAACGTCGTACGATATACGTGCGAAAAGGAAATTCGTAACTCGAACTCCCTTTGGTCGTGTCTTAATTTATCGCCACTAGTTTCGAACTTCCTTTTTTCCACACTCGTATCGTAATGTACTATTCTGAATATGCCTATATTTCTTTTGGCATAAAATAATTTTGATCAAGATAGATATTTATTGAATATCTCTATATAAAAGTGTTTCACTAGGACTTCTATTTAATTGTGCGCCAAAGGTTACTCTATATACTCAACTTATTCATTTTTATAGATTTACTAATATACCTACTTAGAAAAAATATGTTGTAGTACTTATCTATATAGTGTAGTTACTTACCGTATTTACAAATCGTGAATTATTATACTGACCTGAAACAATAAAAAAAAATATGTTAAAGTTCGTGGGTCATTACACGATGAGTTCTTCTAAGTAACCGTTTATTTGTTTATACAACGTGTTTCCGGTATCAATCACTCAAAACCTCAGACACCCCAACTGATTTTTATTTTTTTAAACTCATCTAGAGTACTTATTCATATTTTAATCTGATGGTTACTTTTTTTAAATTGAATTTTTAATTTTCTGTACAGCTCTACTTGACTTTTAGCTCTACACTCAATAAAATAATTGCTAACTACCATCATAAACCATAATACTATTTATTTGTGTACGTTACTGCGACGGCATAAGGTTTACCAATGGACAGCTAAGATGTCACTGTAAAACACTTTAAAGCTTTGTCATAGTAAACTTCAAATTGGACAAGTAATCGCAGTAAGCAAATTTAAACCCAATATTCAAAGTGACAAGGTTGTAATTAGGTACGAGTTCAATTTGTTATGACTTATGATAAACGTCAAACTCGTAGCGGAAAAAATAATCGGCCAAGTAACCAGCCAGTATTAATACCCCCAAATACTGAAAAAGGTAAACAACCTCTATCAATGCGATATATACGAATACAATAGAATAGGCACAGAAAAAATAACTAATAATACTAATTTAAATAAAAATATTACCCCCATCAAGATATAGCTCTACTCTCGATTCTGAACAAACTGTTTTCAGGTTTTTAGTGTTAAGTGAAACACGGTGTATGTATTATTCTAAAAAGACAAAAACCAAACAAATTTATTACCTAATTATTTGCTATTTTTTACAAAATGAAATAAAAAAATATTATCCTAACGAACGTTTACAAACACATTTTTTGCAGTAGGTACCTACCTATATAGGGTGCCCGGTAATTAATAGACAACCTTTTATCCACCAAGAAGGCACCTTATACTGGTCCAGAAAATCGACTTTAAGGTTTAGTAAAAGACGCCTGGTTTTCGAGATTTTCACACTTTTTAAAATTTCAATGGATATTAATGGACAACCTTTTAACCACCAAGAGGGCACCTTATACTGGTCCAGAAAACCGACATTAAGGATTAGTACAAGCCGCCTGGTTTTTCACAATTTTTAAAATTTTAATACTGCCTAAAATTTTAAAAAGTGTGAAAATCTCGAAAACCAGGCGACAGGCCTTTTAACCACCAAGAGGGCACCTTATACTGGTCAAGAAAAGGTTTAGTAAAAGTCGCCTGGTTTTCGAGATTTTCAGAATTTTTAAAATTTTAAAACTACCTAAAACTTTAAAAAGTGTGAAAATCTCGAAAACCAGGCCACTTTTACTAAACCTAAAAGTCGATTTTCTGGACCAGTATAAGGTGCCCTCTTGGTGGTTAAAAGGTTGTCCATTAATTACCGGGCACCCGGTATAACAGCCCAAATAGGCCGCAGCATGTAATAGGACTAGTTACAAAGTAGTATATTCAATATATATAATGTAGAGGTACATTAATCTGGACACCACAGACCACAAGATATGATAGTACTAATGTACGAAACCACACGGATTATTTCCCCGGGTTGCTCATACTCTTCTACACGTTACTTAAAATAAGTGGCTTGGCCGTTTCGTTACTACAAGAACTATTGTCTTAAACGTATTGAACAGTGAACATATTTTAATACGGCAGCGATTTCGCTGCCGTATTAAGCTGCCGTGCCAAGCCGCATATTTTAACTTTTAACTAACGTGTAGAGTTTGTGATTAGAAGTTTGTCTCTACGTGAGTTCTGATAACTTTTTGCGAGGCCAGCCTTATGGTAGGTATCGTCTTGGAAATATTTTTAATGAAAATATTGTTGGTGGGATAGAATGGACTTTTGAAGCGTTGTTTGATCTACTGCTTTTGATGATGCTGAGTGTACGTAAAAATGCAATTCGTGTATTAACTAGTTTCAGTATAAACGGTATATTGGCCTGTCAGTTAGCCCTAGCCGGCACTGTTGTCGGCACATACTCGTACCTGTTGCCAATAACTGACAGGCAGTTACAGTCTGTCTAGCGAACTAGAAATCTCTGAACCAATTTACATGTTTAAATGGCTAAATGCCCTATATAATTATCTTTTCAATGCTGTACAATTATGTATGTGGTGATATACTTTATTTGTCTCATTATTATGGTTTATTGATTGCAATTATTTTATGAAAAAGCCCATTAATTTGGTGTTAAGATATTTTGGCGATCATTTTACTATTTTTAGTGGTAGTTTATACAGTTTATAGTGAACGTTTTACTAAAACTGTACTTGTACAATTTCAGATTACATTTTTTCGGTATTCAACTCTTTTTGGTTGCAAAGCTGATCATTAAAATGGTAGCCTTTTAAAAGTAACAGCTAACGAGCGTTCAAGGCGAGTGAGTTTGCATTACATTACGGGCTGAATTATTTAGTTTATATAAAGTTTTAATTTCAATTTCAAGTGAAAGCCAACCAATTACATCTTCTCATGTCCTATACTAAGCACCGTTGAGAGATTCGCCCGTATTATATTTACACAATGTAGCAGGGGGAAATTAGCTAAAATTACGGCATAATTAATAGAAGGTTTTTTTTAATTAAAATATGTACGTTATAGACCAAAGTTATTTTTCATCAACCCTCCCCACTCCTCCCTCCTCTGCGTCACCCCTCTACCCTCCCTTAAAGTGCCGAAAATGCGGTTTTTCTCGATTTCTGACAAAACTGTTGAAGATACAGAAAAAGCGCGTAGGCACGAAGTAATCCTTAATAAATTTACTACAAATCATTCATTAACACTTTGGTTCTAGCACTTATAGTTTACGCGTGATCCGTCACGAAAGTTGGTCCTTTGCTGCAATCTTCTTTAGTGAATGTCAAGTTTTCGCCCAAAATGCATACGAAATCGTCGAAATTTGTTTGATATAACTAAAATATTGTAACTCATGACTAAAATAAAATTAAGGGGGAAAAATCACTACCATGGGTGGAATTTCCAATATGTCTTGGAATTCCAGTAACTATTTAAGACGTAATATTTTCACGGTAGTAGTCGCTAGGAGTACCATTGATCTATATAGTGTATCTATGACTGGGGATGAGCTTTTGGTAGCTGTTGGTAGAGCCCTGGAGTATCAATCCAGTAGCCGTGAGTTCATGTCCCACCCATGGTAGTGATTTTTCCCCCTGAAATTCATTTTCAGTTTATAATATTTTAGTAATATCAAACAGATTTCGTAAGCAATTTGGGAGAAAACTTAACATTCACTAAAGAAAATTGCAGTAAAGGACCAACTTTCGTGATGGATCACGCGAAACTTATAAGTGCTAGAACCAAAGTGTCAATGAACGATTTGTAGTCAATTTATCAAGGATTACTTTTTTCCTACACGCTTTTTCTGTATCTACAACGGTTTTGTCAGAAATCGCGAAAAACCGCATTTTCGGCTATTTAAGGGGGGGAAGAGGGGTGACGCAGAGGGGGGAGGGATGGGGAGGGTTGATGAAAAATAACTTCGGCCTGTAATTTACATATCCCAATCAAAAAAAAATCTTCCATTAATTATGCCAACATTTTCATACATAACTTTCCAGAAGCAACGGACTAATGTATTAGTATAACAATCCGCTAGAGATTAGCATAGCGACCACTAGCATAAATCAAATTCTACATTTAACACTTCAGCGTGTCATAAACTTTCAACAGTTTCAACCACTCCAGCTGGTGTATCATTCACATCACTAGCCTATCGCTTTGCCTTCCACTGACCAATATATCCATGAGCTCTATCAACTCATCATTTCTACTGATTTAAGGGTCTACTATAATTGTACTAGGACGGTAGCAGTCGGGAAATTAGGTGGTCAGTTTGAACAAGAAATTGGTTGTTAGATAAATCTTGGATGGTGAATTGACGTGCAACATGTTGCGCACATTGTATATTAGGAGAGAATCTGAATTTAGCAAAAGTTTTCCTTTGATGAGTAAATATCGCGCTGACTTAAGACATATATTTTTTCAGTTATGTTATGTCACACCTCGGACACTGGCGATCAAATATATGAAAGAGGCGCGTTCTTAGCACACAGTCTAAGCTCGTGTAGGTGAACGCGTACTATTCGTCTATGAGTGAAGTATGACAGGTCAACTGTTCGCGTTTTTGACAGGAGGCAACTGTGAGGTAACCGAGGGGGGGGGCACTTTCAGCGGGGAGCGGGAATGGCCATACTTTACTACTTATTATACTGTGGTTATGATAGGGAACCCTACAAAAAAACTGTGGCATGAACCTTCGTCATAGTTATTCTGTCAGAGTAACCACCAAAGGACGCTAGCCAGGGATCAAAGAAAAGGGACACAAAGTTTTCCTTGAACGGATCAGCCATCAAATTTCATAAATTTGTAAAAAGGTAAACTTTTAAGGGCCGAGTACACGCCTAATTTATTATGATTTATAAGTGCCTTTGCCTCACTAACCGGAGAATAGGTACGTAGTATATATCAAATACATCAAGTCTTTAAACCATTAAAGTTAGAAGTCTCGTGGTTACTACTAATACTAGTAGGTATAGTTTTTTAGAAGCGCTGGTAGCCTAGCGGTAAGTGCGTGCGGCTCGCACCAATGAGTTTTTCGGAACTTATGTGAGAAATGTCGCTTGATATTTGCCAGTCGCTTTTCGGTGAAGGAAAACATCGTGAGGAAACCGGACTAATTCTTCGGGTTGAAAGGTTAGACGGCAGTCGCTTTCGTAAAACTAGTGCCTACGACAAATCTTGGGATTAGTTGTCAAAGCAGACCCCAGGATCCCATGAGCCGTGGCAAATGCCGGGTATTACGTTAGAAGGAAACCTTTATTGCATACAATAACGCCAATTTCAACTAATCGAAATGTGTTCCACGATTTTAACTATTATTTAGAGAGCTGGGGCCTATTGCATAACAATTTACAACTCATATTACAAGCGGTAGTCCCCCTCCAATTCATTTTATAAGAAAGAGAGTTCCGCTTGTAATACAAGTTGTAAATTGTTATGCAATAGGCCCCTGGTCACATATGGCACTCATGTTGAGTGGACACATCGATCACTCTAATTAATAGTGTAAGTAGTCGTATAATTCGTAATATAGTGGGTAGTAAGTTTGTCGTATAGTGTAAATATAGTTTGAGCTTTAAGATATGTCAAATATTAGCTTTAAAGATACGTTATGGAATGGATCAAATATGTCGATATGTCAGTTGAATGTCAAAAAATGTCATTTTTCGAACCAAAAAGTAACTTTTGACACTGAGATCTAATCGTATATATAGCCAAAATTTGACGTATCATAAAGTTTGAATCAAGGTTTATATAAAAAATAATAGAGTTCATAAGAAATACAACGTATAGAAAATGGAAAACAACCCGATAGCAAAGCGAAGTCCATTAGTGAGCGAAGAGAAATGAGTTTTCCACTTTTCATTGCGCCAGCGGAAATAAGAGAGTTAGCCAAACTAGAGCTACGTGGGAAGAAACAACCGTTATTATAAAAGTGTATTTATTATTCTTATGCTGAAATTGGGCCATTTCTTTTTCAAAGTTGTCCACCCCACTTTTTTTTGGATTTGGAAATTTTCATGTGGTTTCCCCTCAGAATCACGAGCTTTTTCAATTCTAATAGGAGAAAAAAAAGTATCCCAAGGTTTTTTTCCCATTCCGTTGCCATCTTTTCATACATTTTGTATGGCGGTAAAGGAATGGAAGGTTCGAAAAAATGTACTGAAATCTTGGGACATTTTTTTTCTCCTAACAGGATCAAAAGACCTCGCGATTCCGAGTATTAATCGCGTAAAAAATACCCATGTTACATTTTACACGACTGCCCAAAGAAAAAAGAGTGTGTTGTTTTCAGCGATCATGTTTGTATGTATGTATGTATGTGAGATTCTTTGTTCCACCATAACTTCAGAATACTACAACCGATTTAGATGTATGATACATCATTAGAATCGTTACGTCATCCCGACCAACATAAAAAATGTGACGTCACAATAAATTCAATATGGCGGACGTGTAACGTCATAATTCGCAAGCTTTGGAAAAAAATATCTTGCAATCCTATCGAGGGGGTATCAAAATGAAGAGCTTTGAAAGGTGATTCATAATATATACACATTACAGGCATTTATGTCTTATTTTGAGAGAGTAAGAATTTTCAAAATATGTAACTAAACCAAATTTAATAAAACAAAATATTATTGAATGGAATATTAAAATGAAGCATTTGACAGAGAATGATAAACATAAATAATCATCCGGATGTTTGTTTTGCGACCAAGTTATCAAGTTATAAATCGCGCAAATAGACCTATTCAATGAGCAAAAACCTTATAATTATGAAGGTCCCCCGACTGCAATGGTAATAAAATATCCTGGTACGGTCTTGTTCCTCCATGAGCGTAAACTTTTGCTTTAGCTGTTTTTGAACCCGACTAAATACTCATTATTCTAATTTACATTCATCGAGTTGACTGACCAACGTATCTAAAGATTATTTTCATCTTTTCATTTTTTTAATTATTTATTTAGATTTAAGCTAGCTATTAAGTTTTATGCTTAGTGTTAGTTTCTATATGTAATGTTCATATACTTATGTCAGTCCTATACATATAAGCACATAGAGATGGATTCTATCTTCAGATTTGTTGTCTAGGTAACCCTTTAAAAAAATCTAGTACCTAAACCCGTAATCATTCGTCCTAAAATTTGAGACTGTGACTTGAGTTTATCACACCCTATCTTATCTTATCTTATACCTATAAACGAACAATTCTCGTATATTTATTTATATGTATAATTATACCGACGATCTCGGAAACCGCTCTAACGATTTCGCTGAAATTTGTTATGTGGGGGTTTTCGGGAGTGAAAAATCGATCTAGCTTAGCCTTAGATCCCGGAAACGCATATTTTCGAATTTTCATGCGTTTCTCTTTCGCGTTAGTAAACACAATGGTCGTTAATTTCGCCGACCGCGCATCGGCTGGGTGTAGCTCAGTTGTAAGAGGTCGGTCTAATGTTCGTAAGCACTTCGCAGGTGTCAGGGTTTCGAACCCCGGCCAGATATTTTTTTTTAATACAGTTGCTCAAAAAGTGCCCGTTTTTTGGCTGTTTAGCGTGCGAGAAGTTGTATTTTACGAACTAGTGCGTAAAAAGTATATACGTTTCATGTTACGACTACTTACCGAGCTGTTTTCATGTTAGTCTAGTTTACTAAGACAGAATAAAACTATAAACATACTATTAAGTGATTAATATTTAAAACGTTAATATTTCATATGTAATTGTTTACTTTTAGTCATACTAAACATAATTTATAAAATGGTTTATACTTTGAAAAATCGGTCATAATGAGTCGTGTAAACAGAACATGATTGGAACGAAACGCGTCTTCTACTGTCAAAGTAGAGGCGTCTACCATGTTTTAACTTAATGCACGTTCAAAAAACCTCAATATGTTACGCGATTTGTCATAATTATTTTACGTTATTTGCAATACGTCGGGGCATAAATGGATCGATTAAATTAAAATGTAGTTGTACATTAAACCGCCGTGTGCCTGCTATACGGCCACAACTCAAAATTTTTAATTTTCTGGATTATTGCAGATTCGTATTCAAAATTGTTCAATTTACGACCTTATTTCGAGAGCCATAGCAAAAAAGGTCCTTAAGAGCCTTTTTCTCACAAGTGGCCGTATGGAATTGACCATAAATTGTCAGAAGATTCCCTGCAATACGGCCACTTGCCAGTTTGTTCGCATGTAAACCGACGGCCGTTTTGAGTTGTGGCTGTATAGCACACGTTTTAAATGTAAGTTTTGAGTTGCGTCCTAAAAACTTGAGTGATAATTGCGATAAACCCCTTTAAATATTGTGTCAAACAGTCAGTATCACACTTATTATTACAAAATTACCAGCCCGACGCCGCAAATACTACACAAAATGATTAAACAAATCTCAACTTTGTTTTCTTACAAGTGCAGTTCAACATGTCTCATTACTAAGGTCATAATTATTTTTACCAGTCAGTACACGTTGTTCTCAACATAAATTATTAAAAAACTAGACTTAAGATATTCAACGGCATTTGTCGAAAGTGTCTTAGTTGTCAAAGCGGACCCCAGGCCCAGGCAGCCGTGGCAAATGCCGGGATAACGCAAGGAGGATGATGATTTGTCGAAAGTGTCTTAAAATCTGTCCTTTTTCCGCTAAACTTGGTTATGGGGCACTCGAAGGCTATATGGTGCACCGTCGGATCTGGGTGGCCACATTGTCACTCCACAGACTCGCACCATCCCCATCTGCACCACAAAGATGAGCAGTTTCCGATGCCTGCCTGATACGGTTCAGCCAACACCAAACCTGTCGAGGCTCCTTAAATCACACCGGTCGGGCCCCAGTATCGAACTCGTACAGCTCTGTAGAAAGAGCTCTGGCTAACCAGTCCATAATCCATACCTCTAAGGAATTTTTTTCTTTTGAATTCCACTAAAGTGGGTCACAAGGTAAGCCCCTTACTGGGTTTGAATTCTACTAAAGTGGGTCACATTTGGGGGGGGTAGTCGAGACTTCAGTCTGAGAGCCTTTAGCGCGTCGAGGTCCCGGTGGATGGGTAAACTTGTGTCTGCTCGAATCTTGGCGATTTCACGAAATAGGCACTTTTCTCGGCGGAAGTTTAGAGGTCAAATATGAGTCAGCACCGGCAACCAGTGTGTGGGAGTTGGTTTTAGGCAGCCTCTGATGAGTCCCATAGTGTGGTTCAGCTGGGCGTTACCGCGGTAGTATGGGTGCTGTTTAACCACACCGCTGAGCAGTACTCGGCAGAGGAGTAGACTAAGGATAGCACGGTTGTCCGAAGTGTTGCTGCACTGGCACTTCAGGTAGTTCCAGTAAGCTTGTGAATGATGCTGTTCCGGGTCTTGAGCTTCGCAGAGAGGCTGGTCAGATGTTCCTTAAAATTCAGGCTTCTATCCAGGGTGACACCAAGATACGTAAGCTACAAAGTTTTATTTGTTTCAATTTTAAATAATTAAGCCTGTGTAGTGACGGGTTAAGAATTTCACCACCCCCTTTCTTCCCGTGGGTGTCGTAGAAGGCGACTATGGGATATGGGTTAAATTGTGGCGTAGGCGAGAGGCTGGTAACCTGTCACTGCAATGCCACAGTTTCGTTTTCTTTCAACCCCTTATTTGCCAAGAGTGGCACTGAAGCTTTAGTAGTTTCATGTGTTCTGCCTACCCCTTTATGGGATACAGGCGTGATTGTATGTATGTATGTGTATGTAATATTATTTGGTAATGACGTAATATAATGTTGATGATTATAAGCTAGTTACACATAATTATTGCTATCGTTACTGTCAAAGTTCGTAAATAAAATTATCACTAATTAATAATAATTATTAATTATTACTTACCTGCCGATCTGAGAAATGAGCCATGTGACGAAGCATTTAAGCGCAAATTGAGAAACCTTTTGTTAGATAACCCCATGTACTCTGTAAATGAGTACATGGATTTGAATTTTTAATGACCGATGATATAATTATACCTATATTTCTCTGTTATATAATATTTTCTTGCTTCGTGATAATTTCATGATATTGTAACTTAATTTATTAATTTTATTTAGCTTGGCATGTGTATTTTCTTTCTTTGTAAATGACGATCCTCATTTGGGAGACACAATTATTTTTATTTGGAATTTATTATGTAATTTTTGACGATCATGATGAGAAGATAAACATAATTTTGACATGTAGCAAATTTATAGTGTAATTTTTATCATGAAATAAAGAAATCTAATCTAATCTAATCTAATCTATTTTAACTGTTTGGTGTTTTTTTATATATATTTGCATGATACCTTTATCGAATAATATCGTTTAATTTTGGACGCATCTCAAAATCATAAAAAAATGTTTCTGCAATACAGCCATAACTCTAAATACCTGTCTTTCAGGCATTGTATCTTAAAAAAAAGTTTTTTTTTGCGAAATGTGGCGTGATCTTATGGAGGGTTATATCATTCCGAGTAAAAATAGCTAAATTTCAAATTCATAGACCTAAAACTCAAGAAGTAAGATCCTATTTAACAGCCTCAACTATACTCTCAAAACTTTGAGACGTGATTTCTCGAAAAAATGGTTTTTTGAATTGTGGCCGTATAGCAGGCACACGGCGAAACAATCGTCCCAAATCGTAAATGTTTATGTTTTTATGGCACCCAATGAAATAAATTATGTTAGATGAATAGCAAACTCGAAAATATGCACGCAAGTTTAAAAGCTTCAAAAATACGCCTTTGAATTGTCAAATAATCCGTCAATGTCCATGGGAAAATTGATAGTTCGGATTGTTTTATTTCGTTGTAAGTAAGTAGTAGTGTTTTTTCGCAACTGTATTAAAAAACGTCGTTCGTCACACGTGCGAGAATGTCATTCTTCTCGCACTTATAACGAAATGTACTATTTTGTATTTATAAGTTTTTTTTTATCTAAAGACGTGGTATAATAAAATATAACTGAACGAAGCTCGGCCGCCCAGATACAGACTACCTATTTGATTTACAATATGCTCTCGGTTCAGGATCACAAATGCAGGTGTTGATTCGAGCGACAATGTGGGTCGAATGATAAATTGGACACCGAGATTGCAACTGTGGATTTATAGGTCGAGAATGCAGATTATATATCTATAGGTAGCTGAACGTACATCACCAGGGTACCTAATATACGTCACGTGTAATAAGCGTATCGTAGCTAGCTTTTGCTATAGATCTTTTTTGGGGTGGCGCTCTTCTGTAGCAGACAGAGCCAGACTGCGTTTCGATAGCCACGGACCGTCAACTGATTGTCACTTCGGCTAAGGCTGGCAATCAAGTGAGACTAGCCTACACGGATGTAGGTAGTTGCCCGTAGAAGCTATTGCATAATGACTCATACATCCAAACAAGTGCGACACCATAATTGCATTTCCCGTACAACTAAAGGAAGATGTTGCATACATTATAGCTAAAATTAGGCCGCTAATGCATTTTGCATATACATGTATAAAATATCCTACTATGGAACAATATAGAAGAGGGAACAACTCTGTTATGATAGAACCAATGGAATTATGGATACCTATATCACAGTATAATAAAGAGTACTATCGTACAGTATGGCCACTCCCGCTCCCCGCTGAAAGTGCCACCCACCCCCTCTCGGTTACCTTACAGTTACCGCCTGTTAAAAACGCGAACAGTTGACCTGTCATAATATCTCACTCGTAGAAGCATGGTACGCGTTCACCTACACGAGCTTAGAATGTGTGCTAGGAACGCGCCTCTTTCATATATTTGATCGCCAGTGTCCGAGATGTGCCTATAGCGTTAGCGCTGCATCAGTTTGACGAACCTACGAATGCACGAATGCCGATTCATTACCATTAGTTTAGTACCTATCAAATTGACGCTACAGCCACATCTCGGACACGGCGATCAAATATATGAAAGAGGCACGTTTCCAGCACACATACTATGCTCGTGTAGGTGAACGCGTACCATGCTTCTACGATTGAGATATTATACATTAAAGGCTAACGCCGTGTCTTGCGAGGGCGTCGGTTTTTTTTTTTTCAAAGTTGTCCACCCCTTTTTTTATAACATGGGTATTTTTTACGCGATTCATACTCAGAAACGCGAGGTTTTTAATCCTGATAGGAGAAAAAAAATGTCCTAAGATTTCCATCCATTTTTTAAACCTTCCATTCCGTTTAAGGCCATGCCAGGATAAGCTAAGTGAATCTGCCCCCAGCGAGTTTTGACTTATATTTTTTTTATTGATTTGTCTTTGTATTAGTATCGAGTATGCCAAATTTCAGCTCCCAAAACTTTATAGTTTAGTAATTAAAAAAAAACGAAATTTGAACTTTCCTCGATATTTTTTCTGGGCAGCCGATTTTGACGTGCGTCACATATACGTTATTGTGCATGTAGTAAGGACAATTATATGACATTCATTTTTTGTTATATTGCCATACAAAAACTTAAAAAAATATATTTTTTTTTAAGTATTATTCCGCAAGCGACACCTCCAAATTTTTCATCATATTAAGCCTCTTTGATAAGCAGTGATCGGAACTATAGGAGTAAAACTTTACCAAAACTTGCTAGTGGACATTATGGAGTGCTTACAGACATAAATATATAAATATCCTTGAAATAAAGTATTGGAAATCTAGGATTCAGCTATAGAATTCAATTTAACACTGATCTGAAAATAATAATCCAGGTTTTTTTTTAATTTATGTCAACGCTAAGGTTTTGTTAAAGTTTTACTCCCATAGTTCCGATCACTGTTAATAAGCTACAAAATACAAATGAATATATAGTATTTTATGCAACTGGTGGTTAAAAGAGGTCAAAAAAGGTGAGTGGCGTGAGTAACAATTTGAGGCGAAGCCGAAAATTGTTAATAAAGACGCCACGAGCATTTTTTGACTCAGTTAAACACCGTTGCATACAATACTTTTTCTACGACCCAGCACTTACTTTGAAAGAAAAATATAAATTCAACAAATACCTACTTTCAGTCATCTTAGCTATCTAGTGGACCACACCACCTACCATTTTGAATATGCAGTTTGAGTGCAAACATGAAAATAAAACTGTTTATGGTATGGTTTTCTGAATACTGGCCACTAAGACGAATCGAGCCGCGTCGAATCGAGTTCTCATACATTTGAATTCGATTTCATACAATATTTTAATTTTCTACGATGAAGTGAGTGGTTTGTTAAGTTGGTAACAATGTTTTATAGAACTTTAACAGCTATATCGTGCTACTGCTACAAAATATTTTCAGGGTATAGACTAGATAGACTTGTCCTGACATCTTTTATGTAGGGTTTTAAAGTTCTATGTACGACCTTGTAACTCACGAATAACAGTACGGGAGTAGAAAAAATACTTAATTTTATCTGTAGTAGAACAAGGTATTTTTTTTAATTGAATACATCTCAATACATTTACTCCCATACACGCTCGTTAAAACAAATCGCTGACAAACTCTAGAGAAACGTGCACGTTCGTCATAAACACTGGCCACTAATAAATTTAAAAAAAGTCACAAATTGCGAAATTGAATTTGCGAACGAATTGTGATTGTGATTGATTTGTGACTTTTCTAACCGGAAATTAAGTTTTTGTATGGCAATTTAACACAAAATTAAAATCATATATGTACTCGTAATTGTCCTTACTACATACACAATATACCTGACGCACGTCAAAATCGGCTGCCCACAAAAAAAGATATCGAAGAAAGTTCAAATTTCGTTTTTTTTAATTACTAAACTATAAAGTTTTGGGAGCTGAAATCTGGCATACTCGATACTAATACAAAGACAAATCAATAAAAAAAAATACAAGCCAAAACTCGCTGGGGGCAGATTCACTTAGCTTATCCTGGCATGGCCTTTATACAATCTCCAATTAATTATGATAGAACTTCACTTGAGGTAAGTTCGTTTAATCATTAATGAATGTGTCACTCATTCATGCTATGTCTGGTTTAATTTATTGCCCGTTAAAGATTTACACACTATATACGTATAAACTGCGGTCCTACAAGGTTGGAACTAATTTGACACTGATCTATTTAATAGCTTACGTGTTTCAGTAATGAATATATGTATAGTTATTAAAATATTGAAACAACTCTGAACTATGCCGAACCCTTTTTCGGTCCAGAGCTCTCGGTGGCTAACCTTTCAAACATCTGGCCCAAGTATAAATACAATGATCGCCTCTCATAAGTTCAGTAACTTATAGATAAGGCCCATAAAGTTTGGAGATAACATATTATAAGTAAGTTACGATCTTTGCTTGTTGTGGGAAAAAGTATTGAGAAACAGATTTAATGTTCCCGTTTAGTCTTTATCGATAACCTATTTAATATTGAACATTTCATATAGTTTAATATTATTGGGTTGCTTCTTAAAACTTAGTACATGATTGGATACAGAAAATTGCGAGTCACACTAGCTCAGGGCTAGGACAAAAGTGGCGTATTAATACCCAAAAGTGTTAGTATTATACATTTCTTAGCGATATGTAATTGGCATTGCCTGCAGGAACATGTTTGGTATGACGATTATCTCCATAGGACTCGAAACATGTCGCCAATCGCGATATTATATTAACCCTATCCAACCGAAGAAATCGAGGGTTGTTTAACTTTTGAATTTTAATGACGTGTTAAAATTGACAGTTAAATGTTAACAACCCGCTAACAACCTCATGATCGTATCAGCTCGGGCACACCTCGGACATTGGCGATCAAATACATGAAAGAGGCGCGTTCCTAGCACACAGTCTAAGTTCGTGTAGGTGAACGCGTACTATGATTGTATGAGTGAAATATGACAGTTCGATGTGACGCATACGAAATCAAACCGTTACTGTGAGGAAACCGAGAGAAGGTGGACGGCACTTTCAGCGGGGAGCGGGAGTGGCCATACTGTACGATAGTACTCTTTATTATACCTTATTGTGGCGCGGGTGTAAAGGGTTATATTAACGTGAGTATATACATCCGTATATTTAAATAATGTCCTGCATATTTATCCTATATATTATACCTCTATAGCTATATTACTTGATGAGTGCTTATACTTCTGCTGCTGTTGGACTCCGGACTACTACAAATATTTTAGTGTAACCTCATTTCAATAACCACAAAATTATAATTTTGCAAAACCCCCGACCGCGACATAGCGAACCGATTTTCATGAACCATGGCTAAGAACACTCCCGACTAACTCAGCTTTCAAACAAAAAAAACTAAATCGAAATCTTTTCATCCGTTCGGGAGCTACGATGCCACAGACAGACACACACACACAGACAGACAGACAGACAAACAGGCAGACAGACACGTCAAACTTATAACACCCCGTCGTTTTTGCGTCGGGGGTTAAAAATGTACTCTAACGTGACAGAATACAGAATGATATTTGAATAACGAATCCTCACATCCTTCAATCCTACCCTTTTCACTTACGAACGCATCGTTTGTCATAAACTTATCTAAACTGGGTGCCTAACCAACGTCACAATCATTTACGCTCCCTAAGCGTATCGTATCTCTCTCCCTGTCTGAACCAGAATGAGTTTCGACCTGCTCGTAGCGACAACGATTGTCACTTCGGCTAGGCCGACGGATTCTATTAGTTTGACAACCCTAGCGGTAGGGCTGTCCCCGCTTAACCGTAATTAATTATGCGGGCTACGTTCACTAATGGCCCGTACGGGGTATAAACGACAAATTATACATTATTAGTAGACGTTTTTAACGAACTTATTACAGTTGTGTCCAAAATAGAAACAATATAAATTGACATAATTTTGACAAATAAAATGTTACCAGAAACAGAAAAAATTATTATATAAGTATTTGTAGATTAAACGATATCCCACGCATACGACACACTTGGCAGGATGTTGTTTTGCAAAACATTACTTTGGTTGAATTTGATTTAGTATAATTTTATGAACCATAATAATCATGTAGCATACCTACTATTAGGTACAAGAGCAAAATTATGACACGCTATCAAAAAGGAAGTACTGTCCCAGAACCACCGTCAGGGCCCATTTAGACGGTACGTATTTGATGGCTGTGCAAAATTGTATGTAACCTCAACAGCCCACAATGTAACTAAAATCGCATGCAAGTTCGCACGCCGTCTAAATCAGGCCTGTGGTACGACGAGCGAAGCGAGGAGGAGTGTTAGGTATCTTGCATCCCTAATACGTCGGACTCGCTACCAAAAACCAAATTGAAAGTAGAAGGACAACTATTCCGTCTAAATATTATGCACAAAATATTATCTGCGAAAGTACTATTCGACTAGAAGACTATTATGCTCATTAACATTATGCCAATATACCATTCGGTATTATAAAAATCTGCTAAATGATTTATGCCGAAGCATATTCAGCGAAAGGTGTTTTTGCCAAACGTGACTTCTGCCAAGAACTATTATATGAATCAAGCAAATGCGAAAGAAGTTTTTGCAAGACTAATGTCTGATGATGTGTGAACCTAATAAGGACTGTATCGATAAGTATAAGGACAAAACAAACCTCGTCTAAATGTTGACATGTGCTTAATTTTATATTATTATGTTCCGAGAGTATGATCTGAAGGTATTGGTAAGCACTATTTGATATAAGAAGGTCTAATTTTTATTTTATTTTAGAGACTTTATGGTACTTTCATTAAGGTCTAGCAAATAAATTTCGGACAACCCCTATCTGGCTTAATTTGAGAATATTTCAATGACTGTTTGCACGATTTCAACAAACAAAGGTTAATATGCTGCCAAAATATATTCTTTAAGAGTCCTCTTCATGGTTTTTCAATTGGGTACTTGCAGAATAAATGCGGTGAATTTATATAATTAAAAAAAACGCTATTTTGAGCAACGTTCCGGATTGTCGTAAATTTTTGATGCAAGCAGGATGAGAGAAACAGATAAAAAAATTAGCCATAGGCCAAAGTCTAATTGACATTCACGGTGTTTGAACAGTGCCTAAACCAAATCGATATAAACAGTGTATGATAGTTAAATTCGACATCAAAGTCGGAGTTAGAGGAAGCACCATGCCACATTCTCTAAATGGCCGCCATACACAGATCCTGAACTTCATTTCTTAAAAATAACTATGGCTAAACTATGTCCAGATATTCTGCTTTGTGGATCATATGTCGTTGAGGTTCACACAGTACAATTTTTTTTCGCAATCGTATCGTTTTTTACGCACTTTGTGAATTTTCTAGTAGCATTTGTCCGGAATCGTAATTGTTACTCGGGAGGATTAAGTCAATACTGTCTAAACCACTTGCTTTACGTCGAGTTTCTAGGACAAAATGTGAACCTTATTATGTGCCTTATTAAGCCTATGTCTTGTGTTAAGAAAAAAATATAATAGCAAATAAATACGGCTACTCAAAGTTGTCCTCATACTTAACGATACAGTCATTCTAAATACGAGCCCCAATGCACATGATATCGTCTAGTCACTCTTCAACGTGCGATATTTATTTCCGAAACTGGTATTTAAACCCAGATTGACTTTGATGATAAATGGAATACACGACACACTAAGCCATTAAAACTAGTTTAATCTTGCGCCGTACAAAATGCCCTAATGTTATATGTTTTAATATAATCATATCATAAAAATAACATATCTAAAGCAAAAAAATACGCCTAGTTCATATTTGAGGCATAATAGGTCGTCTATTTTAAATAAAAATAGTTTAGTAAGATTAATATTATACAATAATATTTTAAATTAAATTAATAATATTATAAGTCGTCTGATATGATATACGGCTACATAAAAAGGTAAATTCTGTAAAAAATATAATTATTCTACAACATTTTTATACCAAAATAGCAAGAGGTAAGTCGGTGCCTGAATCAGTGAGGAAAATTATAATTTCCAGTAACAATAGCGGCAAATCTACGTTCCAAAATATCCAAAGACCTTTTTTTGCCAAGATCTACGGCGGATACAATCATCCAGCATGAACTAAAACACGGAACCGTCTCCTGTTTAAATAAATCTGGCCGTCGAAGAATAACTGCCAAAGAGAAAACAGGATTTTGAGGAGCATCATCAGGAAAAATCGTCATGCAAGAGCAGGAGAACTTACCTAACTATGGCATGACGCGATCAAAATAAACATTTCAGTCGATACCTGAAAGACAGTAATGAAAATAATGGGCTTCGGTTTTCACACCGCTAAACAGAAACCATTACTTACTCAAAAGCAGAAAACTAACAGGTTGAAATTTGCACAAAAGTACAGAAACTGGACTGCCGATCAGTGGCGAAAAATAATATGCAGCGACAAATCCAAATTTGAGGTCATAGTTGGCGATGAACGAAGTAAAGTCATTCAAGATAAAGGAGATGCATTTCACAAAGACTGTCTTGAACGCAAGGTGTAGTTTCCAGCATCTTTAAATGATTTGGGGCTGTATGTCGGCACAGGGTGTGGGATGTCTGCAATTTATAGATGGAACCGTCAATGCAGAGAAATACATAAGCATCTTGGAATAGAGTTCACTACCGTCTATAAGAAAGTTCAAGTATATAAATGGATTTACTTTTCAACGAGATGGTGCCTTATGTCATACTGGCAAGACAACGATGGAGTGGCTGAAACAAAAACAAATTCCTACCATATCATGGCCATCCAGCAGTCCAGACTTGTCTCCCATAAAAACTTTGTAGTGGTAAATGAAGAAAAAGTTGCGAAAAGATCCTTCTAAATCCAAAGCTGATTTTAAGGAGAAACTTGTGGGTGTCTGGAATGGAATAACCCCTGAGGAGTATAGACAGTTGGTAGATACAATGCCGCTCAGAATTAAGGCCGTTTTAGATGCAAAAGGTGACGCCACCAAGTGGTAGTTGTTCTTTTCTGCATCGGCTACGCTGAAGACGAACATTTTTGCGAGTGTTACATTTGGTGAAATTATGTTTTTTTGTTTACTAGTGAGGAAAATTGTTAATTTATGTTTTGAATAAATAAAATATGCATTATAAGCTCTCTTGTTTTTATGTTACATGTTCTACTAATCATCTAATTCATCCTGAATTTTGAGGTCGAAGTTAGGACATAATTTTTTTTTCATACTAGACGATATCATTTGCATTGGGGCTCGTATAGTATCACATTCCACAATATCATTCGCAGTATGGTATCTATAGATAGGTATTATATTTATTTCTACAAGAGCTTAATGTCAAGACTAGCCTCTCTGCTATCTACCGGGAGAGAATTATGTTACGTATTCTACCAATCGACAAGAAATTACCTTTTTAATGTGTATAACCCAATATGGAACCAACCAAAGTACGTCCTTACTCCCCTTTTGTTTTAGAGATCATAAAACTCTTGACTTTTATCTATGGGTGCACTCTCATCTTAGTTTATGGGTCCCACTATAAAGAAGCTTTAAAGTCTGTTAACCAACTCTACGAATCTTTTATGAAGAGATGGCTTAAGTAAAGTTAAAGTAAGGTCCGGTTTAAGAGAAAGTTACATAGGTATATATTTTAAAAGTTTAGTACATACCTTATTCTGTAAACACACGGTGTAACTTGAGGAAATCGAATAATTTTGACCACTCATTTCTGAAGCCAAAAGCCTTCACTTTAGCCGGATGTCTATGAATAATTATATGCAATTCTTTTATGTAAATGTCCCACAACGGTCTTTTCTAGAGATGGGCCGAATATTCGGTAAATATTCAGTATTCGGCATATTCGGCAAGTTTATCAATGTTCGTATTCGGCCGAATAATAAATAAATAAATAAATATTGGGGACACCTTACACAGATCAACTTAGCCCCAAACTAAGCAAAGCTTGTACTATGGGTGCTAAGCGACGATATACATACTTAAATAGATAAATACATACTTATATACATAGAAAACATCCATGACTCAGGAACAAATGTCTGAATAGTTCGGTTATATTGCCGAATATTTACCGAATAAACAAAGTAAATAAATAGCGTAAATTGTTTCGTAATTCTTGGGATAATGACATCCTATTTCAGGATTCTAAGGGCCAAAGGGGGTTAAAATGCGTTAAATATAAGTACCTATAATAATTATGTAAAAAAGTAAAAATAACGTAGCTTAAGAAACGAAAATCTAAATTTTCTTATGCACTCAATTATAGGAACATTAAGAGCCTTAGTTAGTACCCATTACCAATCATTGAAAAGTTTTTAACTCTAAGCCAGGATTTAAAATATAGAGGAACCGAATATTCGGCCGAATGTTCGGTTCGGTACCAGCTGAACCGAATGTTCGGCTGAATATTCGTATTCGGCAAAGTCCGTATTCGGCCCATCTCTAGTCTTTTCCATTTTCTAATAAAATGCCCATTGAATAATAAAACGCGCAAAATATCTATGATTCTTGTACCTACAGCCTAATTTTGGTGCATCATGGGTGCATATTCCCACTCCGTCAAAAAAAAAGGCAAGACTAGTACACATGACTGACGAGATGAGGAGAGATTAATTTGTTGCCGAGACTACCCGTCCTTATGTCAATAATACAATTAAAATAAGACATGTGATCCACACTGTCTTCTGCCACGTGCTAGCCCTGTAGGATTATTTACGCATTTAGCATTAATTCCACTTACATTTCCTTCCCGGTTCCATTACGGGCGATCGTAAACCTCGTATTGTTTTGTACCAGAGCGGTTCAGAGCTATTCCAACCCAAATTATATTTTTGGCCTCATATACACATACTAGTAGATACCTACGTATAATTATCCATTATTGGGTTCCCTTGTGGTGCGAGCGAATGTACTGGCCAATCATTGCCTACCACTGCGATAAGTTCAATGCTGCAATATCATAATTTCGTTTTCTTTCAACCCTTTAATTGGCAGAGCAATGAAACTTGAGTAGTTTCATACGCTCTGTCTCGCCCTTTAAAGAATACAGGCATGAGATTATGTATGTATTTGAATGAAAAATGTACGCTCATAAAAGTGCTCATGTGTGCACACAGCGATGCGGTTTAAGAAAAAAGAGAGAAATGGCAACAAAAAATGATAATGGCCATGGAAGCGGGCAAGATGGCGTAATAATTCCAATTTTTTTTTTGTTTTTGTGGACGTTGGACAATATTAGGTACACAGGCTTTTTCTATTTAATACAATAGAGTTTAGAAGACTTCTTTTTAATACTATGTAACTCTAAAACGTTTTTAGACCTCAATTGGTTGCCATCTTCATATCTTCAATTACTCCAAGCAATAGAGTTTTCATATTTATTAGCTACTAGCTTTTGCCCGCGGCTTCGCCCGCGTACTAAAAGTATTGTTATTCTAACGTATACAAAAATTAAGATTTTCATTTGGATCCGTAGGTTTCTATGTAGGTACATTTGTCTGCGATTATTTCGATTACACATATTAGTATTGTTTTTAAAGAAATGCTTGCAATGATTGTAGAAATGTTACACAGCGACCACAGCGTAGGTAGTAGGTACGAGTAGGTATGTATTATATATACACTGGGGAAACTAATTTATTTATTTACATGAACATATTTACATAATTATATAAGAAACTAACACTAAACTAAGACTAAACTTAAACAAAGCAAAACAACAATCTATACTTAACTAATCTATTCATAACTTACTTAACTAACTAATAGTCAGCATTGCCACGCTGAATCGCGATGGACAACCGCTGCACCAGGAATGACCCGGAGCGGGGATCTAGGCCCCTATCCCTCAAACGGTTCCCGACCTCTTTAAAAAACTCAATTGCCTCTGCACACCAACAGCCTGTCGTTTCCACCGCCAGAGGCACAAAATCAAACTTCATACAACCTACATAGCCCGTATCACGACACTATGCTGCCGTCCTAAGGTAAAAGGCAGCTATTCGACATTTTGCCGAAATTGACTTATTGTAATATTCGTAATGTACAGGTTAAGCTGCATCGACCACTTTTTTCCGTTTTTCGATATGTTGCCTAGTTTCCGAGAAAATTTCTCTAAAAAGGCAGTATTTGCACTAATTTTCCAAGATTTCCTAGCCAAAAAAGCAGCTATTTAACAAAACTAAGCTAAATCAACGTATATGCAGATATACGTTTTTTTACGCTCTGGTTAGGTTGACATGTTATCCAGTATTACTAGCCTAAAAGTACGTAAAAGTGAAAAACTAGGCTAAAAATACGTACAAGACGTTATACGTAGTTTTAGTGTAGGATTTTGATCAATTTTTTAAACTGATACTAGTCTAAAAAAGCGTATATACATTTTTTCTGTAAAAAATGTCAAATACGTCATTTAAGCCTAGTATCGCTCGATTGTTTTACAACACAATATTAGTCTATAAAAACGAATAAGTGTTATACGTTCTTCTTATTTTGTATGGGTGTCATATTAAACGTAAAAAAACTTTTAAAATAAGTGAAAGTGCTGCAAACTAGCCTATAAAACAGTATATGCTCCAACCTTTGTCAAACCACCCGCCAGCTGAAAGATACTTTATGCTATGGAAAAGCCATCAGTGACGATCTGCGAGCACCGGCGCAGCTTGTGGCTGACAGTACGAGAGCGCAGCTGGCTTTTTTCGCGCGAAATATTGATCGAAACCAAACGAAGTTAGGAAAAATACTGAATGATTGCATTTTTGATACGTTTTAACAATAATAACTATTGTTTACATTTCCTACATCATTTCTATTGTCATTTTTATTCGAGATACAAACATTTAACTCGATTTTCAGATATTATTGCTCGAAAGCAAATACGTCTTTTTAGCGTAGTTTGCGGTGGGAAAGTTGTTCGTATATAGTTTTTTTTGCAGCAAACACTATATGAGGTATATTAATATTCCACGGTTTAAGTATTTAACGTTATCCTTTTTGGTTTAATTTACAGTAAAACAAGTAAATAATTTGCAATTAATGAATGAGAACGTTAGAGATGAATGTTGATATAGAGAGGGAGGGGTAAATCCAAACAACGATGAATGGATTATGTGAAATAGGATATTAGAGAGAAAGATATGAGTGTTGAGATGACGAAAGAGGAGAATGAAAGAGGAAGACCTGTTCTACCTACCCCACATAAAATGAGATAAGGGTATGAGGAATAAGAAGGAGAAGTATTGGCAGTAGTCTACATTTTCAACTATGTTTTATTTTACAAACATGGAATATTAATATGAATATAATAGGAAATTGAATATGAAAATAACCATATTTTTGATAACCAGTATCAAAAAGCATAGGCATGTTCGTGTGAAAGTTAGGCCTATATAATAAACTTACGGGGTCATCTAAGCTGCCACTGTTTCCAGAAAATCCATTAAATGACTATTTTGTTGTAGTCGAATTCAATTTATAACTAATTATTTTGATTGACTTTGATTTTGATACTCTCTATAAACTTTTGGATCGCAATTTTTGTATTGTAACATTGTTGAAGATTTTTATGGTTACTAATCCAGTCATTTCTGAATTGCTCGATGTTATCTGTTTCTTAGCTTAACACTTTCGCTACCAAGAACCCGACTGTCGGGCACACCGCTCGTAGAAGCGTAGCCGATTACATGGGTTTCCCCGTATGTAGCGAAAATGTCGTAGCGCCGCGTAGAGCCCGGTTTCGAAAGTGTTAATTCATTTCAGGGTAGTTCGACGGATTTAATGTTTTCGCAACAAACTCGACATCATTCTCTTGATACCAGACCGGTACTTGGCGAGCGTAGTGAAAAGCAGCTTAATCGGACCAGAAGAATGTACTTTCATATACTTAAGCAGAACCTGCTTATGAAGGCATTCCTTCTTGTAAATCTAGGAATAGTAAGTTTCCTTAAACAAAAAACGAATGGACAAATTGCTTGCCAAACCACTTTTTGCCCAAATTTTTCGCAAAAAATCATTTTATCGTAGGTATTTGAACCCTATCAGAGGTTGAGGTACCTCTTGGTCGTTTAACTTCCGAGCTCGAGTTTTGACGGGAGATTCCTGAGTTTGGATGCGTTTTGGATGTATTTGTTTCATGTATATAACCAGCCGCAGTGAATGACGCTCTTTAGCTTACTGAACTATTGCTACATATTCGCACAATCTCTAATAGAAATTGGTAAAATTGTTTTTTGTTTGCAAACTGTTCGTCACATAATAATTATATTATCTTTTTCTCTAAATTTTTTTATAGAAAAGAGCCAGGTTTTTGGAGCGACCATGAAATTCTTCTAAACTGTATGTATAATTCATGCGAAACCATTTGGTAGTAGGTAGTGTAAACTGCTTTCTAACTCACATCTTGTGCGGCCAATTTCATAGTCATCCAAATCCTTTGCAGATAGATTGGTCACAATTAAAACCCGTTGTTGTTCTACCTCTCATCTTGGCATTAAAATTACATAATTATAATTTATTTTGCCTCCAATTCTCAGAAGTGACGCGATAGATTGACATATGACATATGATATAAAAATTGACCTTTTTTTCAAAGCAAAATAACAAATTGACCTATTTTATCATTACTTACTAACTTGTTTCCATTAGCAACGTAAGAAAGTTTCCACAAAACTCCGAATTAGTACATGTATGTTTAGTATACAGACGGCACTCTTATCATCTAGGCTTTGAGGAAAAATGACGATTAGATACTAATAATTGACTACTTACTGACTAATTTAAAAGAGCAGGTATTATTGTGTACTGTAAAAGTTTATTATATTATATTTATCACTATCCAAAAAGAATCGATAGATCTAGTTTTTTTTTAAGTAAATAGGGACAGAATGGCGTTTTCTTGTTTCTTTAATACATACGTTTTTAAACGACGTATTTGCATTTTGTTCCAATTTCTTCCAAATATACTAATCTATAAAGCCGTATATACGATTTTTTTGATAGTATGCGTTCTTTTAGACTAGCAGTACAGTCGAAAATCTGGAAAACTCACTAGGATACTAATTAAAAAGGCCGAATAACTACGATACTGCCTTTAACTTAGAATCTCGAGTGCTAGATGGGCATTGTTGCTAAGCAATAAGATAGTATGTGATTATATACGGCGTTATAGCCTAGTTTAAGAGAAAATCCTAGATTAGAACACCGTATAAATATAAAGCATGTTTTACCGCTTTCTTGACTAGTAATATCTACCATTTTTGAAGCTTAATACTATGCAAAAAGGCTTTTATCGAATTAAAAAAAAAACCAGTCGCTGTACAAACACACAAATCATGTCTAAAATAAGTAAACACTTATACCTACTATATACAAAAAGAAATAATGAAAAAAGTTAATCCGTTTTGTAGAAATTCAAAAAAGAAGGTTTTTTGCGATTATCTCAAAACTAGCTTTTGTCGAATAGCTGCCTTTTACCTTAGGACTGCAGTATGGTCGGTGGGTAAAAAGTAGGTACCTACTTTCTCGCATTATCGCTTACAATTGTTTGCATTTTGCAACGACTACTATAACTAGAGTTGTAACTCCATACATCAGTAAATGCGGGTTATTTTTAGTGACATCTAGGGACAATCACGCGTTAAATAGCGTAAATTAACAGTACCACTACTCGATACTAGGTGTCAACAGTGTCTCGTCTGCCAAAACTTTTATATTAGATCAGTTTACAACTTATACAAGCAGAATGAATTGAAGCATTAGACTCTTCGTTCGTCGCGACATCTATTGACAAGTAGCAGTACTGCTACTACAGATAAGAGAATCACTTGAATATTTGACAACTCTAAATAGTAGAAAGGGAATAGGTACACAATTCGACCCTGAATTTCTGTCAAACTTTGTAGAAAGTGTCATTTCTGTACGTTAGTACTACCACGTACTACTTTTTCTGTAACCCTGTCAGGCCTAAATACGAACAAATTTTAAACGAATTGCAATCGTCGACGCCAGACACCGACAGAAAATGCGGTCTGGCTCTGTCGCGCCAAAATGCAAGAGCGATAGAGGTAGATAGCTGCGAAACCTGCAGATATTATTGTGAGCGTTTGCGCATTTGACTATGTACCCTGAGTTCCAAATGAACAGTCGTTAGTAAACCACAGTAGGTCCCGAATGCATTCGTCCTGTCAATTACACGAAAAGTCTACCTCTCAAATCAAGAGTCTATCTCTCTTCAAATCAAGAGTGAACAGGCATCTTCTGGGCGAGCTCACTCCATCGTAGGCCACGTCTTTGCCTTTGGCTAGTCTGTGGCCAAGAGTAAGCCCATTTATAATAATAAAAAAAAACCTGGGTACTTAGGACATCGCCCACGTCACAATCGTTTACACTTCGTAAGCGTATCGTAGCTACTTCTCTCGCTCTGTTGTAGTGGCGCAACAGAGCCAGACTGTGTTGCGATCGCCACATATTGTCAACGATTGTCACTTCGACTAGGCTGGCTCTTAAGAGTTACTAATTACGTTAATCGTTTAACCGTTAGATTGTTTTGATTAATTTTGCGTACCTTGCTTTGTAGTTTACCTGCAATACTTACAATGTTCCACTACTCTACATAGGTAAGTATATAAATTATATATTTTTAAATTAACGGAAAAATTTAAAAATTCACACCTCCGGCAGGACTCAAACCTGCGACCTATGGCTTTGCCGGAGCCATCCCGCTCCCAACTGCGCCACGGAGGCCTGCTGGATGTGTGCGATTTTAATTTTTATTCATGCCTTCCCTCAATTCTTAAGACTCTACGGGAGCGAAAATGCTTAGATGGAAAGGAGTCCCCCTTTCAATTTGGGATTTTCAGTTAAATATACTAGTGTTATTATTTATTAACTAGATTTATCGCAAAAAAATGTCCGTTAAGAACAACTCAGTTAAAAGATATTGCGAAAAAATCTTTAAAATCGAGGTCCCTCTCTCGACTGTTTCCTCCTTCAAAACTTATTTAAACGGAACAAAATTTGAGAATCTGAATAACAATTAAATAATCTGTGTCGGACCGTTTAGATTGTTTGGCTAATTGTTACCGATCTTGAGTATCACACCTTTTTTGAGCCATATTGAAAAAGGCCGTTTTTAGAAATTTTTGATTGGCTCTAGCGTCTTTTAAAATAAAAATAGCAAAAAAATCAAAACGGTCCGACACGGACAAAAATAATAATAATCTGTGTTGAAAAAATCATTGCTCTATCTTCAAAAACCAGGGAGGAAATAGTCGAGAGCGTTTGTATGGAGAATTGACCTATATCGTATCGTCCTTTTAAATTTGTTTTTTTTTTTTAGTATGAATAGGCAGACGTTTGACCACGATCACACCTGATGGTAAGTGATGATGCGGTCTACGGTGGATCACGCTTACCTAATTTACTCTTGCTTTAAAGATACCTGGATTGTACTCATGTGGAAACACAGACTTAGGCAGGGCATTACACTCCTTGGCGGTTCGCAAAATAAATGTTGAATAAATGTCGCAAAATAAATGTTGTTTTAAACCTGCGATAGATATTACCTACATTATAATAAATATTTTCAGTTTAGATGTTGCTTTACTTATAGTAGGTACCTATTTAAGTAATAATACATACCACAACTCGGCATTGCCTTTTTTCTACATCAGTACCTACTCAGTAGCCATATTGCCGAAGTTTCAATGTAACAAGTTCCAATTCCCTAAACTAGTAAACCTTTTATTCTCATGAAACCTTAAAATGCTTCATCCCAAAACCGGGCTAAGAAATTGAATTTGCTCTCGTAGACTTCTTATTCACTCGTTCGGGTTCCATTAAGATTCAGTGGGTTCAGCAAAGTTATTGAAATTTTTTATACCTATTTGGATTACTTATGATCTAAAAATTCCGAAAGCGAGTTTAGATTTGCGTCTTATTTCACTATTTTTGCACTGAAATTAAACCACATCTCGGACACTGGCGATCAAATATATGAAAGAGGCGCGTTCCTAGCACATATTCTAAGCTCGTCTAGGTGAACGCATACCATGCTTGTATTGTATGATGACAAGTCGACTATTCGTATTCGCGTTTTGATAGACGGTCACTGTGATGTAACCGAGAGCAGGTGGGCGGCACTTTCAGCGGGGAGCGGGAGAGGTCATACTGTATGATAGTACTCTTTATTATACTGTGACTAAACTATATTGACATGAAATTGCTTCTAAACATTCGTACCGAATTTTCAACCCTCGACTCAAAAACGACGGGGTGTTATAAGTTTGATGTGTCTGTCTGTGGCGTCGATTTAGATTTAGTGTTTTTTTATTTGAATGCTGAATTAGTCGGGAGTGTTGCAGCAGAGCTATCGCTTCAACAACCACACCGCACCGCACCTTGGAATGTTTTCACGAAAGTGAGAGCGAGAAAGTGTTATTTTTTTATCGCTATCACTTACGTGAAAAAATGCACAGACGCGGTGCGGTGCGATCATTTCTTAGGTACTTTACGGAGTAGTCCCGATGGTATAATATGCTTAATTTTGTTTTAAACACGTTTTCGATGCATAATAATAATATTTTTTATATGTACGAGGTTTGAAAGTCTAAATACGAGAATTTTAGGTGCATACGTACGAGGAAATTTTGCTTTACGGTTGGCAATCCTGAAGGAGCTCTTCCCATTTTTGGACCGGTATGTTGAAGGCGTGCATGCATGTCTCGTTTGGCGAATTTCTATTAAAATATGGAGGGCTGTAATTGCCCATACTGTAAAAAAGTTATTTAATTAGTCGCTAGATGACTTTTTTTTAATTCTCGATTTACCGATCGTTTGCCAGTTTGCATTTAAAAAAAAATAGTCGTAAAAATATTAGATCGCTCTTGATCTTTATTGTTTGCCCGATTGTGTTGCGACATAAAACGCTCCCACGTGAGAGTGAAGTCACGCACGCTTTTAGCCATCAGGCAGGCAAACATGGTCGCGCGATAAATGATAAAACATCAGAGTAGCTACGTAGCCGAATGGCACAAACGCTCACGAAACCAAACGCTCGTAGAAATCTATCTCTATCGCTCTTGCGTATTGGCGCGACAGAGCCAGACTACCTTTCGCGGCCTTTCGTTTTCGTTTCGCGTCGTGGAAAAGCCAGTCCATTTGGCTACGGGGCCAGGCAAGCAAGCATGGTCGGGCGATAAATGATTAATAACAGGCCGTCCCTATACGCTATCGCACTAATTGTACCTAAGTGTAATAGGGACGGCCTGATGTTTCATCGTTTATCGAGCGACCATGCTATCGGTGCTGCTGCTGACCGTCGTGAATTTGTGACGTTTTACAGTATACGGTATATGGGCCATTTTTAGGGTTCCGTAGTCAACTAGGAACCCTTATAGTTTCGCCATGTCTGTCTGTCCGTCCGTCCGTCCGTCCGTCCGTCCGTCCGTCCGCGGATAATCTCAGTAACTGTAAGCACTAGAAAACTTAAATTTGGTACCAATATGTATATCAATCACGCCAACAAAGTGCAAAAATAAAAAATGGAAAAAAATGTTTTATTGGGGTAGCCCCCCTACATGTAAAGTGGGGGCTGATTTTTTTTTTCATTCCAACCCTAACGTGTGATATATTGTTGGATAGGTATTTAAAAATGGATAAGGGTTTACTAAGATAGTTTTATGATAATACTAATATTTTCGGAAATAATCGCTCCTAAAGGAAAAAAAAAGTGCGTCCCCCCTCTAACTTTTGAACCATATGTTTAAAAAATATGAAAAAAATCACAAAAGTAGAATTTTATAAATACTTTCTAGGAAAATTGTTTTGAACTTGATAGGTTCAGTAGTTTTTGAGAAAAATACGGAAAACTACGGAACCCTACACTGGGCGTGGCCCGACACGCTCTTGGCCGGTTTTTATCGTAATTTGAAAAGTTTGGTTGATCGAAATAAGAGCTCATCAAAATTATCTATTGGCATGAAATGCAGCGCAATATCAGTCGATTTGTAATTGGTAATGCAACCTGTAGCCAAAAGTACAATCGAACGCGAACTATACGCAATCTATGCCGTACCGGGAGCGCGCATACGGAAAAGCGATAGAGAGAACTACGTAAACGATTGAGTGTTTGGCTACGGGTCTGGCATGCGGAATATGCGGGTTCACGTTTCCAATTTCAGATGTAGACTGAATTTTAAGGTATTTTTTAAACGCAATGCCTATGAAACGACCCGAGATCAGTAACAGAGATTGACGACAAAGGCAAAACTGACATATGAACTGAATAAAAAAATGTTGTGCTTCATTGGAATTTTGTAAATCTTTTTCACAGCACCAACACTGGTAAAGGTTCTCTTGGTACTTCAAACACGAATGACACATACGCTTTTCATCAACAAAGTAAGAGTTTCATCAGTAAAGTAATTCCATACAAATTTTAACTTGATGATCGACCAATATAGCGAAGTGTCCCGACCAACATTTTGAAAAGCTCTCGCTAGGTGGTTGGATAAGTGTAAAAGTTCGGCCACACATGCGCGTTTTGAGAGCGTAGGCCAAGCGTTAGCAGAGCTCAATGATAGCAGTGCGCCGGACGAACGCTGGCGTTGCGTCCAGCGGACGCCGGCGGGAACAAACGAGCGCGGATTGTGATACTTTTTTGTACATATGTATTTTAGGTGTTTTTATATAAAACTATCCTAAGAAAAAATAAAAAAAATAAAGGGAACACGCTGCGCTCAAAAACTCTGATAATCGATGAAGCTCGAAAAGCGGCCAAGATAAAGTAGGACTGGGCCATCATGTCTGCCGCATGCCGAATGACCTGTGATAACCACGGAGTGGGAACCCCATGAGTCAAACCAAGGATCCGGCAAACCTCACCGGCGATGGAGGGATAACTTGGACTCGTTTTTGGCAGACGCCAGTTGTAGCTCAAGATCGAGAAGAATGGAAGGAACAGACAATAGGCTTATAATAAATATAAAATAATTAAAGGGAACATTAATAAAACAGGCTTCGGTAATACTAAGAATGATCACTACGCCGTGCAGTCTAACCGCAGTGTAAATAGATCTGACTCATAAACTCACGATGACGCCATTGCAATGATCTGACAATGATGCGTCAACAGGTATTTAATTTGCTCAGCTGTTTAATTTGGTTATAAAACAGTCTTAGAAACTAGTGGCTCTGGGAGCTGTAGATCTTCGCGATAAGCTTAGAAGAAGCAAAACTGAAAAATAATTAGTGGTTATCGCAGTCAAGTCATGACATCCGAGGTTAACCCACCATTTTATATTATGGAATTTGGCAGTTGACAGCCCACTAACCTTGAGTTGAGCGGGTGGTGCATCTGGCCCTTAGGGTTCAAAACTCGAATTTATCTCGAGGTTAAATAGTATCTGTTAAAAATGTGCAATCTAGACACCTCCTGTAAAACTGGTTAAACGGGGCCGGGGGTACGATCGATCAATAGACCAAAGAAACTAGCGCACATTATTTATTATTAGAAACTATGATTTGAATCCTTGCCGCCCACTTAAGCAGGTTATCCAAATAATCTCGCAAAAAAAAAACGAAAACTGCATAAACAAACGTATGTTTATTGCCTTGACCGATATTATTAGTAAGTAGGCGGATAAGTTATAGACAACGTTTAGAGCTTCGGCGCTTTTAATAGCATGAAAACATACGGGTTTGATGCTTGATATTCGCGTATATTTTACTTTCGGAAATAATCGGGCATTTTCTATAAAGGATCTAGTCTTATCGAGGAAGCATTAGCGCGTAATGATTTAATTTGTTCCCATCACTTACACACCAATTCTGTGATAGTGATAATATAACGTGTTGCGGAATAATTGTATATGGCTAAATTGCAATTGAGTAATGTTACAAAAATTGGCATAATAAGACAGTGAAACAATCATGTGACGTTGTTATACAATGCATCTTCAGTTACTTCAATAACTTCAAAAGTAACATTAATTTGTAGTTTATGTGACTGCTACATTATAAATAAATGGCACGAAAATATGAGCATGGGTTTAGGAAACAAACTGAATATATAAATATCGATGTTAGGCCGATATTAGACTACCATAACTAGAAATATGATCATAGACAACATGCCGTCCTTTTTCTTCACGTTGAAGAAAAAGGGAGGTATACAGACCTATATGATCAAAGATATATGATAATGTTACATGGACTTTACTCGTATCGAGGATTGGTACCTACCTTTTGAAGTTATTATTAAAACATTCTGAGGAGTGGTCGTCGACGACAGGATGTTATCGAACCTCCGTTTCGCGACAACATCGTTCTTTTTGCCCATTTTGCCCATTCCGCCACAGAACTTCAGGTTATGCTCCAAGACCTGAGCAACGCGAGCCTTCAAGTTGGACTTCAAATGAACAGAACTAAAACCCAAGTGATGACCAACAGCAAGAAACGTAGTCCAGTTACAGTGGACGGGCAGCCCATACACTAACGTTGACGAGTACATCTACCAGCTACCTGGGCCATTTAGTCTCTTTCAGCAACAGACAAGACAAAGAAATTGAGCGCCGTGTCGAAAATGCCTGGAAGAGCTACTGGTCCATGAAAGAACTAATGAAGGGTAACCTTCCATTGTCACTGAAGCAAAAACTCGTCGACACGTGTATCCTGCCCGTCCTGACGGTGCTAAAACATGGTCACTTACAGAGAGTCAGAAGTCCAAATTGAAGGTTTGCCAACGGGCTATTGAGCGTAGTATTCTAGGTGTGAAGAGGACCGATCGTATCCGGAACACCACGCTGCGTTCAAAAACCCGCATTGCCGACGTTCGGCGAGAGGACTGCCAGGCTCAAATGGGACTGGGCTGGTCACGTCTGCCGCATGCATCCTGACAGGTGGCTAGTGTAGCCACCAAGTGGATGCCACAAATAGAGCGCGGACGCGGCAGGCCCAGAAGAAGATGGAGGGATGACCTAGACACCTTCCTCACCAACTGGCCGGAAGAGGCACTAAACCGGGAGTGATGGAGGTTAAGGGGAGAGGCCTTTGCCCAGCAGTGGGACACCATTATAGGCTAGATAAAAAAAAATTTAAACATTCCATTGTTTACTTGCCTTAGACAACGCAATGGTCAGCCGTATGTTCCCTCGACCCGCTGAGATCATCTGTTGCGCGAATTGTCATTTTACTCGGAACTGATATAACTCGCTCGGCGTTAAGAGGCCGTCAATATCAAAAAGTAGAAAATCGTAAAATTGGTAGTTTTCTACGTCCGGTTTTAGTTTCAGTATATACTTATTGATAAGAAAAGCACTTGTTTTAAACAGCGCGTATTCTTATCTACAAAATCAGTAGTTAACATCAAGGAAAAGTTACTCCCTGAATTAATTATGATTTTTTTCCTGACACTAGTTTCAGAAAACCCGCAAATAGTGCTCACGTCTGAGTGAGCTGAGCTCAATTTTGTATACTTTAGGCTGCTAAAATTGATGTTGTCGCATTACTTATATCCTAAACTAAAAATTCAGTAGTTTACATGTGTGTTATCATGCTACTAAAATACAGTAAATGGAAGTTAAACGACATCAATATTTGTCTAAAAATACTTCGAATCAAATGGCAATTACTTCGAAAACCTTTTAGGCAAACAAAAGGTTTTCTTGATAATTATAAACTTTAAGTATGTGTATGCAAAATAGTGTGTAATACAAATCAGGAAACACTTCCAATTTTAGATACATACTTACTTAAAGTTGTAACTAAAATGCGGTCGGCCCCTGTCGGCATCTTCATAAATTTGAATATGTACGACCGTGTTTTAGTTTTAAAATAATGTTATTTTATAAGCTAGATAACTGGACTACAGAATTATTACCTTTTCATATTTTTCCTTATAAAGAGAACGAATAAAATCAATGTTGAATATAAACTTTCGTAAATTTTCCATACAAACGTCAAAACTGCGAACAGATTCTATTGAATCAGACGCCCGATCGGGCTCGTTCGGAGCGGACGTGTCGCCAAATTTGCTCCAATGACATTTGTTTTTGACACTGGAAATCATATACGGATACAAAAAGATTGCCAGTGCTATGAATGTATTCAAAAGTAATAAGGTAAATAAATATCGTCACGTCTAAAAGAGTCTCAGTTTAAAATCGTTTTTTTTTGTGTTGTTTACTACTTATTATTGTTGAGAAATAAAAAAATATATGTAACTTTAATACAATGATAAGAAATATAGGTATTTTTTGTCTTCTAAACTTTATTAAAATGAAAGAGTTTTAAAATTAATTTTAACTCGTTGGACTTTATTTTCATTATACTGGTCACATTATTTAGTGTGTCAGTGTGTGTAACATTCTCTATCGCGAAGAGACATTCAGTGTGGCGTATGAAAAAACTAACAGAACTAATCATTAAAATTATATTCTATAAACGATTATTTACGTAAATGGCGAAATTATTAATTGTAATAATATATTATCTTATCACAAAATTGTTCTGTATGACTTACCTTCTTACGTTCAATATAATTTTTAAATGGTGTTTGCACACGGGGCACGTAACCTTAGATTCAGACAACTTTAACTAAATTTTGAAAATTATTATTTTAATGAAGAATTCTATATATGGCAACAATTTTACATGTAAACTGACTGTCAACCTCTGTTCATACATAACCTCAAGCTTTGTCTCAGTGCATTTATAACGGATGTTATAATGGCTAAACCGATCAGGAACAGTGAATTATTTTAATTCATTCGGAAAAGGGTTTAACCATTTATAATTAGAATAAACGAAGCACTGTTTTTTACACCAGAGTTGTTTTGATTTTATATGGTGTTTGCACAAATTTATTTTGAAAAATAATCGGAGTCAATTCGTGTGAGATGGTAACACTAAATTGACACTGTCCGCAATCTAAACACGCGGCAGCGTGTCAAGCCAAGTTCAAGTAACCGAACTGGCATCGTGTGTAATATTACACGAACTATTTGGAGCCTCTATGGGCGTCCTCACAACAAAAACTATTTCACATAAACGTCTTAAATTTGGCTTTTATATTGATATTTGTGACATACATATTATGTGCCTGTCGTGATTGTTTCACCGGATGGTCTGATCGGAAGATTAGACCATTTCGTTGGATCTCCTTCTTGTTTATGTCTTATTATTTGTAACGTTTATTTTGTGTGTGTGTTAACGAATAAATTAATTATATTCTATTCTATTCTATTATAAAAGTTATAAGAAATGATATTTGTGTCGCTTAACTTCAAACCTGGGTAAATCCATTCTGCTTTAAGGTTGAATATATAAAAAATATAATATGATCTGAAAGATAATCAACCTTATAGCTGAATGGATTTACCCAGTTTTGAAGTTAAGCGACACATTTTATGTCATCAATTGTCATAAAACATTTTGAGGACTGCCATTGAACTTGGCACCCGTTTAGATCTCACTGCTTTTGTCGTTGACGCCAACAACCAAGGCATATATAATATTGAACTTGGCTCATATTTCCCTTTTTTGGTTTTGATGGGATTTTAACGTTACAACTGATCTTCAGTGAAACTATAGACCTGTCTTAAGTTCCTCTCACTTAGGTCACTGACCTCTTCCAGTAAATTGCGGTAGTGTGCGAAAAGTATGTTGGTGAGTGTGACGTGCGTTAGTGTGTGTAAATGGGGTAATTTGACAGATACTGAATTTTTACCCATCGTGACGGGCTCTTAACAATTGTTGCACAAATTTCAAAGAACATAACGTGACCCACATCATTCGCATATTTTCCTTAGATGTGATGGTATCCTCTTGGTTGGTCCAAATCGATTTTTGTCAAGATTTTAAATTCGTCCTTTCGTCGCCCATTCTTCATTCATCACTGTCGTCAGTAGTCTTTGATCATATGTGTTGTTTATCTTTTTCTTCTTGTATAAGAAAGAGCCGTACCTATGGCTTATTTGTTATTGCATTGAATCAGACTTAAAACAAGTCACTCCGTGACAGATCCGCTTGGTCTTATATTTGGTTGGTTATCCAACAAATATTGTCAACTAGATCTTGCCCGCGGCTTTGCTCGCGTCAGAAAGAGACAAAAGTAGCATATATTTAAAATTGCAAACGGGACTTAATCGCGTGTTACTATGTTTTAAACACTAACCTCCGACGTTTCAAGGACGGCATTGTCCCCCCATTCTCGCCATTGTCCTTGCCAAATGCCAACCCATTAGAAACTTGTACACTCCTTTTTAGGGTTCCGTAGTCAACTAGGAACCCTTATAGTTTCGCCATGTCTGTCTGTCCGTCCGTCCGTCCGTCCGTCCGTCCGTCCGTCCGTCCGTCCGTCCGTCCGTCCGTCCGTCCGCGGATAATCTCAGTAACCGTTAGCACTAGAAAGCTGAAATTTGGTACCAATATGTACATCAATCACGCCAACAAAGTGCAAAAATAAAAAATGGAAAAAAATGTTTTATTAGGGTACCCCCTACATGTAAAGTGGGGGCTGATATTTTTTTTCATTCCAACCCCAACGTGTGATATATTGTTGGATAGGTATTTAAAAATGAATAAGGGTTTACTAAGATCGTTTTTTGATAATATTAATATTTTCGGAAATAATTGCTCCTAAAGGAAAAAAAAGTGCGTCCCCCCCCCTCTAACTTTTGAACCATATGTTTAAAAAATATGAAAAAAATCACAAAAGTAGAACTTTATAAATACTTTCTAGGAAAATTGTTTTGAACTTGATAGGGTCAGTAGTTTTTGAGAAAAATACGGAAAACTACGGAACCCTACACTGAGCGTGGCCCGACACGCTCTTGGCCGGTTTTTACTGTGTTAAGTACAGAGCAAAAAAGAGTGTACAAATTCTAAGGATGGTTCGGGTTGCCGACGACTCACAAGACAATAGACGGAACAAATTAGTTCCGTCGGTCCTTCCGTCACCAGCACACCGCACCCTCGTTGAGCTCTGGCAGCCTTACTCACCGGCAAGAACACAACATTATGAGTAAGGTCTAGTGCTGTTTGGCTGTGCTCTTCTGTAAGGCGGCCACGTTCTGACCCGTCTTCAGAACGACCAAGGCATACCATATGCCTATTCATATGCGAATGTCAGCAATCACTCAAACAGCCACTATTAGTTATCGAATTTCCCACGAATACCAGGCAAGTAAATGCAATAGGATTGCCGTACATTGGCGCAAATGCAAGGCATTCTATTGTAAACATGATGTCGGTCCTCAAGACATACCCAACATGTATCAAAGGACTGAAATGTACCCAACATGAACAAAGGAGGAAAATCTCTGATCGTCTACACAAAATCTTTGAGAATCTTAATAGTTATTTTTGTGACGGATGCATAATGAGAGGCATTAAAAGCCTCAGTCAATCTGTGTAAGAATGTCCTATAATATTTATTTATTTATTATTTATTAAAAGCGACTGTTGTTTTATGAAACGAGCCGAAAGGCGAATAATATAACACGAGTGTCTGCATACATATTGTACCTACTTACTTACTTACTGGCAGGGTGCAAAGCGGGTGGAGGGGGTAGCTAAAACGATCACAGCGCTCACTATGGCCAAAATTTACATCTTAGTCGCTAACTTACGCTGTCAAATTCATATTGCTGTAAACATTTTCATATCGTTTTTGAGATAAATTTAATATGGGCCTAGTAAAATTTGTTATGGTGAATTGGAATAACTCCAAGAAAAATATCGACTAAATTTTAGCTATTTCCAAGACCGTGGTGGAAACGAAACCACCGTTTAAGTGAATTGCCGTAAGAAGAAAAGTGTCGTCCAACCTCTGAAGTTTTACTTAAAAGTGCGTAATCTTTTGATACAAGTATTAAATTGAATTTACGGTGAATTTATAGTGCAAATTTTATTGGAGGTAGAAAAGCCGATGTGGAAGCATTGGCTTTTCCAGGGCTGGGATTGCCCAGTTATGTTCCAAAATCATTTTATTTGTTTCCTTAAGTGTGCTCATGTGTACAAATCGAAACGGATTGACGAAAATGCGTAAATATCGACGTTTCAATCGGACGAAGGAGCACGAGAACAAGAAAAGCAGAAGTAGTCCATCCGCTGAAGGCTTATCACATTTTAAATAAAATTCCTGAGAACTTATTTCATCGCATTGATGATTACATATTTGATGTGATATCTGCTAAACCTCCAATATTTTCAAGTAAATGAAACAAGTTTTTGTAATGTATATTATAATTAAAAGTTATTATAGCTAGTTTGTTTTTATTTTACTATAAACTCTGTACCCTGTAAATGATATTTATAATACCTATAGTTAGCCTATGAAAAGTAATAATTTATTCAGAGACCATATTCTCAAATCCGCAACGCAGGCTTCGTCAACTGAATACAAAATCCGTTATTAGCTACAAGCTTCGTCAAAAAGTAAGACAATGGAAAATCCGCAACATGCATCGTCAATAAACTAAACCTAAAAGTACATACTAAAAAAAAAAAAAAAAAAAAAAACACACACACACACACACACACACCTACAACTCAAAAACACCCTGCAAGTCGCCACTAACAGGCAGCGTGCCCAAAAGGCTGGCCGCATTGCCTCGCTGAATGGCGATGCTTATTCTCTGAGCAAAATACTGGCCAGCCCTTTTGTCACCCGTCACATCTACCAAACGAGACGCCAGATCTTTATAGAGGCGCCGAGCCCCGGGCCCCCAAGGTCCCATCGTAAAAAATAAAAATGACATAGCATAGCAGTGAACTGATCAACAATTTCAAAAACCAATGATTTATTTTATACTTTATTGCACATAGGTACAAATTGTGGAAAAAAGTCTTCAATCTATAGAAAATACCCAGCTAGCACCAATTTCTTGTCTTTATTCATCGTCTTAGGTTGGAAAATGATTTCGTGAGCGATGGCACGAAACCCCGTTTTAGTCACCAGTTTGTTAATTTCTCACTGAAAACAACAATTTTAATGTTATTGGCGATAATGTTGTAACCACCATCGTCCAAAATTGTCTAATATAGTAAAATAACACAAGATTTCATTAATTTTTTCACAATTTTTACTTAGTTCTCGCTTAACAGCGGCGACAGTATTGTCCATAATGGTCACCTGTCACGTGACGTGTCGTCGCGCACGGTCCCAATAGAATAATAATCATCTAGTCAGCCCTAAATATTATTCAAATGGTTAAGAGTATCTGAATACACAGTATTTTAGCGACTATCAAACATTTCCGCACCCAAAATAACCTCAGCTGTGTATGTATCGTAACAACCGCGTCGGTATGTAGCTGCAAAAGTGCATGGAGAAATTATGAATGAATTCATTGATAAATTCACCATGCACTTTTTCAGCTGTTACATGGTACCCTATGTAAGTTAAGATTGTTTCGTTTTACGAACTTTTGAGAGAATATTGACTTTGTAAGAGCGCAAAAAATAAATATGACTCAACAAACAATAAAATAAAAATAAAATATTCATTCATATGCACTAGACAAGTAGACATTCATATAATTCGATGTTGCGTTGGCGCTTGAATGTTTTCTACTTCTGAGCAAGGTGCAAGTCGCTATACGACAAAGCTTGACGCTATTTTACGCAACACTTGACGACCATCAAAGCTATTTTGACGTCAATAGCCGTCTTTACACAGTCGCTCTATCGCGCGTTCCCGAAGCGTACAGGATAGCGCGCTTAAGGTTCACGTTCTTTCGCGCGTGATTGCGCGTCGAAGTTTTTGAGAACGTAAAGAGCGTGCGTGTAAAAGCCAATCGTGCGCGATAGACCGCGATTATTGTTAATTGTTATTAATAGTATCGATTTGTAAAGAGCAAGTAATTCAACCACTAATTATTTAGTCCACGAGCGTATTTTACATGCGCATTCTTTCACACGCGAAATATTGCTGTATCACGCGCGATAGAGCGTCTGTGTAAAGGCGGCTAATGAAACATGCTTGCTTACAAATTAATCAAACGATGTAGGTAAGTGATAATCCAAATGATTATAACCACACAATTCTGAGGCCAAAATAAATAAATTTACTTGTAAATGTTGTAACGTAGTTACGTTACGTAACCTAGGTTACCTTTTCTTAAAAATAAAAAAATTTATTAAATAGCTTATTTTTATTATATTCATACATATTTAAATAATGTACGCACTAAATAATCGTACATTATTACTGTTTATTTGTAACGGCTGTTGCTATCTGTATCGCGCTGTACTTTGACAACTCTCTCTTGTCAAACGTATACCGGTTGGCCGCGTCCTTTCCCCGCGGACCCTCTTTCCGCGCGGAGACGCGCCTCAGCCGAGCGGTCAGTCAGTCAGATTTAGCTATCAGTCGCCGGCGCACGCTCGCTTGCCTTGCGCAGCGACTATCGTGTGGCCGGCGACATGTTTAATATTTTAATAGATATTTCTGTCGTTTAATATCTTCAATATGTAATGAGTAGTGTTTAAATCCCCAATTGGGTAAGTGTTGAACAATTATTACGCTTTCTTTAGCAGGTAAATTCAAATGTCATTCCTAACGGTTCTTCCCATTATGATTTTTCTTTGTTCGATTTTGTGTGCCACTTAATGTATAATAAGGCTCATAATGTTTGCCTTTTGTTATCTAATTAGGCCCACTTCAAATTGGCACGCGTCGGTGCAATCTGCATGCAACTAAAGCGTGATTGAGACATTTTGAGACTTGAAAATAAAAATACATAATATTTGATATTTACAGTATTTTTAATTATAATTGTATGCCTTTTTAGGGTTCCGTAGTCAACTAGGAACCCTTATAGTTTCGCCATGTCTGTCTGTCCGTCCGTCCGTCCGCGGATAATCTCAGTAACCGTTAGCACTAGAAAGCTGAAATTTGGTACCAATATGTATTTCAATCACGCCGACAAAGTGCAAAAATAAAAAATGGAAAAAAATATTTTATTAGGGTACCCCCCCTACATGTAAAGTGGGGGCTGATATTTTTTTTCATTCCAACCCCAACGTGTGATATATTGTTGGATAGGTATTTAAAAATGAATAAGGGTTTACTAAGATGGTTTTTTAATAATATTAGTATTTTCGGAAATAATCGCTCCTAAAGGAAAAAAAGTGCGTCCCCCCCCCCTCTAACTTTTGAACCGTATGTTTAAAAAATATGAAAAAAATCACAAAAGTAGAACTTTATAAAGACTTTCTAGGAAAATTATTTTGAACTTGATAGGTTCAGTAGTTTTTGAGAAAAATACGGAAAACTACGGAACCCTACACTGAGCGTGGCCCGACACGCTCTTGGCCGGTTTTTTATATTAATGGGACAGGTAACATCTAATAATTTAAAACGAAAAATTTTATACAACATGTAACATCTAATAATTTTAAGTTATATGAACACTTTTCACTACGTCTTGAGCGTCCTTCTTAAAAATCTTTTCTTAGATTTCCGCAAACTAACTTCACCTTCCCAAGGACGGAAAAACATAACTATTTATTGACAGAGTATACGTGTATTCACAAAAGAAGTCAGATGACAACTAACATTAAATATTACATATTTACACTAATAAAGACTACTAGGTTAAACGATCAAGATCATTAGGTTGCGAGAAAAACACCACGCCGCAAAAGGGTCTGGCCAGGTATCTTTTGTTATCACTAATCCTATTGTTAACGCTAATTGACTGTAAAATCTTCGCTGGTCTCAGGTCTTCGTAGTGGTGGTAGAAATAATAAGCGGACTGTAGTTTGGTGCTGGTTTTAATCCGAATTGTGGAAGACAAAGAAAGTGGTACAGTGAATGTCGTTGGAGGCGGAATAACCGTAAGTTTTTAAAAAGCTCTAAAAGCTGTCAAATTTGAACTTATCACATTGCCATTTGTGAATTTAGATTTAACTAGAGATTTGAAATATTATTATAATTATACAATTCAATGAATATTTTATTTAAAAAATAGTCAAGTAGTATGTGAATGAATTAAAACATTACCAATAACATGAAATTAAAAATTGAATAAATTAATACTGAAGATTTATAAAATGCATAATGTCGACTCGAACAATACTGAATATTTTAATCAAAGAATATACAAATTGAAATGTCAACAGATACATGATTATTCATTAAAAATTAAATTGAATTATTATTATTAAATTGATAAAAATTGGAAAAATTGATTTTAATTATAGAAAATAAATGCCTTAACCTAAACGAAGAAAGGATCGAAAACCAGGGTGGTTTTCGAACGTTTCGTAACATGCTCCCGCCTTGAAGTCTGTGACTTCAACTGTATGCCGAGGGGGAGGGTAGACGTTGTTGCAGACCGTGAGATACCGTCGCTGCCATGGATGCCTTCCAAGTTGTCCTGCTGCTGAGTGCCACGAACCGGTGATGTCTTGGAGGCTGCAATCTGTGCATGTGGAACGAAATGTGCGGATCGCCCATCAGGAAGTGGAAAGGAACGAAAGGACTGAAATATGTTTGGGTGAAAATTACCATAATTTGAATCAGTAGGTGTAATGTACCTATGTGAAAGTGTGTAATAAATAAAGTGATAACAGTATAAATGAAACGCCTCACGCTCTCTTGATACGTTACCTATCAAGAGCTGTATCGTTTCGTTATTCAAAAGAGGCCCTGCATGTAAGAACGTGAGGCGGTAATATTTGAATATAAAAATGTATACATATTGACGCTGATGTTTTGAACTGAGCAACCCTGAACGTTGAAGAACCTGAATGTGAATGGAGTTGCTCGGTCTTCCCACCCCACGATCGTAACTGCACCTGTGAATTGTATTGCCATGTTTGGCTTCCAAGCTACGCTCCATAGAAAGGAGGCAACTGAAGTTCGCTGTAATGAGTATCCCTGGACTGACGGCCGCTCATTAAACGCGATGGATGTCGTGGATTGCTGATCATGAGCAGCTTTTGGACACTGACATTGTATCGTACAACTGTCACTCGGAACATTTGAATCTAATTCCCTAACTGGAAACTGAATATTTGTATTTGAGGGAGTTTTATGTGCGGATATGGATACTTGTGTGTTTATCGTGCTATCTAACATATTTTTGATCGCCTGAGTGGACACTTTCACTGTTGAATTAAGTTTTGAATACTTATGAATCAGCACTTGTGCATTCGACATGCTAGCGAAGTAAATGTCTTCGAAGAGTGCCCGCTCATCCTCTATATACTCTCCGCTTGTGAATTCTGACAATATGTCTATGTCTAGCAGCAATGTATCGAACTCATTGTATAAAAGCCCTATTTTGTCAAATCGAAGCTGCAGCTCTGCAAGCTGTAACTCGTTTACTTGCGGTTCAACAGCTAGTTGCGACACAAAATTGTGAAAAACAGTAAGTTTACCTTTAATAAGTCCAAGCTTGTAATTAAGTTTATGAAAATCATGTTCCGATGACATTGTGGCATAATAAAATGCTAAAAAATGAGCCTATAAATATTGGTACAAATTATGACCTTAAATAAAAACTTTGCTCTTAAAAAATCTCCAGGCGCTAAAACTATTTGCTATGCGAATCAAAGGTATGCACTTGTATTGTATTACGTAACCTTGTTTACGACTTATTTGCACTGCAGTTAGTTATCAAGATTGTTTTAAGAACGTGTTTGCCTATTGTTTTTGAAGTTTTTAATTGAAATTAGCGTAATAAAGTTACAAAATTATTGAATTATTGTTATCGTATTATATAGGAATTATGTGAAAGTGATAGTTTATATTAAAATCTTAAATATTATTACTGTGAACTGGGTCAAGAGGTTATACCTACTAAAATGAATATCTCTAGTGAATAATCCTATCGAAATGTCTACTGGCTTCTAATCCAAATGATGGCAATGAATTAACTTTCTGCACTTAATGGGAAAGCAATGAATTTGGTATTTGAATAGGTATGGCTGAATAATACCTAATTAATATTGCAGCTACACAGAAAATGAAGAAAACAAAGGAATGTGGATAAAAAAAGAAAGGAATGGAACGATCTCACTTTGTTCGTTTTCCCTCCTGTGCTGGATGCTGCTTGGTTTTGAATGCTGGCTCCCGCTGATCTCCACTGGACTCCTGGACTGGTCTGATTGGTGCTGGATGGGCTGGATTCCGTAACTGTCCTGGTTACGGTGAATTCCCACTGTAGTGGGATGCTCCGTGTGTCCGGTGAATGCTGAGTGTGAATTCACTCGTCGCTCCTGACTTATGGGACGCGATGAGTGGCAGCTCCGGAACTGGCACGCAGCTGGATACGCCCTACGCCAATCTTGTCGACCCACGGCTTCGGCGATGAAGACCCGTTGTATAGGTGGAGCCTGACTCAGAGCCACAATCTTGTCCTCTCACAATCCAGAGGCTTCGTAAGGACCATGTAATCCAAATTGCGTGGATATGGATTCCAAATTTTAAAAAATGTGAATAAATGCAAATTGTGAGGACAAAGAAAGTGGTACAGTGAATGTCGTTGGAGGCGGAATAACCGTAAGTTTTTAAAAAGCTCTAAAAGCTGTCAAATTTGAACTTATCACATTGCCATTTGTGAATTTAGATTTAACTAGAGATTTGAAATATTATTATAATTATACAATTCAATGAATATTTTATTTAAAAAATAGTCAAGTAGTATGTGAATGAATTAAAACATTACCAATAACATGAAATTAAAAATTGAATAAATTAATACTGAAGATTTATAAAATGCATAATGTCGACTCGAACAATACTGAATATTTTAGTCAAAGAATATACAAATTGAAATGTCAACAGATACATGATTATTCATTAAAAATTAAATTGAATTATTATTATTAAATTGATAAAAATTGGAAAAATTGATTTTAATTATAGAAAATAAATGCCTTAACCTAAACGAAGAAAGGATCGAAAACCAGGGTGGTTTTCGAACGTTTCGTAACATTGACCGTCTCAAGTGCCATCGGGCCTTCGTATTGGAAATGGACTAAGTTAAATTAAATATTTAATTTAACTTATAGAATGTGCATTGCACTCCTGTTGCATTTTGTTCTCACGTAAATTGCTTTCTTTAGCAGGTAAATTCAAATGTCATTCCTAACGGTTCTTCCCGTTATGATTTTTCTTTGTTCGATTTTGTGTGCCACTTAATTTAATTGGCTTGTATTTAATTTAACTTTTAGAATGTGCATTGCATTCTTGTTGCATTTTGTTTTAACGTAAATTGTAAATCTTTTAAATTTATAATGGCAGTTAATTTCCGTTAACTTTTTAAATTCAAAATTTGACCGTTAGATTCAACTTTCACTTTTGCTTTGTAGCTTGTTTTTTTAAAAACAATGGTTTTTACAAATGTAAACTCCGTCTGATTGTACCAACCCGCACTTCACCAGACTTTTACCTTCTTTATCACGCAGTACTTTCTTCCTGCTTTGCTTTTGTCTTGCCGGGTACAGTCAGCGGAGAGATTGTGAGGAACATTATTCTCATTTTCTGGAAATAAATTCCAGGGAGCCAGATTACGGCTGGTATCTCAGCCTGAAGCCATATTACGGCTGAAACCACAGCCCAGGCCTCCTCACAAGTTCCGGAAGATCCGGAGCGGAGCGGCTGACGTCCCTCGGCGCGTTCCGTCTTCAGCCCGCAACGACACCAGCATCTTCAGGGGAGTACTTGCGTGGTGGACCTGACCTCGGAGCAAAATCAGTATCGGCCTTACGAACCCACACCTAACGACCTTTGTTCGTGTGCTCACGCGGAGTTACGGCGAGAATACGCCAGTTCCTTATTTAACTCGTTTGTTTTATTCCATCTCGCCGTCAACCGTAGCAATGTTATCCGTTAAACTGGCACCTAATATGAGATGGAATACGCTGTTAGAATTAACCGGTTTCCTCATGCTACACCGTGTTTATCCTTCTGGATCCCAGGCAAATTTTTGTGCTTTTGAATTTAGAACTTTCTTTCATTCTTGTAAAAGTTCAAACCTTATGTACTCGTACGAGGGCACCAGGATCTAGGAGGATATTTATGTCTATGGACTTTCCGTGTTTTCCGAAAACTTTTTGCCCAATATCCAGACATAAGTTCCTATCATCGTTTATTTTGATTACTTCTGCACGTGATACTTATAACTTCCCTCTTTTATTACCAAAGGTATTAATTTAATGTTCACTTTGTCTTAATATTAGTTTGGTACTAATAGCCATAAGTATTAATGACTGCAAAAACTATTTTAATTCGTAACGAAGAATACTTTGTATACTAGTAATTATGGTCTTTCGACCCGGTACTGCAGCGACTCAGACAAAGATTGTCACTTCACCGGCTAGGCCGATATATGTCGATATTCTTCTTCGTTCCCCCAATGCTGAGGCTCCTGACATCATGTCATTCTGTTGAAGACTAGGTCATATTTCATTTATTGCATAGCCATGAACATATTTACATAATAAGGTGTTACAGGTATAAGTAGGCAATTCATGACACCCTGTTAGGGCACACAATATTTATTATATCTAACTTAATATCTAACAGAACTCATGAATATTAAAAATAAAAATAAGATGTAATCATTGCAATAATAAAAAAATTTAATTTCGATACAATATTAGGTACATAACATTCCGTGCATACGTTTTGAAATTGAATTAACTAAAATTCGTGAAATCATATTTATAAATTGTAACATTAAATTATTATTATTGTTGCATTATTTTACTATTATAGCTCATCATCATTTAGAAACTGTTCAATTGAATAATAACATTTATTAATTAACATGTCTTTTAATTTATTTTTAAATAACTTGTCAGTTGCTACTAGCTTAATACTGTCTGGAATATTATTATATATGGAGATAATGTTACATTGTGGTCCATTTTTAAATATGGCTAAATTTGATTTTGGTAAAAATAATTTGTTTCTATATTGGCTTCTAGTTTTTGCTGTTTCTGGTTTTATAGATGTGGGTGTTTTCGAAGAAAAATTGCCGCTTCCAATATAAATATTGAGGGTAGCGTTAGAAGCTTAAAATTAATAAAATGAGGGCGAGCGCTATTAGGAATGTGAATGTTGGCTAATATGCGGATACATTTCTTTTGCATGATGAAAAGTTGTTGCGAGTCTACACTGGTTCCCCACAGAACGACACCGTAACGGAGGCTCGAATAAATATACGAAAAATATACAGACAACGCGGCTTCAAGATTCGTGTTAGATTTAAGTATGCTTAGTGCGTATGTATATCTAGCGATTTTTGTTTTGGTATTTTGACTGTGTGTTTTCCAGTTTAGACTGGAGTCTATTGTGATGGTCCCTCCATAGGCGTCTGTTCCTCGCCAAGCGCATGGCCTCGTGCAGTTTTAATCGCATGGGTAATTTGAACATACCATCTAGTAGGGGGAGGTGCTCGAGGTCTCGTGCCTTCAACTTTGCCCGTCATAATTATCCTCTCCAGGCTATCTGGCGGGCGACGTGTAATGTGACCGAAATAACTAAGAGTATGGTCCTGGCATATTGTTGACAGCCGGCGCTTTATGCGCAGCTCCTCAAGAATGGACTGGTTTAGTACGCATTGCCGTCCATGGAAACCGTAAAAGCCGCGGCGTCAGCACCACATCTCAAACGCATCGATAAGTTTATTCAAATTTGCTCGGATGGTCCATGTTTCCGAACCATTAAAGACCGGGAACACCAGGGAACGCACCAGTCTAACCTTGGTCTGTTGCAGTATAGCACGGTCCTTCCAGATCTTATCAAGCCGAGCCATGGCACCCTTTGCTATTTGATATAATCCTCCGGATAATATCCGCGTCACAGCTACTATTGCTAGATATTAGCGAGCCGAGGTACGTAAAGGTGCTGACACAATCGAGATCTTTTAGCTCAAGGCTTCGCGGAGGTGGGTCTTTCCTGTATACAAACATCAGCTGGGTTTTAGCATGGTTGACGTGAAGTCCTAATTTGATGCTTTCAGCTTCTATGTCGATATACCAATGCCGAATAGGCTACTTGACCCTTTTTTAAAGTCTGTTTGATATGATTAAGTACTGTTCAATTAACCGAAATAAAATATTACCATATTTTATTATGACCTAAAAACAACAAAAAATATTTTTAAAGTGTACTTTTACGTAATCAGGCGAAAACAACACAGTCATGTTAATCTATAGATTATCTGTGTATTAAGTCATTTTATTCGAAAACAACATTTTCTGACTTTTTAAGTATGAAGGCATAAAGTTCAATATGTCAGTGATTGTTTTGACATGTATGTAGTAAGGTTCGAATTCTTTGACGTCACTACATCGCTGACAGCGTTTTCAGTGGCCAAGATAAATAAAAAATTACACACATTTTTAATCGAAAATAAGTAGTCATCATACACTTTTAATACCCAATATCTATAAATATTGTTTTTTTATGTCAAATACTACAGAAGACAGTCATTTATAGTGCCAAATTCGATATGAGTCTAGTAGCCTATACATAGACGATACGGTTCTGTAAATTCTTTTGACCAATGTCAGTAAAATATTGAAACTGGCACCTACTGGGGCACTGTCGAGTACTGCTTTTACCTTTCATACGGGCTTGAATAATATTCTATTCACCGCTAAGCTTAACTTGCCAAAATATACGAAAACTGTGAAATTCAATGGAATTCTAATTAAGCGCCGGAACCACATGAATATTGCAGGGTACGTAGCCGAATGGCACAAACGCTCACGCAAAGACCTTTACAGGGGACAGCTCAATCACATTTTTTGCCATACGAAATTAAACCTTATTACTGAAACAGAAAGTCGATCGTATCAGACTAGCGAAAACGGTCCACATGAGAGGGCATTGTTTGGGCTGGTGTCCCTCTCGCACGTGTTGCCAGTGTTAATGAGGTTCCCATATTAGTAGTATTTTTATCTGTATATTACCTGACTTTATAACTTCTTATTTTATTTTAATGTTATATTCAAACTAGGGTTTCGATATATTTCAAAAAATTTGAAAATAATTATAATGTAATTATTTTGATGCCAGTAAATCAAAGATTTGTATAATTAAAAAATACTTTCAATTGGGTGTTAGTAGATTTAGTAGTAACTTTGAAAATTGACTGGTATCCCCAATTTATGACAGTGATGACGTCACTAGATAATGTTGACATTGTCAGCAAGTGCGAGAGGGACACCAGCCCAAACAATTACCTCTCATGTGGACACACTTTTTGACCTAACTAAACAATCTAGTTTAATAATTCTAAATCTATGCGCTCACGAAACGAAACGCTCGTAGATATTTATCTCTATCGCTCTTGTAAATTGGCGCGACAGAGCCAGACTACATTTCGCGGCGTTTCGTTTTCGTTTCGCGTCGTAAAAATGCCATTCGGCTACGGGCCCTGGGTGCAATGTTCGCGAAGCCTCGCACCATAGAGTAAATATTCACAGAAAAACCACCTTTAAACAGGACAAATAAAGGAATATAGGGGCCGACTTTTTAACATCGAAAATATTTTTGAAAATCGACTGCAAAAATTTCAAAACTACTCATCGGTGGGACAAATGCGTCTATTGTAGTAGATCATACATTTTACATTTACATTTTAGGGTTCCGTACCAAAAAGGTACAAAAGGAACCTTTTGGCGCCGCTCTGTCCGTCTGTCTGTCCGTCTGTCACATTACTAAATATCACGAGAACTGCTTATGCTATCGGTGTGAAATTTGGAATAGTTATGAATATTATGGATCTCCAGGATCCTTCCTCAGAATGGAGATCCTTCTCCATTGTAGATCTGAAGGAAAATATAAAAAAATTCACCTTTAGCACTATTAGTATTGACAACATTTCATATTTTTGAGTACTACTTTTTATTGTTTGGTTTGAAAGAACTCAACACTAAAAGATACACGTATTTTTTTATTTTTCCAAAAACTGCTATTTTAATGAGAAAATCCCTTCTTATTACTACTTCGAGCAGAAAGAGCGTAAGTTACAAACGTCAAGACACAGCTTCATGACGTCACATGTGTTGTTTCATACACCTAAGAAAACGACAAAATCATTTCTAAAAAAAAAGTTTTAACAGTCAGCTTAAGCAGTCCGGTATGTCTGACTGCAAAGTGTCACTGTCAAACTCAAGTGACATCCCAACTGGAAGATTTTTTTGTTATAGTGGCAGCTCTAAATCAGCTATTTGACGTCACTTCTCCTTTAAACTATTTTTAAGATTTTTTAATACTAAAAATACGGAAAAAAAATTAAAATAAATTTTTATGTGATCTACAAGCGTATATCGCGAAATGGTTTTCGATTTAGGGACATTGAAAAATTTAAAACGTTGTCAATTAGGCAAAGACATATGTAACTCCGTATAGACAGATAAAGTCTGAGAAAAAAACGCACCTCAGGACCATACAGAAAAAGGATCGGTGTCCTAGATGGCGTTACACCTATGGGGGACGCTCGGCTAGATGGCGCTAATATTAATATTTGACATTTTAACACATATCAAGCTAAGAATATGGGCCAAATTGTCAAAACTGAGGTTCAAAAGTTTCAAGTCTGTGTCAAGAGATGGCACTCTATACACTGTGATTACACATTTTACTTTGACAGTAACTCTATAATACTCGATCCTCTTTGGTATTAGGTAATAAAGTGAACATTTTGGGTGTTTCTGTAGATAAATTTAAAATATTCCAAGGAAGTTGGCTGAAAGGCGCGCATTCATCATTTAGCACGGTTTACCTTATATTAAAATAAAGTGAGTATACTTTTTTCTACGCGCGCATTTGCAATTTATATTTTTTATGTTCTTTCTCTGGAGAATTCTTGAGAGTTTTATGTTGAAGATTTTTTTTTTTTTACTATTTACTTGACAAAATTTGTTTTTTATCATGCAGAAACGTCTGCGAGCGATATTACATATAAAATAAAAATTCACACCTCCGGCAGAACTCGAACCTGCGACCGCTGGCCTTGCGGGGCGGGGGTCGGGGGGGATATGTGTTTTTTTTTCAATTTTCCTTTAATTTAAAAATATGTATTTACTTGACAATTGAAACTCCAATACATAAAATCATACCATTCCAATACATTAAAATGCGACCGCCTAAGAACGCGCTTACACTACACCACACATAGATGGCGCCACAAAAAAAGGCCTTGTAACTTTCGATTATACTTGTAAATGGCGTTAAGTGTCACTTTTGACATAGATTTATGGCTCTAAATTGACACTTAACACCAATTTACAAATAATCTATGATACTGACTACGATACATACTTCATACTAAGAATCGTACCTCAATTATTTAGCGCCACCTATTAAATACTATCATAACTACACTGATGATGCCTACATTTTTTTTTTTAAATGTGTGCTTGACGTGATATCATGATTTTAAAATAAAGAAATGTCATTTGTTTTAAAAAAAATAAAAACACGCAAAAATATTTGGCGAAAATATGATTTTGGCTACTTCCAGGCTGCGAACAGCGCCATCTAGTTTTAAGCCTAAAAGGCCCATATATTTCAGGGGTACGCTTTTTTTATGGGCTTTGTCAGTCCAGTATTAAATCGTTCTTCGTGTTATCATTAATTAAGAGGCGTTTTTGAGCTATTTTTTTTTTGAAAATTGTCTCAGCTGCATTGTAACATAAACATGGTTGCGTGAGCAATCAAAGCGAGTGTGTTTCCATTATTTTGTATGGTAAAATTTTTATTTAAAATTTCTTCGAGCGAGTGAGATTTGCCCGTGTTAGATATACACCCTGTATAACATTATATTTCGTACACGTGGCAATACAATGGAAAATGTTCTGCCAATAAAATTGAGCTACACACGTGAACGCAATATTTGCAATCTCTCGTTCTTACTGTCAATTGCCGCTAAGAAATTGTTTCACGAAAATTTTGACAAGTGTCGGATTATAATCGAGAACATACGCAGAAAATGTTGCAGGATTCTCTGTTACTTACATAAGAATGAAAGCAAAAAATTTACATAAGAATCAGAGATAGTTACAAAGCATCAGAGGTAGTTATAAAGTATCAGTGTGTAGTTACAAAGTCGCCCCCATCACAGACAAAATCATCGCATATAGGCTTCGCTGGTATGACCGCGTGATGAGACGCCCTGAAGACCATAAAGTGCGGCAAGCCTTGGCATTACCGAACAGGGAAGCGAGAAGACAAGGAAGACCTAAAGCCACATGGTGGTCTACAGTGGCCCGCGACTTGGAACGAACCCAACTTTCCCCGAAGACAACTCAGGTGCCGTATAGCCGAATGGCATTTCTGTGACGCGAAACGAAAACGAAACGCCGCGAACACGCACGACCGATAGAGATAGATATCTACGAGCGTTTCGTTTCGTGAGCGTTTGTGGCACTCGGCTACGTACCCTGGACAGACAGTCCTGGCGCTTAAGAACGAGGAGGGCCGACCCCAAATAATGGGATTATAGTAGGGAGAAATTAGCTAAAATTACGGCATAATTAATGGAAGGTTTTTTTAAATTGAAATATGTACGTTATAGACTGAAGTTATTTTTCATCAACCCTCCCCTCTCCTCCCCCCTCTGTGTCACCTCTCTACCCTCCCTTAAAGTGCCGAAAATGCGGTTTTTCTCGATTTCTGACAAAACTGTTGAAGATACAGAATAAAAGCGTAGGAACGAAGTAATCCTTAATAAATTTACTACAAATCATTCATTAACACTTTGGTTCTAGCACTTATAGTTTTCGCGTGATCCGTCACGAAAGTTGGTCCTTTGCTGCAATTTTCTTTAATGAATGTTAAGTTTTCGCCCAAAATGCTTACGAAATCGTCGAAATTTGTCTGATATGACTAAAATATTGTAACCCATGACTAAAATAAAATTAAGGGGGAAAAATCACTACCATGGGTGGAATTTCCAATATGTCTTGGAATTCCAATAACTATTTAAGACGTAATATTTTCACGGTAGTAGTCGCTAGGAGTACCATTGATCCATATAGTATATCGATGACTGGGGATGAGCTTTTGGTAGCTGTTGGTAGAGCCCTGGAGTTTCAATCCAGAAGCCGTGAGTTCAAGTTCCACCCATGGTAGTGATTTTTCCCCCTGAAATTCATTTTCAGTTTATAATATTTTAGTAATATTAAACAGATTTCGTAAGCAATTTGGGAGAAAACTTAACATTCACTAAAGAAAATTGCAGCAAAGGACCAACTTTCGTGATGGATCACGCGAAAACTATAAGTACTAGAACCAAAATGTTAATGAATGATTTGTAGTAAATTTATTAAGGATTACTTTGTTCCTACACGCTTTTTCTGTATCTTCAACGGTTTTGTTAGAAATCGCGAAAAACCACATTTTCGGCCATTTAACCGGGGGAAGAGAAGTGACGCAGAGGGGGGAGAGATGGGGAGGGTTGATGAAAAATAACTTCGGCCTATAATGTACATATCCCAACCAAAAAAAATCTTCCATTAATTATGCCAATATTTTCATACATAACTTTCCAGAAGCAACGTACTATTAAGGCAAAGAGAAAGAAGAAGAATAAAAATGTACATTTAAGAGTTTGAGCATCTTTATACGAGTGCCTAACCGGTCAAAACGTCCTTACGGCGAGCGACAATGTGGGATATTTTGCTGGATAATGACACATTAAACATCGGAATGTGGTTTTAATTGAGACGTTGGTGCAATATTTAAATTAACAGATACATAATAACATATTTAAATTAACAGATACACTTAAAATTAAATCTTAAAACCCTAAAGACTAAAACTAACACAAGCAGGTTATAACTAAACACATTTATCCATACCACCATTAGTATATACTATACTAATATTATAAATGGGAAAGTGTGTGTGTGTCTGTTTGTTTGTCCGTCTTTCACTGCAAAACGAAGCGACGAATTGACGTGATTTTTTAAGTGGAGATAGTTGAAGGGACGGAAAGTGACATAGGCTACTTTTTTAACGCGAGCGAAGCCGCGGGCAAAAGCTAGTAACACATGAAAGAAATCAAAGTGTCAAAACTAAAAATCAGTTATTGCTTAGTCTACGAGTCGCAGTCAACACGTTCATAACGGCCATTATAGTTATGATTCTTACACCTTTATATGTTACAAATTTCTGCGACTGGAAAAAAATCCCGGCCTAGTCCCGCAATATTGTATGAAATTCCTTGCGAGTTGCGCCGCCTGCAACATAATACTTTGAAGCCTTGACAAACGTAATGACAACATTCATACCATGTTTGAGAAAAACATTTTTCTTTAATTCATATCAACCTAATTCCATTTAATTCCTGGGTGTCAGACGCCGGAAGAAATTATTCGTCTATTTTGGCTTGACATGTTGGCTTTTATCTCTAAACGTTTTAATATTACGTACATTTGACACAGGAAACGTGAGACGAAGATAATTATAACAACCAGCCTAATATCGGGTCAAATACGTAGGTATTATCAAAATTGAATTTCGTAATTTGTCGTAGGAAGTTCTTGATCTGCCAAATTTCATTAGCAGTGTTATTAAAGTAGATGACAGGTTTCCTTTACGTCGAGTGGTATGGTAATCAAATCAAAATTTTTTTGGCCTCCTTTTTAGCCACATTTTGTGAGGTAGGAAACTAATAATCGTGAATAACGTAAAACAAATAACATAATAAAATAAACACATTTAATACTTACAAATAAAAACTTGAATTATACTAATTCAGAACTTAATGAAGGTACCTACTAAATTACTTCCATGAAATATTCATTTCTCGAAATGCTTTTATTTATCGATCCGACTGGATTTTAGAACTAAAGTTATAAAATCTATCCGGATTCGTAACATCCAGTCTTATTGATATAACATAACTTATCCAATATCCTTTCATTGTAAAAATACCAAAGTTTTAAATTGAATTCACGAACATTTCCTGGGATTTCTCATTGTACTCAATCCTGAAGAGTTCGGGTTTAAAATTTGTTCTTGTTGGTAAGAGAACAAACGCATTCATTTTTACAATAGTACATTACTACAGAGGCCGGGACAAAGGGGTATATAAGGGGGGACACGGGGTATCAAAGGGGAACGAAAATTCGATTATTTTTGCGCTACGACGCACCGTTTAGGAGCTCGCTTCGCTCGGCCGTCTATATGTCTTCGGCCGGCAACCCCATTTCCCGCCGAGGTATGTATCAGGGATGTAACGGAGCTCTGCTTCTGCTTCCGTTTCTGCGGAACTTCCGTTTTGTTTTACACATCCGCTTCTGTTCCGGTTCTGTTATTTTTCAAACGGAAGTTATAGCGAATGTCGGAACCTAGCGCGACGGTGGGACATGAGCGGCGTACATCAAAGACCAACAGGTCTATACCTGTCATTCGCTCATCTCTCTGCTGCCACGTGCTGCGATACTAAACATCAATCACTTCATTCAATTGCGCGCCAATATTTGTCCTGTCCACCTAGTTAGTAGCGAGTGAACAACTATTCAGTGGTGCCAGGCTTATCTACGATCCCCTTAGAAGCAAACTGCCGGGAGATAAAGCTGCTAAGCTTTTGTTTATTAAATACAGTTTACTTCTTTTACAATCACTCCATTTAATTTAAAAATTTAATTGTGTGCTAACAATTACACATATCACGTTTTCTGGTTAGTTTTGGATTGTATTATACTACCTAACGAGTAAGTTTTCTTTTCGTTTCAAAAACCTTTTACGCCATAATAAAGGTTTAAAATGATTCTTATGTGATTTTTAGTGAGTAAACAACTAAACATCTTAAAGTTCAAGGTGATTTAAATATTTGGATTGTAATTAATGATACACTTAAGATGATATACTTACTGATATAATCAGGTAACTTTTCTTTTCGTTTTTAAAACCTAAGTGGGCCTAAAGGCTGATTACAAACTGCTGATTACAGGCTGAACAGTAAACACCTAAAAGTTGTAGGTAATTTAATTAGTTTTGGTTTATGTTATACCTATGTGGTATTTTTTCTTTTCGTTTTTAGGGTTCCGTAGTCAACTAGGAACCCTTATAGTTTCGCCATGTCTGTCTGTCCGTCCGTCCGTCCGTCCGTCCGTCCGTCCGTCCGTCCGTCCGTCCGTCCGCGGATAATCTCAGTAACCGTAAGCACTAGAAAGCTGAAATTTGGTACCAATATGTATATCAATCACGCCAACAAAGTGCAAAAATAAAAAATGGAAAAAAATGTTTTATTAGGGTACCCCCCCTACATGTAAAGTAGGGGCTGATATTTTTTTTCATTCCAACCCCAACGTGTGATATATTGTTGGATAGGTATTTAAAAATGAATAACGGTTTACTAAGATCGTTTTTTAATAATATTAATATTTTCGGAAATAATCGCTCCTAAAGGAAAAAAAGTGCGTCCCCCCTCTAACTTTTGAACCATATGTTTAAAAAATATGAAAAAAATCACAAAAGTAGAACTTTATAAAGACTTTCTAGGAAAATTGTTTCGAACTTGATAGGTTCAGCAGTTTTTGAGAAAAATACGAAAAACTACGAAACCCTACACTGAGCGTGGCCCGACACGCTCTTGGCCGGTTTTTAACATCTATAAGTTCCGCTTCTGGTTCCGGTTCCGCTTCTGCTTCCGTTAAACTAAATTCAAAACTTCTGCTTCCGCTTCCGGTTCCGTTAAAAACACATCCGTTACATCCCTGGTATGTATAGTGCTTTTCTCAAACATGGTATGAAATAAATAAAGTCTACTGAAAATAGTAACTTTGGATGGCTGTATCTCCTAAACGGTGCGTCGTAGCGCAAAAATAATCGAATTTTCGTTCCCCGTATACGCTTATAAAAAAACAAAAAGTTAAAAAAAAAATCAAAAAAAACGAAAATTTTTTTTTTGTATGAAAACGCACCCAAAATCAAATATTGTCTAGGGCCCGTACCAGTTGCAGTCGGCACGTCTATAAAGCCCCTTATAGTTTTTTTTTTAATTGGCTTAATACCTGGATGTTATGTCACAATTATCTGTGTTTGGAAATTAAAAAAGAACACTTTGCAGGCCTTGGCCTGCAAGGTTTGTATGAAATTCCATTATCTATCAATCGTTCTAGCCGCACCTGCAACGTCATACTTCGCTGCCATCACATAACATCAATATTTCATACCATGTTTGAGAAAAATATTTTCTTTGAGAATTAATAGAAAGCTGGCGACTTCCTCGCAAAACTTATTACTTACTAGTGGCTCTGGGATGTAGACCATCGTGACATTATTAGAAAAAATAAATAGGTATAGGTACTTAGTTCTTAGATAGTCTTAATCGCCACTACACTATGTACCTACATAGCACTAATATAATAGTTATTTGTTATACAAGGGGGCAAAGTTGTATTTTAACGCCGAGTGTGGAATTGAAAAACGAGCAAGTGAAAGGATTCTATAGTTGAACCACGAGCGAAGCGAGTGGTTCCAGAATAGAATCCTGAACTTGCGAGTTTTTTAACACACGAGAAGTAAAATACATTTGCACCCGTGTGTAACACAAAACTTTTCCCCTCACTGTAGCGAGGAAACTACAACGCAAAAAATGCGTTTATCACTGCTTCCAGTAGTTGCACAGGTGGTAAATCATCTTCATTAGTAGATTCACCTACTTTTATAAATTTTAAAGCACTTAATTTGACTTTATTCAAGGTCAAATTACTTTACCCACTAGTGGATAAAATGCGTTTTTACCCGCTGGTATTAAAGGACAAAACACGTGTTTCCGAGCTAGTGAGGGGAAAAGATCTTTAGGGCAATTTCCGCATTTTACAACATTTCCTAAAGCTGGATCACCATCATCCTCCTGGCGTTATCCCGGCATTTGCCACGGCTCATGGGAGCCTGGGGTCCGCTTCGACATCTAATCCCAAGATTTGGCGTAGGCACTAGTTTTTACGAAAGCGACTGCCATCTGAGCATCTGACCTTCCAACCCGAAGGGTAAACTAGACCTTATTGGAATTAGTCCGGTTTCCTCACGATGTTTTCCTTCACCGAAAAGCGACTGGCAAATTTCCTAAAGCTGGATAAAGGAAAAATATTGATACATCATAGAACCTGGTCCGTGGTTACCAAATTTCATGAGAATCGTAGAGGAAAACATTCGGACATACAAAGATCAAATCGTCGCTGAGGTCAATTACGTTACAAATAGAAAAAAAAACCAAATGTTTTTTTACAATTATGAAAATCCACATAAAAACATAATTTTTTTCTACATATGGTTTTTTTTTAGATGAACAAAAGCTTCGACAATAACGGTTTTTTCATGAGTTGTAACGTTTCAATGACAATAACGTACATTTGAATTCGACTAACATTCAGTATATACAAACGTTTATTGGGGAATTCCCGATGCAGCGTGGAGCTTGGAGAGGCGGTGGTGTTGCCAACAGTAAATACCGATAACTACGAGTATAAAAAACATCAAAAACGAATGTTTCATTTTGATCCGACTACCATTTCAATTCCAATGCTGCAGGCCCAACGAGCCCCTTGAAAAAAAAATCTGTGGCTGTTCAACGTACATTGCTGGTTTTTGTTCGTTTCATAGGGATACCATACTTTAGTTTGATGTACATTGCTACTGCCAAAATTTGATTGACAGGCTATAAGTCTGAACTGCTTTGCAAATTCTGAGATTTTGTACTTTAGAAAAAAAACACATACCTGAAAAAAACTGTTTTTTTTTCATGTTTTTTTTTTTCAAGTTAGAAAAAAAACGTTTTTTTGCAACCCTACGTTACAGCGAGGAAATTATAGGTCTAATGTACCTATTCTTGGTACATTGTCTCAAGATGCAACGGGCCCATTTTGGATTTAAGCCACCTATCTAAGTTTTATGCTTATTATATGAAAATCTTCAGTTCCCATTATTTGGGTATTTTGAGTAACAGAAAAAAAAATTAGAAAGAAGTTATTTATATATTACTTCCTCAAGTAAGTTGCTAGTTTATAAAAGTCGCTTCCTTATTTTGTATGTAAATTCCATCTCATGCAATTTTGGGCCAATTTCAGGCTACGACTTCTCAGCAAATAGATGAGAGTTATTCAAACGATGTAAAAGCATTTTTTTACAAAGTAGCTTATTTCCCTCACTGGAGGACTAGTAACATGCAAAATGCACGCATAAATTCAAATAGGTTGAATGCGAGTTTTAAAATTGCTCCCTAGCTTTGACTTTTAATATTTTCACCGGTAATATTTTCCAGGACGGTTTAAAGTTGGCACTGGTATATTTTCTCAATTTAAATTTTAAATAAACATTTAGGTATAGTGAGCGAAGTTGTAAATCACGCCGGGTCCGGTAACACCACGAATGTATTCATATGAATACGATTTTAGAAGCCTTCGTGTGTACCTTTCCGGCGTATTGGTGTGATAGAAAGGGACAAATGAACTTTATCGGCTTGATAAATTTGGTGTACGTTTATGAATAAGGGTTATAAAGGGCTATAAGGCTATAAATTTGAGTAATTCAGAACGTTTACCGGCCACACAGCCGGTGTCAGACACACAGCCGTTTACGTTTCTGAAACATCAAACAGTCATGGCAGAAGCTCTGACCCGTAAATATGCTTGGTACGAGAATATGAAGCTCGTTCATCATCATCATCGTCCTTCCGTTATCCCGCCATATTGCTACGGCTCATGGGAGCCTGGGGTCCGCTTTGACAACTAATCCTAAGATTTGGCGTAGGCGCTCGTTTTACGAAAGCGACTGCCATCTGACCTTCCAACCCGAAGGGTAACTAGGCCTTATTGGGATTAGTCCGGTTTCCTCTTTATGTTTTCATTCACCGAAAAACGACTGGCAAATAACACGAGGCTCGTTATCCTGTCGAATTCGACAAATCATCTGAAATAATTCCCGCATTATCGACTTGGTTCACACGTTCCTTTTTATGAATTACGAGTACTAATGGCTGGGGATTGAACCTGTAACGAATACCAACTCAGACTTGACAGTTTGATACTCTTTTGAGACGACTATGGGAAAAGGTAACACTAGGTATTTACATCCATACTTAATAATATCAAAGACATAACTCCGTATAGACAGATAAAGCCTAAGAAAAAAACGTACCTCGGTACCATACTCGTACAGAAAAAGGTACGGTGGCCTAGATGGCATTACACCTTTGGGGTACGCTTAGCTAGATGGCGCTAATATTAATATTTGACATTTTAACACATATTAAGCTAAGAATATGAGCCTAATTGTCAGAACTGAGGTTCAAAGTTTGATAATATTAAGTATAGGAAAGTGTGTGTGTCTGTTTCCGCGTTTGACGGCAAAACGGAGCGACGTATTGACGTATTTTTTGAAGTGGAGGTAGCTGAAGCGGTGGAGAGTGACATAGGCTACTTTTTGTCTGTTTTTAGAAACAGGAAATTGGGAGATTAGCCTCCCAATTCCCTAAAATGAGGTAGAAGCACAGAATATATAATAGTACAAGTACAGAAGGCCCACTGCTTTGATGTTCACGAAATGCCGCCTTTTAAATGCCTACAAAATTCTAACAAAGAAACGAGCCGCACGTGCGCAGCGTCGGACGATAGGGTTGCCTGTGGATTAAAGCTCGGATAAAACGTTATGTTATACTATTATATTCAAGTCTTGGGTACTTTCTAAGTATATACATATACAGTACTTATATATTTTTGTTGAAGTCCCAACATCACAAGCCTTATTGAACTTTTCCGTAGGACTTAATCGATAGTAGATCTGTGTAATATTGTCCTATTTTATTTATGATGTTTATTTAACTAAGCATTATTAGCCATTTACACGCTGGCATCGCATATGAACCTTTAAAAACCGGCCAAGTGCGAGTCGGGCTCGCGCACAAAGGGTTCCGTAGCAGCAAATATAATAAACCAATAACTTAACCAAAATTACAGTTAAATCAACCTATCTCAAAAACTATAAGAGATACTTTGATCAAACCAAAAATCGTTGAAAGAGTTAATTAGCATGCATCACCTCTATTTTTTTTAGAATTTTATACCCCGTAGTTATAAAAATAGAGGGGGGGGACATACTTTTTACGACTTTGAGAGCTGATATCTCAAAAACCGTTCACTTTAAGAAAAATGTTTTTTAGAAAACTTTATATCATTTTAAAAGACCTTTCCATTGATACCCCACACGGGTATGTACATCGAAAAAAAAATTTTCATCCCTCAGTTACATGTATGGGGGGCCCCACCCCCAATTCTTTTTTTTACTATTTAGTGTCATAATTTTGTAGCGGTTCATACAACACATATTCCCATCAAATTTCATCACTGTAGTACTTATAGTTTCCGAGTAAATCGGCTGTGACAGACGGACAGACGGACAGACGGACAGACGGACAGACGGACATGACGAAACTATAAGGGTTCCGTTTTTGCCATTTTGGCTACGGAACCCTAAAAAACTCGCGACGTAAAGTAACAATAGAACGTGCGATCCGTGAGAATGTGCGCCACCCCTGATTAGGCCGCGAACTCGCGGCCGCCAGCATGTACCTGTAGCGCGGCAATAGAATCGCGGAGTGAGCCGCCCCTGGTAGAAGTTTGTATGGATATGGAGCATTCTGAAATTTTCGAATTTAACGCAAGCGAAGCAGCGAACAAAAGCTAGTAAATACACCCTGTTTTTACCCACCATTTAGATCAAATACTATTAATTTCTCTAAGAAACAAGCGTCTTAACTTTTACGGTTATCAAGTTATTAAAAAAATTAAAATAATTACTGAACACGTGTGTGACGTGTGTAACAGCCTTTACCAATTCCTAATGTTATTTGTTTTGACATGTGCCGTCAATCACTTGACACTAACTTGAATGTAATTCCTAAGGGTCTCTCACACTAATAAATTCATTTATTATGTATGAAAACGATAACATTTTTTTTTGCGAATTTAACTAAAAGTGATATGCAGGATGGCTCCTGATAATGAACCTTACGACGTATCGAGTTTAACGGAAAACAAAAAAAAACGCGGTGTATATAAAAACGACAGAAGTACATTGTATGAGGAAAGTTATGAAACTGAGCGAAGCGAAATTAACCAATTTCGTCAGGATCGTAGCAGATGAAAATCTGTGATCTCGACCGAACCTTCTACGAGTTGGTGCAAGAATTTGTTCATGACGTTAAAAAAAACACCGACATCGACATAGACTCTCTTCGCCAACATATAATAAAATAATAGTACTGATGTACAGAAAGATCACTTCATACAAAACACAAGTTTGACCGCAGTTCAGGGTCTAATCGTGTTGTAAGGATTGAAAATGAAAATGTATTTCACATGTATTATGTACCCTTATTTATACAAATAAATATTTTTGATTGATTGATTGATTGATCCTCTTCGGCTATTAAGGGTTGTCAAAAAGGAAGTAATAACTTAATCTGTGGCAGCGCACGCAAAGGGGCGTTAAGTTATACCAACCCTAATAATTGCTACATAGCAATGCGAGCTGAATGGATCCGGAATCGCCTGATCGGGTTAATATACACTGTGGAGATTCCGAACTGTCATTTTATAGCAGACAATTGACACGAAGTGAACAGTTCTACTACTGTTCTCCCATTAAGGGCCACTTGCACCAACGATAATGGAGAGTTAACCCTCGGGTTAACCCACCATTTTATATGGAATTTGATAGTTGACAGCCCACTAACCCTGAGTTAAGTGATTTGTGCAAGTGGGCCTAAAAGAGTGTCACCTTGATGATGAAATTACAATAGTAACTATCAAAATGTCAGTTATATCAAAACCAGTTCAAAATTGGTAAATCTCACGGATTAAAAGGTAGCATTTCATTTATTTACTCATTTTTGCTTCGAACGCTTCATTACCGTTGACGTACTGATTTCAGAATTTACGTGGAAATACTGCGCCGATATGAAAATTATTAAATTACTGAACCCATGTTTTTTTGTTTTACAGCAAAATATTTAAATTGGCATATAATTAACCGGGCAACTAAAATATTAAACGGGAAGTTATGTCGGGCATACAATAATATAATTTGGCTGTGTTTTAATATTGTGGCGACAAAAAAAATATATGAGCCTCAAATACTAAGCACCATTATTATTGAAAAAACGGCAGCAAATTTCAAGCGACAAAAATATTGCCGAGGAACATTAAACAATACTTTGGCGACTAAAATAATAATTGGCACCTAGTATTGTAAAGCGTAAGATTTTTAATATTTGTAGGCATATAGATGTTAGCACCTAAATAATTATACTTAGCTCATCGTTTAAAGTAGTATTTAAATGGCGGAGGCAACTAAAAAATATTATTGGGAAGTAGGTCTTTTTTAAACACATATAAAATCTGTTTTTTTATCATGCAGAAACGTCTGCGAGCGATATTACATATTGCGCAGTTGGTAAGCGCGATGGCCCCGGCAAGGCCAAAGGTCGCAGGTTCGAGTCCTGCCGGAGGTGTGAATTTTTCCTTTAATTTAAAAATACATATAAAATCGTTTCTTTATGGAAACGTTGGTCTCATCGGAAGATCAGCGCTGGAAGTCACCAGCAACACGCTGAGGTGAGGCCATTTCGTGGCACTTCATTCCTTTCTGTCGTGTTGTTAATATGTGTAATTTGTCTTGCCTGTGTTCACGAATGAATGTTTATTCTATTCAAACATCGTATTTGAGACCCGTAAACCACGGGTAGTATTTAAATATTTCACATCCTATTTTCGAGCGAGTTGCAAGCGAGGGAACGCGTACCAAATCATTTTATAATAAGTACACAGCAAAAAGAAGTGTATAAGCTTCTAATGGGTCGGTAACGCGCATGTGACACCCCTTGAGTTGCAGTCGTCCATAGGTTACGTTGACCGTTTTCCATCAGGCGGATCGTATGCTTGTTTGCCAACGACGTGGTATTCAAAAAAATTACCATGACAATCGTATAATATTACAAGAGCAGAATTATTTTCTGCTAGCAGAAAAGTGGGTTAGGGTTAGGTTATTTTTTTTGTAGAATATAAGTCCTACCAAATTTGCTATGTCATATTCACAGGTACTTTGTATGAACAAAACAACGATAGCAAAAAGGAAATGAAATACAGTCCCAGAGGCACCGTTAGGTACGACGACGAGCGAAGCGAGGAGGAGTGTTATGTATCTTGCATCCCCAACATACATGACTCGCTATCAAAACAGAAATAGGAAGAAAATGGACAACTTTTTACCGCCTAAATATTATGCAATCAAAAATCTACGGAAGTACTCTTAATCTAGAAGATTATTTTGCTCTTTAACATTATGCCAGCATAAGATTCGATATTATAAAATCTGCGGAACGATTTATGCCAAAGCATATTATGATTAAGGTTTTCCTGCCAAAAAAAATAATCTTTCAGAGTGATGTTAAGACTGCGTAAGGCCAGCCTTAGATTCGATAGAGTAAACGTCATGAAAAGTTAAATTAATTGTATAGACGAAGTTGCCTGCACCCCCAAACACCTAATTTCTTACCCATAAGTATAATATTTTGTCGACCGTTATATTTTATAAGAATCCTTTTTTTATTAAATTGACAGCTCAGGTGATGAGTGCCGATATATAAATTTTAAATGTAGTTTTTATATTAATTTGCTATATAAATATTTTAAAAGAACTGTATATTTTATATTAATAGACAGCCGTTTTCCTATTAAACTGTATCTCTTAAATTGTTTCCAATATAATAATTCAGTTGCCAAATAAATAGTTGGTACTCGCGTCTGAATAAACCGTAGCCGTAATGACATTAAAATGCTACCTCATATTTAAATATTTTGAGGCCCCATTTTAGTCGCCAAACTATTATTTTTGATACCCATTTCTATGGTTATTCAGTCGCCCGGTTAAATACGTGCCAAATTCAATAGAAGCCCAATATTTCAGCGCTTCTATCCCTAACTAACCCATGTTGAATGTGAAGTAAAATAAAACCGTTTTAATAGGGTAGACAGAATTGAAAAGTAAGACCAAGACAATGCCTAGGACAACCTACGAGTATATCCCTCGCCCGATAGATATTAAGTAGGTAACTAATTTAAGAATTCACAGTCAATAACGACCTAAGAGCAAAGATTTCCAAACAAAAGATAGATTTTTCATATAATTTCACCTGGATGCTCGTTTGGTGTCCCTCGGTGGAATTCTGCAACGCGATTGGCTGATGAGGTCGCATCACACGCGCAATTGGACGCAACGGAACTAGTGACGTTAGACTACGCGCTTAGTTCGTATTTGTGCACAGCCGAGTCACAAAAAAAATAGTTTATAGACATTAGATAGTCTATTTTTCCAGACTCATGCATACAAGTGGATCTCATACGAGGCTATACCTGATGTGGCTTGTGGGATCAAATATCAGTTACTAACATTTTTAGTGACAGAACGGCGGCCTGTCTTTACGAAGTAATATATAAGTCAATGAATAAAACAGATAAATAAACACAGAAACACATAAACCTGTACATAAAGGATGTAAAGCATAAATTTTCTTGAGATCAGCTTCAACGGAAGTATGAAAGGAAAGTGATAGTTAATCTTCAGAACTCTGCCATCTTAAGAATTTAATTTCCGGTTTAACCACGTATTTCCTCTTCCGTCAGTAATATGAATGTACGTTATGGTTTTAAACGGTTTTTGTTTGTTGTATATTTGGTTAAAAACCTAGAAACTAAATTACCTACTTACAGAACAGTTTTTGGTAAACCAATAAATAAAAAATATGTAAATCGAATGATAACGCGATATTAAACACGATGACTTGGAGCTAATAGCTGATCTGATGATGATGGAGACGGGAGATGCTTATGGGTACTCTGGTAAAACAACGCAAACTAATTTGTTTTGAGTATATAGGTAGGTATTAATTGTCCGTAAAAAGTCAATCAGCGATCAAATCAAGCGACCATTTTCTACCTAATAAATCCGATGGCAATGCAATGTTATGATGACTTGGAGCTGGTATGATGATAGAGACAGAAGATGCTTATGCTCAGAGTACTGAGATAAAACAACGTTAACACTATAATGAGTATTATTATTTGTGGCAGGTGGTTTAACATTATACGCTTGAATCATAAATGGGCCGAAAAGCTGAACAAAATTAACGATCTTCTTTCGGCAAGTCTCCTTGACGACCGGTCTGGCCTAGTGCGTAGTGACCCTGCCTGCTATCCGCTGCGGTCCCGGGTTCGAATCCCGGTAAGGGCATTTATTTGTGTGATAAGCACAGATATTTGTTCCTGAGTCATGGATGTCTTCTATGTACTTATATAAGTATTTGTATATCATATATATCGTTGTCTCAGTACCTGCAACACAAGCCTTCTTAAGCTTACCGTGGGACTCAGTCAATCTATGTAAGAATATCCAATAAATATACGTTTTTTTTTTTCGCCTTCTTCATTTGTCATCTCTCATAAGGATATTATCTTTCTTATATTTATCTAAAGCTTTATTTCATGCTTAGTATAAAAACAAAATAAGGACCGGCACGGCAAGTTCCATATTGCCTTAGGCGTTCCATGGCCCATACTGCCCATAGTCCTGAAATCCTTGCAATAAGGACGATTTTTGTTGGAATAAGGGCATCAAATGAAATGAAATGGGACGGGCGGGCGTATATGTTTGCATCTATTGTTTTAATAATGCCCGAATCGTCATACTCTATATTATATTTTGTCATTGTCATAGTTCAATAAACTATTCAGCAATACGATGTATTAAACAGGACAATGTCCTGAAACTGGGTTATTTGATTAAAACATTGCAAGTTTTTTCATTTTTATTTCTGCCAGTTTCTGTTATGCAAACTTCATGTCGATAAAAACACGCTGCAAATAAAAGCTAAATAATTACCTGATAATCAGTAACTGCCGTCCTCCATGGACACTCACAGTAGAGTTTAAAATTTTCTTTTGGATCGTAGCTATGTAATTTTAATATATCTGTATGAACCTTTTAATTAAAATTATCAGTTCCCGGCCAATCGTAATCCTAAAGCAACATTTGCAGAGAAAACATGCGTTAATTTGATTGAATCGATCCGATGATTCGATTCCAGGCAATCAATGTTTGAATGCCACGCCTGTTTGCCTCGCCTGAGATTGTTTACTCGTAACCTTAGAGTTGTTACAATATTTTAGAATTCATTTAACAGCTTAGGACTACTTGCGCGTTCCAGGGTTTACCATTAAACCAGGGTTAAACGCTAAACCCGGAGTTAAGGGCCCCCTCAGTTCAAGCGTCTCGCGAGCGTAGCCTGACGCTGCGTCTTTTTCCATACAGTTGGCCCGACGCTACGCTCGCGAGACGCTAGATGTGGGTGGGGCCTAAGTTGTATATAGTGTCAACCCAGGCTAGTCGGCTAACGCAAGTGGTCATTAGTGGAAATGGACAGCACAAACCACCTCAACTACGAGATGGGGCATCCAAGCCAACTCCAAGTCACCACACATCATTTCCCGTAATAATTTAGTACATTGGGAACGCAATGGCTTGATCCACTTGTGTTGTCAGCATTCACAACCGGCACTCGTGTAATTTAGGAATATCTATCAACAATGAGTTTATGGTGGGGCTGTTATACTATTATGGATGGTTAACCTGAGGTTAACCCATCATTTTATATTGAATTTGACAGTTGACAACCCACTAATCTTGAGTTAAGCGGGTGGTGCAAGTGGCCCTTAATACGATACAGGAGGGGTCAATTCTCCATACAAACGCTCTCGACTATTTCCTCCCTGGTTTTTGAAGATAGAGGGCAATGGTTTTTTCAACATAGATATTATTATTTTATATTTTCATATTATTATTTTTATCTGTGTCGGACCGTTTTGATTTTTTTTGATATTCTTATTTATAAGGACGCTACAGCTCATCAAAAAATTCCAAAAACGGTGTTATTGATTATGGCGTAAAAAAAAGGTGTCGTATTCAAAATTGGTGACAGTTAACCAAATTACTAAACGGTCCGACACAGATAATTTCATTGTTATTCAGATTCTCAAATTTTGTTACGATTGATTAAGTTTTGAAGGATGGAACAGTCGAGAGCGGAACCTCGATTTTAAAGATTTTTTCGCAATATTAACTGAGTTGCTCTTAATGGTCATTTTGTTTTTTCGATAAATCTAGTTAATAACACTAGTATATTAAACTAGAATTCCCAAATTGAAAGGGAGGCTCCTTTCCATTTTAGGATTTTCGCTCCTGTAGCGTCTTAATGGTGTAAGCTGCTACTCAGTTGCGCAGCTCAAATCGTGGTATTTTACCAGTAAAATTTGTCATGTGTCTGGTGACTACACGCTCTTTGTTCCATGTTTCCATTATTTCAATGGTCCATGGACGCATACGCATTTAATTAACCTTGTTTTTATTGATTTAACCTGATAAAACAGCAATTTTGTACTATTAGGTAGTTCATGTAATTTATGTATCTACTCCTCAAATATGAAATAAGTTTAAAAGCAGAACACTGTATGTGATGGGTTAGCTTTTTTAGTTTTTGTCCAAAATATATATTTTTGATCAATGGTGTGTCAAAAACAACCAAATAAATGATCCAAGCTATAGCTGATAATAGGTTACAAACTAGGTTATTCAGTCATAAACTGGCACTCATGCTAAATAGAGTATACTAACGATGGTTTTATGGCGGTAACCTCAATGATCACTTAGGGAATGGTCGATAAATTAGCGCAAGAATGACACGTCGTGACTTGCAATCGTTAGTTCTAAAGTTTTAGGTCAGTTTCGCGGCTTTTGGAGTAGGTCATGTCGAACAAGGTAGGCAGTGCCTACGATTGTAGGCTACTACGGACCTACCTACTTGTACTTACCAAAGTTTACCGAGTAGTGATAGCAAGCTAAAAGTATGTGATATTTACGAAAAGTATAGGAATTAGAATGACAACAAATAATAATATAGTGATATAAGCATAAATTAATTGGTTTATTAGAAAATAATATTGGGCGGACGTTAGTCCTCTCAAACATAAATAACATAATATATGAATATTAAGGATCCACACGGTTTTCATCGATTTTTGACAAGTTTTGAGTTGAAACTCCTAAATTTGCACTACAGATCTATAGAATTACTTATAAGACCAACCCAACAGCCATCGGTTCTTCAATCTTTTATCTCTATTCGTAAGAGCCCTATTTTGAAAAAAAATCATACCTACTTATTTTTTTATGATTTTTTTAAACATGGTCTAAAAAACACTTTTATTGAAATTTGATTTTAGTGAAGGGTGTTATATAAGGCACAGCGGGGCAAATCTCGACTGGGGGAGAATTGTAACTAATCCATTTTTTCCATTAGTACACTATGATGTTGAGTTCTACATATATCCACTGAACACGCCTACCATATAATTATAACCGGTGGTCACGCTATTTAATAATGCAAACATTGTAAAACATGGAAAAAATGGACCGGTTCCATTTACCTTTTTTAAGGGTTCCGTAGTCAACTAGGAACCCTTATAGTTTCGCCATGTCTGTCTGTCCGTCCGTCCGTCCGTCCGCGGATAATCTCAGTAACCGTTAGCACTAGAAAGCTGAAATTTGGTACCAATATGTATATGAATCACGCCGACAAAGTGCAAAAATAAAAAATGGAAAAAAATGTTTTATTAGGGTACCCCCCCTACATGTAAAGTGGGGGCTGAAATTTTTTTTCATTCCAACCCTAACGTGTGATATATTGTTGGATAGGTATTTAAAAATGAATAGGGGTTTGCTTAGATCGTTTTTTGATAATATTTATATTTTCGGAAATAATCGCTCCTAAAGGAAAAAAAAAGTGCGTCCCCCCCCTCTAACTTTTGAACCATATGTTTAAAAAATATGAAAAAAATCACAAAAGTAGAACTTTATAAAGACTTTCTAGGAAAATTGTTTTGAACTTGATAGGTTCAGTAGTTTTTGAGAAAAATACGGAAAACTACGGAACCCTACATTGAGCGTGGCCCGACACGCTCTTGGCCGGTTTTTTACAATTAATTATACATATCACTAGACCAACACGTTTAGTTTAGTCGAGATTTGCCCCGCTGTATCTTACATGAAATCGACAAGGTAAATCACCTTTGACTTTTCTAAAAATTCAAGAGAGATTTTAATTTTAGGTAAATTATTAAAAACAAAATATATGACAAAAACAAACAGTTTTTGACCCTAAAACTGTTCAACTTTGATGCCAAATATCACAGAAACAATAAGATGTGAAGAAATTATGAGATACTATTTTGTTTAAAGACCTACTGCTACTTGTCAATAGATGTCGCGACGAACGAAAAGTCTAAAGCTCACCAATTTTTAGCTAATATTACAATGGTATTAATCAGTATTCTGTTTTCAATTCCTTCTGCTTGTAATATAATTTGTAAACTGTTCTAATATAAAATTTTTGGCAGACGAGACACAGTTTGCCACCTAGTATCGAGTAGTGGTACTGATAATTCACGCTATTTGACGCGTGATTGTCGTTAGATGTCACTTAACTATGCCTATACAAATAACCCGCATTTACTGATGTATGGAGTTACAACTCTTCCCTAACTTATTCCTCTATGCTGCGAAGAGCTGGCGAGTTCCTCACACAACGTATCAGCATTGCGATACAGCGAGGTAAATCCGCTAGCATCCTTGGTATAATGCTTCATGTGCCTATTTTAGATATAAGCTAGATACATATCACTTCAAGTCGTATGCTTAGTCTTTTTATTTATTTAGGATTTAGTCTTAGTATCTATATGCAAAGTTCATGTAAATAACTGTTTCCCTGCTGCAGTAGGAATACTCGTATTTGATCCACATTTAGAGACCAAGCTACGCTAGTTGTTGAAATATTCATTCACTCGCGAAACCACGAAGAACTGGAAAGCTTTCGAAGTTGATGAATCGTCCACTTTGACAATTCATCTCCGCTAAGTAACATCTTTCTGTCGGCGGTAATATTGTAATATATTATCGTTGGAGGTTCACTTGGGTTTGTAAATCATTTGCAAGTTTTCTAGATTGCGATTTTTGTTTAGGTATGGCAGATTATTAATTTTAACATACCAATCTTCTGTCTTTGAAAATTTATTTTTAAATGCTGGAGGTTTTCTATGTATATTAAGTATATTTTTATCTATTTCAATATGTATATCGTCACCTAACACCCATAACACACCTCGGGTAATGGCGATCAAATATATGAAAGAGGTGCGTTCCTACGCACACGGTCTAAGTTCGTGTATGTAGGTGAACGCGTACCATGCTTGTACGAGTGAGTTGACAAGTTGACTGGTCGTGTTTTTGACAGGCGGTAACTGTGAGGTAACCGTGAGCGGATGGGCGGTACTTTCAGCGGTGAGCGGGAGTGGCCATACTGTACATACGCTAGTACTCTTTATTATACTATGCATAGTACAAGCTTTGCTTAGCTTATGACTGGATTGATCTGTGTAAAGTGTCCCTCAATACAAATACTGAACTTATTCATCAAAAAAGTTTATCATGAAAATACAATAGTTTTCTTTACTTCAAAGGGGATAGAGTCTTTCTACGAAGTTATGTATGTCTTTGCTTCAATATAGATTTCTTAAAGGCAATATTGTTATACGCAAAGAGATTCCAAGTTGACACAGGTGGGCCTTTAAGGGTATAATTTATTCCAAAGTGGAGAATATATTATTCGATACCGCTGAGCTACCTACACCGGCTGCCTAACCGGGAAAAGGCTCTATTTCGAGTTATCAATCGAATTTCTATTCGTAGATGCTATTAGTAGGTACTTATTCATAGAATTCCTGTTATAGTACCAATCGTTTCCTAGGTTACATAGGACCCATAATTGAGTTTCCGACCCAAAGCTGCATTCATTTCAGCGCTCACCGGAACAGAACTCGGATCCCAGAGATTCTTAGAAGTTACGTCAGAGAAACATATCATTCAAAAGTTACCATTAAGTAGCTTTTCAGTCAAATTGATAAATCATTTGGGTACTTACTTTCTATACTTTAGATACTTACTTTCAAATTAATATTCGGGTAGGTGAGCCACAAAAGGCACTAAGGCCTAATAGCACAAGATAAAATATTTTCTTTTGAAAATGAATTAATTATTGTTCTCTGGTACAAAAGACTTCCAAATATTGGAACAAAAGTATCACAATTTAACACAGCTACATAACTGACTCCACACATTGCTATGTTCCTTGCTACTGTACGAGAATTATGCACTTACTGTAATCAGCATATACTAAAACGTACTTTAGGGTACCTAGCCAACATCACAACCGCTTAGGTACTTCATAGCTATACCGATCGCTCTTCTGCAGTAGCGCAACAGAGCCAGACTGCGTTCCGATTGTCACATAGCGTCAACGATGGACACTTGTCACTAAAATGTGTAAACTCACAGAGTAGTAATAGAACAGAGTGAGTCTCACTGAAGACCTGCTGTGACCCAACAATGGCGGACGTTTTTTTTTTTAAATTTTATTTTATAGCTTGGTGGCGACCTTTCAAGCCAGCAATGGCAGACGGTTTGCGATGTGCAAACACGATTTAAAATCAAAATAATTATAATTCAGGTCAAAAGAAAATCAATTCTTCACTTAATTTATCAAAAATTAATTATTTTACTTGAAATTTAGAAATATCTTGTTTTTAACAAATAATAATGACTCAGTGCGCCGTGTGCAAATACTATTAAAAAAAAATACTGGTCACACTCTTGTTTTGCAGTTTGTTGGTTTACGATTATGAACATTAATTAATATTGTGATTTTACGCATAATAACGTGATAAAGTATTAATTTACGCATGAAAAGTTGCTCCGTATTTTTTTTTCTTTCGATTGGTGTCATTTTTATACAATTTGACAACGCATGTAGGCATATTTTCTTATTTTTCTGGAGATGTTTTCGCCACGGGCGCCTCGATCCGACTGACGGGAGATTAGTGGATGAGGTCATAGACAAAGCTATCAATGTGAATGATGGAATCACAGGTTTTTCTTCGGAGTTATCCGTCCATAGAATTATAGGTTCATGGGTAAACTTAACGTTTTTCCTACTCAGAATCACGAGCCCTTTCCATCCTACTAGGCGAAAAAAAGCGTCCCAAATTTGATTTTTCCACTTCGTAACCATTTTTCAAACACTTTGTACAGCGGTTACAAAGTGGAAAAATAATAGACATTTTAGGACCATTTTTTTGTCTGTTGTTTTTGGTCCTACATCGAAAGAGTTCGTTATTTTGAGTAGGAAAAACATAAAATTTACCTACCTACTTTAAAAAAAATATTTTTGGTGATTCTTCTCGCGAAAATGCCCACTTTGGCTAGGCGGGCTGCACTAGGTATAGTACAATTCATTCCCTCCTTGCCTCCTCAAGGCAGAAGGTGCATTCAATTCTGCACCAAAGGAACAAGGAGCAGAAGGTGCATTCAATTCTGCACCAAAGGACCAAGGAGTATTACCTACAAATTGCACAAAGGCATTAATTTTCTTTAAGGTATTTTTATTTCTTGCGCGAATACGGTTGATTGTAACCAACTTAAAAATACTTTTAAATTTTAAAAAGAGGTGTTGCTTTTTCCAGCACTCCGTCTTAACTTTTACATCGTGTTTTTTTTTTCATTTAATTCGACACGCATTTATGTAGATTTATTATCAGGACCGCTTACAAAAAGCCATATACTACCCAGTGGCTGACTGAAATATCATGATATTCATGATATTATCATTATATTATTTGTTACGGAAACGTACGAACGTGTCATGACACGTCGATATTAGGCGACTCCATACATTTAGTGTGAAATTTGCCACCGGTACTCCGCCCTTTAATCATGATATTATCATTATATTATGATATTATTTGTTTCGGAAACGTACGAACGTGTCATGACACGAACAATACGAAGGCAAGTTTTTTCGCACTACATCTGTAATTAGTGTGAGAGGACCTTAATAATAACATTAAAGTTAGTGTCAATTTATCACCCGTATAAGGATTATACACTGTATAGGAGTCCTTTACTGAATAGGGCTCACTACATTCTCGCCAAGCTATTTAATATAATGGTATAATACCCAAGTTCTCAAAGCAGTAGTACCAGTACCTACCTACATGAACGAAACTGCGCAAAGCTTTTCTGCTAGGTCGCAATACAATTTAGAACTTTGATCAACTTGTAGAAAAGGGAGCTGTTAAAAGTTTATAATTCCTGGAAACTTCATGAACTGCATAGTCAGTTCAGTACAGGTTAGGGGGGGGGGGGGTTGGGTATTTAAAATATCAAAGGAAGAAACATGGAAGTATTTATTTATTTATAACAAGAAACTTACAGGACAGTTTGTTGGCGGATAAAGCGCTCTTTTGGCGGGTAAGTAAATATCGGGTAATTAGTAGTTACCCATCTCTAGTTAAGGAACATATCCTTTCTTTTTTGGTGACAACATACATGCCTTGATGCCGTTCATTTCTATGGAACAGCCAATTTTTTTTCTCGATTTCATCATTAAAAGTTGTTAATTATGACCTTAAAAGTCACTATGCAAAGTACCTATGGCTGGTCCTATTTATTTCACTCTGTATAGATCTAAAAACTCTTCTCTTCTAAAATCCTTCATAACAACTGATTTACTTTTTAGAAGAGTATAGAATTACCTGCTACCAGTCAGTGTCTAATTACCAAAATAATAGTCCTCAGTTGTTCAACCAACCTGAATTCAGTAACCAGTCATAAATTCCACGAACTAATACGCCCGTGTCAATCAGTGTCAGTGGCTATCGTGTACAATAAACTACAATTTTATTGAGTGATGTAATACAATCTCCTTTAATCAATCTGAGCTCTCAAACCCTTCGCATTCTTCAACTAATAGGCCAAAATCCAAACATGTCATTTAAATAACCTAACCACAAAATTAAAATTTTGAAAAAACCCCCGACCGTGACATAGTGGACCGATTTTCATGAAGCATGGCCAAGAACACTCCCGACTAATTCAGCTTTCAAACAAAAAAAACTAAATCTAAATCGGTTCATCCGTTCGGGAGCTACGATGCCACAGACAAACACACACATAAACAGACAGACAGACAAACAAACAGCCAGACAGACACGTCAAACTTATAACAACCCGTCATTATTGCGTTGGGGGTTAAATATAGTTTCTTCGACAAACAATCGGCCTGATTCGAACTTTGAAACAATATCTATATTTTACGGCATGTTTGAACATTTTAAGAGACCACTGAAATGAAAAAGTGAAAAATTGGTTTAAAAAATCGAATTTCTTCTCATATGCACTGTAAAATGCACGCGTTGAAATGTAGCCCTTTTTCCACACTAGTTAGACTGTGCCATGATCGTAATTTCGGTTACTTTCAATCAGTTAATACTTACTAAGAGTCTTAAAACTTGAGCAGGTTCATGTGGTATGTGTCATTGGAACAGGCGTGCATTTAGGCATGTATTTATGAATCATAACTTTAGGTAGTTATTTATCATTAATACATAACTATTGTAACACTAAAATTGTGTACACGCTGTTCGAAAACGGCTCCCGGACTATAACATTGCATGCTAGCAAACAATCTGACGATCGCCGACAGTCAATTGTTTAATCATACAAGCCAGTATAAACAAACATGCTACAGCCAAACTACAACTACGTATGTATCATGATTGAGTTATCTCTTATCGAAATACGAGTAGATCAATAGGGTACTTGACAGCTAATCAAATCAGCTATTCAAAACCATGTCATATTGATAAGTACTATTTATGGAATTCATAATTCAACGACGTCACGATATAGCGACGAGTTATTTACTCTTTGTTTCTATACGATAAAATTATATATTATATCTAAAAATACATATATTCAGGACATTACACACTTCTGAGAAAACATCCACTACTTAATATATCAAAAGGAAAATAATATCATGCATGGAATTTTTAAAATTGGTAAGTTCGAAGAAAGTCGTCAAAAATCAACATTGCTTTGATCATAAGTATCATAACATGTCTATAACAGTCAGCGGCAGAAGTATTATTATTTGTAGGTATGTCTTACCATATCTCGGGACCGGACTTTTGGGTTGGGAGGCATGCGTGGGGCCGAAGCCAACAGCACAGAGGCCCTTTAAGACAGCTTAATTTAAAATAATGTGACACTAACCAGCGATTATCCCTGTCCGCACTATAGAATGCACCCAAGTACAAGCCCCGGTCAGTGTGGAACTATTGCAATGAAAAGAAACAAAATATACCTACTGGGCTATTGGGTTGAGATGTTAGTGTGCTAGTGACCGGTCTATGGAAAGATCTATGGCATTTTTTAAAAACACGTAAAAATAGGCAGGCGGTGACTCGCCAACTCACTATAATGGGTCCCCGAAAACGGCCGCTCACGAGCGACAAGGGGACAACATAGCGTGAGCGGCTCATGGCCGGTTCACACGTATTAAGTTGTCAAGTATTTAACTAAATTTTAACTTAATTTTAAGCGACTTAAAGCGTGTAAACAATCAATTTAGTAATAAGTTACAAGTTAATATTTAGTGTGCACTTAAGCAAGTAGATTAGAATTTCGTCTATTTTTCGGTTAAGTGGGTTTACACTTGACACGTTTGGACAGGCACGATTGTACGCGCTGTTGATCGTCCATCTCAGGCTGACTAAAGAGCTTAGCTGTTACTACGTGTAAACGCTTACTTAAAATTAAGTCGCTTAAAATTAAGTTAAAATTTAGTTAATTACTTGACAACTTAATACGTGTGAACCAGCCTTCAGGGTGTGGAGATTATACCTCTAATATAAGTTTGTTTCGTTGACTAGCGACCCGGCCCGGCTTTATATGGGGAGCAAAGCATAAAAATGGGTAAAAGTTTGTTTTGCTTGTCACACTTGTCCCCTAACTGTGGATTGTAAATGAATTTTGACAGGTGATTGTATTGGGTTGGTAGGAAAGTCATGAGCGAATCATAACCAATATTGTAATTTTTATTTAATTTATTATTTTAATCATTTACCAAAAATATAACGGCCTTCGTTATCTACTACTTATCTCCATCGTTCTGGTAAAGAATGAATAGCATCGGCGGAGAAGTTCTTAGGTTTAGATTCAAAAAACTCAGCTATGTACTGTCGTAGATGGGCTTGATCATCGAACTTTTTTTCATTCAAGGCATTGCTTAGCGATCTGAACAATGCGTAATCCGTAGGTGCCAAGTCTGGAGAGTACGGTGGATGAGGTATCACTTTCCAACCTAGCTCCAATAGCTTTAGCCGAGTCACTTTTGCAATGTGTGGGCGAGCATTGTCGTGTAAGAAAAAAACTTTAGCATGCTGTGGACGATTCTGACAGATTTTTTGGTTTAAATTTTCAAGCTGATTACAGTATACTGATGCGGTAACAGTCATTCCACTTGGTAGGAGTTCCCAGTGAATAATACCATGAATATCCCACCAAACGGACAGCATAACTTTTTTCGGGTGAGGCTCTGTTTTTGGTGCCTTTATTCCTTTTTCGTTTGGAGTTAGCCACTGACGTTTGCGTGTGTGATTTATATATAAGACCCATTTTTCATCTCCAGTGATAAGATGGTCCAACCAGTTGAATGTGCGGCAAAAAGACAGAAGTTGTATGCAGATATCGGCACGGCGGTTTACTTGATGTCTATCAAGTTCGTGCGGTATCCAAACACTGTATTTGTAGTTTTTTCCCAACTCGTGTAAATGTGTTTCTATGATGACATGAGAGCAGCCTAACTCGGTAGCAAGAGTACGACTCGTTAGCCTCGGATCTCCTTCAATTATGGTTTTTAATTTGGCTACATCAATCTTCACCGGTCGACCAGACTTAGGTTGATCTGATAATAAAAAGTCGCCACTACGAAACCGCTGGAACCATCGTTTCGCCGTGGCCTCAGACACAACTTCAGGAGCAACACGCTGACACATATTACGCACTGCTTCGGCGGCTGAATGGCCAGACTGAAATTCATATAGTAAGCAATGCCTTACATGCACTTTTAATTCGTCCATTTTCTTCCTTATATTAGCTCGGCGACAGCTAGTGAATGACTGACGAGAAACTGTGCGACTCACCCTTTATATACTTTCGACCATAGAAGATTCTAGAACTCTCTCAAAAATTTTATGTGGAATTCAATCGATCTGTTATAGGGCAGCTTCCGGGGGAGTCTCTTCCAAACAAAACTCAAAATTCAATTTACACCACTTATTTATTATACCGTTCAACACCACTAAATATTACAAGGATTTTAAGAGCTAATTAAACAGCTAGACGTTACTCACTAGACTAGACTAATTTTCTTAGATACATGCTTTTATAAAATAATGCAATGACGTAATCTGTGCGGCGTAAGTAGTTCACGCGTGTTACCTACTTAAATTCTAATGCTGGCGCTGCATATAACAGCCCCCCCGATAAGACGAAGCTTTATCTCAAATAGATGAAGCTGAGTACAAAGGAAATTTCTGTCGTTTCGATGGAGTTAACATTATTATGAGGTTTACTTTTGCTTTCATTATTACGCTGGTTAAATATTTGAATACAATAGTTAGATGCTGATGAACGCTTATAATTACCATTAATATAATAACACTTAAAACACTTAAATATAAAACTTAGCATCATAAAACCAACTAAAGATAAGGTAACACTAGAATAGTATGTATCTAACCATATTTCATAAGGTGAGATTGCTGCTGTAAGTTATCTATGTCATTTTCTAAACTGTCTAGTTCATGAGATGCGGATTTTAAAGAGTCGAGATTTATATTACTGAGGGTGACGGGTGTTAGTACGGGTACTGTATTATTGAACTTTCCTTTCTTACCTTACAGCAGTCATCTTCTATGACATTGAAATCTGATCGCATATTATTGGGATCAATACATTTTTAGAGGTACTGATAGCTTTGGAGTATCCAATACAAATCGTATCTTAATTTTAAAATACCAGTGCCAAATATAGCATATTTTTTTTTATATTATCATTTATCATTACATTTTACATTAAGGTGAGGTTTTGGTTATATAAATACATTTATTGTTATTTAGGACATGCCAAGTCAATTTAATAACAATTCAATCAATTTAGAATCACATTCTTTGGGTAAAGATTTCGATACTTCAGTAAAAAGTCGTATTTCACAACATGGGTTGTTTATGCTAGAGTAAATAGTTATTAACGGGCAAATGGAATATTCGCTACTGACTGTGGTACATGTATCTAGATTTTCAAATAGTGCGTAATGTAACTTATCATCGGTTATCGCCATGAAAGAGCTAGAAGGGTGTATGAGAGAGAAATTGTTAGGATTTTCTACTTCGTGAGGTATAGGCAAAGGGAGAGCTTTATAAATGGTGTATTTTTCGGGATAAATCAATGGGATACTTAAAACAGAAACTAGCTTTCGGTTAAAATAGTAAGTAGTTAATTTAGAAATGTTAATTATAGTGGGTATGTTTTCTAAAGTTATTGGAACAGGAAAATCTAAGTTATGATTAAAATTGATATTATTTTTTAATAATTCTTTATATAAGTTAACGGGTGAGAGGACTGAGGGGTGTAAAATATTCATTTTGGAAAGTAAAATTGCATTCAAGACAGAATCTAGGTAATTGGATGCCGCAATCAATGAACTCTTTATTACATTTACTAGGTTGTTGACGCGCGGCAACGATCAGCTGTTCGTTTATCTCTGTAACCTGAGCCGGTAAGGCTCGGTTCATGTGCTCGAGTTTAATGTTTATTTTAAATTCGTTTGCATTTAGAGTTGAATGTATTTATGCTGAGTAGAAGTGATCGTTTAATTAGGGATGAGCGGGTTTTATTTCATTTACATGATACTTGGTATGACGGCGGTTAATACAAAGAGTGACGTTATGTTTGTTATTGATTTTGATTATTTTGTAAGGGCCTTTCCACACTGGGGATAGAGCCTTGCGAAGTCTATGATGTAGTTTTAAATAGACAAGGTCACCAGTTTTATACGATATTTCACGAGATGGAGAGTCGTAATATTGTTTAGAAGTTTCTTTGCTTTTAAGAATATGCTCTAAGGCTTTTTCACGGCTAAAGCGCATACGATATTGAAGGGCTCGTACATACTCATTGTAAGTCAGATTATCACTTGTTTCATACAGAGAATTAGGAATATGAGGTTTGTGTCCGTAGAGAAGTTCGTAAGGTGTGTATTGAGTTACACTATGAGGACTGGTGTTGTAGCAAAGGATAGCTGTAAATATATAGCAGTGCCAATCATTCTGATTTTCATTCACAAACGATTTCAAGTATTCTTTCAAGGTCCCGTTATTTCGTTCAAGGGCACCGTTTGTCTGTGGGTGATAGGGTGTAGAAAAAAGTGATTTTATCTTAAAGATATTGTTAATCTGTTTAAAAAGGTCAGAAGTGAAACAGGTGCCGAGATCGGTTAAAACCATTTTTGGGATACCGAATAAGGCCATGAAATGTACAAGGCTACGAGCTACTTCTTCACTTGTAGCTGTGACTTGTGGGTATGCGCATGAGAATTTGGTGAGATCATCTTGGATGGTTAAGATAAATTTGAATTTCTGAGGTCCGGCTTCCGGAAGGGGACCTACGAGGTGCGGTCCAAAAGTTTCCGGCCTAACAAAGAAAGGGCTTACATATCTTTACAATTTTATTTTTATTTTTTAATATAGTCTTCCTCTGTCACAACGCACTTTTCAAATCTCTTTATAAGCTTCTCCATCACCTAATAAAAATAATAAAGATTTTTGTCCTCAAAATCGCCCTAAACCGCACGGGTCACTTCGTCATACGAAGATTTTTTTTTTCTACTTCAGTCTACCTTAAGTTTTTAGAACAAATAATAATCACTTGGGGTCACGTCTCGAATATAAGGTAGGTGCCGAATATTTTTGAAGACACATTTCGTCATAGCAACCTTGTAAAATGAAGCAGCGTGAACGGGGAAATTGTCGCGGAGATGCCCTTGTGCCTCTGCTAAGTTTTTAAAGACTATTCTGCATAATCTGCTATCGTAATTGGCCAAAAAATATTGCGTAGCATCTGCTATTTACCGTAGTCTACCCTTCTTTTATGTAAATCGTTAGAATTTCGTGACAACCCTAGAATAATAGCCTTTATCTTTTTTCGTGCATTTTGTGACAGAGGTTGTTCTAGGCGCCTTTTCACCATGACGTTGTCACTCCATTAATTTTCTTTTGTACAGAGTATCGTCTTACATAACCATGGTTTCATCTACAGTAGCAATTGCATTCAAAAAACTCGCTACGCGGTGTCTATGCTGGTCTCAAGTTTCATGAACTCACGGTTTTTCACTCATCTCGCTGTAAGCACGATAAAAGTTTGGGCACTAACCTAGCACTAAACACCGTAAAAAAACCTACAGCCAACAGACACCTAAAGAAACTATACACCAAAAAGTGGAATAAATGACGAACACAATGATATCCATACTTTTTTTAAACTCTTCCGCCATATTTGTCGGGCCGGAGACATTTGGACCGCACCTCGTACTATGTCGAGTGCTAAACGTTCAAATGGTTGTGTACTGGACGAAGTTATCACCATAGGTGCCTTATTGCATTTTCTTAGTGGCTTATTGATTTGACATAGTTTACAGGATTTAACGTAATTTTCGATGTCCATGCGCATTGTTTTCCAATAGTACGAGGCTTTTATTCGATTAAGCATACGGTTCATTCCGGGGTGTCCGGCGATGGTGGAATCGTGATTTTCTTTAAGAATTTGAGGGACTTCGGCTGGGGTAGGGTATATCATTTTGTTCTTGTATATGTGTATTTTTATGTTTGTATTATGGAAGATAAAGGAAATCATGTTATATATTTTGCTGTAAGAGATTTTTGTGAATGGCTCTGTGAAATCTGATATCGCTAAGTCGGTGAGTGTGGGATTGTTTTGTAAAATAATATCTCGTAAGGACACGAGCAGGTTAAAAATAGATTTATAATTTGTTTCCTCGTAGTGATTTATTTTTGTGAATAAGAAATAGTAAGTCTTTCCGTTATTAGGAAATGGCAGTACAGTATAGGGTTCGCGTTCGGAGTTACGTAATTCGCTTTGGTTTGGTAAACTGTTTAATATTTCTTCTAGGTTCGGCATAGAGGGGTCAAAGTCCAGTGAGGTAGGACATGCGATTGAATTAATTTTAGACCGCAATAAGTTTTCAGAGTGCTCTTCAATTTTAGTGTTATTTTGCCCAGTAGCGTTAATAAATTGCTTTTTAGAATATTGTTCATAAGTATCTTGGTTAGGTGTGTTTGCAATTTGGTTTCGGGTTATAGCATGTACCGGGATGCGAGATAGGGCGTCAGCATTGGAATTAAGTTTGCCTTGCTTGTAAATAACTTCATAATTATATTCTTCTAATTTTAGCCTCCAGCGTATAAGTCTACTTCCCGGATCTTTCACATTAAAAAGCCATGTGAGTGGTCGGTGATCGGTGACAATTTTGAATTTGTTTCCGTATAAATACGGACGGAAACATTTTACTGCAAAGATTATAGCTAAGAGTTCCTTTTCGGTAGTAGAGTAATTACATTCCGCCTTATTCATCGTACGGGACCCATACGCGATGGGAAGGTCCTTTCCTATAGGACCTTGTGAAAGCACGGCACCGACTGAACTGTTACTTGCGTCAGTCGTAACTACAAAAGGTTGTGAAAAGTCAGGGTATTGGAGTAGAGGTGCTGTAGTTAGTTTTTCTTTGAGATGATTAAATGAAAGATCTTGTTCTGAAGTCCAATTAAATGTAACATCTTTCTTTAGAAGGGAGGTAAGTGGTTTAGTTATTTGAGAAAAGTTGTCTATAAATCTGCGGTAGTATCCAACTAATCCAAGAAAGGATTTTACTTCTTTAGCGTTTCGCGGAACAGGGAATTGAGTGACAGCCCTAACTTTATCGGGGTTAGGTTGCACGCCTTTGTCGGTGATTATATGACCTAAGTACGTCACTTCGCGTCGGAGAAATTCACACTTATCGGGTTGCAATTTTAGATTATATTCTCGGAATCTGTCGAAGACGAGATGAAGTTTTTGGATATGACTCTCGAGGTCATGTGAGTATATGATACAGTCATCTAAGTATATGTAGCAGTGTAGGCCTTGTAGGCCTGAAAGGACGAGGTTCATAAGTCGTTGGAAGGTAGAAGGTGCGTTTTTGAGACCAAAGGGCATTCTATTAAATTGGAAATGGCCCGATATTCCACTGGGGTTGAGAATCGTAAAGCCTGTTTTCGCTGAGTCAGCAGGGTCCATTGGAATTTGGTGAAAACCGGAAACGAGGTCTAATGTCGAAAAGTATTTAGATTTTCCTAATTGATCAAGGATATCAGTTATAAGTGGAATTGGATAAACTTCGGTTACCGTGACGTCATTCAGGCGCCTGTAATCGATTACGATGCGCCATTTTCTTTGACCTGAGGCGTCGATTTTTTTAGGGACGATCCAGACTGGTGCACTCCAGGGAGATATAGAGGGTTTGATAATGTTTTGGTCTAGCATTTTCTTAATTTGCTTATCAACTTCTTGTCGATGACATTCTGGGAACCTGTAGGACTTAGCATTGATAGGCGCAGCGTTGCCTGTGTTAATGGAATGTTTCAGAGCTGGGGTATGAGTCAAGGAATCCCCTTCGAGGTAAAATATATCTGCGTATTTACTGCAACATTGTAGTAGTGACTTTCTCTCTTCTGGGTTCAAATGTTCGTGACGTATGAGGTCTAACACGCGCTGAATACGATTGGACTGACCTGAGGTTACATTGTTTACACAAGTAGTGTGTTCTGATGAGTCACTCATAAGAGCGGAGTAATCTATAGGAGTAATAGTGACATTACATTCTTTAATTTCGATTGAAGAGTCGGTAGTATTTAAAATAGATACGTTGGCGCGTTTGTTGCATTTTATAGTAACTATACAATTGGCTAAGTAAACACCGTCTTTGAGCTTGTGATCTAAAATGAGGCCCTCTTTGATACCCGCGAGTTCAGAATCTGGATTGGAAATAACACATTCAATTACGCCTTCGGATCGAGCTGGGATTATGTAAGATTGTTGATTAAAATGGATTTGTAAAGTGTGGCCCTGTAGGGACAGAGTGTTAGTTCTATAATCTATGTTGCATGTGAAGAATTTTAGGAAATCGTTACCTATAATGCCGTCATATTTGAGATTGACTTCGTCTTTAATGACGTGAAACTTGTATGAAATAGTATCATCTAGGAGAGGGAATTGTAATTGTGAGGACCCTAGTGTTTCACAATAAGAGTCTGTGTCGTTTATTCCTTTAAGTTTAATAATCTCAGAGGAAAGGCATGGTTTTTCTTTGAAACTGGAGTATTTTATAATACTGACACTAGCGCCTGTGTCGATAAGGAAACAGAGAGGTTGTTCAGAATCAGACATCGTCAAGTATGTGTAAGGCAAAGATATCCCCTTTTTCAATGAATGAATTTCGTAACATGGTATTTCAGATACGGTATTGTGAAGAGCAGGGGCAGGTTCTTTCTTAGACTTGGTGGGCATTTTTGTGCTTGATTCAGTGAGAGATAATTTAGGTATTGATTCTAAAGATGAGGAAAGGCTTAGTTTGTTTACGTTAAGGTTCAATAGAGACTGGGAAGTAGGACTCCCTTTGGAAGGAGGTGTGAGATTGTCATGAGATTTAGAACGACTCAACTGCAGTCTGTGTGGTTGAGATGAACAAGGAATAGTAGGACTCCGAATTTGTGGTGATGTAAGCTTAGCATTGGATTTAGTAAGACTCAACTGCATTCTATGTGGTTGAGATGAATAAGGAATAGTAGGACTCCGAATTTGTGGAGATGTAGGCTTGGTATTGGATTTAGTAAGACTCAACTGCATTCTATGTGGTTGAGATGAATAAGGAATAGTAGGACTCCGAATTTGTGGAGATGTAGGCTTGGTATTGGATTTAGTATGACTCAACTGCATTCTATGTGGTTGAGATGAATAAGGAATAGTAGGACTCCGAGTTTGTGGAGATGTAGGCTTGGTATTGGGTTTAGTAAGACTCAACTGCATTCTATGTGGTTGAGATGAATAAGGAATAGTAAGACTCCGATTTTCAGGAGATGTGAGATTGGTATACAAATTTGGGAAACAGCGAGAGACAGTGGTCGTGTCCTTTAATGAAGGTGATCTCGGCAGACACGCGACCGGGATCTTATTTAGTTTAAATGATCATCATAATTAGTTTCTAATTGCACTTCGCAATAATGCGTATTGACCTGGTTACCCGGTGTGTTTGAACTTTGAGCACCGGCATTAGCTGCTGACGCGAAATTTGAAGCGCCGCCGCCGTTAAGGCGCATATTATTAATGTATTGTCTCTTGCGACACTCATTTATTGTATGTCCTACATTTTTACAATAGGCACAGACCTTTGGTTTATTTGGGAATTGATTTGGAGGATAATCTGAGTTTGTAGGGGGCCTGTTGAAAGAATCGGGATGCTGACGAGGTTTTATGTAGTAGGAATAACGTTCCTTTTTAGAATGGAAACATTCAGATGAGGTATGGCCCGGTTTGCGACAGACGTTGCATGTTTTAGGTGTTTTAAGAGTGCTACGGTTAAGATTAAATATCTTTTCTTCCTCAATCGCGTAACTGATTCCTTCATTAAGGGTAGAAGGGTTTTGACTTCGGACAATGTGTGAGAAATCGGGGTTTAGACCGAGAAGGAAGGTATTAAGGGCAAGATCTTCCATGGCGGCTATGCGACCCGGCAGTTGTTTTGCATCTTGACAAGAGTATTGAATATCGGCTAAAATTCTAGTTAAACATGACTCGACGCGCAGCGAATAATCTGTGACTGATTCAGTAATAAGTTGCTTACATTTTTGAAGTTCTAAAAGTAAATGTATGGAATGTTTCTTTTCACCAAATGTAGTTTTAAGAAAGGATTTTATTTCGGCCCATGATGTGAAGGTTTTTAGGCAACACGCTAGTTGAGCTTTGCCTTCTAATTGTGACACAATATATTTACATAATACATTCTGTTGTTCTGTACTGGCTAGGCTTATGGCGTTTTCGCAATTTGTTAAAAACGCCGGAAGTGATTCGCGATCCCCGTTATAGGGTTTGATGAATTTGGTCAAAACAGATAGAGTTACTTTGTCACTCATTTTGATTTTGGAAATTTCTGGAACTTGTTTAATTTCGTTTTCGGTGTCAGATGAACTATCTGTGGAAAACGAACTCGATTTTTCAGACTTGAATTTGTCCTCAGATTGTTCTTCTTTCACTAATGACATTAAAGTTAGTTATGCGTACAGGACAACAGGTGTAGTCTTAAATTATAGATATAGGTAAGTACTAATTAAATTATGTAAAATTAAGTTTAACGGCGAGTATACGTTGAGCACTTATTCACTTGAACTTGGTTTTCTTTTGAAACTTAAGTACTTTCACTGATAATAATGAAATTGACTCACAGGAAGATGATTAGGCGCAGGAACATCCTTGGCGATGTCAGTAACTGGATGCTTTGAGGTTTTGCCGTGAAGCGTTGCGTTAGGTGTGGTGCGGGCTCGTCTGTGTACGAGGCTGATCGTCGACCTGGTGTGGGCTGAACGGGGGTGTTCCGAATGCGGGCTCAGCAAGGATGCTGAGGCTGACCGTCGATCCGGGGCTGAGATGCGGGCTTGGCGGAGATGCTAAGGCTGACCGTCGATCTCGTTATGATGCGGGCTCAGCGAGAGGCTGAGACTAACCGTCGATCTGGAAGCTGGCCTTGGATTCGGAATAACGCGACGCGACTCTACGAGTTGTCTCTTTGCGTTATCCCACCGCTGCCACCAATTTGTTATAGGGCAGCTTCCGGGGGAGTCTCTTCCAAACAAAACTCAAAATTCAATTTACACCACTTATTTATTATACCGTTCAACACCACTAAATATTACAAGGATTTTAAGAGCTAATTAAACAGCTAGACGTTACTCACTAGACTAGACTAATTTTCTTAGATACATGCTTTTATAAAATAATGCAATGACGTAATCTGTGCGGCGTAAGTAGTTCACGCGTGTTACCTACTTAAATTCTAATGCTGGCGCTGCATATAACAGATCGCTCATTACTTTCTTACCAACCCAATAATTGTTCAACAACTTGCGATTTTGTCCACGTACACGGAGGATCAACGACACGCCAGGCCCCGTAGCCGAATGGCAATTCTGCGACGCGAAACGCCACCGAAACGCCACAGAAACGTAGTCTGTTTCTGTCGCGCCAATACGCTAGAGCGATAGAGATATATAGCTACGGAAGAGATATTATCGTGAGCGTTTCGTGAGCGTTTGTGCATTCGGCTACGCACCCTTTTTTGGTATGTCGAATGAAAGCTCCTGCACGGGAAGCATGGTCGTGCGATAGACGATAAAATAGTAGGCCGTCCCTATCGCACTTACAAAACTGGAGTGTTGCTGATCAGGGTACGTAGCCGAATGGCACAAACGCTCACGAAACGAAACGCACGTTGATATCTATCTCTATCGCTCTTGCGTATTGGCGTGACAGAGCCAGACTACCTTTCTGAGCGTTTCGTTTTCGTTTCGCGTCGTAGAAATGCCATTCGACTACGAGGCCTGGAGTATCTAAGCTAAGAGGTTTCGCTTGACTCGAGTACTGTTTATACTTGTGCAAGTTAAGACGCCACAGGAGCGAAAATGCTAAAATGGAAAGGAAATTTTTTCCCTCCTGTAGCGTCTTAATAGACATGTACCTAATATGACCGACTGACTCTGCCTATTTTTGAGCAATCTCAGAAAAACTGCTTTCATAAGACGCAAAAAATAAAATACACTTTTTTATTCGGGCCGTCGTGTAAAAAATCATGTAACATTCCTTCCTAATACAGCTTCATTTAAAAATAACCCCCAACCACAACAGACCCAATTTTCCAATTCCTTAAACAGACTGACATAACACGTACCTACGGGAATACGTGAATAGAACAGCACCCCGAACGTAAACAAATGCGTTATGTAAACAGATAAATATTACCACGTGAGTACGGTTACAGAAGACTTTTTACGGAGTTTTTTTTTTTAAGATTTTATAATTTATATAAAATTGGTTGTTGTTGGTTTTAAAGTTTTAAAAGTTTGCTACTCTAAACATGGCTAGCAGTCAGTCAAAATGTCTCGTACATTCCAGTTTTGACCTAAACAGGGACACCTTAAGACAGCACGGTCGATTACACACAATATTTAACGACCCGTATGGCACAGCTGGTAGTCTGGTCTAGCTGGGCCCGATACGAGCATCATTTGTGTGAGCACAAATATTTTATTCCTATTTAGGGTACCTACTGTAATAAAGGTTTTTCTACTCGTCGACTTTAATACGATGTAATATACGATGCTACGATGTAATATGTCAATTAGGACACCACAGACTAAACTATAAGTGCTGACTTTTTAGTGTTGGATAGTCTTTGACACTTAGTCAACTATAATATTTCATTACACTTCACTTTAGTTAACTGGAACAATTTCAAAAATAGAACTTTATACAAGTTCTATACTAATTTGCGATACCTGGCAAATTTTTCTGCATCTGAAACACATTTTTTTTTTATCTATCGCGTTATCGACCAATCAGAGACGGTTATTACAAACAATTGGTTGCCAGGTAATTCGATGTTGATGCAACGGTGAACGACGCTATTAACATTAATTTTGACTTGAATAATGATATTTTTTGTCCATTGATGATGAAGATGATGACTCATAGAAAAAGTATTGTATACAATAGTGATATAATTAAGCTTTTCACTCTCGTGCCTTACTATTAGGTCACTCAGCAAGCTTCGTGGCCTAAACATGGTACTCGACTGAAAAGCTCTGAATTATATCACGATTGTATAAAATACTATTTTGTTTCCTAGCTGCCGCACGACTGCCTCACAATGGTTGCGCAAAACTCCAACGAACTGGACATCTTCGCTCATAAGGCCCAACTCGCTACGATGTAATATAAGCAGTAAATGCACTCCAAATCAAATCATACAACTCCTTAGTTCGTGCCAGGGTTAATAACCTAACCACAAAATTAAAATTTTGAAAAAACCCCCGACTGCGACATAGTATACCGATTTTCATGAAACATGGCTAAGAACACTAACTCAGCTTTCAGACAAAAAAAAACGGAATCTAAATCGGTTCATCCGTTCGGGAGCTACGATGCCACAGACAGACACACACACAGACAGACAAACAGACAGACAGACAGACAGACAGACAGACAGACAGACAGACAGACAGACAGACAGACAGACAGACAGACAGACAGACAGACAGACAGACAAACAGACAAACAGACAGACAGACAGACAGACAGACAGACAGACAGACAGACAGACAGACAGACAGACGGACAGACAGACACGTCAAACTTATAACACCCCGTAGTTTTTGCGTCGGAGGTTAAAAACCGAGTCTTATTGTGTAAAAGGTTTTGCAGCAACCCCCATTTAATACTAGTTCCATTAGCTTCTGCGTAATTCACGTAACAAAGAGAGCGAGAGAGTTCTCCCGCAATTGCAGTGGGCTAAAAACATAGTGAGTGCAAGTCTTGAGATACCAGCGGTTCAAGTGGATTAGCTACAATTTGTTGCCGCCACCAATCATCACCATGCTTCCGTATCCAAAACCTTTTGGCTAAGTTCACACGGCGCAATTTTTCTGGTAATACCATAATATATTATACTGTATAAAATAATTCACTGGCAATAAAATTAACTTGCCTACTTAATATTACTACGTACTAAATTAAATCTGGTAAACAATACCGAATTTGGATCCTGTCAACACGTAGGCCTATTAAATGAGGAGGCACACTGACATTTTATTCCGCCAGGTGGCGCCTGTGCAAGTGCATAGGCATTAGGCATGCCACTGTCATTCAAATGTGAGAGAGAGAAAAAGAAATATCTTTTTGTCGCTTTCGCGAATGAAATTCTTTATCTGTGCAATGGGCTAATAAAGTGGCGCTGTCTGTCATAATTCTGTCATAACCTTCGAGTGTGCCTCCTCATTGTCAAGAGCTTTTTTACCAGTACGCAAGAAATAAATAAATAGATTTGTAGCACACTAACTAGTAGCTCGTATGAGCCAATTGCGTGAAATATTTAACTTGAGGTAGAGGTACCTTGCAGAAATACCCTATATAAATGAAATACCTTATACCTTAGTACATACCTACCCTTTCCTTGTAATGATAATAAAATGTGTGAAGGGTGCCCTTGGTTGTTAAGAGGGCTTTCATGTGAAAAATAGTGAAATCGCAACCGAGCGCTTAATCATACCGTGTGTGGTATCAAATTAAAGAGCGCTCCGAGTAGTTTACAAATATATAACATATTATAGGACTTTTTCTACTTGGTCTAACAAAATATGAGAAAATGTCCAGAAGTGGCAATAATTATGACGGGGAAGGCTCGTTTTCAAAAAATTGCCAAAAATATATAATAGAAATTTATAATCACTAAGGCATAGAGCAATTTAAGTAAATGTTGCAGATTAATTTTTTACGAAAATAACTCCGATGTGATGTAGATTTTCAAAGAAATTGTCACTTCATTTTAGGTAATTTCAAAAAAAAATTGATTTCGTCTTAGCCTTGTTTACTCTTTTTAAAAACCTTATAATAAAAATGTAGTCTGAGAAGTTTGTAGTACATGATAGTATTCCAAATTGTCCAAATTTTACAAATAAGATCGACTAGTACGTAGATCGTAGTACGCTGGCAACCCCCGGCTGGCACACACAAAGTATTAAGACCTCTGCGAGTTTTTATTGATTATAAATATGTAAATAAGTGTGAAAAGCTGTGTTTGTAAATAATAAAGTTGTAAAAGGAAAAGGACTGCAAAACCAAACATCTAACCATTGAAATTAAACGGATTTATATCAAAAGTGGACCTCGGTAAGAACAAACAACACACCGTTTATCTTTAAAACTTATCAACAGTCGCTACGTAAGTGCTATACTCTCCTGTGATTGGATGATAAACCTGACAGGCATGCAATACTGACAACTTCAAGAAAAAACCAATGTTGCCAGGGTAAAAAAAAAAAGCGTGCGTTCAGAAACTCGATCAATTTGACCAAAAACCGATTGATAATCGATTCTCCTCATCGATTTAACGATTTTTGTAAAGAAATAATTGGAAATAAAAATGTCTTCAAAATTAAAGCGAATTGTATGCTACTATTGCAAGAACGAAGTGAAAAACAGGGAATATTTAAAATGTTCCTCGTGTGAACATTTTTTTGACATAAAATGTATCACTTACACGCGAACAAAATTCAATTTAATGACACCAGATAACAAATCCAAGTGGAAGTGTCTACCGTGTCGTGATACGGAAACAAAAACACTCGCTGATAACAACCAATCCAGCCCAAGCTGTGTACAAACAAGACGAAAAAAGCTAATAATATCCGAAAAGTTAGCGGAACAACAGCTCGTTACCACACAAAATGAAACTGCAAATAAGTTAACTCTAGCTGAAAATAATGTGCAAACAGTGTCGGAATCAAAAGTAGAAGACAACGAAAAACGTTTGTATTCACAGGAGTGTGACGTAGTTGAGCATGGGCATGAGCATGAGCATGAGCATGAGTGTGACTCGCCAGAGAGTCTAAAGACCATACAACTGGTCGAGGAATTGGCAGAAAATCAGGTGAAGAGCATTAATTACGAAAATTCATTCACCGAAAATGGAATAACTCTGGAAACAAAATTACATTTAGTAGGAACATCGCCGAAACCGAGTGTCGAAACCAGTAAAAAAATATCGCCTGAACAAGACCAAGGACAGGATGCGCCTGATGATGGTTTAGAGATAGTAGTACCACAGACAAGTGAGGACGTCGAAAAATCACCGGGCCCTCGGATCTCTTCTATGAAGAATGACAATAATAGTCTTAAAATTCAACAATTATCTTCAGAAAACCTTACAAATATTACACTTGATGATGATATGAACTGTTCGGGATGGAAATATGATAGTATACATTCAGTCCAAAGCCTGCCAAGTATGAACATCCAAGACAACTCCGAAATCACAGAACTTCGCGATGAAATTGAGCAATTAAAAATACAACTCCTTAGCGCACATGATGAAATAGGTAAATTAAATTGTGAAATCAGAGGTCTAAAGAAAACCGTAGAAACATGTAAAAATAAAATAGACACATATAAAAAACTTTTAACAGACACTCCTCAAAAATTGTCAGCTGTACATAGTAATAAAAAACAAAAACGATTACGCAAACTAAGCATGTCACCCTCGCCGTCAAGAACCGCACGCTCTACGCAACACTCTACGCCGACTTCAAGTTTGATACAAGAGAACGAGAAACAAGAGGATAATACCGGAAAAATTGATTCACATTTCAGAAGCAGAAGTGCAATACAGAAAGAACCGAACCAAACTACTATCGATACAACTACCCCTACTGCGAAAAGTAACAAAATTCTTATCATAAGTAGTAACAATAATAACAAAGTGCTAAATATTGCTAACAGTACGTTTCCAATAACCTCACGCATATGTCATTTGAAAATGCCGTATGCTGGAACCACAGATATAATTAAAGACGTTAGCTTAAATACAAAATTACTTACGAAAAATGACTACTGCATAGTTTTAATAGGGGAGGAAGACTTTAAGGTGACAAAAAACTACTACAAGATGATAGTAAATATACGAGAGACTCTCGAAGAAATTCAAAATACTAATATTATTTTATGTCTACCTACATACCAATGTAACAATAATGCAACTCTCTATAATTGGAGAGTTGAAACATTCAACAACATGTTGTATTTAGATGTGCAAACACACAAGTATGCCTATCTTATAGACTCAAACGAAGAGTTATCATATGATTATGACATGTTTAACAGACACTCTGGGTCTATTAATAACCGTGGCATGAAAATGATATTTTCGCAGATATTAGAAGCCACGTTATACATTGAATATAATAGCAGCATAAAGATCGCAAAAACAGATGAGATAGATCAAATGACACCAACCTCAAAAGTGGAAGAGATAGCTGAAGACCAACGCGAGGTAATGGGAAAAAGCGACGTTTTTTTTCGTGAACAAGAGTAAATCTGGTCTTGGCATCTTTCACCAAAATATAGCCGGAATCCTGAACAAATGTGACGAAGTAGAAGTCGCGATTTCTGGCTTGGAAGACAAAGGAATTAATGTAGATGTCATTTGCCTTACAGAAACATTCATTACAAAGGGTGAAGAATCAAATCTTAATATTGCAGGCTACAGTCTTGTTGCAAATTTTTCTAGAGAGAATGCTCGAAGGGGGGGCACGAGTATTTTATGTAAAAACAGTATCAAATGTGAACAGTTAAACATGTTACAGGATTTAGGATGTGAAAAAACTTTTGAAATCTGTGGTGTTATTTTAAAATCAGTGAAAACAGTAATAATCTGCGTATATAGAACGCCCGATTCAGATTTTCAAGTATACCTGGATAAATTAGACTCAGCCTTTAGTCGATTAGAGGCCAAAAAGTACAAAATTATTATATGTGGGGACTTTAACGTCGATTTTTTGTCTAACTCTAATTGCAAAGAACAGTTATTTTCATTATTTTTGGAATATAAAATGGTTCCACACATAACAAATCCAACAAGACAACAAAAATGTATCGATAATATTGTAAGTAACATTGATAATGTTAAAGGTAAAACTCATAGTCTCTGTTTGTCTGACCACGACACGGCCCAAACAGTTGAAATCGAAATTGAGGGAAATCAGTGTCCTTTGACAGAGTCATGGTATATGTATAAGCGTGATCTAAGTGAAGAATGTAAACAAAAGTTTGTAAAATATGTTACAAGTTTAAGTTTCTCCGATGTATATAACGAACAGGATACTAATAGGTCATTTGATATTTTTCACGATTGGATTGTTTTGTTGTTTGAACAGTGTTTCCCAGTATATAAAATAAAACGATCTTACAAATGTGACAGAGCTTGGATGACAAAGGGATTAAAAATAAGTTGTAAAACTAAACGCACGCTAAGATATAAGTACTACTCTGACAAAACTGCCGAGAACAAAGTCTATTTCAATAAATACTCAAATATTTTAAGAAAATGTTTTAAGGGCTTACAAAAGAACTGGAACGATAAGTACATAAAAAGAGCTCAAAACAAGTGTAGAGCAACGTGGAATATTATTAATCGAAAAATAGGAAACAAAAAGTCGAATGAGAATATAGACGAAATATTAGTGTCTGATATTATATACAATGAGGGACCTGACATAGCTAATGCATTTAATGATTATTTTATCAATCTTACAAATAACACACATGATTGTAGTTCAATGACTACTGCAAAAAATAATCATATCTCGAATAACTTAAATAGTATTTTTATAGAACCTACAAGTCCACATGAAGTTTTTAAACAGATAATGTCGCTACGTAATACAAAAGCTGCAGGATATGACAATATCAATGCAGAGATGCTAAAATCGGTTGCAAATTATATAGCATTCCCTTTGTCTCACATAATCAATTTGTCTCTGGAACAAGGCATTTTTCCAAGGAAGCTAAAATTTTCTATAGTTAAGCCATTGCACAAAAAAGGTAATACCAATGATATGAATAATTACAGACCAGTAACACTAATACCAGTTATATCAAAAGTTTTTGAGAAGATTTTTTACTCGCGTATGTTGAAATTTTTAGAACAAAATAATATTTTAGCATCTGAACAACACGGATTTAGAAAAAATAAATCTACTTCTCTTGCTGCTTTCAATCTTATCAAAAGTGTTACAAGTAGTTTAAATAATAATAAGCCAGTAGTTGCTCTATTCCTTGACATGAGTAAAGCTTTTGACTTTGTGAGTCACAAAATATTACTAGATAAGATACACAAATATGGCATACGTGGACCAGCACATAACTGGATTCAGAGTTACTTGTCTGACCGTGTACAAGTTACAAAAATAGCTCAATTTAATGAAGCTTCGAAAACATTTGAGAATTATGTATCGTTAGCCAGACATAATAGAACAGGGGTGCCTCAGGGTAGTATAATGGGACCATTATTATTTCTCCTTTACATAAACGATTTGCCTCAAGCAATACGATTCCCGACTATTTTATTTGCTGACGATACCACTATATTAGTTGAGTGTAATGATCCTATGACATATGAACGAGATATAAATACTGCTTTAGCCGACGCTGTGGCGTGGTTAACTGTTAATAACTTAAAAATTAATATGGACAAAACAAATTATATTAAGTTTCGTACCAAGCAAAGCAAAGACAAAAAGTTAAACATAATGTATAATGAAAACTGTGTCAAACAAGTTAACACCACCATGTTCTTGGGTTTAAAGGTCGATGAAAACTGTGATTGGGAGGAACATATCAAGACAGTATGTTCGAAGGTGAATAGATTCAACTACGCGCTTAAGAAAATGAAACATATTTCATCACATGAAACTGCTCTGTTGGTATACCATAGTTACGTGTGTTCAGCGCTAAGATATGGATTAGTTTTATGGGGAAACGCACCAGACGCCCTTAAGGCCTTTATAGCCCAAAAAAGATGCATAAGAGCAATTTGGGGTCTTCACCCACTGGAATCTTGTAAGCCAATATTTTGCGAAAATAAAATTCTTACGCTCCCATGTATGTATCTCTTAGAGGCAGCTAAATTCGTGAGAAACAACATGGATTTATTTATTACAAGGAATAATGAGAATAAACGTACAATTACACATAAACCATTAAATTTACCTGTAGCAAAATTACAAATTTTTAAGAAAAACTCATATTATATGCTTAGCAAAATTTACAACCAGATACCTAAGGAAATTGAGAAATTGCCTACAAACATTTTCATAACTAAATTTAAGAAATGGTTACTTCATAAAGGTTTTTACTCAGTTAAAGAATTCCTTGAAAATTGAATAAAGATTAGAAAATGAATAATTTATTTTTTATATTATATATTACTCTAGATTTTAAATTTTTGACATTTTACTTTCGATTGCATTAATGAAAATAATTATTAGGTATTTTAATTTTATTTATGATCATGTTTTGGAATTGACTTTTTACTCCAATTGCTGTTTTTATGTATGATTTGCTATAGGTATAATATTTTAATTTACGTGATTATTCCGATATTGTATAAATATTACTCTAATTGGTGAACTGAAAAAATGACTTGTATATACACCGTGTTTCACTTAACACTAAAAACCTGAAAACAGTTTGTTCAGAATCGAGAGTAGAATCGATTGAGCTATATCTTGATGGGGGTAATATTTTTATTTAAATTAGTATTATTAGTTATTTTTTACGTGCCCATTCTATTGTACTCGTAATACAACATTGTGTATATCGCATTGCTAGAGGTTGTTTACCTTTTTTCAGTATTTAGGGGTATTAATACTGGCCGGTTACTTGGACGATTATTTTTTCCGCTACTAGTTTGACGTTGTTTGTCAGTTTAATCTTAATGTTTATCATGAGTCATAACAAATTGAACTCGTACCTAATTACAACCTTGTCATTTTGAATATTGAGTTTATTTGCTTACTGCGATTACCTGTCCAATTTGAAGTTTACTGTGACAAAGCTTTAAAGTGTTTTACAGTGACATCTTAGCTGTCTATTGGTAAACCTTATGTCGTTGCAGTAACGTACACAAATAGTCTTATGGTTTATGATGGTAGTTAGCAATTATTTTATTGAGTGTAGAGCTAAAAGTCAAGTAGAGCTGTACAGAAAACTAAAAATTCAATCAAAAAAAAAGTAACGATCAGATTAAAAGATGAATACTCTAGATGAGTTTAAAAAAATAAAAATCAGTTGGGGTGTCTGAGGTTTTGAGTGATACCGGAAATACCGTGTATAGATTAAGATCATCATTTGCATGTCACTTTGCGACGAGGTAGTTGATACTCACTTTTATGTAAAAATATGTAAACCTGCATGCACACTATCTTATGCAAATAAATGAATTATGAATTATGAATTATGAATTATGACTAATCCAGCGCTATACGCGGGTTTTCCTAAACGTGCATCAGAGAAAAATTCGTAATTAATTTAGTGAGTAAGTTTTCTAAAATCCAGTCTTATAAGTATCAAGATAATAAGATGCTCTAATTGAAACTTGAATTAAATATATCTATTAGATAACGGAAAGTGTAGTATTTCACCGACTAAAACTATCAATTTTACATTATTTTGACATTTTTCTTGAAAGCAGCCTTAAGTCAACCTAACCTAACAACCTCTGAGCTCTGTAGGCACAAACTGGGTATATGATGTATATCGCAGCTGGACCCAAAACACTAACATCGAAAAGTAGCTGACCGCTGACGATGCAAGCTATAAGATATTAGCGATTTCAAAAATCGGAGGTACAGTATTTCCTTTGCAGTTAGATTAGGATTAGAGATACCTAAAGTGAGTAGGTATTTATTTCCTTTTTGGATACTACGTATTTAGTCGTTAGCCGGCAAGTTAACATTGACCAAATATTAGGTACAAACTCACATACACACAAATATTTACTAACCAGACCAAAACGACTCGAAAACAATCTGACATCCAGGCCGCAAGAGACGTGATATTAGCGATTTTACTTACGATTTTTGGTTTTTTAGAAATCATGTAGCTCTATACTAACCTGAAACAAAACAAATTTCAAAATTAAAATCCTAAATCATTTTCAGACACTTCTCAATACGAGTCTAGTGAAAAAAATAACGCTTGTCACAAAACAACGAACATTTTATGACAACATAGCACAGGTATCTTATTTCAATAATTTAGTATGTACTTATATGTAGGTATACGTAAATGCTTCCCTAACCGAGATGTTCTAATAATTATACGAGCTGGTATTTTTATGGCTTTTTCGCCCCGCAGCCCGAGTTTTACGATCAGTTGACATGTGTCGCTAAACACTTATACCCTGCAGCCCATTGCACGTCATTTCTTTGTGCAACATTTGAACAACAACAAATAATATATTTCAATCCCTACCCTATCCCATTCACTTTGAATATTTCTAATGCCAATTGATTTAATCCAAGTAACTTTTCTATAGTAGCTACTTGGGCGTTCCTCCTTGGTTAACAGATCTGCTCTAAATAACAACATACCTACTTATTAGTTAACATTCCGCAACCGCTTGTGCCTTTGACCCCACAGCCTGTGTTTTACGACCCATCCCGACCTATTTCTCTAAACACTATGCCCTGCAGCCTTACGTCATTCTTTTATTACCAACCGGCCTTGCCGAAGTGACAATCGTTTACGCCATGTCGCGAAACGCAGTCTGTCTCTGTCGCGCCACTACAGAAAAGCGATAGAGCGAGCTAAGCTACGATACGCTTGCGAATTGTAAGCTAATGACGTTGGATTGGACCTACCCAGCGGACATATTTTACAATTTTGAGTTATGGCGTTTCGTAAACAACGGAGCAGTGTTAATCACAGTTTTATACAGCGTTGACATTAAACTGTGATGTAAATTGGACGTTTTAATGGTGACAGCAGGCTAATAATAGGCGTGAATTAACTCTTTTTTGTTTGTTACGCACTGCGCAAAGTGTATAGTATGTGTAGATTACGTAAATAAGCCGCAAAAATATCTGATACTATTTCTACAGCCATAAGAGCGTGTCAGGTATTTATGCAGCCTTCATGTGTGAGATTAACACTACTGAATTCCACGTACATATGTCTTGTTTCATTTTTCGCCCGTATGAGGTTTACACACAGCAGATACCTACATATACTTTTAAATGCATTAATTGAATAACATATACCTATATTAAACAGCATAGTAAATTCTTACTTACCCATATCGTCATGTCTTACACTGTGGAACAAGTCTCAGATAGTAAGCCCAAGAAGGCTAGTGTTATGGTTACTTTAATACATAAATGTATTTTATAAGCATACTTTAGAATTAAAATTTAGTTTTTATGTACCTATGTATATATTTCTCCACAACGTGTATTGTAATTTATATAGTACTAGCTTTTGCCCGCGGCTTCGCTCGCGTTAGAAAGAGACAGAAAGTAGCCTATGGCACTTTCCATCCCTACAAATATCTCCACTTATAAAATCACGACAAGTCGTCGCTCCGTTTCACCATTTATAATATTCCCATTTATAATATTAAGTATATGGATATTACATTACAAGAAACCATCAAATTCTCCTAAGAATCTTACGTAGGAGATTGGAATTTTGACAGAAACTTAATACATTTTCACAGCGACATTCTCGACACTTCAACTGAACCGTTATGAAAATTCGCAAAATATTTCAAGCATTTTTCCTCCAAGGCAGAAAACGCTAGGTCTTTCTAAAGGAAGCTCGGCTTTTATGAAAGTATTTTTCACGGGATTTAAGTAGCTTTTTGTAAACGTTCCGTCAAGGATTTTACACAATGCGACAGATATTATTGTCATTTTTAGCGTGCGTGGGTTCGCTTTACAGGCCATCATCATTGATTTTATGCAAAAAATATATTATATTACAAAAATGGTGCCAGTGCAGTCTCCTGCAATCCATACTAATATTATAAATGGCAAAATGGAGCGACGAATTGACGTGATTTTTTTAAGTGTAGATAGTTGATGTAGAGTGACGTAGGCTACCTTTTGTCTCTTTCTAACGCGAGTGAAGTCGCGGGCAAAAGCTCTTAAAATATACTTACTCTTATAAAATCGCAAAAATATATGCCATGCTCATAAGGTCATGTCAGATATTATTGCGGCCTTCATTGTGTCCTAACAACTTATTTAGCCCCTTAAACTTAAGGGGAAAATCTACAAGACGATTGTGAGGCCTGTTGTATTGTATGGATCTGAATGCTGGGTGACAAAGGTGGAGGATGAAAGGAGAGTGCACGTAGCGGAAATGAGAATGTTGAGATGGATGTGTGGAGTGACCAGAATGGATCGGGTCAGGAATGAGTATATTAGGGGAAGTTTGAAAGTTGCGTCTATAACGGAAAAGATGAGGAGTGGCAGGTTGGCGTGGTTCGGTCATGTATTGAGGAGGGATGAATGTCATATAGGCAAAAGAATGTTGGAGATGAAGGTTGATGGATGGAGAGGGAGGGGTAAACCCAAACAACGCTGGATGGATTGTGTGAAAGAGGATATGAGGAAGAAAGATGTGAGTGTTGAGATGACGAAAGATAGAGGAGAATGGAAGAGGAAGACGTCTTGTACCGACCCCATATAACGTGGGATAAGGGTAGGAGGAAGAAGAAGACTGTATTGCAGTAGCGTCACAGTATTAGCATAGATTAAATATAAGAAGATCATACAATCCCATACATTAATATGTGACCGCCTAAGAACGCGCATACACTACACCACACATAGATGGCGCCACAAAAAAATGTCTTGTAGCTTTCGATTATACCTGTAGATAGTAAGTATCATCACTTTTGACACAGATTTATTATGACTCGAAAGTGACACTTAACGCCAATCTACAAAATAATCGATGAAAAAATAGTATTTTATGCAACAGGCGTTTAAACGAGGTCAAAAAAGTCGAGTGGTGTGGGTAACAATTTGAGGCGAAGCCGAAAATTGTTATTGACACGCCGAGTATTTTTTGACTCAGTTAAACACCGTTGCATACAATACTTTTTCTACGACCATGCACTTAGTTTTTAATAGTTTTCTTGAATAACTTTCGTGAAATTCATACTGTTTCCTGTATTTTGACGCAAAGGTTTGCACTGTCAGCTCAGCTGCCCAAAGCCTACCCGCGCACGCGCGCAGTATCGTTATAACAATGCGTTGCCATGGTTACAGAGCCAAACAATGCGTTTTCAGTTTTTTCGATACTGCGCGCATGCGCGGAAGGCGGCGGACGTTGGCTTTGGGGAAGAGACTTTTATGTAGGGTTTTAAAGATCTATGCACGACCCTGTAAATGACGAATAACAGTTCGGGAGTAGAAAAAGGCATTTTTGGTAGCGCTATCTGTGTGTGCGCGTTCTTAGGCGGTCACATTTTAATGTATGGGGTGGTATGATCTTCTTATATTTAATCTATGGTAATATCTGGGCAACCGAGCTTCGCTCGGTTCTGTTTCGTATCCTTGACATGTGTCGCCATCTAGTTCAAAAATGAATAGTACCTACATCGAGCGAAAGAATTCTCAGCCTTAACAACACAACTACTCCACACGAGATGGCGCGCATTTCGCCACAAAAACTCAAATAGTGTATTTTCTATTCGTTTTAGCCTTGACCTGTGTCGCCATCTAGTGTTTGCAATAAATAGTACTTACATCGACCGAAAGAATTCTGTCTTAACAGTACAACTACTGCACACGAGATGGCGCGCGAAGAAAAACGCATGAAAACTCGAAAATTCGCGTTTTCCGGGACCTAAGGATAAGTTAGACCGATTTTTCACCCCCAAAAACCCCCACATAACAAATTTCTGCGAAATCGTTAGAGCGGTTTCCGAGATCGTCAGTGTAAATAAATATATATATAAATAAATAAATAAATAAATATACAAGAATTGCTCGTTTAAAAGTATAAGATTAGAATATGTAGCGTCATTTAATTGGGTGTGAATGCGAGGCGTGCTGTCTGTGCCACTCATCTCATCAACCAATCGCATAGTGTTCCAACAAGGCGCATCAAACAAGACTCTAAATGTATGAAATGCCTTGTTACCCTTGACATATGTATTTGCTCAAACAAATTTATCTACAGGTAGGTTCCTACTTACCTACTTAGGGATCTAATAGATATCTAAACTATTTTTATCTATGTCTTCCTAGAGAAATAAACCTTGTTGACTTATAGAAATAAATCCTTTTGAAAAGAAAATACACTCCTCAATAGGCGAGACGACTAAAAAAAACTAATTAGTCCGTCAGTTCAAAGAATCAAAGAATCAAAAAAAAAGAAAAAGAAAAAAAAGAAAAGAAAAAAAAAAAAGTATCAAAGAATTTTAGACACGTATTTTTTTATTTTTTCTCGTAAACGAAAAATGACGACGGTACAGTGCATTGAAGTTTCACGTGACTTCACACCTAGGTACAATTTTTACTTAGAAGTGACGTCACAAGCCCCCACTCCGGAACTTTGATGCTCTATATCTTTGTATTTTTTCATTAATTAGAAAAAGAGAAAAATATGTGTTCAGTATTTTTGGACGATCTAACTGACGGACTAAACATATTGCCATTTTTTTTATGTAGTCGTCATCCCTATTAGAGTCACGTTCACCTATCGGCAGATGTTTTCAGTTTCATTAAAGAATGTTGAGTTTTAAAAGGAAATGGATATTTTTATGAGCTTTGACCTTAATTCACGACCAAATGTACTCTGTTTAAACAGTGAGAGTGACAGTCATTACAAATCATTTAAAACAGAAACTGTGTCAGTCCAACTGCATAATGGTTGCATCACTTTGTGTCACTCACAATAACGCGTTTATGCGAATGATAACTCTTATGTCCATAGCGATGACGGGCTGTCAATTATGAATGCCCATTGCCCACACACCAATAACAATCAACATTTTTACATTAGGAAATAAATAAATCAATAAAGAGTTTTGAATGAATCACGGTTAGTTTCGTTTGACTTACCTATAGAGGCTACTAGACTCGTATCGAATTTGACACAAGAAATGATTGTTTTCTGTAGTATTTGACATAAGAAACCAATGTTTATAGATTTTGGGTATTAAAAGTTTATAAGGTTAAGTTTATTTAAAATGTGTGTAATATTTTTTTTTAACTTTGGCCACCGAAAACGCTGTCAGCCATGTAATGACGTCACAAAACCTTTTTTTTTTTTTTTTTAGGGGGGGAAAATGCGTTCCGCATACCACTAGGGTGCGAGGGGGGACCCTAGTGGTTATGTGGGACTCCCATATTGGCTAATAAGGCCAGGTATACCCACTAAAAACCCCCCCACATGCCACCTCGCCGCTTTGTTGGCGGGGTTACCGGAACACTTGCGCTCACAACGGCGACCCCGCCGGCGGCAGCCACCCACGTGCAGCTTCTCCGCGGATGCCCAAAGGCCCTCCACAGTGAGTGCGCCGGATGACAGGGCGCACCTTCCTCCTCGGCCGCTTATAGGTACAGTGACGGACCCCCTCGAGTCCGCCACAAAGAGGCCATGGGCGCCAGAATGTTCCGGCGCCCAGCGGTGGAAATGGTCATTGGTTCCACCGCTAACCAAGTCGGCCGCAAAGGATAGGGAGAACGGCGCACCGTAATACCGGCACTCCTCTTCCCTTGCGGCCCCACCAATGCCGCTACAGCGGAGCGGCCCCGCCAAGGTCGCAGGGGGTAGGGAGAGTGGCGCACCGTTATACCATCACGCCTCTCCCCCTGCGATCCCACCTTGGCTACCGTAGGAGGGCACAGAGCGGCATTCCATACTGCCGGATCTTCCCTCCCACCGCAGTCCTCCCAGACGCGTCTTAAGTGGGCTTTACAAGCCCACTTAGAGCGACCACCTCGGGCCAGCCAGGTCCCCAAACCGGCCGGCCCTGGGTACCTCTTAGCTTCACCGTGGGTGACCAGTCCACGGTTACTAAGCCCCCCACCACGGCAAGGTGGGCACCCTAGGGGGGGACGTCACAAAACCTAACTTAACTTTATGTCGAGTCAATCACTGACATAATGAAATTTATGCCTCATACTTAAATATCAGAAAATTTTGTGTTCAATTCGATTGACGTCATGCGTCACTCATGCACAGACAATCTATAGATATATTTTAAAAATATTTTTTTTATGTAAAGCGTAAGATTTTTAATATTTTTTGTACATTTTATATTTATTTTATATTTACAAGATCATTCTTTAACTAAAAGGTAACTTAAAATAAATATTTACAAATAAACTAACTATTAAACCCCGCTCCTTATCGTTTCTGGTGCAAAAGTACCCATAATACTTATGGCGTTACCCCTTTGGATGGTCATGGATAACTTTTGCACCAAAAACGATTCAGCGCGGGGGCCCTCTCCTTTGTGCCGTAATCTACGGCCTATGTCGCGCACAAACTCTTTTGCGTCGGCACCCCAGCAGCCCGCCGTCTCCACTGCAAACGGTACGAATATGTACCCGCCCAAAGGAACATACTTCTGGCGCTTTAGCGCCGCTTGAGCCTCTGCTGCCATCTATAGATTAACATGGCTAATGTTGTTTTTGCCTGATTAAGTGAAAGTATACTTTAAAAGTGTTTTTTTGCGGTTTTCAAGTCGTTATACTAAAATATGGTAATTTTTTTTTTCGGTTAATTGGACAGTAATTATTAATATAAGATAGACTTTAAAAAAGGGTCAAGAGCCTATTGTTTGCCGTGATCATGATGCATGTAATTTGGTCGAAATATTGGGAGCTCGACAAAAATCAAAAAGGTAAGGTCTATATCCCGTTGAATATAAGTCTAATCAATAAATCAATAAAGATTGACGTTTTGAGAACTACAGTGTAATATCTGCTGGTCGTGGGTTCAAATCCTAGCTACCTACCCTACGAAGTTCAATGTAAACTAAATTATCCCAATTGCATTTATGTGCCTGAACGAGACAGATTGTCGCCATGTCTAAGGCCTGAATTTCTTAGAATAAATGATATTTAATCACAATATATTATATTCATTTACCAAACAACTAGCCATAAAATATATAGATTTTGAACATTTTGTCTTAAAGATTTAGGTAACTCTGTTGAGTGGAGCTATAAAAAAAATTGACCTATTTTTGAATACTTAATTGAAAAAGCCGTAAAAAAATCTGTTTATAAATTCCTAGGTCAGTTTAAGTGTTCTTGCCCTAAAGTAATAAATGACTAAATCTTTAATATAGTCCAGCCTAGGCCCTTCATTAAACCGCCATAAATTAAATAATTCAGTCCCTTGGGTGTTAATTGAGTTGACATTTTTAATTGGGAATTGGGAGCGTGTGCAAGGACGTAGTTCACTTCTATTTCACGTGGTATTCACGTGTTTAACGTTAGTACTAAAATCAGTTAATGCATGAAAAGACTCTGACCATGCCCAACTCACAATGTTCATAGACACATAAAAGGTCAATTAAATAGATAGATAGATAAATATACTCTTTATTGGCACACCTCAGCAAAAGATACAGTGGAGACAAGATAAATGATTATAAATAGAGGCATACAACAGGCGGTCTTATCGCTAAAGAGCGATCTCTACCAGACAACCTTTGGGTAGCGGAAATAAAAAAAAAAACATAATCAAAAATGGTTCGAAATAAAATAACAACTATTCTAATTTCCAGAACACAAATTGAATAAACATAAAAATAAGTAGGTTAAGTACTACGAAATTCATCTCAATCGGATAAGAGAATTTTATCCAGATAATAATTAGGTACCTACTGTCTTTTACATTATAAATAATACTCAAACCTCATTCAAGAGACCTACAGGACTCCAAAAATACCCATGCCAGTTACGAACTTAACCTCAGATACGATAATGTTGTCTTCGGTTACCGTGATAGTTACTCATGAAATATAACTATGGAAATATCTCAGATACGATTTTAGGCCGATTGAAACAGGACAACTGTCATATACATTTACAACAGATGGGACAACACAAGGCCCGATATCCCTTGAGACCCGTTTTTTCACAAAACACTACCATTTCGTCTGCAATTCATTCCTGTTATAAATTGGCCTATATGTTCCTTCCAATTGTAGGAAACAAGAGTTCACAGCTTGGCTAGTTCAAATCTGGAGCTAATATTCCTGATCTACTGAATGATTTCCATCTGATTTTAAAAATGTATAGTATAAAAACACTAGAAAACACGCTTTTATAAATGAACGTAAAAGCCAAAAAGCTCCCCGAGCCCTCTAAAGGTCATTACGTGGCCTTTCTCACAAGCGCGAACACGACAATGATACGATATTCCATCTTGGAATGCCAGTGTCTATCCTCCGGCTTCATCATCAGACCTTGAAACCTAAGCATGGTCAAATTTTACTACAAGACTTTTCTAAGAAACCCAAAAACAGCTATGTTACGATGTTCCATCATTTAGTTCCAGTTGATCCAGTTCACATCTTCCGGCTCAATCATCAGATCAGTTCAACCGTACCATATTATTGTATTGTCATCAGAACTACATACAGCTGCCAATTTTCATTACGCTACGATTCCTGAAAGATGGTTAAATTAGCCACCTTAGATTCCATTGCATAGTTAGTTACATACACGAAGACCTAATAAAAGCGTGTTAAAAAGCGGCTGTTTTGAAAGAGAAATAAAGTTTAAAGTGGAATAGATAGTTATTATTCAGTATACCCGTCGTGTGATGAAACAGAAAGAGTTGTCATTTGACTGCAGAGTTGAATTGCCTATTATTTATTATGTGGTAATGCGCTTTTTGATCTTATCAGCCAGGGCATTAACAATTATATTTACAATAGTGAAATTAGTGTCCGTGTGATGAGGTGTTAGAGCGATTTCGCATTGCGTTCCGGTGTGTGTGTAGATTGAGTGAGCACCTTCCGAAAATAAAAAAAAAATATGCTGATCATTTAGTAAAAGTTCTAAAACAATTGTAAAACGAATCTCTGAATTTGTAAAAGGTAGTTGGCATATTTTTTACTAAATTTTAGTATATAAATATTATAAATGTTAAATGAATACATTCACTGTTTTCGTTGGTAGTTTGTGAGAACTGAGTGAGCACATGTTAATGACTGTATCTTTTGATTTATCTTTTTACAAATTCAGAGATTCGTTTTACAATTGTTTTAGAACTTTTACTAAATGATCAGCTTATTTTTTTTTTATTTTCGGAAGATGCTCACTCAATCCACACGCACACGCGTTCCGAATCCGATCTGAACCAGTGGTCGGTATGGTACGGTTCTACGGTTACTACGAACCATATTTTTACGCGTTGGATAGAAGATAATACCACTCTCTCGAGCTCGCTAATCCAATAGGAATAAGGCACAAGCGATTTCGATTCCGAGAGAACGAGAGACATTTTTTTTTTTTTTTTTTATACCACGTCGGTGGCAAACAGGTATACGGCCCGCCTGATGGAAAGCGGTCACCGCAACCTATGGACGCCCGCAACTCAAGGGGTGTCACGTGCGCGTTGCCGACCCATTAGAAACTTGTACACTCCTTTTTTGAAGGACCCCATACTGTAGTTCATCGGGAATACCTCGACAGGGAGCTCATTCCACAGCCGAAGCGTTCGTGGGAGGAAATTCCTCTGAAACCGTACGGTGCGCGACCATTTAGGTGGTAAGGTGTGTGGGTGAGCGCCCTGTCGATGGCGAGCGGTGCGATGATGAAAAGTGGCCGTTGGCATCATGTCAAACAGTTCTTCAGAACACAACCCATTGTACAGGCGATAGAACACACATAAGGAGGCGAAGTCCCTCCTTAGACTTAATGGTTCAATACCGCCCGTGAGTTTGGGATCGTCGACAATTCGTACAGCGCGTCTCTGGATCGAGTCAAAGGGTCCAAGCTGGTATCCAGGTGCTCCTGCCCAAAGGTGACAGCAGTACTCCATGTGGGGTCTAACTTGCGACTTGTACAAGAGCAGTCTTTGCCCCGGAGTAAAGTATCCCCTCGCTCTATTGAGCACACCGAGCTTTTTGGATGCCAACGCAGCTTTCCCTTCCAAGTGACACCGGAATTGGACGTTACTCGAAATGTCGACTCCGAGGATCCCAATACTTCCTGACAAGGCAAGGGCTGTGCCTTGGAACTGTGGAACCACAGTAAATGGGGTTTTCTTAGCGGTGAACGCACACACCTGTGCGCACACGCAGACATAAAAGACATCCACGGTTCCAAGAGTTTCTATAATCTGTAACTAGGTATAAACCTAGGAATAGCATAAGCTATTCCTAGCTGCTGCACAAGGCTTTGTCTGTATATAAAAGTGATTTTTTTATGATAAGCCTACACTGTGTCCCACTGCTGGGCAAAGGCCCTTTGATTTCCATTCGTCCCGGTTCTGGGAGATCTCCGGCCAGTCGTTGAGATATACGTCTCAAAAATATTTTTTACAATACATACATGGTGCTTTTTTCCGCAATAGTTCAATTTGTCACGTCGAAACTTCAAAGGGCCATAATGTAAAATAATCTACTTTTGTCCTTTCTCAGATACTAAGAAGCTGTTTCCATGCCCATCTAAGTACTCTAGTAAGATCGAGGGTTCACTTTTGTGGTTGCTGGTTTGGCATCCATAACGCTAAACCTTTGTTGAAGTAAATTAATCTCAAAATATCAGTGCATCCTGAATTAGGTCGGACTGAGCCACCAAAATCCCTATTTTTTATTTAAAAAAAAGATGTCTCGTAATACCAGCTTCGCCCTCAGTGCGAAAAAATATCATCTGAATATAAAACCCACATCTATCATTTATCTTCGTATACCCCTGAAGTGTAAATTTTATCATTACTTTACCCCGTGTCTGTGAGGAAAGCTTCCACCATTACGTTTCTTGTTAAATTACTTACAATATGTATTGTTAGATGAAGAAACCAGCCAAGTGCGAGTCGGATTCCGTACAAAAGTAGGATCTATGTAGTAAGTTTTATTTATTGTATGATGTACCGACATAACTATTAAGTCTATACTAACAAGTTCTATGGATTTTTAATTGGTCCGAAATAAACAATTTTTATTTTTATTTTTTATTTTATTTTTATTTTATAACTAAAAAAATACGGTTTTTGCAATTTTTCCTTTATCTGTGCTTTAAATAAGAGGATGCTTCGAATCAAATTTCAAGATTTTGAGTTCAAAGAGGTAGTTAATGTAATATCTAGGAGACCAAGCTTTGCTCGGAAGACACACTAAAACTCAGAAATGCGCTTTATCCAAAATATCCCCCTTGTAACTAAACCTCCGCTCACCTTACTTGTTTACTTACTTGCTTGACTAACCAACAGTATAGCTAACCCCCCTTTAAATATACCCCGTAATTTGGCCTTGTGATCGTCTAGCGTGAATAAGTAGAACCCTTCGATGTGAACCGCGATAACCTAGATCCTTTAATGAGTATCAGCTGTATTTTTGACTAATTTTTAAAATTTTATTTATTTATATTTTAAAGAAGAATAAAGGTTATTGTAGCATAATAATATAGTGTTATAGAAGAGTATTTTATCAGATTTAGGCCTAGAAAGTTATATGTGAGAAAATTAATGACGTGATGAAGAAATTTTAGAATAAAAGTTAGTGAGTGAAACATACATGAAATAAATATTAAAAGTTATTTTGGAAAACAACCGCTACGCTCTATTAGTGATCCTGGCTTGGGTACGAACTTGCGTTGCGGAATAGGATCCTTAATCTCAATCAAACTGCTTTATTGAGAGTCCTATGCCAAGCCAGAAGGGCTATCTATCTACTAACTAACCCCCCCTTTTATTTTGTTTCTTTTTCCCTAGCTAAACCCCCCTTTTCCCCAATACTGCTAATAGACCATAACTTCTCGATCCTTCTAATGTATCATCAAGGCTCCGAGTAGTTGCTACCACTGAGAACGAAGTAAGTAAGTCTAGTAACTCCTTGAAGCTTTTAACTTGTCATCAGTGGACGGCGCTCGCATGCCACTGGGCCCTATAACAAACTATGCTTTTTATTCCAAAGAATAGTTTGTTTCCCTAACCAACTTGATAGAATTTACCTTGAAAAACTAGTTAGCAACACTCACTGGCTCGATGCTACACGAAGAATCAGAAATTGCTACCACAATTATTAATTTCACTCAAATAAATTAAGTAATAAGAGGTTTTATAAATTACCAGTTTTACCACATATTTTAAGATAGTAAACACCACATTTAAAGTCCATTTAAACCATATAAATAAATTATTTCTCCACAATACACGTTGACCAATTATATTCCAAGACCAATCATAAAAGAACTCTACTTTCATAGAAATAGTGTGTGACTCTACCCTAATCCTATCGTTTTCCCTACTCTAGCATATCTGAAACACAGACCGTCACTTACCATAGATCTTGTGTTCAAAATATGCACAAGTGTATCCCTACCATAAGCTGTACAGTTCAGCCAGCGAAGCTGAGATAGGCAACCTATAGGCTTGTGTTCTTATCCCCCCCTCTGCTTTTGCCCGCGGGCTAGGGTAGCAGAGAGTAGATCGCCCTATCCGTGTATATATCCAGTATTCTAGGACACACCAGTACCAGCCACATGAGAGACCCAGCTGCGATCAACTTTACTTAGATGTGGATCGATCACAACCGAAATCCCCAGCGACCAACGCCAGCATGGACCAGAGCACCGAGTAAATAAATATATATAAATATAGGACCCCAGCCTCAAATACTGCCGACTTCAGTGAGCAAGGATTACTCCTAATGTCTTTCGTCAATCGTGAAAGTCCTCACTTCCATCTAACAGTTGGACTCTTTGAGACCGGTGAGAAAGTACGCCTTTGTAAGTATAGAAAAGCGTCCAAGCCCTCCACTTGGAACAAAAAGACCCCTAAACGCCTCTTATTTGACACCGTAAGGGAAGAAGCGCCTAGCCGGACAACAGTCTGTCACAAACAATGATCTGGCTTATAACTTTCACAAAATAACCCCATAGAAAATTACTAAATTCAATTTTACTGACCAACTAAACAAACGAGTGAAGTTTCCTTTACGTGCTATAATCTAAGCTTAGTTTTGCAAGAATTACTCCCTACAAAACCAAACACAGACTTATCTCCAAGCACCAGCCATACATCGACCCAGTCTTTGTATTGCTTAACGGCTCTCACGAAACAAAGCACAGAAAACTTCACTATACACATCAATTTAAATGTAACACTACACTATAAATAGAACACTAAAATAACCCCACAACTGACAGTAAAGCAATTCCACCACAGGTCTAGGTTCAACTGTACGACGATATTGTCCCCGCACAATCAAACAGAGACACAATTTCAAAGTTTACAATCACTTAGAATAATTTCCAAGTAAAAACAAACAGAGAAATAATAGCAGAACAACTTCACTCACCATAACACACGAAAGCCAGAGACACTGTTAGTCTTGTAGATATTTTAAGAATGACGCGCGTCGGCTCGCTCCGACCCTTTTATAGATTCTATCTCCGACTTCCGACTTCTGACTTCCGACTTCTGACATTCGACTTCCGACTTCTGACATCCGACTTCCGACTTCTGACATCCGACTTCCGACTTCTGACATCGGACTTCCGACAAGATGGCTACTCAATCGTGTGCTTTGTTTACTAAGTCTTATGCCCTATGCATTAGAGTTCACGATTAACACACGGATGTTTGCTTATCAACACGTGCCGAGTACACGTGTTTTAGAGAGAGACAGAGCTATTGATATTGATACCTATGTAGTCCAATAGTGGAGTGTTCCGTAAATATTTTTACGTAAATATTATTTTGTGAAAGACTGTTTAAATCAATTTAATAAGTAACTTCGCAATAAAAGATCACATTTGTTCCTAATTGTTACATTGAATGATATATTCAGGAAGTATAATAATCAATATCAGTGATTATTACCTCTTTGACTTGTAAATGAAACCAAGACATAATATCGGAACGTTACGCAGCTGACAACTGTCAGTGTCAGTATTCCGTCCATGTGAACGTAGTTTGTTGATAAATACGTTTTTCCAACCTGTTTTACATTAAATAATAGTGAATTTTATCAGTGATGACGTAACTAAACATGTGATTAACCATCAAAGATATTATTTGTTAAAATATTCAATGAAATCCCGAAGGAAATATGCACCAAAAAGTTGGTCAAGGAAAAGTTGATTCGCCGTAAGTTTTATATGTAATAACGAGTCCATTTCCTCGTCATAGACGCTTGTTCTGTTACAACTCGCCCCCAAGATTGACTATTTTTTACAAATTACAAAGTAGTTTTGTAAAAAATTGCAATCTGATCTAGCAAAAGAAGCAATAAAACTGAATAAAAGAATAAAAGAAAAATATTTCTAGATCAGTCGGAAATATCCCTCCATTTCTAATCGTGTGGTGTGTATTCCAATACTATGCAACTGCTAGTGACTCAGTTTTGAAATCAGCTCATCAGAATCTCGACAATGAACCATGATAACCCCTTTCTCAGAGTCCACGCATCGCCAGGGATACCAGGTTGTGAATCTGATAGGTCCTATTAACCCGTTCTTGCTAGCTCGTTCCCCGGTCGCGGCGAATATTCATTCCATCCACACTGTTGGACCGGAATAATTATCGTAATAATTTCAACGAGTTCACAATAACTTCCCACGCAATTACGAAGAAACCTTTAGAGCTCTCATTATAAGTCCAGAGCCTTCAATCTCCATTGTCGGAACTCAAACCAATTCCTCTACCTAATCACTCCCAGCCACATGCTTTGGCGCATGTCTCATACTTGAATAAAATATACTGACTTAAGATCTGTTTGGATGTGTTTTTTTTTTTTTTATAAAACAAACCTTAAATGACATAAGCATGTACCTCAACTCGGTACCATATCATGATCAAATGAAGAAATGATTTGATGATACTAAACTTCACATATTTGAACACATAACAAGGAACCAAATATTGAAAAGAGCCTCGTTCTCACTAGACGATATCGGCCCTTAAATATGTCGATTGTCAAATACATCCCATTCAAGATGAGGTGTGTGTTTTTCGTATGGGTCTTATTACCTTGTAGAGTGAGTAGCCACGAAAAACTACCCTTGAAATGGGTCGAATCCAAATGGATTTTAACCTAACCGATAAGCTTTTTATGGCTAATGTGTTTCCCTCAGCCCCCCGCTGTTTATTCCCCGCAAATTCCGACCAAACTAGTTTTGACCACTTTCCAGCGCTGTCTGTCTATATCAATCCACTCATTCTATAAAAAAAAAACATTCAAGACACACATCATTCAGTCATTCATCCCATTCAAAACATTCTTACATCTATAAACATTCATCATCTCTAAATTATTCAAACACACACACACAATGTAACCATTCTTACTTCCTCATTCGCTCTTTCACTCGATCTCAACAGAAAGCCAACGCTTTTAAAAGTAATCAAAATAACGAATAAAAATGGAAATAAAATTACACAATAACTTCAAAAGTTTACGTATCCCATTTTACTCCACTCTACCCTGACTCGAAGGCAAAGAAAATTTCAATTTATTTATGATAGGTTTCATTTTATACGTCTATATTTAATTTTATAAAGTAATTACTAACCGCAAACAATTTGACAATGTGTGAAAATTATTTGCTGCACATACTAAAAATAAAATGTTTGTACGGACAAAATGTTACATTTTTATTTCAGTCAATCACTGTAAGGACACTACCCTACTTTCAATTTCCCTGTCTTTGTTTTTTTTTTTTTCAGTTCATAATGCAACATTGATAGCACAAAATGCAAAAATTTTATAAAAGTAAGTACAGTCACTTAAATAAAATAGTGGCCCTCCCTACTCCGATCTTTGTAGAACAAAATACTGACCGAGTTATGCTTAGAAACGAGGATCTGCACTGGTGATTACCGATATTGTACAGTATACCACCCTATATAATGTAAAAAAATGATAACGCATAAATAATAAATATCACTGCTAACTGTAATAACTAAAATGAAAAATAGCTTATCCACCGATCTCGATTTTCCTAACGTCTACCCCAGGCAGACTAGCTACTATGATGTCCAGTTATTGTTATATTAAAATAATCTAACCATACGATGTATATCCAATACATTCTTCTTACAAAATAAAGATTTAAAAAAAAAATTGTTGTCCACATAATGAACCGACTTCTTTATCTAGATAATAAAAAAAAATCCGTATTATAGATTTACATCCACCATACAACATTTTATAATCCTAGGAACGAAACTACTAAATGACAGAGAAACTATACGATGTGCTAGCCAATAAAGCCCTTTATCACACAGATCACTATAGAAATAAAATTAATTTCAGACAAAATTTTGACTTCTACCACCCCTATAATAATAACACTGCATCTCAATAAAATTTTGAAGAAATCATGACACGTTTAAAATAATGATAATGATGATGATGATAAGAAAGAAAAATAATAATGTTCCACATAAGTTTGTCGCAATAAATAAACATTCTTTACTAAGAAGTCATTGACTTGTAACCAATGTACTCATAGAATTTACATTACACATCATGTAATGTTCATAATAAACGCATAATACAATTTTGCAAAAAAAGTAATTGCAGTTTTGAAGTGGTTTTCATATTTTCAATTTTTTCCCGCGAAATATGATGTATCCTTAATTTTGATATGGTTTTGATATTTTTTGTAAAATATAATGTAACATCAAATTTGATGTGGTTTTGATAAAATATATTCCCTTTTTTTTTCAAACTATCTGCAAAATTTTATTTTGGTTTTAATTGCCTTATGATAAAATACAAAATGATGTCATAAGTAGGTTCAAAATACTTTTATTTGATTGGATAATAATATAACAAAATAATAAATTTCTTAAAGCGAGCTTAAACTTGCATTGTCCTCTTCTACGTTCGTGTCCTCAATATTGTAAAACATGCCCCGACAGTCCTTTGCAATTTCAGACAATCCATTCCTTCTTCATGGCATTCGCAGCTGCAACAAACTTAGAAAATTGTTAACAAACACGACAATGGGCTGAGGAACTTGATCATGGTGTCTTTCCTCCTTTTTTTTTTTCTCCCTCATACTTGGCCAGTTCCATGATGAGTTCTTGAGTAGCTAATGATGATGATTAGATCCTGCTGGCCTCCTGGTAATATTTCAAAATTTTCCAAACTATTCTCTTCTCAGTCGGTGTCATAACCCAGGACACCATGAAACCTCTTCCGAAGACACGTTGCACACTTGATCACAATCAGCATAACCGCAAAAGATCCAGTTACTTATTTTTGAACACAGCAAGTAACTTGAAACCAATGAATATTTCTTCAACTCTAAAGTTGGCTAGTCCTTATTTGTCCAATCATTGGTCAAAAAATAAAATATTGCATAAATCGAATATCATAAACACTTGTTATTTCACTAGCGTTACTAAGCATGCACTTAAACACACACTGAAGTTTTCACCGCATGTTTCCACCGTCCTCGCTGATCCACTATGTTCAATGACAGAACACTGCTGTGGTAAGAATCTATCTTAGGTTAAAACTAAAGTTAAGTTAAAGACTTCCAATAAACAGAGGGAAAGATAAAATAAAAATCACAAGCGTTAAAGTATTTTCCAAAAAAAAATATGCCAACTAAGGTTGCAGGACCATCTAGGTACTTTAACCATATGAGACGTACGTCTCATTTACGTTCACCTACAATTATTATTATTATTATAATTTTTTCTCAAGTATGATGTCTGATCGCTAAGTGACTTTAATTTTTCTAACTCAAAAATTACTGCAGACTATAAAACTCCGTCTTGTTTGCTCAATAAAACTAGTATAGGGTAAATTAACTGGGGTTTTGAACACTTACATATATTTTTTTTTCTTGATCGGCATTTTCTGTTCCATTCTTCTGTTTAGTGTGGCATAATATGGCACCACTAACAACATAATCATATTGAAAATCTTCAGTAACACATTGGTCCTATGAGCAGGTATGAGACCAGGCTCAAAAACTCTTACTCCTCCGTTAGTTGACATCAAAAGCCGGGTACTTCAACTCGAACGTCCCACGAAATATCTCAATGTTCACTTCATGTTTTTCGCGTCCAAACTGTTGCTAACTCTGTCTCCATGTACTCAAGTCTTGCACTATTGCACTAACACCTTTTTTAACTAACTAATTATGGCCTAAAACTAATTGAAATTACTATGTTTTCACTAACAGAGCTCTTCGTTTCAAACCGTAGTTCACATTTCTCTTCGTCTGATAATAAGACGTCACTAAAAATCACACGTGCTTCTACACAATCAACTATACTAATTATTGGAAGCTACACAACACTGTAATTTCTGTGAAATCGTTTTCTTAAATAAAATTTAATAACTTCGCGCTCAGATTTTTTTCGTAAGAAACTGTCACTGTCAATATTGTCATCCTTAACCGTTTTTTTTTCTTTTACAATTGTCCTCATGGGCGTATAAGGCGTATTTTCATTGTAAACACACTAAAGTGTTTTGTGTAGTCACAAACATTAAATCAACAAAACAATTATTTGATATCATAAATTTAGCCTATCATAATGTTCAAATATTTGACTAGTTATTAGAAGTATATAATTGTTTTTTTTTTTTTTCATAATTTAATGAAATCGAACGAAAACTATCGTGTAAATTTGTCAATGCGTAGGAAATCGCGTGTGCGCATCGGTTTACAAAAGTGTGACCACATTAAAAATATATTGTGAGATTCTTTAAGGATCTAACAGACGGTCGGACCGCACTTGTAAGGGGACATGTGTTAGGCCCTATTTACAAAATACCGTTCAAAATCTACACAACTTGAATAGTTTGATGTGATTTAAGCAATAGAAAATTAAATTAACAAAATCTTTTGTATTTAAATACATCTATTGTATTAATTTTACTATAATGAAGTAGAGAAAAATGAAGTAAAGTTTTGTAAATGACAACACCGGACAATAAATTACTGAATTACTGAATATCTTTTGTCGAAAATTGTATGACCGATCAAGCGTACCAACTTAAAAACAATGATAGTTTGTGTAATGTCACCGATAGAACACCTTTTGGCGAAGATATATGTTATCTGTGGTTAAATTATTTTCTCTAATCTATGTCATGCTTACCGCTAATATGCCGCTTGTTCGCGAAAAAATGGCAGATCCGTTTTTGTTTTCTTTAGCTCATTATTAATTACGTGATCTACAACTAGAATTATTTAAATATTCGCTTTATTTTACTCGGCTTAAACAAACGACAGACAATTCTGCGCCGACGCCGGTCATGAACCGTCCATATTCGCCATTTTGTCATTTAGTAAACTAAGAAAATGCAAACAAAACATTATTTGCCCTAAACACGCGTTACTTCTAAATAATTTTGTCGACAAAGTGAGCCTGTTTTATCAAATTGAACTCTGAACTGCAATTGCAATGTAATTTTCCGTTAGCGAAAGTGAGGTTACGAAATTGACATGACATTATTGTTGGAAAAAAAACGTGAATGCAATGGACATGTGTTTTGTTGTGTTTCTCATCAAGATAATAGAAGAATTTAGTGCTCATACTCATGATCTAATGAGCAAACAGCCCATGCAAAGGATGTCTTAACGGGCCATGTCTAAACTAATAAAGTGAACAATTGCCTTCTTCAAAAGCAGCTTTACAAGAAAGGTAAGCTTTTGTTTTATTATTTGATGTGTTTTCAAACTAGTCGTCGTTTTCGAAACCCAGCAGAACATACTTGCGAACTACAACGACTAGACCGAATATATATGGTGAAATGTTGCTTATTTCATTGTTCTGTCGTCAGATAAGTTATTGATAGTAAATTTCCCACGTTAATTTCTGACTTTCACATTCCCTAAGAGGATCTAAATGTACGTGAAATAGGCCTAACTGTCAAAATAGATTTGTTACTTTCAATGAGGTTTATATGGTTGTTTGATTTTTCAGTCAACATCTAATTGGAATTTACAATGCCCAATATTTCTACACATCTGCCACAAATTTATGGAAATCAATATTTATAGAAACTGAACATACCTTGGTTAAACGGTAAGCATTAAAAATATGTTCGACTAATTTATTTGATCTAGGTCTCCTAACTGTACTTGGAACTTGTAATGTTGTTTCCGTTCCAACCAATAAAATTTCTCAAGCTTATGGATTATGGAAAGCAATATTTGTAGGACCTCAAATGAATGTTATGGCATTTAATAATAGGCATTGAAACTTGTCCAAACTTTAATTTTGTATTTTTGTATACTTAAATAAAATTATGTAGATTAAAAATCCAGACTTAGCATAGATTTTATTTCTGCTACATTGAGTTTAAACAATGTATGTATTAATTTTCAGTATATGAAATGGGTAACCATCCTCGAAGAACATCACCCAGCTGTCGGCAATGTGCAAGTGGACTGAGGAATTTTCCGGTGTGTCCTTTATGGACTGTACTCCGTCTTAGCACTATCCTCAAGTAAGTACAAAAAATCATTGCCACTAAACAGCTACTTTTTAACTTAATTAACTCTACTTAGTGAGTAAAACGACTCGGCAGGAAATTTTACATAGAAACATGGATATGGTTGTTCTTCCTTTTTTTTTTTTCTTAACCATGAATGGCCTAGATAAATATAAACAATCTTAATGATACATATTTACAAATAAGATTCCTTAAACATACATACACCCTTTTTTAACTAATCTTTCAATATGTACAATTTCAGGTTTTACCCGAGAGGCCATGCCTCAAGTCGGACTCTCCTCCATATATCTACTGACTTCATATAAACGAAAGGTACTTATGTATTATTATATAATAACACGTTCTAATTATTAAATTTAAAAGTGAACAGCTCATGGCATTAATATTATATTTAGATAATTTAGGCGAAGTATAGCGATGGCAATAAGGGATGAAGTGAAAATTAAACTTAAATGAATTTATCCTAATTTTATTGGCTAAGCAAACTTATTACTAACTCATTTATGTCCTAGCTCGTGTAGATATGCACTGCAAGGCAGGGGTTCTCAAACTTTTTTATTTTTAATTTTTCCTTTTTTGTAATTTTGTTCTATGCTTTGTCTTTTCTGGCAAATTATTTCTCATGGGCGTGTCTTAGTTCCAAAAACAAGCGACGCGCCCCCGTGAGTAGATAAGTGAAATAATATTATTCCTATTTGGCAGAACCCCACTCTAAACAATACCCTTTTCTTACTCTTTCTATATGGATATTTCTAATGTCTGACTATTTCCTTTCAGTGTACTGAGGACTCACTAATCTGCACTACCAGTAACAAAGTAATCCGACAATCAGACTGGACCCGGTCATGTTAGGTAAGTTTACATACTCAATGCGTACCACATACTACATACTTTTTCTGAACCTCAGTAAAATATGGTTTTATAATGATAATAGTGCTTATTATCTATGCCTACTTAACAGGAATATTACAAATTTCAATCAATTTTCATGAAATTATTTAAGCAATTGTGACAATGATCAAGCAGTGGTGGAGTTAGGGTATGGCGAGGTACGACCTCCCAGATGCTGGTAATTTCATAGGAAATCTGGTAACGATTGTGTAGCTATTTAACATAACTAATAAAATATGTATGTTGGCATATGCCTGATCCGTGACAGTGTAACGTTCCGTATAAAAGCTGTGTACACAATCTACCGAACATAATAATTGTATGGTTTTACACTTACTATTTTAGACTAACCTACAGCTTATCATGTGAGATAACGAACTCATGTCATATGAAGCTATTGAAAATCTTGTTTATACATATATACTTATTTGTATTACTACAGTAAAAATGTATACGTATAGAAAGTTGAAATTCGTACAGTGGATTTAATTTTATTGAAATAATTGGCAGATATAGGCTACGGTGACCTCTTACCATCAAGCGGGACATATGCTTGTTTACCACGGATGTAATATGAAAATATATGATGACTTATAAGCTAATGAACTAAAATTAGTCCTAATATGATTTATACCTATATCTTAACAGACAGAAACCTGTTCTTCTCACGGCTGCACTACAGTGACAATATTTGGTACAAACCGTACAAACAATATGCCAAATTATTGTATGATGTATGAAATCCTGTGAGCCAATTTGTAGATTATAGAGTTACAACTGAAATGCAAACAAGCCATCCATCGAAGGGTGTACTTGTCATAGTACCACATGCGTGTAGCTATTCAGTATTCATAGAAAAATGGCGGGGCGCCCCATATAATATTGTACTTCAGCGCGACAATGAATAATCGCGCCCCCATAGCCATTAGACTAGAGCCTATCTTCTTGTATTACTAGGTCTTAAATCTAGGGCTTAGGTATCCTAGATTATTTTAGGAAAATAACCTTACATCTAGACTGTAGTTATCCTGCCTATGAATGAAATTCTGTATAACAGACGTCTTCCAGGAACATACATAGCATCAGAGAGTGTTCATGGACTATATAAGACAGCATCGAAGCTATCCGATCTCCAATGTAAAGCGCAAACGTGATGTGAGCTTTCAAAATAACCCTGAAGATGGCAGAGCCTGCTATGAAAATGTACTAGACATATAGAGAACTATTTGTTTTAACATGAAATTCTATTGCTATTGTACATAGTTCACACACTTATGTTTCCAATTCCGGTCACTAGGTGGGAAACTCTTCTAAACTACTACAGCTCCGCGCCTTCTTTTATTTTAGGTACATGAATATTTTTTCTATAAGTACCTAGTATTTTACGCACTAGCCCCGCCTATACAACAGCCATAAAACATACATTAAGACACAGAATAAATAATAGTACTACGCACAGGCGCAAGGGAACGTCAAGATGCGCCAATGCCAACAATTGCTACGTAGCAATGCAACCCGAATCGCCTATTGGGGACGATGTTTAACCACTACGACTATGAACTAATTTCCTAGAAATATTTTTTTGTCATAGTTTACTATGCTAATTTAATTTTATTATTTTTATTTTTCAGAAGATACCAAAAATAGGGGATGAACATACAATCGATTCTGCATCGATGCATGACTTCGCCCGGAACGCGGCAAGAATGAACAATGGAAGAAAATACTACAGACTTGTTTATTAACGATAAAGTTATTTTAGTTTTTATGAAATAGCGATTGAATAAAAATATTAGGTATATGAGTTTTATTTAGAGATGAAATAAGTCAAGAAATACAGCACACCCACTCGTTTTCACAACAACAAATGTAGCCTGGTAAGGCTAATAAAATAAGGTTCTTAAAATTCTGGTTGCTCGGCACCAAAAGTAACCTTGCAACGGCTACTTCCTATTATTTATTTGTAAACCTTGGTATCCAAGATGTGTTCTACAGAACACATCTTAGATCCCTTGGTCACGTCACCAAATGTAACTAAACCTCCGCTCACCTTACTTGTTTACTTACTTGCTTGACTAACCAACAGTATAGCTAACCCCCCTTTAAATATACCCCGTAATTTGGCCTTGTGATCGTCTAGCGTGAATAAGTAGAACCCTTCGATGTGAACCGCGATAACCTAGATCCTTTAATGAGTATCAGCTGTATTTTTGACTAATTTTTAAAATTTTATTTATTTATATTTTAAAGAAGAATAAAGGTTATTGTAGCATAATAATATAGTGTTATAGAAGAGTATTTTATCAGATTTAGGCCTAGAAAGTTATATGTGAGAAAATTAATGACGTGATGAAGAAATTTTAGAATAAAAGTTAGTGAGTGAAACATACATGAAATAAATATTAAAAGTTATTTTGGAAAACAACCGCTACGCTCTATTAGTGATCCTGGCTTGGGTACGAACTTGCGTTGCGGAATAGGATCCTTAATCTCAATCAAACTGCTTTATTGAGAGTCCTATGCCAAGCCAGAAGGGCTATCTATCTACTAACTAACCCCCCTTTTATTTTGTTTCTTTTTCCCTAGCTAAACCCCCTTTTCCCCAATACTGCTAATAGACCATAACTTCTCGATCCTTCTAATGTATCATCAAGGCTCCGAGTAGTTGCTACCACTGAGAACGAAGTAAGTAAGTCTAGTAACTCCTTGAAGCTTTTAACTTGTCATCAGTGGACGGCGCTCGCATGCCACTGGGCCCTATAACAAACTATGCTTTTTATTCCAAAGAATAGTTTGTTTCCCTAACCAACTTGATAGAATTTACCTTGAAAAACTAGTTAGCAACACTCACTGGCTCGATGCTACACGAAGAATCAGAAATTGCTACCACAATTATTAATTTCACTCAAATAAATTAAGTAATAAGAGGTTTTATAAATTACCAGTTTTACCACATATTTTAAGATAGTAAACACCACATTTAAAGTCCATTTAAACCATATAAATAAATTATTTCTCCACAATACACGTTGACCAATTATATTCCAAGACCAATCATAAAAGAACTCTACTTTCATAGAAATAGTGTGTGACTCTACCCTAATCCTATCGTTTTCCCTACTCTAGCATATCTGAAACACAGACCGTCACTTACCATAGATCTTGTGTTCAAAATATGCACAAGTGTATCCCTACCATAAGCTGTACAGTTCAGCCAGCGAAGCTGAGATAGGCAACCTATAGGCTTGTGTTCTTATCCCCCCCTCTGCTTTTGCCCGCGGGCTAGGGTAGCAGAGAGTAGATCGCCCTATCCGTGTATATATCCAGTATTCTAGGACACACCAGTACCAGCCACATGAGAGACCCAGCTGCGATCAACTTTACTTAGATGTGGATCGATCACAACCGAAATCCCCAGCGACCAACGCCAGCATGGACCAGAGCACCGAGTAAATAAATATATATAAATATAGGACCCCAGCCTCAAATACTGCCGACTTCAGTGAGCAAGGATTACTCCTAATGTCTTTCGTCAATCGTGAAAGTCCTCACTTCCATCTAACAGTTGGACTCTTTGAGACCGGTGAGAAAGTACGCCTTTGTAAGTATAGAAAAGCGTCCAAGCCCTCCACTTGGAACAAAAAGACCCCTAAACGCCTCTTATTTGACACCGTAAGGGAAGAAGCGCCTAGCCGGACAACAGTCTGTCACAAACAATGATCTGGCTTATAACTTTCACAAAATAACCCCATAGAAAATTACTAAATTCAATTTTACTGACCAACTAAACAAACGAGTGAAGTTTCCTTTACGTGCTATAATCTAAGCTTAGTTTTGCAAGAATTACTCCCTACAAAACCAAACACAGACTTATCTCCAAGCACCAGCCATACATCGACCCAGTCTTTGTATTGCTTAACGGCACTCACGAAACAAAGCACAGAAAACTTCACTATACACATCAATTTAAATGTAACACTACACTATAAATAGAACACTAAAATAACCCCACAACTGACAGTAAAGCAATTCCACCACAGGTCTAGGTTCAACTGTACGACGATATTGTCCCCGCACAATCAAACAGAGACACAATTTCAAAGTTTACAATCACTTAGAATAATTTCCAAGTAAAAACAAACAGAGAAATAATAGCAGAACAACTTCACTCACCAGTAACACACGAAAGCCAGAGACACTGTTAGTCTTGTAGATATTTTAAGAATGACGCGCGTCGGCTCGCTCCGACCCTTTTATAGATTCTATCTCCGACTTCCGACTTCTGACTTCCGACTTCTGACATTCGACTTCCGACTTCTGACATCCGACTTCCGACTTCTGACATCCGACTTCCGACTTCTGACATCGGACTTCCGACAAGATGGCTACTCAATCGTGTGCTTTGTTTACTAAGTCTTATGCCCTATGCATTAGAGTTCACGATTAACACACGGATGTTTGCTTATCAACACGTGCCGAGTACACGTGTTTTAGAGAGAGACAGAGCTATTGATATTGATACCTATGTAGTCCAATAGTGGAGTGTTCCGTAAATATTTTTACGTAAATATTATTTTGTGAAAGACTGTTTAAATCAATTTAATAAGTAACTTCGCAATAAAAGATCACATTTGTTCCTAATTGTTACATTGAATGATATATTCAGGAAGTATAATAATCAATATCAGTGATTATTACCTCTTTGACTTGTAAATGAAACCAAGACATAATATCGGAACGTTACGCAGCTGACAACTGTCAGTGTCAGTATTCCGTCCATGTGAACGTAGTTTGTTGATAAATACGTTTTTCCAACCTGTTTTACATTAAATAATAGTGAATTTTATCAGTGATGACGTAACTAAACATGTGATTAACCATCAAAGATATTATTTGTTAAAATATTCAATGAAATCCCGAAGGAAATATGCACCAAAAAGTTGGTCAAGGAAAAGTTGATTCGCCGTAAGTTTTATATGTAATAACGAGTCCATTTCCTCGTCATAGACGCTTGTTCTGTTACACCCTTAAAACATCACGTCAATTCGTCGCTCCGTTTTGCCGTGAAAGACGGACAAACAAACAGACACACACACTTTCCCATTTATAATATTAGTAAGGATTTTTGTTCGACAGACGCAAAATCCACGACAATGCTTGGTTTGCGACACTCGCAAGTAAGCGCGCCAAGCGTCATCAGCGCGATACGTGTTCGCCGAGTGCACACTTCATCACCTGCCCGAGTTGTGGTCGTGTTTGTCGCTCCCGTATTGGCTTACATAGCCATGACCATGACCAACGTTGTCGCCCCACTTGACACTGCTTGTATAGTCTGTTATAGACTTTGAGGCCAATGATGATGATGGATTTTTGAGCATATCTATAAGCCAGAAAGAAAAACCGTTTTTTTTGCAACCCCTACTTACGCAGATAAAATACTGTTGTATCTACCTACGTAGTCAGGCTTAAATAAGTTTGCAACGATTTTGATAGTTCTGCCTCTGCAAGCGTTACCTAAGTAAAACATCATAATTGTATGAAAATTAATGTTTACAATAGTATTTCTACCGGCGAGACCGTAGTCAACTTATACATACTACTTATACATAATGACTACGAGCATATGAAGTGACCGCCGATCTCTTAAGAAGAGGCTAAATCGACGGTGGAAAGGAAGAACCACTTAAGCGACATTTTGGTCGAAAATGAGTTATACATATCATTGGAATCAGCGTTTTTTTCTGCGTCGTTTGAATTGGGTTTCACGGCGATCCGATGACTTAAATGTCGCTTAAAGTAATTCACGAATGAGGTCTGAATTTGAAAAACCACCCCTTATGCGACACACAATTTGAATAAAATATTATCTGTGTCACTTAAAACCTACTGCAATATTACCACAGTCGTATAAACTATTTTTAAAAAGAGTTCGTTTCCGATGTAATGTCCCTTAATTGATTATTCCGGACACATATATCTTGAATTCTGTACTTGAGTGGTTCTTCAAAACTGCTTAATAAAACGATTGTCGGTTAAATGAATGTTACGAAAAATAACGTTGTTATTTAATTGCTTTAAGCGACACTCCTTACCGCGGCCGAACCTGTCGCTTAAAGTATACTTTATAAATGCGATACGTCGGTTAAGTGGAGATTGAAAATGGTATGATAACGGTTAAAGTGTTGCTCTAATCTATTTGATGTCGGTACAGTGAACAATTTTTGGCGCGAATTTCACGCGAATGGTGCTTTACTTATACAATGGAATGCAGTGGGTCGCTTCAGTCAGCGACGAACACCGGAGTGCGGCGGTTGTGTCGTCGAACACCGGAATTTCGTGTCACGATGAGGAATATGACGAAGAGCGTACGTAATAAACATTGTAATGTTGTACTTTATTCTAATAATACTTTACATTATACTTAAAAAAATATAAACCCAACATGATTGTGATATCAAAAACTGCCTAAGTGCTTAATTATTAACTAGTTAAGTGTTACCATTAAAACATTGTGATCATTGTAATTTGTATATTTATACACTTACCAAAAAGTAAATAAGTTACCTAGCTACTTAAGTATTCTTAACAATTTATAAACACAAAACTATTGTGATCTCAAAAAAAGTGCCTGAGTACTTAATTATTAACAAGCTAAGTGTTACTATTAAAACATTTTGATAATTGTAATTTGTATATTTATACACTTACCAAAAAGTAAATAAGTAAGCTAGCTACTTATTCTCAAAATGATTGTGATCTCAAAAAAGTGCCTACTTAATTAAGAGTTATTTGTTAGAAGTAGATTTATTTTATTAAAATAAAAATACACGTTAATTTCGTATAAGTATTTTATTTTTCTCCTTAAAAAACGCACAATATAGCGTTTTATAACCGCAAATATATTCTAATTTTTTCAATTATATGAAATAGTTTAAAAAAATATTAAAGCTAGCGTTATAATTCACAAAAAAGTATCGATTTAGTTTCAAATTTCTGGTATACCACTTCAAATTGGCACGTAATAACTGCCCATACGACTGTTGCTTAATTGAATATCTTAGAGACAAGTTAAGGAAGGTAAGTGGCTTCAGTGAGTTTTATAGTACTATGATGATGTCGCTTAAATGGTTCTTCCGGGAATATTTTGAGGACCTTTTCAATTAAGCGACAACATTTTCAGGATCCTGTAAGATTTTGGGGTAAATGTTTATTTCATAAAATAGAGAAAAATTAAATAAGATTATCGTCTTAAGAACTCATTTACCTATTTCAAATAGGAAAAAAGTTATGATTTTTTTTCTCAAAAAGAAAACTTTGAAACACTCTCCTGTACAATTCACTAAATGTCGCTTAAGGGGTTCTTCCTTTCCACCGTCGAAATTATTCCTATGGCCTTTTAAGTAGAGTGACTAGTTACATTTAAATTAGTATGACAAAGAGCAAGATAAATATTTGTTGTCAGTGTCTCAGTGGAGCGGTCAATGCCCTATAGTCGTTCATGTTGACTATGAAAACGTTTATGTAATTATATGTCTTGTGGGTAAGACATTTACAACAAAATTCATAATTGCTATTATGCAACTAATGTTTGTAGTGTAAGATTAATGTTATAGCGTATTGTAATGATAGTCTAGTATTAATTTGAATAGTGATTGAGAGCTCAAAGGTGCCCAATTGTCCATGACATTACATTATTGGCCACATAAATAACATCAGGGTACGTAGCCGAATGGCACAAACGCTCACGAAACGCTCACGAAACGAAACGCTCGTAAATATCTATCTCTATCGCTCTTGGGTATTGGCGCGAAAGAGCCAGACTACCTTTCGCGGCGTTTTGTTATCGTTTCGCGTCGCAGAAATGCCATTCGGCTACGGCACCAGTTTACTACACAAACGAGCACCGATTTTAATTTACTCACTCAATTCAAAGCCAATTCTTATTTAACAATTTATAACGGCACCGCTATCCTTTTAAATTCAAGCTATATGTTGATGGTGACTGTAGTTATCTTATATTCTTCACAACATACTACCAAGGTCGCAAGGAAATGTCGCCATTATCAGACATTAGCTAGCTTTTAAGTTTAGTCTTAGTTTCTTATACCTCTGTAATTATGTAAATATGTTCGTGTAAATAAAGGTCGCATCAAAACGAGATTAAAACCTCAAATTATTGAATCAATGTCGGCACTTTATCAAGCTAACGGATATTGTAAGTAAAATAAAAGTTGTAAAGAAGGCGTGGGCGCTTATTCATTCTGCTGGCATCTTTGATTTATAGCTTAATCTGCTAACCTACATAAAACAAAGGTAACCAAAATTTGTATAACTTTACCATGTTTAATATAGGTATCATGCCTACATACTAACCATCTATATACCTTATAATGTTGAAATAAAGCTTAAAACAGTGCAACGAACTGTCAATAGCCGTACAAAAAGGAAGGTAATAAATGCCGTAATAGGAGAGACAAGTTTAAGTTTGAATATTTCTTAAACTGAGGTCATCTAGTGATGTCAAATGTTTCTATGTAGGATTCGAAGATAAAGATAAGTGTCGAGTTGAAGTGGGCGGCAAAATGGTGAGTCAATAAGTACATACACACTGGTGAGTCAATAAGTACACTGACATTGGCAAATTCACCCTGTGCAATTGGCAGGGAATAAAAGCCAAAGCAGAAAAAAAAAGTACATACACAGATCACGAACGCAAAGAGGTACAATTATGCAGCATTTGTATACATGTGTGACATATTGAAACATTATGTCCAATTTGATTTGTAAAATGATCCTACTGTGTCAAATTTTACACCATTTACTTAATAAGGACAGCCTATGGGTTGAGAATGTTTATCCAATAGTTATTTTGTTAACCGTTAATAGGGCAGGGGACGTATATGGGCCATTTTTTTCAAAGTTGTCCACCCCAATTTTTGTAACATGGATATTTCAGGATCGATATCCTGATAGGGGAAAAAAATGTCCCAAGATTTCCATACATTTTTCAAACCTTCCACTCCGTTACCGCCATATAAAATGTATGAAAATATGGTAACGGAATGGGAAAAAAGCCTTCGGACACTTTGTTTCTCGTATGAGGATTGAAAGAGCTCGCGATTGTGAGTGGAAACCACATAAAAAAATCCAAATCCATAAAAAGTGGGGTGCACAACTTTGAAAAAATGGTCCATATTTTACCGCCATTTTACTTTATTTGACAATTTGGCAGAATTCTGAGTAATTTCTGAATTTTTTCTGCCTATTAAGGGTTAATATTTTTTTATTTAAGAACTTTATTCGAACTTATGTTACTAAGTCAAAATTATGTCCTTCTGATATCCATACATCCATACAAATATTATAAATGGGAAAGTGTGTGTGTGTCTGTTTGTTTGTCTGTCCTTCACGGCAAAACGGAGCGACGAATTGACGTGATTTTTTAAGTGGAGATAGTTGAAGGGATGGAGAGTGACATAAGAATAATAACTTTTTGTCTCTTTCTAACGCGAGCGAAGCATTCGAATCACGAATTAAGTCACGAGTCGGTTTCAGACGGTTACACGTGACCTATATTTTTTTAACACATGTATTATTCTGAAATAGCCATAAATTTGTAGGTACGAGAATATTTAAATATTATTTATGTATTAGGTATTTAAGGTGATCTATTCTCAGAACCATAGTTGAAGTAAACACATTTTACTGACGAATTTTACGATCTGTCTGTAATAACTTGCTCGAGTTATGGCTGTTTAACCTTTTCACCATTCGTCATCCGAAAATGTCAAGAACACGTTGATATCAAGCGCTAGTACTCGTAGTAAGGTTAACGCATTATTTTTATTTGCAGTTATTTTAGTGTGTTTTGCATTTATTTAGGCAATTTTATTAAGATCAATCGTTATATCTAATTTACAATCTGACAGCATGCTATGTCACACGAACCACACACACACACACACACACACAAACAGTCCTGTAAACCGGGTTTAATTAGCTTATCTTTACGCATATTATTAAAACGTTCGCAGTAAAGTCATTCAACTTTTACCTACCTTATGACACTACTTCCCGTACTGCATTGTAAGTCACAATTTGGTCGCAATACACAATTTGCGACCCCCGTTGTGTATTCAAAAACCAAAGTTTAAATTATCTAAGCAAATAAACGTTGCTTTTTGAGTTGACAAGTAAAGATGGACGACCGTGGGCGTCAGAAAATAACAATTCAACGTTGTTAGCTCTTACACAATCACTGCACAATGTTGCGAAGCAATATGCAGTTATTTACTATTTTCATTTGATATTTGTGTTTACCTATCGCTTCTCAGTGAGGGTACATGGTGAGAAGACTAGAATGGTCGGTATATAGGTACAGAGTGTTGATTCTGAATACACTAAGCCCTCTAGCAAACGTCCAATGCTTGGACGCTAAATTTAGACAGTTAAATAAAGAAAAATATATATATAATTATATATATGTATTGCTGTGTAGGTACACAGACAGTACCACCGAGTTCACCAATAACGCTGCTGGTATCCGCAGTAGACATGAAATGAAAATGTAGACGATTGTATTAATGTAAGAAACTTCACAAAGTTGTAATCAACGGTACCACTTTTATATAGTGTGCAGATCCAATACGGACGACTGTCTTAACGGTGATTAGTATAGGAGATAAGTAATGTAGGTATGTAGTGACATATATTTTACTAAGAATTGAATTAATATTTTATCCATACAAAATAATTCGGCCCGCGATGTGATGTAAACACACGCGTTAAACTTTTAAAAACTCATATCGCGTATGTAATCTAATGTCATTAACAGTCATCGCAATGTACCAACAGTACATTGCAGCTGAGAAGAAATTGATTAATTATGGGGTGAAAATTGAGAGTATAACTTAAGACGATACGGTAGGGGTCAATTCTCCATACAAACGCTCTAGACTATTTCCTCCCTGGTTTTTGTAGATAGAGCAATAATTTTTTCAACACAGATTGTTATTTTTTTTATCTGTGACGGACCGTTTTGATTTTTTTGATATTCTGCTTTTTAAAGATTCTAGAGCCAATCAAAAATTTCCAAATACGGCCTTTTTCATTGTGGCGCAAAAAAAGGTTCGTAACAATTAACCAAAAAACCGGCCAAGAGCGTGTCGGGCCACGCTCAGTGTAGGGTTCCGTAGTTTTCCGTATTTTTCTCAAAAACTACTGAACCTATCAAGTTCAAAACAATTTTCCTAGAAAGTCTTTATAAAGTTCTACTTTTGTGATTTTTTTCATATTTTTTAAACATACGGTTCAAAAGTTAGAGGGGGGACGCACTTTTTTTTCCTTTAGGAGCGATTATTTCCGAAAATACTAATATTATCAAAAAACCATCTTAGTAAACCCTTATTCATTTTTAAATACCTATCCAACAATATATCACACGTTGGGGTTGGAATGAAAAAAAATATCAGCCCCCACTTTACATGTAGGGGGGGTACCCTAATAAAACATTTTTTTCCATTTTTTATTTTTGCACTTTGTCGGCGTGATTGAAATACATATTGGTACCAAATTTCAGCTTTCTAGTGCTAACGGTTACTGAGATTATCCGCGGACGGACGGACGGACGGACGGACGGACGGAAGGACGGACGGACGGACAGACAGACAGACATGGCGAAACTATAAGGGTTCCTAGTTGACTACGGAACCCTAAAAAAGCTAAACGGTCCGACATAGATTATTTCATTGTTATTCAGATTCTCAAATTTCGTTCCGATTGATTAAGTTTTGAAGGAGGAAAGAGTCGAGAGCGGAACCTCGATTTTAAAGATTTTTTTGAAATATCTTTTGACTGAGTTGTTCTTAATTGACAATTTTTTTTAGATAAATCTAGTTAATAACACTTGTATATTTAACTAAAATTCCCAAGTTGAAAGGGGGACTCCTTTCCATTTTAGCATTTTTGCTACCGTGTATCCTCTTAAAACATCTCTTAATTAATGATAACACCAATGAATTGTATGTCTGGTTTAATATTTATCGCCTGTATTAGGGCTTACACACTGTATAAAACCCTTTAACGATCTAAATTTCAGATAATACAAAATATAAATCCTCATTAAATAAATAAAATAAATAAAAACAAAAAAATCCTCATTAGCTCTCTGAAAAGAAAAAGATCCCCTAACAACTCCTATGGGCTGCAGCGTACTCTTAAATATGTAAAGTGCAAAATAGTTATATTGATTTTATCTCAGTACTACAGAAGCTTAATTAAATATCAAGCGAGCTAATAGGTGGAAACTGAGAAACTGCTGATGAGCAAGTTTGCAAATGTTTAAAGGTTGAAGCTAACTTATACAGTGTAGGCACCACAAAGGCTTTAATCGCTACTGGCCGCCTAACTCCAGAGAATGATTGATAGACATTGACAGATATGTTACTTTTTGACTGTTAAAAACAACACGATTATGTTTCTTGAAAATATAATGTTTATTTAATTATCATTAATTTGTTGTTAACTTCTAATGAGTTTCGAAACGTTTCGTTAAATAAAGTTTACTTATGATTTGATCGTGGTTTGATTGTGAAACCACACAGTATGACAGTAAGTTGTATTTATGATTGTAAACTAACAGTGTATGATTAATACCAATAATTATCTATCTATCTATCTACCTATCTATGATTAGGTACCGCTCAAATTCAGTTGCGATTTACTTGAGAGACACCTACCGATGAATGGCATTGTTATCTTTGATGACCCAACCGCTAATTACCTGTGCAACATAAATGATAAGTATATAATATGTATTATAGCATCAGCTACTCGATATAGGGGATTTTAACTTTTTGACTAGGAGTTTGGGATGCCCTAATAGTAAGTGGAAGTGGTGGCATTTTTTGTAGGCTATAAGAAAATGTTAAAATACCTTCGAGAATGGGGTGAAAACTTTTTCATTAGACCGCATTCTAATAACACCAATTACAACTGGCACGAACTCGATCGTAGAAAGCTTACATGTGTACACTAACCTTTACTTGTGAAGCTTATATATGGAATGTTGTAATATTTAAAGCTTTCTGTATAAAACGGAATACATTTTATCGACTTCCATTAAACTAAAGGAAATTGTCAGCGAAATACGAACTGAGAAGATTATAAAAATACGGGGTAGGTATTTTTATGTTACCTGAAGAAAAAAATGGAAAAATTTACGCTTCCAGCGGAACTTAAGCCCGTATCTTCTGCAATCCGTGCATTGCTCTTAACCAATTGAGCTACGGAAGCCGCGCCGGACCTCGCAAATGCCATGCCTCTACTTATACACACGTCACAGGGTGATCGTTAGCAGTAGCTTCTGCTTGTTAAAATTTTCTAGGCATACACGTACGGATTTGTCCGCCGGGCAAGCTTCGGAATTTTTTTTTTTTTGGTCGGAGTGGGGAATGCTTTACGCACCGTCCCCCCCAGCCGTGGGAAGGCATTGATGGGGGGGTGTAAGCTGTCGCGACAGGCGCGAATATCTAATGCCACAATACGAATTTCCTAGCGGCAACACTGAACAGCGCCCTCGTGGGTGGAACTGTGGTAAGTTATTCCAACGTGGCAAGTAGTAAGGTTAAACCCGGTATGGCGCGAAGCGTGCGAGTGCATGAAAGTGTAAGATACAGTGAGGAAGCCCACAGCTGTCCTGAGTCGTCTAAAGCTAAGTATTTTATGTTACTTGGTGCTCGCAGTGGTGGTATGGTTTCTCTATGCAATGATCTCCTTAATAGAAGAACAGTAAGTTCGTATGAGTTTAGCTTGCCACGGAACCTGCCGTGGAAGCTATTCCTGAGACCATCTTAGGTAAGGCAGACTAGGTTTCTCTGTCTGGGTAAGACTTGACGTGCCCCAGCTCTCAACTCTGTCTGGGTAAGACTTGACGTGCCCCAGCTCTCAACTCTGTCTGGGTAAGACTTGACGTGCCCCAGCTCTCAACTCTGTCTGGGTAAGACTTGACGTGCCCCAGCTTTCAACTCCACCTGGGTAGACTTGACGTGCCCCAGCGTGCGAGAGCCGTGGCGGCTTCGGCAGCCCGGCTAGAGGTGTGTCGATGTGCGGCAGTATACCTCGGCTCGGATGTTAGGCGTCCGAGTTATCCGACCTTTGATGTGTCGGCGGACTCCCCGCGGGGGGTCCTTTGAACCTTCGTCTGGCCGGGTAAGATGGTTCTCCTTTGCTGTAGAGATAATCGTATATGTATAGTAGGTGATGGTTGTATGAGAATACCATATTCATGAGCAATTAAACCCACAGATCTCGGTGGTATACAACTAGCCGCCATAAGTAAAGCGAAGCAGATTGAAGCTCCCCTGGCCCAGGAGAAGTGGATCAGAGAGAGCGAGGACAAAGAATCCTTCATAGGAGATGAAGGTATGTATGCTAAGCATTCTGTTACCCCTACACCCCCATATTAATATATTAGTGGCCGCCTTTCCCCCTTTACGGTCTTATTTATATACCGTACGTGGTTGGGGGAGAGTCGGCCACAATGGTGGTTAATGCTGGGATCCAGCAGATAAAGAATCAAGGCTTATAATATAAATAAAGAATGCAAGGCATACATTTTCAATATAATCAGACATCTTTACTAACAGAAATCATAGATGGCGCTACTGGTAACAGAAGCTGCGAGATATTATTTTATGCGAATATGTTTGAAGTGTTTTCTTACGAAGTCTGGTTCGGCATTAATTTAGGCTCGTTTAAATAAAGAGGCTGGCATTTGTATTTATTAATTGAAGATAATTTGAGTAAATAAGTCATATTTTATATTTTGCGTAACAAGCGGAATATCAATTGTACGGAATGTACGGAGTACCAACTTGAAGAAATTGCATCATGGTGGCCGGAAACAGAACGATTACGTTTCCGTTATGGATGTATTTATGATTTATTTTACAATTAGAATGTAGTTGTAAATTATCAGGAAGAATATTCAGAGATAAAAATAAATAAAAAATATTGGAGCATTTGTCTGTATTTATCAAGTATGATATTCATTAATTTAATTTTAAGAGAAATACCATTGTGTAATAGTGCCTTCGTGTTACCAACATAACCGCAAGAATAGGCTACGCAAGGCGTCTAGTAATGGTGCCAGATGAGGGCAGGTGTTGCTACACTAAGAAGATTACCCACAAAATCGACGGAAATGTACGGATTGTCGGGATTACCAAGATAACTAAAGAAGATGAAGAAATCGGTTACTAAACGGATTCGACTTGGGAAATTTATGCAAGAACTAATTTTCCAATTAGACGGTTAGATAATTAAGTTATAACAAGCTGTGCCTAGATATAAGTAGGTAACCTATTCAATTTTATGACATATTAATTGTTTAATATATTGAAAAATTGGCTGATTTATAGGAGTATAATAAGAAGACAAATAATAGTCGTAATAACTAATAAGTATCTTATAGGAAATATGCGCGTAGTAAAGACGGGTTTGCACTCTATATTTTACTTCGTATGTTTTCTTTTTACTTTAGAATTATAAATTTAGTTTTAAGAATTCGGGTGTATGGCTATTTATAAGGAATCAATATAATTATTATGAGAATTACCGATAAGAGTCCGAAATTCGTTTCATATTTTATCGAAATTTTGGGGGGGAATTAAGTTGACTTTGGCAACATTGAAGGTTGTACAGTACTCGTCCGTCCATTTTGAATCGTTGGCGGAAGGTCGTTGAACAGTCGCGAGTTCCACAGGAAGGTTCCTTAAATTATACAGGTAATCATTGTAAATATTGTAATAAAAAGTGCACCGACGAAGTGATGAGCGTGTAAATAAGTTGGATCATCAAAAATTTGTTCATTTACGTTCATAGGTACAGTGAATTCGCCACCGCCAACCACACCGGACAAGACAAACAACTTTTACATCGGAATTAGCCAAACCCCCGGATAAGACTACTTAATACCCGGACAAGACTACTTCTCGGTAAGTTTTGAACATCTACATTGCAGCAATACAACTTAATTCTTTAAAACAAGAGAATGCGATCGTCATTTACTTCGAAGTGAGCGACGGCGGCCATGATTGTTGTCCAAAGTTTGGGCTAACTTTGGACGTCCAACCAACCAAGGAAAATTATCTAATTTTAGTGAAGTTTCTTTCGATATTTATGAGGATCACCATGGAAATACGGGTCTATTACGTTCTTTTATTAAAATATTTTAACTTTCTAGAAATTAACGAAGTGATATTTAGTAGATGAAAATGGACCCTATCATCATGGTAATACGGTTCTTATTAGCGCGGTTTAGAACATCGGATGTACATGGCGGATTTTAATATTTTCACAGTCTATAAAGGACCTTTTTGAACATTTTCTAGGGTCCTTAAGATATATAGTTAGGTATATTTTTATTTCATCATGCATCTTATTGGAAGTTTAGAAATACAACTTACTTCCTTTCTGATTGGGTTTGCAGTTTATAAAAATAACAATTGTGCTGTGTGTATATATAAGCTAACATCTTCTTTACAGGATATTGTGGTGACATTTAAGTGTTTTTAGATTTATTAAATAAGTGTTTCGTGAAGTGTTCCAATAATTAAACAAACAAATGAGTGAAATAAAACTAAATAATTTTTAAATAATTAACTATCAAACAAGTGAAGTAAAAATAAAAAGTTAATAAATAAATAAACCAAACAAATAAACAAAATAAAAACGTTAACTTTCATCATTTTGCAAGCGAGCTTAAGTTAGTGACAGAAGATTTTGTATTGTGGTACCAGTGTATAAACGTCAACGTCACTTACTGATTTTGACATGACTTAGGCTGCTGTAATCTATAAATGATAAAAAAAGATTACACATTCGTATGTCAGTGTGTATGTTATGTTGCCTATCATAAATTTATTATTTTACTTCCTTTCATAATAATTTCAAATAAAAGAAACATCTGTTCATAATTAAGTCAATTGTTTTAATTAATTAAATTTAAATGACTTCGACTTTTCTTTCTTTAGTTTCAAACTTGAATGGATTTTAGAGATTTTTAGTTGGATTTAAATTTCAATACTTTGAGATTATTAAAATAAATAATATGTGGAGTTATTAAAAGTTAATTAACCTAAAATATTAAATTACTTTATTGGTGTGACCGTTCATATTATTAGGGAATTAAGGTTAAACGGGTTTGTTTCTGTGCGTTACAGGCTAGACAAGACTACGGTCTAGACAAACAACAGAATGGACGACATTCTTTTAGCAAGGCTTAGGCTCATTAACGACAAACTCACAACGGACTTAGAAGTAATTCCGGGTACTGTTAATTTAGAAAATTTAGTGCAGGCTCAGATCACATACAGTAAATTAGAAGCAACACTGAAAAGACTTAGCGGAGACCTGACGGAGTACTTTAGGCTGGCTTCGACACCCGCATCTGATGGACTTCAACTTCAAGCAGAGGAGACTTTAGCTGAACTTAAGGTGAAGATTGACCAGATATCTACATCAAGCAAACCATCAGAGAAGCTGACTGAAGCGAACTCCTCGTGCAGACTTCCTAAGCTCCAGCTGCCGGTGTATAATGGGGATGTACTGGCGTGGTATGAATTTTGGGATGCCTTCAGAAGCAACATCGATGCAAGGAACCTGCCGGATGTTGACAAGCTTTCTTATCTTAAGACTTCAGTCACGGGAGATGCCAAAAAAGTCATTGACGGTCTAGCGACTACAAGCACCAACTATGCTATTGCCGTTACGATACTGAAGGAAAGGTTCGGGAAAACTTCACATCTTATAGACGCGCACTATGCAACATTATATAAAATTAAGATGGCCAAAGGCAGTGCGGATGACTATAGAAGGACTTTCAACGAAATCGAAAGGAATCTTAAGATTTTAGAATCACTAGGTGAGAACATTAACCACAACCATCTGCGCTTCATGCTACTAGAGAAGTTTCCTTCTGATCTAGTATACGAAATAAAACTTAAAGTTAAGGATGATTCCATTCAAGAACTGAGAAGCCACCTGGATAAAATCATCACTGCCAAAGAGGACGCGGAAAGGATATCGGGTAGGAAACGCCCTCAAGAGACAGAAGCTAGTACGGTCGGGACTCTTCATGTGAATGCAAAACGTGCGAGATACGCAAACCAGTCCCAACTACAACACAGTAACCAGAGTAAACAAAACCATCAGGGACGCTTTGATAAGAGACCGGTACTAAAGAAGTTTAAGGGTTTCAAGAAATATGACAATAAAGGAAACAGACCAAACCAAACTTCAACTTCAAACAAAGATCAGGCAGAAACTCAGCGAAGTACTCCAGGGGCTAAGAAGGGATTGGTGTGTATATTTTGCGAAGGGGGCCATTATAATGATAGTTGCCCTGAAGCATCTACTTTAGCAGAAAGGAAGAAACGACTTGCAGGACGATGCTACATCTGCTTCAGTAAGAATCACGTAGCAAATGCTTGCTGGAGAAAGAGAAGGTGTGCCCGTTGTAAAGGAGAAGTACCGCATAATAGAGCATTATGTCCTTTAAATTTTCAGAAGGATACAACGGAGAAGAGTCAGTCCTGACGGTTCTAGAAGAGGAATCACAGCACTCCAAACGGCAACAGTTTATGCAAGCCCCATAGATGATAAGAATAAACAATTTAAATATAGGCTTCTTTTAGATCCAGGTTCCCAACGCTCTTATGTAACATTCCGGACTGCAAAGGAATTAAAACTTCCCGTCGAAGAAGAGAGTCATCTAGTAGTATTCACCTTCGGCGACGATCCTCCCAGAGAGATACATAGCCCAATAGTCACCCTTCATCTACTATCTAGAACAAACAAGAACATAGTAATACAGGCTAACTGCGTAGAGCATATCTCCAGAGGTTATATACCTAATGTCAAGATGAAGAACTTACCGGAGTCATATACACTAGCGGACGACGGGTCGCTAAGCGGACCTGTACAGATCTTGGTTGGAAACGAATATTACTGCAACATAACTTACGAGAAAAAGGTACAACTGGATAGCAATTTGTTTCTAATCGACTCTGCACTTGGTTGGATAATTAGTGGTAGAGCAGAACCACAGCTTAGAGACGAGTCGTACTTAGTGACTTACACTCAGACTTGCATTGAAACGAAGCTTCATCAGCCAGATCCACCTCTTTGTAATGGAGACATAAAGAGCCTTTGGGAACTAGAATGTATAGGTATTAGTGATTCCCCAAGAGCAACTAGAGAAGAAGAAGCCATCAAATATTTTAATGATACAACTTTAAAATTAAATAATCGTTACACGGTAAGCTGGCCTTGGATAACTTATCCACCGGATTTACCTAATAATTTTGGAATGGCTTTTGGTCGTTTATCAAGCTTATTGAAGCGTATGGATCAAGATACGTTATTAGCATACAGCGATACGTTTAAAGAACAATTAGATAAAGGTATAATAGAAGTTGTACCTACTTCAAGAACGTCAACGGGTAACGTCGTTCACTACTTACCTTTCCATGGAGTACGTCACCGAGGAAAACCTATGAGAATAGTTTATGATGCTAGCTCTAAGAGTAGCAAAGACACCAAGAGTCTGAACGAATGTTTGTACAGAGGACCACTCATGTTAGAAGACCTCACTGGCTTACTTATAAAATTTAGAACTCATCGGATAGGTTTAACCTCAGATATTGAAAAGGCGTTTTTACAGATGGCGTTACACAAGAAGGATCGTGATGTAACCAGATTCTTGTGGCTCAAAGATACCTCTAAACCGGTATCTCAAGACAACCTACTATACCTTAGGTTTTGTAGAGTTCCATTTGGCGTCATTTCATCACCGTTTTTGCTTAATGCGACTATTAAGCACCACCTGTCCAACGCAGAAGATCAGCAAGTCAGACAGAAAGCAAATGACATATATGTGGATAACTTTGTTTCGGGTACCGACACTACGGATGAGGCGATGAAACTCTACAAAAATCTAAAAGGAAGTAGCGAGTCAAGACAATGATCATATGCCGGATCAGTTACTAAATTTGAAAGAAATTCAAGCTGAATACTTTCCTCTAGAGGTAGAAGGAAAGGTAACTAGTCTAAGTTTGAATTTAGGCGTATTTAAAGACATAGATGAGTTACTGAGGTGTAAAGGTCGTATGAAACACGCAGACTGGTCATTTGATAAACGCTACCCTATACTTATACCGAAAGATTCAGATTTCACCAACGAAATTATAATGAAGACTCATCAAGAAAATAAGCATGTTGGAGTAAGTCACACGCTAGACAAGATAAGGGAAACTTACTGGATACCACAAGGAAGAAGCCAAGTTCAGAAGATTTTGAGGAAGTGCTCCGAATGTATGAAGCATGACGGAGGGCCATATAAACTACCGGAAACTCCTGCGTTACCAAAAGAGAGGGTCAATTATAGCTCTCCATTCACATACGTTGGTACCGACTATCTGGGACCACTTCTAGTTAGTAAAAGGTGGATTAGCCTCTACACATGCTTAGCCGTAAGAGCCATTCACTTAGAAGTTGTAAAGGACTTAACTGCGGAAGAAGGTTTAATGGCCTTACGTAGAATGATTTCAGCAAGAGGTGTACCTACCTTAATAACGTCTGATAATGCGGCTCACTACAAGTTACTCTCAGAGATTCTTCAGAACCCATACTGCGTAGAGAAAGAGATAAAATGGAAATTTATACCACAATTAGCACCATGGCATGGAGGATTCTATGAGAGATTAGTTGGTTTAGTTAAAAACTGTATGAAGAAAACATTACAGAAACATTTGTTGAATGACACCCAGCTAGTAACAGCGGTGAAAGAAATAGAAGCAGTTCTTAACACAAGACCCTTAACTTACGTAGATTCAGAGCCGGATCATGTACTAAAACCTTCAGACTTTCTTACCATGGGAAAGTGTATCATTATGGAAACTTCAGATAAGGATCCTACAACGTCGCAAGGGACGGTGACTAAGGACCACTTAATTAAAGGTTGGAAGAAAGCACGGATAATTCTACGAGAATTTAAAGAGATGTTTGAGAACCGGTATCTCCTAAATTTGAGAGAAAGATATTCCCACCATCCTAAAGAACCTAGAGTAACATCAAAGTTAGCACCTAAGATAGGTCAAATCGTGCAGATTAAAGGTGACACGAAGAACAGGATAAATTGGAAAGTTGGGAAAATAGTATCTTTAAAGGAAGGCGCCGACGGTTTATGTAGGGTCGCCAAGGTACGAGTAGGAGATACAGAGTATACAAGATCTATCGCGCATCTCTACCCGCTAGAGATCGAAGATGGAGAAGAGCAGTGCAAACAAACATCATCTTATGACGAAAGTGTTGAAGAACCGGTGCAGCTTCCTGATCTTCCACGTCCATCAGGCAAGGATGACCAGACAGTGGAATCCTCAACGACGTTGCTGAGCCTTCATCTGAGCAGAGATTCACTCATGAAGTTAGAGATCAGCAAGAAGAAGTACAGCCTCATGCCTCGCCAGTAGAGGGAAAGTGTTCCTCTAAACAAGCGGTTGAGTTTATGTCTAGTGAGTTAAACGAGCCTAAGCCTAAGTCTATGTCCGAACCAGAGCCACTCGCGGTCGTCGACCTCGAGTTTTACGACCAGAATGATCCCGAGTCACACCACCTAGAGGAAGTTACGCCAGAAGGACAACACGAAGAATCAAGACCTAAGAGAGCGGCAGCTCTCCGAGCCCTTGAGAAGATCAAGGAATGGACCAGCAATTTAGTCGCCGTGCTGCTGCCTGAGGCGGGGTGTGTCGCGACAGGCGCGAATATCTAATGCCACAATACGAATTTCCTAGCGGCAACACTGAACAGCGCCCTCGTGGGTGGAACTGTGGTAAGTTATTCCAACGTGGCAAGTAGTAAGGTTAAACCCGGTATGGCGCGAAACGTGCGAGTGCATGAAAGTGTAAGATACAGTGAGGAAGCCCACAGCTGTCCTGAGTCGTCTAAAGCTAAGTATTTTATGTTACTTGGTGCTCGCAGTGGTGGTATGGTTCCTCTATGCAATGATCTCCTTAATAGAAGAACAGTAAGTTCGTATGAGTTTAGCTTGCCACGGAACCTGCCGTGGAAGCTATTCCTGAGACCATCTTAGGTAAGGCAGACTAGGTTTCTCTGTCTGGGTAAGACTTGACGTGCCCCAGCTCTCAACTCTGTCTGGGTAAGACTTGACGTGCCCCAGCTCTCAACTCTGTCTGGGTAAGACTTGACGTGCCCCAGCTCTCAACTCTGTCTGGGTAAGACTTGACGTGCCCCAGCTTTCAACTCCACCTGGGTAGACTTGACGTGCCCCAGCGTGCGAGAGCCGTGGCGGCTTCGGCAGCCCGGCTAGAGGTGTGTCGATGTGCGGCAGTATACCTCGGCTCGGATGTTAGGCGTCCGAGTTATCCGACCTTTGATGTGTCGGCGGACTCCCCGCGGGGAGGGTCCTTTGAACCTTCGTCTGGCCGGGTAAGATGGTTCTCCTTTGCTGTAGAGATAATCGTATATGTATAGTAGGTGATGGTTGTATGAGAATACCATATTCATGAGCAATTAAACCCACAGATCTCGGTGGTATACAACTAGCCGCCATAAGTAAAGCGAAGCAGATTGAAGCTCCCCTGGCCCAGGAGAAGTGGATCAGAGAGAGCGAGGACAAAGAATCCTTCATAGGAGATGAAGGTATGTATGCTAAGCATTCTGTTACCCCTACACCCCCATATTAATATATTAGTGGCCGCCTTTCCCCCTTTACGGTCTTATTTATATACCGTACGTGGTTGGGGGAGAGTCGGCCACATAAGCTTCGGATCTGCGGGCCGATTTTTGAGTCTCACGTGTTCGAATTCAGAAAATTGTCACTGAAAATAATAAGCAAGTCACCGTTTTCAATCGGTATTTTAGTGACAAAATTCCGTATGCGAGATTCAAAAGCCACACTCGGATGGGTTGGTCCGCCGCGACGGTGTGCTTGCAAGTGGCTGTAGCCAATTTACGTGGCGGTTATATGATCTGTGATGGCGGTTTTTCGCGAAAATTGCGAGTACCTATGTGAGCATACCATTAACATAATTTATAATTATGATATTGCCGCAAATATAACTTGTCTTTAAGTCTGTTACGCTTGGCAACAAGCTTTACACCGAGATACTCGTAATATAAAAAATATAGGTAAGTAAATAAAAATATTGATTAATAGGTACCTAGTAAATACTTCACCTCATAACATACTTAAACGTCCGTTTCAAACTTTGACACTTGTAAAACAGCGAAGTTATTATTACAATATCAATATAAGTCTTCAGACCTATTTATTTCTCCGCTCCGCTTAAAACGGAATTGCTTCCAACAGACGGAAACAACAAAGTAAGTAAACAACGCATCCTTCACAAAGTTTCAAACTCCACACTCCATTAAAAGCGGTTTATTGCCAAAGTTTTATTAACATTTTAATTAGTATCTCATTAACAGACCCTTCAGGCTTTCGACGGTCCCGTACTAACCTCGGTTTAATCTCAATTTTGATACCTCACATCAGAACCAGAGGTCGGACACTGATCCGATCGGGCGATTCCGGCATTCCGGCCCGCAATGCTACGTAGGTATCAATGAGGAGGCACACTCAAAGATGGCGCCACCTTATTAGTCCATTGCACAGATAAAGAATGTCATACGTGAGAGCGAGAAGAAGATATTTATTTCTCTCTCACACATATCACAGTGACATGACTAGACACTTGCACATCAGGCACCGCCTGGCGGGATAAAATGTCAGTGTGCCTCCTCATTGACACAATTTGACGTCCCTTTGCGTGCGCTACCAGTGCTACCACAGATTTGATAAAAAACAGATTCGAAAAATAACATGATTCGACCATGATCTGCTGTCAAAGCTCGGTTTTGTAGGTATACTTTCTGTGCGTAATAAGGACCTACTAGTACCTATTTATTTCATTCTGTCACATCACACGCAGTGCATTCATGCATTGCTTACACGTATTTGTTGCATTATAATAAAATCATGTACCTACATATTTATTTAGACCCGGGTATGTCCATAGACTGCGTTATCTTGCTGCGAAAGGGCACAGCAAAACGGACATTCCAGATTAGGGGGTTTCAAAGTGTGGAGCGAGGGCCAGCAACATTTATACTAAGATGTGTGAAGGATGTGTGGTGGGCCCCAGGGGTGGGGGGCGTGGACATTTCCTTTTAGGCAACAGGGAGGCATATTTACAAAAAAGTTTGAGAACCCCTGTTCTAGATAAGATAATACAGAGCCCAGCTGGAGAACTAGTACCAAATATAAGATAATATTACTAGACGTATACCCATTCATAGAGGTGTGTTGTAAAGACCAGGAGACCGGGGAGTATAGTAGTTTCCTACTAGTCAAATCAGCTTCTTTTTATGAACTGTCAAAACGATTTGCTAATATGGAATTACTATGAAATACTGAGGAGTGACGTCACGATCAATTCATTTACTTTATATCTTTCTCTTTGACTCATTAAATATAAATTATGTTTAAAAATAACTACTGTCCATATTTTTCTTCTAATTATGTGGCGCTTTATTTCGTGCACTGCATAAAATATTTTAAGTATAGGAAACTAGCCTATTCGTGTAGGTACTTTTATAAAGTCGGGGGTTTTGTGAACGGTTCTCGGAATTTCGATAACCTTTACACCGTTCCCGACCTCAATAAAGAATGACTGATGACGAATTCTACAGTTTCGTTGTTTGAAACAAACTAAGATAGATATTGTCCATACTAATATTATAAATGGGAAAGTGTGTGTGTCTGTGTGTTTGTCTGTTTTTCACGGCAAAACGGAGCGACGAATTGACGTGATTTTTCAAGTAGAGATAGTTGAAGGGATGGAAAGTGACATAGGCTATTTCTCGTCTCTCTCTAACGCGTGCGAAGCCGCGGGCGAAAGCTAGTAAGTTATAAACGGCTCGGTTCATACTCAGTGCCTATATAAATCGAATCGTCTTTACAGTATGTAGTTCATGAAGCACAGGAGTTTTGGTGAATCTTTAAAAAAATCCGAATTACATTCGCAAAATATTTAAAGAGAAATCATTTATATTCTGGCGGAAAATAATGAAAATATGTTGGTTAAAACTTTACTTTTTTGAATATAGCATTATCAGTCTTATTAAAAACAAATTCGATGAAATACGGGAGAAAATGTTGTTATTTCTAAATAACGCAATGTACATGAAACGGATCGTGAACGTATGTGAACGGGAACGGGAATCTATTTAAAACACTTTTATAGTTTTTATAAGTTTATTATTATTTGACGTCACAAATAAACTCTTCAAAAATATATAAGTGTTACTACATAAAAAAATCAAAAAATATTTAGTAAAATAATTTGATTTATTCCCTACATCTTCAAAAATATTTCGCAGACATGTATGAGTAATTTTTCAAGTGTCACAGACCTCATCCCAGGTGAAAAATACTATAAGACTATTCAGGCATACACTATTGTTACCTCTACCGACTCAACCGAATTATTTTTGTTTAATTACTATCAATGCGTACATTCACTCGGTATGTAATCATAAACATAAGGTGCCCACATAATTAATAAGTATAGCATAATTATTATTTGTGCGATGAACACAGATATTTGTTCCTGAGTCATGGGTTTTATATGTATATACGTATGTATTTATCTATATAAGTATGTATATCGTCGCTTGTACCCATAGTACAAGCTTTGCTTAGTTTGGGGCTAGGTTGATCTAAGGTGTCCCCAATATTTATTTGTTTATTTTTATTTTATTATTTAAACCCCTTTCTGAATAATAAATACTCTGATTCTGATACATCTCATCATTTCTTACTCGTGAGCTTGAAAAAACGCTTGGACCATCGCATTGCCTATCGAAACTCGATATCATTGTGCCTTGCCTCGGGCAATGGCCGAAATAATTACGTGTGGTGGCATCAAAGCAATGGCAAATGGAAAATTTAAATCCAATTCTGGCTAAAATAAAAGGAAAACTGGTTTTATGGGTACATTTGTCGACTGTAACATTGTCTATAATATAGCCAGTTAAAAAGACTATTTTTTCAGCTCTATACAGCACAACCTACAATTTGGCCACCACACATGAAAGGGAAATAGAGAGTATAGAGACTAGAGATGGGCCGAATATTCGGTAAATATTCGGTATTCGGCATATTCGGCAAGTTTTTCAATGTTCGTATTCGGCCGAATAATTCGGTTGCATTGCCGAATATATACCGAATAAACAAAGTAAAGAACTAATGAAGATCTTACGTATTCTATTGGATAATAAGCTCCTATTTTGGTAGCTTTGTAAGGAACTACTAAAGAGATAATTAATACGTCAAAATGTGTAAAAAAAAACGTAGTTTAAGAGTTGAGAAAAGTTCAGAGTTGTTTTAACTAAGTTTTAGTTATCCACTATTTCATAAGAACATAGTTGTAGTAACATACGTAACCATTATCAGTCATATAATAGTTTTAATGAACATCCGCTTTAAAAATATGGCGTAACCGAATATTCGGCCGAATGTTCGGTTCGGTAAGAGCTGAACCGAATGTTCGGTCGAATATTCGTATTCGGCAAAGTCCATATTCGGCCCATCTCTAATAGAGACCCTAACGCCATATATTAAGGAGTTCGCGGAATGCCTCTGAAACTTCGTAAATGAAATGCTTTGTAAACCGCTCAGTGGGCGATCATTTGAGCCGAGAGTGTTGGTAACCGATTTCATAGCCTTTGAACTCGGATAACTTTCCAGACACGAGATTTCCTGTAACTTTGAAAACAGCTACAATGTATAGGACCTCATTAAGTCATTATATAGGTACCACTAGGTACCTATATTATATTATTTGTATGTGGTCGAATGCTAAAGTGACCTTGCAGCACCACCCAAGGCGGAGACGAAATTCGTTGGTGGTTTTAAACGGTAGTTATAGACTAGTTAATTAGTCCATCATCGCTCCTGGTTCTCTTGGACCGGGTGGCATGCGCGAAAACAAGTAAGTCCCCAACGTGAAAATATTTGTTTTACTGGGGGGCAAAGTTGCTGTTAAACCGCACGTGCCAATATTGAAACACGATCAAGCGAAAGATTCCAATATTGAACCGCGAGCGAAGCGAATGGTTCAAAAAGTGGAATCTTAAGCGTTGCGAGGGTTTCAAGGCACGTAGGTTAAACAAACTTTGCCACCGAGTGAAACACTAAATTTTTCACCACACCAATACAAAGAAATAGTCAAAATACTAACTATAGAACATCAAATTGAATCAAATCTATCAATTTATTCAATATTTATGATTCAAAATCATCATTTATAGGTAAATTCTACCAGTCGCTTAAGCCATCAAGTTAAAATTTGTATATAATTACTTTGAACTCTTGTGGATAAAATGCAATTTTGCTATCTGTTTTCGAATAGCAAAGTAAGCCTTTACCAGTTGGTGTTGTTAAAAGGTACTATTATTGTATTATTTATATGGGAAACTTAAATGTATAATGAAAGTGAATACCTTTGAATAAGTAAATATTCGAGGGTAGATCGGTCTGTGAAAGATGTCATCTAGTATTTGTTTCTTTATATTTCTTCTATTTTATTTTATTAACCCCCGACGCAAAAACGAAGGGGTGTTATAAGTTTGACGTGTCTGTCTGTCTGTCTGTCTGTCTGTCTGTCTATCTGTCTGTTTGTCTGTCTGTCTGTCTGTGTGTGTGTCTGTCTGTGGCATCGTAGCTCCCGAACGGATGAACCGATTTAGATTTAGTTTTTTTGTCTGAAAGCTGAGTTAGTCGGGAGTGTTCTTAGCCATGTTTCATGAAAATCGGTCTACTATGTCGCAGTCGGGGGTTTTTTCAAAATTTTAATTTTGTGGTTAGGTTATTTAATTTAGGCACGGATGATCAGGTCAGGTGATAGCCGGAACTTAACTTAATTATTAATTTAGTCTTTAGTTTAGTTTAGCTTGTTAAAAATTTAGTTTAGAATAGGTAGTTTTAATTTGTTTTATTTATTATTTGTAGTACATTTACTTTTACCCCTGTTTTATTCCTATTTGTATGTAAGTAGTTTTAATAAATGTTGATTTGACAGATTTCAAAAAACATATTTGTAAAAAATAATATATAAATATATATTTAGGTACTTATGACAACTAAAAACCTAGTACAATGTATGCACTGGGTGGTCCTGGACTTCTGCTGTTTTGTACGAAAGCTCAGGCTAGTACTGAACTTTCTAAAGATAATATTTTGTTGAATCAGATAATGCCCCGTAATTTACAATGCACCATCTATTTCACTGAGATCTTACCATTGTACTCTGAGCTCTTTTAACACATCATTGTTTACAAGTCCCGGGTCATATTATACTGGTACTTATTCGGGTACACAGAGTTTAATTATTCAAAACTCAGGTGCACTCTTAAGGTATCGTTCAGAATCAATCTACACCAGCATTGCTGCTGCAGTATCGCGGCGTGCATTACTGCCACTTTTTTTCAATTATAAAATGTTAGCTTTTATCACTTTACCTTCGTGTACTTTATATTGCACAGACAAATATATAATTTTCTCAAACATGGTATGAAATATTGATGTTATGTGCCTTATAATTGGCAGCGAAGTAAGACGTTGCAGGTGCGGCTAGGACGATTGATAGATAATGGAATTTCATACAAACCTTGCAGGCCAAGGCCGGCAAAGTCCTCTTTTTTATTTTCCAAACACAGATAATTGTGACATAACATCCAGGTATTTAGCCAATTAAAAAAAAAAACTATAAGGGGCTTTATAGACGTGCCGACTGCAACTGGTACGGGCCCTAGACAATATTTGATTTTCGGTGCGTTTTCATACAAAAAAAAATTTTTCGTTTTTTTTTAAATTTTTTTTTAACTTTTTGTTTTTTTATAAGCGTATACGGGGTGTCAAAGGGGAACAAAAATTCGATTATTTTTGCGCTACGACGCACCGTTTAGGAGATACAGCCATCCAAAGTTACTATTTTCAGAAGACTTTATTTATTTCATACCATGTTTGAGAAAAGCACTATACATACCTCGGCGGGAAATGGGGTTGCCCGCCTCAGACCTATCCTATATAGTCTATATGTCTTCGGCCGGCAACCCCCCTTGTCCCGGCCTCTGTAGTAATTAGGGTGTGCAAACCGGTTAACCGGTTAACCGAAAAACCGGTTAACCGAGACTTTTTGGCCTCTGTTAAAAACCGGTTTTTATTGTCTCTAACCGGTTAATAACCCAAACTGTATTTATTTCTCAAAATTTGGAAAATTAGGCATTAAAAGGTTCAAAAATACGTAATTATTTAATGTTTTGTAATAATAAAGATTTATTCATTCCTTTTCATTAACAACATTATGATCTGTAATGATTTTATTTTAAAAATTAGTCCCGAGTCTACTCAATTATACATTTTATACAATACAGTAGAGTCCGGTTAGTATATTACGACTCCGCATAGACCAAACGTCCAACCTCTTACAACGACATAAGCACAGGTATTTATTTGGTTTTCGTATGTGATAGTATGAAAGTATACATCCGTTTATTACGACTCCGATTTTAACGACCAGCCGCTTTTTACGACACATTTCGACAGAATCCGTCCGTCAAGTCCGGTTGCAACGACGAGCGACAACGTTTTTAGTTTTACTAGTAAATTGAGGAAACAAAGCTACTTCCACCCAAGCACGGCCCCCTGTCTTGCCTACAGCAAGTAGCAAGATTACATTGTGGCCACGTAACTTTTTGGAGTATTGCTTTTAAAATTTTAACAATTTGTTCGCCTTGGGTCTAATCTTATAAGCTAAATAGAACCCAATTTGTATTTTTCGATTGCGTATAAACTAGCTTTACTTACAAATGATGAGCAAGCACGCATACTAAAAAGGACTTTTCTAACTAAACAAGTCACAATAAAATAAGGTATATGATGATAATAATACCCTGTAAATAAGCCTATTGATTGAAATGTTTTAGTAATAGAGATGTAGATATTACTTTTAATTAAAAGAAATGAAATTCGTTTTGTACGACATCCGGCTAGTCTAGTACGACGTAATATCAGCGGTCCCTTGAGCGTCGTTGTAACCGGAGTCTACTGTATATTTCAAACTATATTTTTTAAAAGAAAGGTAAAATGGAGATCTTGGTTTTCTTACATCAATTGCTTGTATTACTAGGGGCTCTGGGAGGTGTAGACCTTCGCGACATGCCTAGAAAACGCAACTGACGAATCACATTCAAACCACACAAGCCTTTTTTAGCAATTTCCGCATTTACCAAATTTCCAAAAACTGGATAAAAATGATCTTCATCGTGCAAGTAATACCTGCTACGCTATTATCAACATCAGAATTCTTAAAGGTAATGGTAATTATTGCGTAGTACGGCTTTTTACTAAAAATCTTCAAAACCGGTTAATAACCGGTTAACCGGTTTTGAAGGAAAACTCTCGGTTATTAACCGGTTTTTTAAGTTAACCGGTTTTTGCATACCCTAGTAGTAATGTACTATTGTTTTGATAACTTATCAGCTTCATATCATCAGAATACTCGTATTGCATTGTCAACGGATTTCAATATTTTGTCTCGCAGATCAGGGAATTGGCCACAATCAACTTTACATAATTTGACCCAAAAAAATTGCAATAATCCAGGGAGAAAAACACATTTACATTTATTTGCGGATATACATATCGAGCTGTAATACTCCTAGTAATGCATCTGACGGCTTCGGTGGAGCAAACTATGTATATTCCAGCAAAGAGGATCGAGTATTATAGAGAGTTGTCAAAGTAAAATGTGTACTTACAGTGCATAGACTGCCATCTCTCGATAAAGGCTGAAAACTTTTGAACCTCAGTGTTGACAATTTGGCCCATATTCTTAGCTCGATATGTGTTAAAATGTCAAATATAAATATTAGCGCCATCCAGCCGAGCGTTCTCCAAAGGTGTAACGACATCTAGGCCACCGTACCTTTTTCTTTATGGTTCTGAGGTACGTTTTTTTCTTAGACTTTATCTGTCTTTACGGAGTTACATATGTCTGATTCCAGTTTGTTCAATCAGTGAGCTATTTCACCACGTTGACACTTCACAATGACAATTTTGTGCCTATTTCTGGGTTGTAAAGTAACACAAGTTACTCAGCGTCAATAATTCCTAGTTGAACAGGGAATGAACGGCAAAGTGTCACTGTCGGGCGACAATTGGCATTATTGTAAAATAAGCCACAGCTCAAATAATCTGTGTACTCTTCGAAGACGGTAAAGATACGTTATTTTGGCTCTACAAAATAAAATTATTATTCGTGTCAGATATTTGAATTGCTTTCTTTGTATTGTGTTATTATTTATGTGACTGATCAAACCTATCTCAAGATTTTTTAAAAAGAAAGTTTATACCTGATCATAAGTTGTCGGTAACTTGAGTTAAGTCGGTATTCTTATATTCCTGACAGTGAGCCGTAGTTTGTATCCGAAATGTACCTTAAGGCTATTTTATCAAGTCTGTTTACGTAAGAACTAAGACCAGACATTATGCATTTAAGTCGGACCTGAATATTAAACGGGGTATTTAGGTAAATTCTACGTACCTAGTGTTTGTTAGATCTGAAGATAGTGGAGATATTAATGGTCACTTAAGACATGCGTGGAGAAATAATTTAACGGAATGGAGAGGACCAGGAAGTGGTGATAGACACTCAGGACGCCCACTCAAGCGTTGGGCGGATGACATAAAGAGAACTGCCGGCATGGGATGGCATTATTTAGCCCAAGATCGAGAGACATGGCAAAAACTGGAGGAGGCCTTTACCCAGAAGGGGATCCCAAAATAAAGTAAAAAAAGTGAAACAAACTATATTTAATTAAGTATAACTTTTACGCAGTTAAGTGTTTATACAGTTAGATGTAAGTGTTAAGCACGCAACACAGGTTGAAGGTATAGTGAAATAAAGGCTATTTTATTTTATTTATTTATAAGACATGCGTGTTGTAAACTCGTAAGCTAGGTATATAAAAAGAGAAACTGAAATATAGAAATAGAAAGAAAATCGTAATAGTACACTGAGAGAAAAAACAACTATTAGATTTCTTGTTCGTTTCACAATTCTTTTTTGGTTAAAATAGCGCCTACGTGCTCTTTGGTTCAAACTACAAGTTAAATTTTGTTGACTGTAACTAGTACATTCTACAAGTATTATTTTATTTGAATCAACAAGTCGATTTTATAAAAGCAACATGTCACATATTGTTTCGTACAAATTCGACTTGTATCATCAATATTGTGATTTATTCCGTTTACTAAAATACTTTTGTTTCAAACGGATAAACACGCAACAAGTCGAACTTGTTAAATTCACATGGCAAATTCCTCTCATTGTATCAAAACATTGATTCCTATTTACTATTCAGGTAACATTTTCAATTTCACGTAATTCTTTCCTAAAAACTGCTAAATCTGGCATCAAAAAGTCAGCCGCAAAAATGCATTAGTATGCAAAAACCGTTCATTTCTCATGCCGTAGAGCCATTGTTATGCTTTACGATTTGGAAAAGCTATTTTTATTGTCAGGATAGATGACCTAACATCATATCAAAAGAATACTAAAATGCTATTCGCTACGTGCACGACTGGTGCTGCCCTCATTTTGTGGGCTAATATCCATGATAAATTTTATAGCGTCAGAGTAGTTCTAACGGCCACCGCTTGCATTAATGTTGGACATGCCGATAAATAAGGGTAAAAATTTTGGAGATAACTTTAGTGTATTACGGCATGCGGTGTGTGGGCCGCAGGGCTCCAACCGCGAGCTGGCGGACGCGCTCAACCAGCACTACCTGGCTGTGGTGCGCGACACCCCCGCTCGGCCTGACGTAGCCGAGGCTCTGAGACTGTTGCGCGCCTCCAGACCATCCGTACCTAATACTATGTTCATGACTCCCTTTACGACACTAGAGCTGGTTAAAATTATAAAAGATATTAAATCAAAGGCCACCAAGGATGTCTATGGGGTTCCAACTTCCGCCTTGCGCAAACTACCTATTACTTTCCTAAACTTGTTATGTGACCACTTTAATAACTCAATGTCGAACGGTTCTTATCCTGACACTTTAAAGAGAATAAAGGTAACACCTGTGTATAAAGGTAAGAGTAGCAGGGCGGAACTAAAGAACTATCGTCCGATATCGTTGGTGCCCGCGATCTCCAAAATATTTGAGGTGGGAATTTGCGATAGGTTGATGCATTTCTTCAGATTTAATCAATCGTTATGCCCTCAGCAGTATGCTTATCAAGCTGGCCGATCGACGGTGGGAGCAACACGCGAGGTGATAAATAATGTGCTAGGCGGACTAGAAAGCAAAAAACGAGTCGCTGCCATACTGTTTGACCTATCTCGCGCTTTTGACCTTGTGGATCACAAACTGATAGCAGCGAAACTTGAGCATTATGGTGTACGTGGGGTAACCCTAGATCTCATTGTTTCCTTCCTGAGCAACCGTTCCCAGAGGACAGAAGTGGCTGGTGACGCTTCAGAACCAGGTAATATTGGTGATCGCTCAGTTCCTCAGGGGTCCAACGTTGGAAACACAATATTTTTATTACTAATGAACGACTTGCCATTCTTGTCTTCTCACACACAGCTCATTATGTATGCAGACGATATCTGTGCCATAGTGAGCGGGGACTGTGAACGTGAGCTCCGCGCCAATATTGAAACGGTAATAATGAAGCTCTCACATTGGTTTACCGCGAACGGTATGCAGCTAAACCTTGAAAAAACTAATATTCTTCAATTCTCATTGACCACATATAGGACTACGAATTTAGCCCCTGTAGTAATTCAAGGCACCAACATAGAGGCCGTGAGTTGCGCTAGATTCGTGGGTTTCACTCTGGATAGTGGATTGCAGTGGCGGGAACACATCGATTCCCTCTGTTCCAGGTTGAATTCTGCCTATTATGCCATAACCAGGCTCAAAGGCTCCCTGTCACAGAGTAATCTGCTCTCGGCCTACTATGCTTACTTCCATTGCCATATTGCTCAAGGAATTGACCTTTGGGGTTTGGCTGCAGATCGTGACCGCCCCTTCATAATCCAGAAAAAAGTCGTTCGGTCTATGTGCCGCGTGCCACACGACGAACCTGCAAGGGACCTTTTCATTAAGATGCGTATCCTAACAGTGCCCTCGATTTTTATATTGGAAGTGGCAAAATTAACCCGGCGAAGCATGAAATACTTTTCCACCGCCAGCACTGTGCGCGAGTCGTCAAGACGACCGCAAGTACTAGTAATACCTAAGCATAGACTCTCAAAAACAGGAAACTTCTTCACAATTATAGGCCCACGCGTTTATAACAGGTTACCGTCTGACATAAAGGATGCTGCATCTGATCTAATTTTTATTAGAAAACTCAAGCATTTTCTAACTGAAAAAGCATTCTATTCAATTAAGGAATTCATGGAGGGGTAGTTCCTTATTATATTTTGATATTTGCCTAACGTATTGGAACGGGTGGTAGTGAAAACAAATATATATTATTATAAAATTATCAGTTAATTATCAATTCATTTTTTTTTGTTGTTGTTTAAAATAATACCTAGTTATATATTTATTGTTGTACATCTCTGACATACTTATATTGTTTATATACCTACTATGAACTTATGTAACCATGACAATGTATGATTAATACTAATAAAGAATATGAATATGAATATGAATATGAATAAGATGATGTGTATTTTTGAGAGATTTTTGACAGTCAGTGCTACTCTGTCACGCAAGTTGCCAATACCTACGTGTAGTAAAAGATGTAATTGGGTTGGGTAGAGCGTATGAATATATTGTATGTATTTACAATTAATCTACGTACCTACCTACCTGAAGTACTCATTCACTCTCATACTCCTATATAACTATTACCCAGTCATTCATTCATCCGTGTTCATATATTGTGGACATACACAGGGAGACTGTTTTTAATGGTCTAAAAATACTTATTTCAAAAGAGAAGACCATAATAATAGTGGGGCATTTTATGAGACGAATAGGCAATAAGAACCAGTATAATTTTTAAGAAAAAAAACCGCCGCCTTTGGGGTTCTGGTGAAAGGTTTGCAACTTGCGAATGTTGGATTATGTAGAAATGTGTAGGAGGTATTTTTTTAAACTGCTTTTAATATAAATCTTTAATTATTTGATGGAAACACAAATGAATATACGTACCTATACCGTTAAGGTTTTAGGAGTTTCCTCAATTCCTCATAAATCCGATTATAAGAAATCGTAGCTTGACATAATTTGACTTGAAAACTCAATATGCTTAACAAACATAACAAATAAATGTCACTGTTCTGAACTGCGTGCTGCGAACATATGCGTGCTGTTCTTATAAAAATACCAAAGTCACTATAAGTGTGCCGTTCAGATTTGAGGAGTTCCGTTCTGACCATAATCAGCAGTTCCACTGCACCAAATGTCACTGTTCCGTACGCAAATACATGCTGTTCTTATAAAAACACAAAAATCACCATATGTATGCCTTTCAGATTTGAGGAGTTCCCTCGATTTCTCCAGAATCCCGTCACGTCATCAGAACTACGTTCTGACAAAAAAGGGACCAATCTGTATGCATATACATTCAATAAAAAATAATTCAAAAACGGTCCAGTAACGACGGAGATATCGTGGAACAAACATTAAAAAAAAAACATACAGACGAATTGAGAACCACCTTTCTTTGACATTTTGGGCGGCGGTTAAAAAAGGGCAAAAAACCGGAACACCGCCAGATACCAAAGACCTATATAACTTCGTAGACTATATAAGACTCTATTCTCATTGTTAATACTAACAATGTGAAACGTTGAATTGTTAATTAAATGATTGTAAACGAGGAATAAATACGCAAAATGCCTTGTCAGGTCGACTGGAAACTATGCCATTCGCAGAAGTGAATGCATTTTCATTTTCGCAATTTAATCTGGATAGGTACAACAAAAACCATAATTCATGAATTTACAAAAGGAAACCATAATTACTAATTGTGTTGATGCCGTTAACATTGCAGCCGGCATTTTTAATTTAAAAAATACTTTATATTGCAACATTTGCAACACGGGGCTGCGTTTGACGTATCAAAGTAAAACGCATTTATCCGCTCAATGTTGATGTTGAGGCTTATTCGGATTCTAGTAGAAACTAAAGGTGGCGACTGACTAGTAACGTTTGCTTGTAATTTATCGTTCAAAGCGAACGTGTAGCAACAGTTACATGACAGCTACGGGGCGAGCGCTCTGTTCATGTGTGCTCCGTCCATTTCGTTTCCCATGTCCGTCAAAATGCCTGATATGGAGGTCGCGTATGCTTCACTACTTGTTTTACTAAGTTATTGCTATCCAAAAAACAAAACGATATTGGCTATCTAATTTGTACCAAAGAAGAAACAGTGATAAAAATATAATAAGTACCTATTCTTCGAAGTCAAGAGTTTATTGGTCAGGTCAATACAGAAAATTCATTAGAATGTCGTCTACCGATGTTCATTTACCGATTATTCGTGGGATCCCACAGTATTTCTTTATTTCTGTATTTGACAATAAATGATAGAACTTTCTCTCTAGTTCACAAGCATAATGACGGGAGAAGTGCATTCGCGGTGACTTATGAACCGGCTGTACTGACTTGTAATGTAAAGCCAGTGCCCTATACCACAAAACTTTACAAGTGTACAATTCTACAAAATTGTTAAATTGTATACAAAAAAATGTACCACAATCATTACAAATATGTTATGGTTACAATTTGCGGTAAACAAATATTTCACTTTTTTTAAAGCGTACCACAAAGAATAAAGGTATGTCACGACAGCTACATATTTGTAGGATTGTAAACTTGTAAATATACAGGTGAAAAATTGTCACGACACCTACATATTTGTAGGATTGTTAACTTATAAATATACAGGTGAAAAATTGTAATGTTACAACTACAATTATGTCATAACTTATTTCGCCTCTTTGAGTTTGAAGATAGTTAGAATTGTAGAATTGCATTAAATTATACTTGTAGGTATATATATATATGTTTAGTGGAATAGGTATCGATATACGAGTATCCACGGACATAACCTATTACGTACTTACGTCTGAGATTACAATGAACCTACAAGACAAACTAACTGTTTTAGGCCTCATAAATGAAAATAAAGAAATCCTGTTTGGTAAATTTAGTGATAAATTGACGCACGAAGTAAAAATAAATAAATGGAAAGATATAACGAAAACTATTAATGATTCTGGAATATCGGACAAGGATTGGAAGTATGGTCGTAGTTAAATTTATACGTTCTCGATATATTCGAGGACGTCTCACATTTATTTCTTCTTCAGTAATCACTGCTACTTGAACTAAACATTTCTTAGCACACAGAGTAGGTCGCTAAATAATTTATAAATTATTATACTTTAATTATATTGCAATTAATGATAATGACTCGTATAATATAAAACTGTGAGAGGGTGTGACAAGCATTGAGAGAATTGTTAATTTGTAGTTACAATTCTACATATATGTATAATTGTTACTACAATTTAATGTAGCACAGAACAATTGTCAGCTACAAATTTGTACATTTTCCGGAAAACATATGTAACGTATGTAAAGTTTTGTGGTACAATAAATTGTAGATTATAATATTGCTACAATTTACATATTTGTAGGGGTTTTCCGGTACAAATATGTAACTTGTAAATTTTGTGGTACACACGCTTGTATTATGACAAATTTGTAACTTGACACTTGTCAAATTGTAATTGTAAGTTTTGTGGTATAGGGCACAGGTTTAAGCCAGGTTTAGACGAGCAATTAAATTTGCAGAAGTTGACTTCCACGAGTGACTTGCGTCGTGTAAACAGCTAACTTCTGTATTTTTTCAACTTTCGCTAGCTTGCTGCAAGCTCTGCGTGTAAACATCAAAAAATAGACTCGGCAAGTAACTTCTGCAATTATCGTAGGTTGTACAACTTGCACGTTTAGACGAGCAATAAAACTTGCAGAACAATACTTTTGCAATGTAATGTCCATGTGTAAACAGTCGCTGCAAGTTGACTTCTTGCAAGTTTTACAACTTGCAACACTTGCCGCAAGTACAACGTGTAAACACATTTTAGATATCCCTGCAATAACTTCTGTGTTTATTTTGTCGACGGAATAAAGTTTTCTTGCTGGCATGTCGGATAGAAAAGTTTAGATCCGTGACAAAGTCATCAAATTGATATCGCACTATGAGCAACATGGATAATTATGGGACACAAAGTGTAGATTATCGAAACAAAATTAGGAAAAAAAACCGGCCAAGAGCGTGTCGGGCTCTGAGTAAACCTTTATTAATTTTTAAATACCTATCCAACAATATATCACATGTTGGGGTTGGAATGAAAAAAATTATCAGCCCCCACTTTACATGTAGAGGGGGTACCCTAATAAACAAGGATCGTTAACTGCGAGCGAAATCCATTGAAGTACTAGGGTTGCTAACTGGTTGTCATACGTCATTTCAATGGATTTCGCTGCAGCTAATCTAGCAGCAAAAAGCAGGCAGCAAAAATTGTTTTGAACTTGATAGGTTGTAACGTAATACGTTACATTCTTAAAAAATAAACATTTAAAACTACTAAATTACCTAACTAAAAATACTACACTACTAATAAACTATATTACATATTAAAATATACAACAATAATGTCTTAAAACTACGTATTTACAAGTATAAAATCATCATCACGCTGATTGATTTAAATATGTCGCGCCGCGGTAAACATTCACTCCCAATAATGTTCACATTCGCGAGTGCATGAATGAATGCACGGGTCGAGGCGCTGTGTCATTGCGCCCATCACTCACTCGTCCATTTTTATCTTTGGAGTTGAGTGGAACGCACGTCGTTAATTATCGATCTCTGCTACGGATCAGATACCAATCGAAATTCGTAATCGAATTTAACTGCGTCCCTACGTGTTCCTCAACTTATTAAATTACTGTGGTGTTTTAATTATGCTTAATAGTGTACCCCGAATTGGGTAAGTGGATATATTTTATTTGCTAGCTGCCTAGAATATCGTAGTGCTATTTTATTGCTTTGGAATTTTATCATGCACATTGAAATAGTAACTATTCCATAGCCACTATTTAAATATGCATAGGTACTCATTTAATTAAAGAAGTAATCTTCCTAATTATATATTTGCTCATAGTCATTGTGACCTTTTGTCAACCAACCCTCCATTTTGTGATAAAAATAATAATTGCATTTTAATTTCTCATTTTCTTAATTTACATTGCCTTTTTGTAATCTCCGTATCTGAATTGTGAATTTCCACGGCAACACAACTACTCTAGTGCTTTCCCTCTTGCCGTTGGTGTTCACAAAGGCTTATAAACCGTTTCTAACGCTTGGTATGATGGCGCGTTCCAGGGTCCCAAGTCCAGAGTGACTTCTTTTGGCTTCCTGCTTGCCGCCCGCCTGCCGTATTGCTTCTGGCCGCTTTCCCCGACTCAGCGCCACGCAGATTCGAGCAGCGCTGAACTCAGCGCCGATCAGAAAAACGGCGCCTACCACCTCGGCATCGTCAGGGGAGTACTGTGGCTACAATCGACTAGCGGAATCCGATCTTATGTAGTATTTTCACGAACCACGACTTTTACCCATCTTACCGGCTGAGCTAATCATGGGAATAAATATTATTTTACCGTTCTTCTGACTTCTCATTTATAATTCCTCATACCTAACGAGACGATAGGAGTTAGAACGCTAGAGAACGCGACACAACGGACGCGGAGCGACGAACGGTATATGTAACGTAATACGTTACATTCTTAAAAAATAAACATTTAAAACTACTAAATTACCTAACTAAAAATACTACACTACTAATAAACTATATTACATATTAAAATATACAACAATAATGTCTTAAAACTACGTATTTACAAGTATAAAATCATCATCACGCTGATTGATTTAAATATGTCGCGCCGTGGTAAACATTCACTCCCAAAAATGGTCACATTCGCGAGTGCATGAATGAATGCACGGGTCGAGGCGCTGTGTCATTGCGCCCATCACTCACTCGTCCATTTTATCTTTGGAGTTGAGTGGAACGCACGTCGTTAATTATCGATCTCTGCTACGGATCAGATAGAATACTTCCCGATTCGCCGGATTCCTGTTTTGCCGGATTCTTGTTTCGTCGGATTCTTGTTTAGTCAGATTCTTGTTTCGTCGGAAATCTTAATATACAATAAAATCACCCAGGTAAAGGAAACATGTGGTTATATTTTCTTATTGTATGAATTGATCTGCTTCCGGCCGTTTTCTCAACTGCGATTCGCAACCAGGTGTAAATAAAAAATGTTTATTTTTTGTTAACAACCAGTTGAGAATCAAGATAACTTTTTTTATTACCGGAAATTAGTTGCGAATAAGAACTTCTTAAGCTTATGAAGTTGTAATGGGAGAAAAGCGTCTTTTAATTCGCAACGATTTATTCATCTTATGCTTAACCCCTTCGGCCTCGCACGAAACCGGAGATTCGTAACCAGGTTAAGTTAAAGCACGTAGACTCTGTACTTAAAACCTCAAGTAAATGATATTTGGATTCTTGCGACCAATGTATATGTTTACAACCTGAAGTACTGGCCACTTGGACACTAATTAAATACTTACCTCGTTGTCTAAGATTCATATTCATTTGTTTTCATGTCATTTCTTTTCAATGTCTTGGTGAAGCAAAATAGGTACGTTAAATAAACTTATACGCATTCAATACAAATTTTGATTGAAAATGGAAACTGACGAAACTAACAAGATAGTATTTATCGATAGTAAAAGGCGTCCTAAGAGTATTTTACTACGGGGAGGATTTAAATATAATTTCGAAAAAGAAAATAAAAGTGGTTCAAGAAATTTTCGGTGTTCGAACAGGCTTTTGTGCTCAACTTCAATTACTTTGGATAAAAACGATAAAGTAATCAGAGAATCCAACCATAGCTGTCAGCCAGAATTCATGAAACGGGAAGTCGAGGTTCACATAAACGTGTTGAAGCGAAAGGTATGCGAGAATTTGGGTCCAGTAAAGCCAATATATGAGAATACTCTTCAAGGTTTGGTGGAAGAGTGTGATGCTGAATTCGATTTTTCTCTTATTCCCAGCTGGAAAAAACATAAAACATGCTTATATAATGCACGCAATAAGTCGCTTGGAGTCGAAAAATGTACTTTTAAAACTTTAGAGGAAGTGGTGGTTCCGGATGTGCTATCTGAGAGCTTTTTAATTTGCAACGACGGTAGTAGTGACAAAATATTGATATTTGCTTCGCCATCTGCTCTAGATGTTATGTCTAAAGAAACGGAGTATTTTGGAGATGGTACGTTTAAAGTTACACCACCGCCTTTTTTGCAGTTATATATATTACTAGCAAACTTAAGCAAGTTACCGGAAAAAACGTGTTTTGTGCCAATAATATATGCACTCCTTCCCAATAAAGAAGAAAGAACATATAAGAGATTATTTTCCATATTAAAGCACAGATTTGCCCTCGATGTAAAAAAATATAAATGCGATTTTGAAATCGCCACAATAAATGGCTTGCAAGCGGAATATCCAGGTGTTATTGTGAGCGGATGTTATTTTCACTTCAAGAAAGCTCTGTGGAGAATGGCGAAGGAATTAGGTCTGGTAGGGACTGAAGAAGGAAAAGTGTATACCAAATTATGCACACGCCTGGCATTATTGCCCAAGGAAGATATTCCAGTAGCTTATATGGAGATTTCGGAATCGTTATCAAACTTGAATCCAATAGTCCAGTTCCATAATTACTTCCTCAATTTCTGGATGCGTAAAGTTACGAGCTCATTGTTTTGCGTTAGTGAGGAAGAATTCAGAACCAACAACGCCGTCGAGGGATGGAATAACAGAATAAACCATAGGATCCCTAAAAAACCATCCCTCTTTCAATTTATACAGTTACTCAGAGCCGAAGCACAGCAGCAAGATGTTGTTATAAGAAAAATGCAGCTACATTGCCCCGATGTTACACAGTTGCGTCGAGTTAACATGTCAAGATATCGACAAGAAAGGGCCATAGTCAATGACTACGTCGAGGGAAGAATAACAGTAGTAGAATGTTTAAACAGGTTATGCCAATTATCTTAAATGTAATCTGATTAGGTAACATTGAATAACAAATAAAATAAATATACCTTTAAACGAGCAATTCTTGTATATTTATTTATTGTATGATTTATTAAAATAAAACCGAGCGAAGCTCGGTCGCCCAGATATTTTTTATTAATGTAACGAAGTGTCTGCATTTTATTTAATAGATAGGTAAAGCCGCGATATTTCTATAGTATTTCTTAATCAAAAAAACCTGGCGAAATAAGAATCCGACGAAACAAGAATCCGGCAAAACAGGAATCCGGCGAATCGGGAAGTATTCATCAGATACCTATCGAAATTCGTAATCGAATTTAACTGCGTCCCTACGTGTTCCTCAACTTGTTAAATTACTGTGGTGTTTTAATTATGCTTAATAGTGTACCCCGAATTGGGTAAGTGGATATATTTTATTTGCTAGCTGCCTAGAATATCGTAGTGCTATTTTATTGCTTTGGAATTTTATCATGCACATTGAAATAGTAACTATTCCATAGCCACTATTTAAATATGCATAGGTACTCATTTAACTAAAGAAGTAATCTTCCTAATTATATATTTGCTCATAGTCATTGTGACCTTTTGTCAACCAACCCTCCATTTTGTGATAAAAATAATAATTGCATTTTAATTTCTCATTTTCTTAATTTACATTGCCTTTTTGTAATCTCCGTATCTGAATTGTGAATTTCCACGGCAACACAACTACTCTAGTGCTTTCCCTCTTGCCGTTGGTGTTCACAAAGGCTTATAAACCGTTTCTAACGCTTGGTATGATGGCGCGTTCCAGGGTCCCAAGTCCAGAGTGACTTCTTTTGGCTTCCGCATAAGATCGGATTCCGCTAGCACGATAATCACAAAAAAATTACCACCAAATCGGTGTACCACGGTCGATATGGCCCAAAAATGAGAGCCCGAAACAAAAAAAACAGCCCCTGAAAATGGGTGACTGCTGGCTCTCAACCATATCGACCAAACTGCGTAGCCACAAATACGCAAAAATGCACAAACCGTGCTCGGATGTGGTAAGCACCCGATACTCACCCACTACAGAACACCCAATTTGGCCATGTTAAGGACCGCTCAAATCTAAAAGTGAGCCAGGTTGCCCTTTCGTTTTGGTTTCGGCCCCACGTTGGGCGCCAGTGTCGCGTTCTCTAGCGTTCTAACTCCTATCGTCTCGTTAGGTATGAGGAATTATAAATGAGAAGTCAGAAGAACGGTAAAATAATATTTATTCCCATGATTAGCTCAGCCGGTAAGATGGGTAAAAGTCGTGGTTCGTGAAAATACTACATAAGATCGGATTCCGCTAGTCGATTGTAGCCACAGTACTCCCCTGACGATGCCGAGGTGGTAGGCGCCGTTTTTCTGATCGGCGCTGAGTTCAGCGCTGCTCGAATCTGCGTGGCGCTGAGTCGGGGAAAGCGGCCAGAAGCAATACGGCAGGCGGGCGGCAAGCAGGAAGCCAAAAGAAGTCACTCTGGACTTGGGACCCTGGAACGCGCCATCATACCAAGCGTTAGAAACGGTTTATAAGCCTTTGTGAACACCAACGGCAAGAGGGAAAGCACTAGAGTAGTTGTGTTGCCGTGGAAATTCACAATTCAGATACGGAGATTACAAAAAGGCAATGTAAATTAAGAAAATGAGAAATTAAAATGCAATTATTATTTTTATCACAAAATGGAGGGTTGGTTGACAAAAGGTCACAATGACTATGAGCAAATATATAATTAGGAAGATTACTTCTTTAATTAAATGAGTACCTATGCATATTTAAATAGTGGCTATGGAATAGTTACTATTTCAATGTGCATGATAAAATTCCAAAGCAATAAAATAGCACTACGATATTCTAGGCAGCTAGCAAATAAAATATATCCACTTACCCAATTCGGGGTACACTATTAAGCATAATTAAAACACCACAGTAATTTAATAAGTTGAGGAACACGTAGGGACGCAGTTAAATTCGATTACGAATTTCGATTGGTATCTGATCCGTAGCAGAGATCGATAATTAACGACGTGCGTTCCACTCAACTCCAAAGATAAAAATGGACGAGTGAGTGATGGGCGCAATGACACAGCGCCTCGACCCGTGCATTCATTCATGCACTCGCGAATGTGAACATTATTGGGAGTGAATGTTTACCGCGGCGCGACATATTTAAATCAATCAGCGTGATGATGATTTTATACTTGTAAATACGTAGTTTTAAGACATTATTGTTGTATATTTTAATATGTAATATAGTTTATTAGTAGTGTAGTATTTTTAGTTAGGTAATTTAGTAGTTTTAAATGTTTATTTTTTAAGAATGTAACGTATTACGTTACAAGGTTCAGTAGTTTTTGAGAAAAATACGGAAAACTACGGAACCCTACACTGAGCGTGGCCCGACACGCTCTTGGCCGGTTTTTACAATTTTTTTATACCGTGAAGGTTCTTCTTCTCGTAGTTCGATTAATAAATTGCGTTGTATTCCTATAACATCTCGTCTTAAAATCCAATCTTTTACCCCCTTCCGATTCTTCCGTGTTTTCCTCCCAACTACTATTATTATCGCCGCAGATGCACGCATTTTACTATGAGCGGGCATTTTTAATTTGTAAATACTTGTGGTATAATCGCCAACACACTTATCCCATTTAAACACGTATGCAAGAACTTGCCAGGAAGATCTTGCTAATAACTTCTAAAAAAGACTTGCGACAGAAAAATTGCAGGTAGTCTAAACAGATCAACGATTTGATGCAACAAAAGTTACCACAAGTTATTGCTAATATAAACAGTCCTGCAAAATCTTCCAGCAAGAACTTGCTTGTCAGCTTGCAGATGTAACTTGTGCTACAAAAATTGCATGTAGTGTAAACAAAAACGCAAGTTATTGCTCAATTTATTGCAGCAAGAACTTGCTCGTCTAAACCTGGCTTTAGACTAGCAATTAAATTTGCAGAAGTTGACTTCCACGAGTGACTTGCGTCGTGTAAACAGCTAACTTCTGTATTTTTTCAACTTCCGCTAGCTTGCTGCAAGCTCTGCGTGTAAACATCGAAAAATAGACTCGGCAAGTAATTTCTGCAATTAGGTATCGTAGCTTGATCAACTTGCACGTTTAGACGAGCAATAAAACTTGCAGAACAATACTTCCGCAATGTAATGTCCATATGGGCAAATTTTTTTTTTGTTGTATGGTACCAAATTTGGCATGTCCTACCTCTTCTGACAAAGATTGCACAAATTCTATATCACTTTTTTACAGGCATTTGATATTTATGCATAAATAAATAAATTGTCTTTCAGAAATTATTAGTTTTGAATGAATATTAGTCATATTTTTAATAAAAACTTCTGTTTGAAGTCAACAAAAGTGTTGTTTTTCCCATGTCCTACCATGAAGTACTTATGTTTCATAGGCGTTAAAATATTATTTTTGTATCATAACAATATGTTTTTATTTACTTAAATATTTCTTTGTACATTAATTTCTAATTTAAAGAACGCTTTATCTATCAAAAATAGTTTTAGAATACTAAAAAATCATTTCAAACATAAACCACAAAAAGTAGCTCTGTGGAAAATCCTACTGAGTTACGGAGATATTTCGTCAATATTTACTTATTTTACTACTAAAGTGGTAGGTTATTTTTTATTCTGGCAACATAATAATGTCTTGCCGTGTACGCCATATTGGTTATTTGTTGTCAGTCGCACGCCACAACTCGTGAAGGAAGTATTTGTTCGAGCGTGTTTTAGAGGTCCGTTTCTGAGTTCCACATAGTGACTACGTTTTCGAAGGTATATTGTATATTTTATTAAGAAACTACCTGTTCATTTTACTAGTTAGTTTATCTATTTTAATAATATATAACGTTTATGGGAAGAGTTTGTATAATTTAATTTACAACCAGAATTTTGTTTCTCAAAGGCGTAACCGTTACGTTCCATTGAGAAATATTGTTTCTCAGTGGATGAAAAAGTAACTCAGTGGAACGATAAAGCCGCGTTATAAGTACACATTTATATTTTCATATCATATTACATTAAAAAAAAATATCGTCACTCTTTTATATGGAAATTTAATTATTTTCATGAATGTGATGCAATATACAAAGAAAACAAATTACTAAATTAAGGGCCTCAATTTCGGCCTCAATACGTGAGGCGTAAAATGAGTCCAAAAAGTTAATATTTTGAAGACACTGAATATGTACACTTTTTCTGAAAAGGGCTCAGTTAATTTTTTATTTTCGTATTTGAGAGATTAACATCCACGTAAAAAACAGTTTGCTTAATTGTTTGACGTAGTTAAATTAGCTCCATGTTAATCGCACCCTTAGTTTTATGTTACGTTCCACTGAGAAATTGTCCTAGCATTTTCTTAGATGTAAATTTAAATTTTTATAAGATTTTGTTTGCCTTACCTACCTGTGAGTATGATATTATATAAATTTAACATCTTCTTTACATTTAATAGGAGTTTATAGTTAATTTTTCTACAGATTTTTATGTTTTTACGAAAAAGTTTTGAAGTTTTTTGACCACAATGTATATGTAAAAGTGATTTTTAGAGGGTTCTTTTGTGTTTATTCTACTGTTTTTTTTTAAATTTAAGTTCATTTTGTTTTGATTTCTAATATTAATAAAAGATTTCACATATATACGTCTGTTTTTGTAATTTTTATACATTAGTAAGTTTGTAACTCAGTGGATCACCCAGCTCCAGAAACACCGATTAAAGTTAATTTTTTTCTCAGTTCTTACAAAAATGCTATTAATTTCATTGAATTTTATGTAGATGAATGACTAATGAACACGAAAAAACAATTATTATCATGCAAACTAACAACATTTATAAAAACATAAGTTTTTCAAAACGCTACAACAAAATAAAAATCCGCCCATATGTAAACAGTCGCGGCAAGTTGACTTCTTGCAAGTTTTACAACTTGCAACACTTGCCGCAAGTACAACGTGTAAACACATTTTAGATATCCCTGCAATAACTTCTGTGTTTATTTTGTCGACGGAATAAAGTTTTCTTGCTGGCATGTCGGATAGAAAAATTTGGACCCGTGATGAAGTCGTCAAATTGATATCGCACTATGAGCAACATGGAGAATTATGGGAAGGAAAGCTTACCGAAACAAAATTAAGAAAAATGCAGCTATGGCCAATCTAGCCGTAGAATTCAATACTACGGATATTGAAATTAACAAAAAGTTGCAAAATTTTAAAACCCAATTTGGTCAAGAATTAAAAAAAGAGCAACAACGTAAAAGCGGTCAAGGGTCAAATGAAGTGTACACGAGCAAATAGGTATAGCAGCCCTCATATTGGTGTTTTGTTTTTCAATACTTGGTTTAATAGTTTCAAGCAAAATATTAAAGTTTTCTTCACTCATTCTTACAATGTTTTTATACTACTTAGAAAGATTCTTCTTTTCGTAGTTCCATTAATAAATTGCGTTGTATTCCTATAACATCTCGTCTTAAAATCCAATTTTTTACCCACTTTCGATTCTTCCGTGTTTTCTTCCCCAGGACTACTATTATCGCCGCAGCTGCACGCATTTTACTATGAGAGCTATTTTTAATTTGTAAATACTTGTGGTATAATTGCCAACACACTTGTCCCATTTAAACACGTATACAAGAACTTGCCAGGAAGATCTTGCTAATAACTTCTAAAAGAGACTTGCGATAGAAAAATTGCAGGTAGTCTAAACAGATCAACGATTTGATGCAACAAAAGTTGCCACAAGTTATTGCTAATTTAAACAGTCCTGCAAAATCTTCCAGCAAGAACTTGTCTGTCAGCTTGCAGATGTAACTTGTGCTACAAAAATTGCATGTAGTGTAAACAAAAACGCAAGTTATTGCTCAACTTATTGCAGCAAGAACTTGCTCATCTAAACCTGGCTTTAACCTCCTAAGACCCAGCTTTTTTTAAACATTGAAGTTCTAGACGCCGCTTGTACATTTTTTTGTACATAATAAAGATTTGCTGTCAGTCCTGGACATACTTTGCCTCGTAGCATCAAAATTAGAACCGGTATAGACATGGGACCTTTTATATATGTTTGTAGGTTGTATAAAGACCACGATGGCACAAATTGAATAGACCTATCTTTTGTACAAAAAATTGCACTTTCGGTCTGAATCTGATCTGATTTTGTTCAAAAAAATGTACATGAGGCTTGAGTTGTAGCTCAAATCGTAAACATAGTAAGGAAAAATAATAAGCAGATATTCAGAAACATACATGTTTTAATTGAAATACTATAACTAAAATAAAGTTTAGAAACCTTTTCATACAATTTCACCATAAACTTCAATATAAACAAACAAAATATTACACAATCATCAGTCGTGTCTTATTAATCATCAATCACATGATATGGATATTTTACTTATAAAACTATATAAAAAATTAAGTTGTTTATAGAATTTTAGGTATTACAAACTTCCTCTGCTTCACGGCTGCTTCCTCCTCGACCGCTTCGTCCTCGGTTGCTTCTCGCTCGACCACGGCCACGATTCCGATCTCCATTCTGACTGACCTGAGATGTCGAATTGTCTTCGGATGATGATTCCGATGCAGAACTACTCGAAGTTTCAGAATTCATTCGATTAACTGGCAAAAACTCGTCATCATCTGTACCATCATCGACGTCGTCTTCATACTCGGAATTATCAAGACATTCGAGTATATCTTGCTCTTTCAGGACTGTAAAAGAAGTTAAAAAATATCAAAATAGTCAAAAAAGTAACACATGTCATAGAGACCGAAAGTGCAAAAAATTGAACAAAAATATTTTACTGCCACGTAAAACTGCTAACTAGTATGAATGTTTAAAATTTACAATTTATTTTAAGTTTCCATCTTTAGTTAACACATTAGCAACAAAATTACAATGAAAACAACAATGATTCACAAGATTTAACAAGATTAAACTTACCTTTACGTCGTGCAGCCGCCATTGTCAATCTTTCTCTCACGTGGTTTTGACAACTAATGTCCAATTTGACAACTGACAGCTGCCAAATTATTAAAAAGTGTAATCATAAACTCTATGGACTGTCACAAAAAACCCGCGAACATTCAAATTTGAGCACGGGGCCCCGGAACATTTTGTACCAAAATATGTACTGTCGGCGTTTATTACTATAATAACTTACCTATAGCTGGGACTGAAGGGCCACTTTTATTATGTACAAAATTTGGTACGGGAGGACTTAGGAGGTTAAGCCAGGTTTAGACGAGCACACTCTAATAAAAAAGTCGGAGCGAGAGAGTGCATTTAGAAATAATGAATTGAGAGGAAGTATTGGTATCTTGTCTGCTAATTATTGTAATTCAGCTCTCTATTTTCTCAATAAATAGGACCTGTGATGCTGCTCAAAGGTTGACCATGACCAATGCTATCAATCGTGGTATACGGCAAGTTTTATGGGCACCTTTGCACTTGATAGGTATCTACCTACCTATGTACTTACATTCCGCGGACGTATTTTTGACGACCAGGAAACCGATTTCTGAATGTCGATCATTCGATTTCGTGAATTTCGTTCAATAATATCTCCACTAGTTACTATTACTAACGGTTTACCTAAATTTTACTAACAGAATCGAAAACGAGTGATCAATACCACTAGATTTATAATTAGTAGCCGTATTTTTAAAAAATAGCATTTCGTCATTTTCCACAGACTTTCGAACGACGAATTCGTGCATTCGAAATTCAAAAATAGGCCCCCTGTCTGTCCTAGTAGGTGGCGACCCAGCTTTCTAAGCCGCGGTCCTGGGTGCGAATCCCGGTAGGATCCATTTAGCAATCGATCGTTTTATTTCAATGGGATATGAAATAAAAGTTCCATAAATTCAAAAGGAAAACGGACCGCCTCGTTCGTATACAAAAGTGTACATTCAACGGTATAAACCAGCAATTTACCAAATATTAGGCCGCGATTCGTTTAGCAAGGGCGCGAGAATCAACAAGTACCTGCCTGAGATCGTAGCCGTGTTTAATCAACCTGATTACTTCACTTTAGTAGCTATTACTGCATGGTATCTATAGGTCACTAGATAAGCTTATGTACAGAAGATCCGGTGCCAATGAAATAATAAATCTCACCAATTTGACACCGACATAGTAGAAAGTGCACTAAAATGGGGCCGCTTTCAGATGTAAGAAGTTCCTGGCATCTGGAAAGTAATATATTTAAAATTTAAAAAACCACAGGCGTTTAATATTTAGGATTATGAGCCTAAACTCGGTTCCATAATATCCACGTTACGAGCAAGTGTGTTGAAAAATCTATTTTTATCTCACAACGGATGTTCATAAATGGTTATTGTCTTTCGACCATTAAAGTACGTTGATAATGATCACCCCAAAACTCTTTCTGGAACAAAGGGCGAGCAGCTATATGAAGCTATATTCGAAATAAGTGAGTAGGTACTCGCGTAGGCGAAGTAATATTTCTAATATTGGTCAAGTTGTAGTTTATCTTCTAGTCTTCGTTTAGCTCTAATTGGAATATGGTTATATTTGAAATAAAAGATTTTAGTGTGTTTTCACGCATAACTTGGCATGCACACCTCCTTCGACGAACCTTCGCACCTCTGTTCCACGTGTTGCACCTGATTTGCATCCAGCCATCCACTAGCACATTATGGAAGGCATATCGCGAACTTTGTTCGAATTGTTGCCCCTTTGTCGCACTTGTAAATTCGCACGTGAGTGTGACAGGGATCCGATACGTCAAACGTTCGCCGACTTCGCGGTAGGCCCACTGAACAAACCGCCTTACTGCATCAATGGTACAGGTACAAAACCTATTAAGCCTGGCGTCCACTTAGGCGGAGCCGAGCCGCGTCGAATCGAGTTCTTATACATCTGAATTCGATTCAACGCGTCGTCGCTATAGCTAATGGACGCAGTTTCATAAGAAATGCAGGTAGAAGGCGAACAATAGTTATTTGTTATACAAGGGGGCAAAGTTGTATTTTAACGCCGAGTGTGGAATTGAAAAACGAGCAAGTGAAAGGATTCTATAGTTGAATAGAATCCTGAACTTGTGAGTTTTTTAACACACGAGAAGTAAAATACATTTGCACCCGAGTGTAACACAAAACTTTTCCCCTCACTATAGCGAGGAAACTACAACGCAAAAAATGCGTTCATCACTGCTTCCAGTAGTTCCACAGGTGGTAAATCATCTTTATTACTAGATTCACCTACTTTTATCAATTTTAAAGCAGTTAATTTGACTTTATTCAAGGTGGGTAAAGTAACCCACTAGTGGATAAAATGCGTTTTTACCCGCTGGTATTAAAGGACAAAACACGTGTTTCCGAGCTAGTGAGGGGAAAAATTTATGAGACTCGACCGACTCGACTCGGCGAATCTAGTAGATGCCAGGATTTAAAAGGCGTCATGGTTACATTATAAGTTACCTACTCTATGGTTTACTGTGTGTAAAAAGTTATTTTCGACTTTTCGAATATTCAATATTCTCTTTTTCCAAGTATTTAAATACCTAATTTTTCAAAAAGTGTTGTCTACCTTTCTCTCTACTTACTTATGTCTAAGGTAACGGACCCAATAATGAACAGTTTCAGATAAAATTTTGCCTATTTTTGATATTTTCACTGTTTGCCTATTTTTGATATAACTCTTATCCTTTCTTTACATTTCAAGCGTATTGCAGAATAGATATAATACTCCTATTGGTTTCTTCATAGTAAACAAATTAAAAACGAGATGTTTTTTCTCCAATCATGGACGTCAGTAATTAGTATGTTTTATACCTTATCTCATGGTTAATGCGGTAAGTAAAACTCATTCAAGTTTACAACGAGTATTACTTTTTTATTATTTTTCATCACACCCGCACTTTAAATGTGCTATTGCACGCAGGCGGAGCGTGAGTTAAAGAAAAATCGTTTTTTGCCAAGGGAATAATGAAATTTCTTGTACCGTATTTAACTTTTTTACATCTATTTACATATTTTTTACTTTGCGAGTGTGATGAAAAACATTGTGTGTAACTCGGGGAGTATGAATATTACAAACTCGAGTCTTTAACTCTCGTTAGTAATATTCAACTTCCTCCCCTTGTTGCACAATGTATATACATGAACACAACTCTCTTAGCAACATTACTAAGAATTCGTCCTGATATTTTTAACCGCCGCGCCGCCCGCGCCGCACCCCAATTTCAAGGAAGGTGGTTCTCAATTCGTCAGTATTTTTTTTATCTTCGTTCCACGATATATCCGTCATTACTGGACCGATTTAGAAAAAAAAAATTTTGATCGAATGTATATGCATACAGACTGGTCCCATTTTTATCAGAACCCAGTTCTGATGATGGGATCCTGGAGAAATCGAGGGAACTCCTCAAATCTGAAAGGCATACATATGGTGATTTTTGTGTGTTTTATAAGAACAGCATGCATTTACGTACTGAATAGTGACATTTGGTGCAGTGGAACTGCTGATGATGGTCAGAACGGAACTCCTCAAATCTAAACGGCACGCTTATAATGACTTTGGTATTTTTATGAGAACAGCTTGCGTTTACTTTCAGAACAGTGAGATTTGGTGCAATGGAACTTCTGATGATGTTCAGAACGGAACTCCTCAAATCTGAACGGCACACGTATAGTGACTTTGGTATTTTTATAAGAACGTTCTTACGTCCAGAACAGTGACATTTGGTGCAGTGGAACTGCTAATGAAGATCAGAACGGAACTCCTCAAATCTGAACGGCACGCTTATAATGCTTATAATGACTTTGGTATTTTTATAAGAACAGCTTGCGTTTATTTCAGAACAGTGACATTTGGTGCAGTGGAACTTTTGATGATGATCAGAACGGAACTTTCGTATTTTTATAATACATAACAGCATGCATTTAAGTTCAGAATAGTGACATTTATTTGTTAGGAGATGTTCTTTTTGTAATCAGTTTTTAGCATGGATTAAGGCCGGCAACAGACAGTCTTAAATTTCATAATCTTAAAAAATCATAATCTTATAAAATCAGATCGACTGCCTTATTGCCACACACATTCTTAAAATTCAGATTATTCGCAATCTGAAAAAAATCATAATCTTAAAAAATAAGACTGTATCTGGACAGTTGCGAAATTGTATGGAAATCCGTGCACTCGATCTGATTTCATAAGATTATGATTTTTTAAGATTATGAAAATTAAGACTGTCTGTTGCCGGCCTAAGGATGTGTGTTTTTTTGACCATAATGGCATTACCGTCCATTATAGGGTTAGTTTACATTACTATTTATTCCCTAAAATAAAATAAAACTCATACCTTTAAATTAAATCCAACTTGCAAAATACACGCGGCAGCCACAAAAGTCAGAAACTAATTGGTTTGCAGCATTAAAGCACTTCACAGTCCAACGGAGTAAAACATTACGGTTCTAAGAATACAATTTCATTCATGTTTACTCTACTGCCACTTGTTCAAATTTCGAACTTTTCGCGTCTTACTACGATATTGAGAATAACGACCGAAGTTCCGTATGATTCCGATTCCGACAACCGGCGTTTTTGAAATGCCGCTTCGCGTTCCCGCCAATGCTTACCTTGCCTATTACACCGCTAAATGTAGTGAACGATCTTGGACCGCATGAACATAGGCATGAACGACGAGCGAAGCAACGTTTAATTTAGTCGCTTAGTACGAGTTTCATTCATAATGTTGATATTGTAATGAAAATTTTAGAAACACGAGTCAAGTACGTAAGCATTCAATAATTATGTTACAATTTAAATTGTTCGTATTATGCTCTTCGTATGTCCACGCCATCTAGTGGCTGTACCTACAATTTAGTTTACCACCATGATGGGTGCTCATAGGTCCCCTGTGTCCCCTGGCTGATCATAACGTATTACTGCTGTATTTACATAGATGGCGCTAAATTCAGACGCGAAATATATTGTGATAATGTTGCAAAACTATTGTGTATTTAAAATAGTCATGATAATATTATTACATCAATGGGTTCCATTGCTGACCCGCGATTTTTCATTCGATTATTTGTATTTTATTAACTAAAGGACAAATGAAAATTTGAATGCATTATTTAGTCTTTCGCTGAATGCGTTCATACCTCGATCCTCGATGTCAATGTCATTTCAAATCAAATATGGCGTTGGTGGTGCATCTGTCAGATATTTGACAGCCTTGTAACTTTATTTTCTTGTGATTTTCAATATGCCTGCAATTCTACGCTTTTATCATCTGTTCTAGATTTCTAGTGTTCTATTTTGGCGTCCTGATTTTCTAATATTACTTCTCGAACGAATAATAAAGACTAAATTCGTATTTCTTCGAAATGTTCCGACCTATATCGGCCATTGGCCGAAGGATTTCGTTATCGAGTAGTTCCAAGGATTCGATCAGGACTAAAGTGGTTCAGCCCGCTTCTCTCTTGAAACCTTCGGAAAAAATTAAGCTGTACAATAAGGAGAATAAAGAGCTGTTCGGCCCGTTATTGGAGACAAACAAGCAGAGGAAACAGAAATTAAGGAAGTCTGGTAAGTGAGAATCGATTGTAAGGTTTCTGCAACCTTGACGAGATTTATTACAACTTTCTACTCTTGAAGGTAAAAATAGTCTGGTTTGCCATGTGAAACGCTTAATGATTCTTATATTTACTCATGAAACAAAGATTTGACGCGCGCCTGCTCTAATTGCTTTGTTTACTAGATCGTTTATATTTGTACTCACGAGCATTGGCAAGGCACGACTATCTGCATGCGGTTGATACGCAATAATACATACAGATATTATTGCGTATCAACCGCATGCAGATAGTCGTGCCTTGCCAATTACAATCATATGACACTACGTTACTGGCGCCGTGAGCTATACACGCGTAGATACGCCACATTCTCAGTTTATACTTATCTTTGCAGCTAAAAATAGCAAACCTGCGGATCAAAACAACGGAGCGTCGGCGCCTAGCGAAAGTGCAGTGAAATTTGACAGTAGTGCTAAGAAAAATGATATAACCTGCCTTAAATACAATCCTGTTTTGCCTGTAGAGATTTTCAAAAGAAAAATGTGGCAAAATACAAGGACTTGTGTTAGTTTCGTGGGTGTGCTGTTAAATAATGCTAGTGTGAGAGGATTGAAGACTTCAGCAGCTGTCAGTACTGCTAGAAGCACAGCAGCAGAGCAGGGTTATGTGTCAGAGGATAAGATTCTTCAGATCAAGCCTTACCGGAATGATTATGCCCAGCAATTTCCTTCAGTGACTCTGATTCTGAATAAAACTATGACAAATGAATCTAGGGCAGCATTAGAGAAGTGGAAGCAGGAGAGAATTGCTGAAATGGGGCAGGAGGAGTTTGAACGTTTCTACCAAGGTAAGTTATTTTTGTAAACTACCAAACTTATCAGTTTTATTATGTTTATTAACATGTTTGATGCCGGCGATATATATGTTTGTTCATTTTCGTACAAAATCATACCTAATGGCAGTGAATGTGTTAACTTTGTGGTCAATGCCACTCCACAAATATACCTGTAATGTTGTTGACTATATTAACTCGGAACTACTTACTTATTTCCTTAACTACTCCAACACTAGGGTTTGCAAGATCCGCCGATTTTTCGGATCCGGATATTTCGGATCTTAAGATTTGCCGGATCCGGATATCCGGATATTTCGGATAAAACGGATCCGTGTTGAAAAGGTCACTTTTTATAGGGGTTTCGTCAAATCAAAGCTGCTGTTACCGAAATAAAATAATTTAAATTCGCAAAACGACATAAATATAGTATATTATTGCTTCATTAACTTTTTAGACGAACTTTTAACATACAATTGTGTCGTTTGACTTCAAACTCGCGTAAATCGATTCGGTTTTAAGGATGATTATACAAAAAAAGCAGAATGGATTTACCCGAGTTTGAATTTAAGCGACACAATTAATGTCACTCCCATTGTACAGCACAGCATATAACATTAAACACCAAGCTAATATTTTTGTTTAACACAATTTAGTATTGTTCACTAATGCCTCCGTTTTACTGGGGCGTCTATCCATAACCACAGCCAATAAATACATTCATGCGAAATTGCAGATGTAGGAAAAAAGATAAAATAATATAATTTTATTGCGTTACACGTATTAGACGTGTAAAATATGTTACACATATTTAGTTATTATGTACCATTTTCAATTGTTTTTCTGAACTTATGTGCAAAATGTCATTTGATATTTGCCAGTCGCTTTTCAGTGATCTCTAAGGCTGGCAGCGCACCTCCAATCCTTCTGGTGTTTTAGGTGTCCATAGGCGGGTGTGATCGCTTACCATCAGGCGACCTGTCTGCTAGTATGCCTCCTATCTTATTAAATACAAAAAAAATTGGATCTGGATTCAGCTTATAAAATAATTACGTATATAATTATATTAATTACTTCCATGATCTCTAATTCATCTTTAAGCTTAAAAACAACCATGGCAATCATTTCTGCTTTATAGAAAATAAATAATTTATCGTTATTCCTGTGGGTGTGGGATGCATCCAGTTAGAAACGAAAGCAGTTTTAAAAACAATGGTATGTAACTATGTATGTATGTAAACACTTTATTGTACATAAGACAAGTACAAGACAATGGTTTACTGTTCATTTTATTTAGTTTGTTAACATATCGTTTTATGGATTCATCGTATGGCGTAATGTACCAGACCTAACCTAGCTTGATATTCTGGAGTATTCGAATCAAATAAATATGAATAAACATTTTAGGCGACAAAATACAGGAAATAATTCATAAATTTCATTCGAAAATTCTTTCTGGCGTGGATATAGATACCCATATTTAATGGATCCGTATTATCCGTTTTATCCGGATCCTATGAGACCTCGGATCCGGATCTCAAATTCAACGGATATCCGGATAATTCGGATATCCGGATATCCGGATCTCAAACCCTATCCAACACTTACCAACATATTCACAGTAAATTCTATATCCGAAGTTGAAAAGGGTAGTCCATACCGGAATTAAATAGGATCTCCTGGAGAGAGAGGAAAAAAATTGTATATGTATGGTATAATGTGCAGTTAATAACAGTTCTAACTACCCTGATTTTTTTTTCCAACATTAAAAGTCTACTTTTGGGTTTCATAATCCACCCACCCAACATGAGGAAATTCATAAAATATTGCAAAATAAATAATGTTCATATTGACAAATTATGATTTAAAGGGTGCTTATAAAAGGTCGTAAAATTTCCAGTACAGCATCACACCATGGTGTTATAATGATGAAAAATTGTCTTCATTTTCATCACTTTAAGACCATTTAAAGCTAATTCATTATCATAATCATTGTGCTTGCAGCATAGCCACATTGCACCAGCTTTGCATCAGAAATCAATCATCAATTTTAGTTGTTCTTTTCTATTTCATCACATGAATAATGCATTGACCACAAAGTTAACACATTCACTGCCAGTAGGTATGATTTTGTACGAAAATGAACAAACATATAAATTATGTCGCTGGCACCGAACATGTTAATAAACATTTTTTAATTGTTCTTTTCTATTTCATCACATCAATAATGCATTGGCAGCAATACATTTGCTGCCAATTAAAATGTAATTTGAAGTTTCAATCATAAAATGTTTCTTTTTGGCAGCGCAATTGGCTCTGGGTTCGAAATTCCACAACACACTGAAAGACTACTTCACGCAGCCAAAATCTCAGCTGCGCATAGAGAAAGATGTGGAGCCGGTCTGGAACTCCGTAGCAGAGGTGTTGAAGCACATATCTACTCCGAAAGCCATTGAATCAAATGTAGTCCACCCAGTTCTGAAATATAGAGGGATATTTGATGCTATTGCCTACTATGAGTAAGTATTGCATAACCAGTCAAACAAATTTGTCACTAGAAACGCGGAAACTTCGAATATTCCATACAAATGGGACATACATTATGTCACTGAATAAAAACAAAGGCGAAATTGAAAGACATTCTATTTGACAGACTAATGAATTAAAATATCTACACCTGACCCTCTCGCACAACTTACCTTGTCGCGCGCGAGTCCATACTTGAAGTCGCGCTTGATGTATGGACTCGTGCGCGACAAGGCAAGTTGTGCTAAAGGGTCTGTTAAGTATTGAAAAGGGCACAAGTGAAACATTTAAAGTGAACTTCAGTTAGTATAGATGTCAAAGGCAGGAAATAGGTTCATTATACTCATTATTATACTTTGTTTTGTACCTAAGTGTTGTCATTAACCCCTTATTTATGTGGCCATTGCTTCCAAGTCTTGGCATAAATCAAATGTCGGCAGCATTGTAATCTAAATTAAATTGTATGACAATAACCTACTGTCTACAGTTTATCAAAATCACCTTTAATTGCTACTAGACGGCTGAAACATAAGTTAACTTTTGTCAAATTTAACGTGTACTTATTTTGGATGAAGGCTGGGATTTTTTGCGTTCCATCTCTAGATGAGACATCTAGAAGAAGAGAGAATCATGTTACTTTAAGCACCACTTTTTAACTAATACAGAAAAAAAATTCAGTACATTGCTCTAAAATTTTCAATGGACTCCATAATCAAATAAAATAAAGGTGACAGCTGGTAACTAGAGCTACCAAAAGCTGAGTGGCTAATGATTTAAATACTATATAGAAGCTGTCATGAAACATGTTTTAGGTGTACATATTTAATTTTATATTTCCAGTGACAAGCCGACCCTAATTGAATGGAAGAAATCAGATAAGCAACGCAAATCCATAGCCACGACCTATGACAACCCAGTCCAGCTAGCTGCCTACTTCGGTGCAGTTTGCAACGACTTGAACTACAAGCATCTGAACGTCCGGGATGCCCTTCTAGTCATTGCTTACACTGATGGCTCCAAAGCTGATTACTACCATCTCTCGATGGACAAGCTTAGGGAGCATTGGGCCCAGTGGCTGATACGGTTAGAGATGTACATGAAGAAACATGGACAGGACTCGGAAAAGATTTTGAAAGGCGGGAAGAGGTTGTTTGAAGAAGAAATTGGGAATCTCCAGTAATGATAGGTGAGTATATTCAGACACTTACATCTTCATATTAGAATATAATCTGTCGTGGGGATTTAAAAACAATATTTTAAATGTCAAAATCAAGGTCGTTTGGTGACAGGTTAAGAATTTCACACACACACACACACATATAATTTTAGTGTCTCAATGTAGGCAACATTTCAATAAAACAAAAACGGTTTTTCTTTACAGAGGGGATACAGTGGATGAAAAATTAAACCGAAGAAATGAAGAAACCTAATTCAGGCTACTTACAAAATTTTTGAGTCTCAATCAATGTAAGATTTGTTAAGAAAAAGACTGCTGTTGAAATAGTATTGAATAATAGTCTTCCAAATTCTAAAGAAAATTGGCTAGTTTTCTTAAGATTTTCCGGATCTGTTATAGTTGTATAAAAATCTTTGAATGTTATAATATTAAAAGGCTGGTTTTAGTGTCACCCGGACCCGTCCGCTAAAACGAAAACTTTACTCTAAAACGCTCCCTGAACCTGAATGTATTCAGATTAACATATTAGTCCGGTGCGGATCGTTCCGCCTTCCGCTCGGTCGTCCCACGTGACACTAAAACCAGCCAAAGTCTTACTCAGGTAAGAATAGGATGTCTGTTTTTTTTATGTAAAATACCTACTAAGTATGCCATACATATTACAGGTACCTACCTACCTAGGTATGCACATAGTATGGTAAGCTACAACATCATACAGCTTGACAAAAAGAATAGAAATGGACCAATTTTTTTATCATAGCAACACTTAACTGTTCTCATTTAAAAGTGTCAAAATCCGTCAAAATAGTTGCCACATGCAAACCGTTTTGCATAGACGGAGGAGCCCCTATTATTTATTTGCTTTTACAACCAGTCTGGCTCAGTCGGTAGTGACCCTGCCTGCTAAGCCGCGGTCCTGGGTTCGAATCCCGGTAAGGGCATTTATTTGTGTGATGAGCATAGATATTTGTTCTTGAGTCATGGATGTTTTCTATGTATACAAGTATGTATTCATCTATTTAAGTATACATATCGTCGCTCAGCACCCATAGTACAAGCTTTGCTTAGTTTGGGGCTAAGTTGATCTGTAAGGTGTCCCGGATATTTATTTATTTATTTACTCTTTTTTGCCAGGCTGTAGTTTTAAGATTTAAAAAAAAACAGACTATAGAAGCTTTCCTGTAATCTGGGATTCTTATTTTTAGCATTGCTATACCTATTCTCGAAAGTCCCTCAGCATATTTGAATAAGTACCGTGAATAAATAAAAACCTTGTTGAATAAAATACAATAAAAAACACAAATATCGCTTTGAGATTTACGAGACTAGATGTTTATTGATTATAGTTCTCAAGACGCACTATGATCTAAAAATGTGATAGTGCGATAACACAACGTGTTTACCTACTGGCATGGTTGTTGGGGGTATCTACCTGGCTTTGACCTGTGCCAAAACCGGGAACACAGCATAAATCCGAGCAAGACTACTAACAATGTTAAGATTTCAATTCAAGCAGGCTCTAATACTTTGAGTGAATATTTACAAAAGTAATGTTTGCCCAAGGATACAACTCTACTTTTTCGACATTGCAACATCCGGATATTGTCTATCGCTGTGAATAAGGGCCCTTTTAGACGGTTCACGAACTCGCGCACGAGTTTTTTTACATTGCGGTATTTGATGGCTCTGCAAAATTGTATGTAACCTTAAAAGCACGCAATGTAATTAAATCGCGTGCGAGTTCGCACGCCGTCTAAATCAGACCTAAGAAATTAGTTACATTTGCTTTTGCTTCAATTATCCACAGTGACAATAAAATAATTTTTGACGTATTGCTACAGGAATGCTATTGTTGGATTTTATCTATTAAGAAACTATATGTAATACGCGGTAAGTCGGTATTAATGTGTAAATTATAATTAGCTTTGTTATTGTAAAATTATCAATTGTAGCGAAATACCAAAAAGTAGTAATCGCCTAGTCAGTTTCGAATACAGTTTCAAATTCTTATCGTCATTAGATTTTTCAGAATTTAAGAAAATCATAGCATTTATTATCAATAGCTAGCTAGCATAAACTTCACTTCATCACTAGGTACAGTCAACCAATTGGAACCCTAGACCACTGTAGAACTATGTCATAGTGACGTTATAAATCAGATTGTAGGAAATCTGACACTGCTTGTCAATTTGACATGGTTGTAGAGTGGCCTAGGGTTCCAATTGGTTGACTGTACACCTACTAAGTCCTGTCACAAACCTATGTACATTCAATAAATTGGAACCCTAGGCCACTGCTGTAGAACTATGTCATAGCGATGTTATAAATCAGATTGTAAGAAATCTCCTACTGCTTGTCACTTTAACATGGTTGTAGAGTGGCCTAGTTCCAATTGGTTGACAATACCTACAAAATGTTCTGTCAAATACTTCGCGCATATAAGGTTTAAATTAACTTAGCGACAAGTGCTCATAAAGCCTAACCATAAATATACACGGTGAAAGAAAAAGGACCGTTCAAACTTTGCGTAGTGACTTTTGAGGGCATAATGAACTAGATTTACTATTGGACTATTGCTGAAAACGCAAAACATTGGCTGTTTCGACTATCACGATACGGCATACAGCTCATTTCTATGGAACAGCCAATTTTTTTTTCGTTATTTCATGGTCCCATGGCATTGGTCCCATAATAAAGGTTGATGACCTCAAAAGTCGCTATGCAAAGAATTTTGAACGGTCCTTTTTATTTCACCCATGTGCAATTTTATTAGAACTAGTTTCTACATAATACTGAACTGTCACCCCCATACATAAGAATAAAAGCTGTCTCGCATCTCATCTCGCGATGTCTTTGGTCAGTGTCCGTTTTTATTGTTAAAGTGAAATGGCGTGTCTTGTGACGGTGATACGATAAATTTACGTCTATGAGTCTTTAAAGTGTGAAATGGCGCCTTCATTTATAATATAAATTCAGAAGTAACATTCGGGTGAAATTAAATTGTGAATCATTATAATTCCAAGTCTCATTTATGTTTGTATCACTCACTCCATATCTTGTAATAAACAATAATAATTTTGTGATTATTTTATTTTCCCTTTGGCATCTGGTGGGTAGTAGTGATCCATTGAAATCGTACATTCAGCCTTGCATCAAATGACAAATGAGGTAGTTCTAATTTTTTATACATATTGTTAGGGATGAAATAGTGATGTCAAATCCGAGTTTTCCACCTCGAAAGCCTACCGGGTCATTATTAAATACTTGAAAAACCATGACTTTTTTGGTTTTTCTCATATTTCACCATCAAAAACTTTAAGAACAATTTTAAGAATAATAAATAACCAATAAAATAATATAAAAAGTATCTTTGTGGCTCCAGCAGTTTCAGAGATACGCTTAGTTAAAGTTTTTACAATTTCATAAAAACACAATGTATAGTCATATACTGGAGGGTGAGTTAATGTTATGTCCTTAAACTACTTAATAGGACACGGGCATGTCCTTTAACTACGACAACCAACGTTAGTAGGTCCCGCAAGGGGCCATCTGGTCTGCTACCACCCTCCCGCCGAAATCCAGGCACCAAACAGCCTTGCTGCGTTTCATCTATGTACAGTGCCAGTGCCTTTGGACGATGATTGGGTATTAACTCAGTAACATAAACTCACCCTCCAGAATGACTATACATTGTGTTTTTATGAAATTGTGAAAACTTTAACTAAGCGTATCTCAGAAACTACTGGGGCCACAAAGATCCTTTTTATATTATTTTATTGGTAATTTATTATTCTAAAAATTGTTCATAATGACTTTAGCCCTTAAGAAAGTTTTTGATGGTGAAATATGAGAAAAACCAAAAAAAGTCATGGTTTTTCAAGTATTTAATAATGACCCGGTGGGCTTTCGAGGTGGAAAACTCGGATTTGACATCACTATTTCATCCTTAACAATATGTATAAAAAATTAGAACTACCTCATTTGATGCAAACCAACCCCCCCTGAAACATACGATTTCAATGGATCATAGGGTCATTTTCATTGTGATGGTGTGGTGAAAAATAGTGTGTTTCACTCGGTGGCAAAATATGTTTAGGTAACCTTATTGCCTTAAAACCCTCACAACGCTGAAGATTCCATTTATTGAACTGCGAGCGTAGCGAGTAATATGTATTGGTATTTAGGTATCTTTCGCTTACTCGGGTATTAATATTGCCAATATATTATTGCGTGCGGGTAAACAACAAGTTTGCCCCCTTGTGAAACAAATAACTAATTGAAGCTCCCATTCCAAAATCAAAAAGTGGGAATCAATTATTGAATTACGAGTGCTCATCGAGTGATCGCTATCGTCAAACGTATAGAAATTGTAAATCAATTGACATTGACTATTCAACTTTCCCAACTTTTTCTTTACACGAAATCGAGTGGTCGAAATTTAAAATCTGGTCTCACTACCACTCATCTACCACTCGATAAAAATAATCTTCGATAAAATCTCTGTATCTTGACACCTTATGGCCCCTGTACACACATGGCCAACGGTTCCACCAGCCCTTTGTGAAACCCCTTGGCCAAGATAAGAGCCGCTGTTTACACATTGGCGAACCAATCACTTGGCATTGGCTCTTCATGAAAGATGAACGTGTAATGAAAAAATCTAGGAAATTCTTGGTCATAGACGTTGTCAGAAAAAAAATATTAAAAAATAATAACCCCGTAGTAAAATTAAATTATTTGCAATATTAACAATTTTTTGAATATTCTGATAAGAACATTTATCTTTTTTAGGAAATACATTAAACATTTGCAAGGTTATTTTATTTCCTAAAATCTACACTATTATTGGCATAGATAAACTTATTATTTTCGTAAATATATCACTACTGTCCTCTCTGACGGCTGACGACCAACTGAATGAAGCGCCAACGTGTAAACGCAGTTGGCCATTGGCGCCAAGATCCTTTGATGTGTGGACAAAAAACCGACACGAATCGGTTGGCCGGCAAGCGCAAGCGCCAACTGCCAACTTACGGCCAAGTAGCCCTCTACACACATGGCCAAGGGGGTTGGTGGACCTGTTGGCCATGTGTGTACAGCGGCCATTAGTTTAAATAAAAAGTGATAAAAATGCATTGGACATTATTTGGACCAGTCTTAGTTCAAAATTGGAACTAATGAACTAATCGTTCTTTCTTGTTCGTTCTCGGATGTATTATGCGCTTCACTAGCGCCACTGGGGACATTCGAGTTTGACAGATGTCAGATACGTTTTATTTGGTCGTCGAATTGTTTGTTGTGAAAGGACCCTATCGTGTACAAAAAATTGCGAACTTGTCGACTAGTTTCAAAGTCCACCAGAATACGGGTTATAATATCACTGAGTATCAAACATATTGCAATCATTCCAATCCCAGTCTAGTTGCAATGAGACATTAGTAATAGTGTTTTAGTTGTGGTAGGTTAGAGAAACAAAATTGCGGCGTTCCCCACTTAAATTTTTAACTCAAACAAGTGTGTCAAGTGTTTTTTTAGTACGGTGAGTAATTTATAGTTGCGTTATCGTACAATGTCATTAATTAGGATTAATTTACTGGAATGTAAAAGTAATTACCTACTTAAATAGCAACTTGATTTACCACTAGTTTGGCCTTCAGTGGTGCCAGTCTTTACTTTGTACCTAATTTTATTACCTGTTTAATACTTTACAGAATTAAATTGTGCTTAATAAAATGTTGTAAGTGCACATAAGTTGTAACAATATTATTTTTCTTTTTAGCTTTTTTTTTAACATGGCTAGCACATTAAGAAGAACAGCCTACCATACAGCAAGGAGGTTGAGCATTCCATCTTTAAAACTTGCTATTCGCAATAGCAGTACTTTAGAGAAGAATATTTTAACTTCACCTTTCAAAGACATTCCCAAAGTGAACTATACCATCCCTGAGTTTGTCTGGCAGAACTTGGACAGATGGCCGGATAAGACTGCAACTGTGAGTATGATTGACTTTGCCTTTTGTGTACTTTCACTTCACTCGGCCTTTGGAAGTAAACCTGGATTTTCATATCATTTTGTCTATGGTAAGACCCAAATGGTGCTTCTGTTATTTAGCCATTGTCAACTAAAACCTGGTCCTATTTGATAATATAGCCAACCGTCGCCTTCATTATCAAATATAGCCTTATATTATCAAATATAGCTAACTTTACTGCGAAGAAGTGATGAATGCTCTAATATTTACTATTAGTTGACTGCTACTCCCAATCAAGAAGGGAAAGTTTAATACTTGGTTGTCCTTAGTATATTAAAAATAATAATAATAAGCTATGAAACGGAGCTACAAAAGACTTAACTCTTCAGTCAGGCATTAGATGCTGCTGATATTTATCAACATTGAAATACAGATGTAGTGCGAACAGATTTGCCTTGGATTGTATTGTTACGGAAACATATGAACGTTGCTATTTCAGTCAGTGTCAGTACAAGATGTACTGACATTCAATGAGTTCATCTTGTACTGACACTGACTGAAATAGCATGACAAATACGAATGTTTCCAAAGGAAGCCCTTTTCATACTACATCTGTAATTGTGTTTTTTTTTCCTAGGGTTCTAGCTAAGATTCTAATGTGGTGTATAATGTAATATGTTTTATGTTATGTAACTTGTTCAGCTTCATTATTATTTTCTTTATTCATTTTAGATCTTGGGCAAAGTCAAATTAAGTTTCTAACCAAAGACCAGGGGCCCGTTTCTCGAAAGGTACAAGCCTTGTATTACAAGTGCGCGAACTGTCAAATTGTATGGGTTGTCATGGAAACACACTTGTAATACAAGGCTTGTACCTTTCGAGAAACGGGCCCCAGTTGTATAATACTCCAATTAAGGTATATCAAATTTGAAATTTAAATGAACCAAACTCAAAGTTACATGGTTATGTTAGATACCTTAAATGAATTCTGTGTAGTGTAGGTCATATTCGGTCATATAACAGAATAGACAATACAATAAGTATGTACATTAGCTTTCCATTGTTCATGCATAACGCATTTTTGCAATAATTACTATTGCCTTTGTCTAAAGGTCATCTACCTCTGGATAACTTTAGGCACTTATTCTATTTTGATCCATATTATCTTGAAATAAAGTGTTTGTTCCAATGTTGTGAGTTAAATTGTCCTTATCAGAATACTGGATATTTAATATTGATAAGATTTTCATTACTATATCTAATATCTGTATAGCAACTGACTAAAAGTAGAATTGTTAAAACTATAATTTATATGCAAAATTTCGCCAAGAATAACAATGACGAGCATGAAATGTCAAATGTCAAGGTACTTCTGAGACTACACCCACCTTTGACAAAACAACATTAGTTTGCATAACACCATCTGCACGGGTAGCATAAGCATGGTCGCGCGATAGACGATAAAATATCAGGCCGTCCCTATCGCACTATTATTAAGTGCGATAGGAACGGCCAGATGTTTTATCATTTATCGCGCGACCATAATTGCCTGCCTGGTTCTCAATGACATCAAAATGGCAAATGAAAAGTTTACACAAATTGACTGAATCCCATGGTAAGCTCAAGAATGGTTGCATTGTGGAACGATATTATGGAACATTTTGCTGAAAGAAGACATTATTTTGATTTTAAAAACAATTTGAACTGCATTCATAGATTTTATAAATAATTAAGCCGGAAATCGAACCCGCTACACAAAAAAAAAATACCCTGTAGCTTTGTCAATTGTGACTCCAGCAGGCGGTTTAAGACAAATTAGCAAACCGGTCCGACGTAGGTACCGAAATAGGCCTGTGTCCCCTTGCTCGCGGACAAAGAGGATCGAGTATTATAGAGAGTTACTGTCGAACTAAAATGTCTAATCACAGTGCAGTGCCATCTCTTGACACAGGCTTAAAACTTTTGAACCTCAGTTTTGACAATTTGGCCCATATTCTTAGCTTGGCATGTGGTAAAATGTCAAATATTAGTATTAGCGCCATAGCTGAGCGTACCCCAAAGGTGTAATGCCGTCTAGGTCATGTCTTTGTCGCGGATAACGTTGGAGGTTAATTTAAAACATAAGGCCGCCTCCTCACTTTTAGGCGCGGAATCGGTGCAGTAAAGTAGGTACGCTCGGTATTTTTTTTCCGATTCCGACAAGTGAGGATACTTAATGCGGCCTTAATACGTTTTTTTACCCCGACGGCTTTGATAAGGACTGGCGGGACACGAGTCAAGACCGGGATACGTCGAAAGGGAGGGAGGCCTTTACTCAACAGTGAGCTACTCTAATGAATAATATAACCACAAAATTAAAATTTTGAAATAGCCCCGACCGCGACGCGACATAGTGGACCAATTTTCATGAAACATGGCTAAGAACACTCCCGACAAACTCAGCTTTCAAACAAAAAAAAAACGGGAGTTACGATGCCACAGATAGACACACACACAGACAGACTGATACGTCAAACTTATAACACCCCGTCGTTTTTGCGTCGGGGGTTAATAAAATAACGTTGTTTACAGGTATGTGCAGTAACAGGCCATGGCTACACTTATGCGCAAACACACAGAATGTCCGTCGCTTTCGCAGCATCGCTTAGGACCAAGCTGAAGCTAAGGAACGATGACAAGGTTGGTTTAGGCCGATAGGCAACATGCCGTCCTTTTTCTTCACGTTGGAGAAAAAGGGAGGCATACAGACCCTATGATCATATTTATATGATAAACATATGATAGTGGACTATCGGCCTTATAAATATATATACAATATCTGGGCGACCGAGCTTCGCTCGGTTCTATTTTATTATATCACGTCTTTTAGATTAAAAATAAACTCTTATAAATACAAAAAAAAACTTTAATTCTGGCCGGGTTTCGAAACCTGCGATGTGCTTGCGAACATTAGACCGACCTATTACGACTGAGCTACGCCCAGCCGATGCGCGGTTGGCGAAATTAACCACCATATTTTGCGTTTACTAACGCGAAAGAAAAACGGATGGAAACTCGAAAATTCGCCTTTTCCAGGATCTCAGGCTAAGCTAGATCGATTTTTCACCCCCGAAAACTCAATGTTGTCAACAATGAGACAACATTAAGCTGTTCTGATAATCAAGGCTGGGAAAAGCGCCCTTTTGTCCATAATTTAGGACCTATACGGTTATATTTCAGTTTTTGAAGCTTGAGCCAAATATCTCGACGAAATAGTACATTACATTACGATACAAGTGCGTAGAAAAGGAAGTTCGAATTTCCTTTTCGCACGTGTATCGTAATGTTATGCTATTTCAGTACAGATTGTGCTGTTTTATTATAGGCCACTCGTTTCGAACTTCCTTTTTTTCGCACTTCTATCGTAATGACCGTAATGTACTATTTTAATACTAGTAAAAATAATAAGTCTATTCTTATTTTAAAGGTGGCGATAATCCTGCCCAACCTTCCCGAATATCCAGTCGCGTTGTTCGGCACGTTAGAAGCCGGCTGCATAGCGACGCTCATGAATCCGGCCTACACTGCTCGTAAGTATTGGCTTATACTCGGTGAAATAAAAAGAACCGTTCAGTGGTATATTTTTATTTATTTAATATCTTAATACCTATATTTGTTTTTTATTAGCGATATCGTTATCAAGTGGATATTTATTATTCACTAAATCATAATTTATTACGTTTTATCAAATAATCACATTTGATACAAATTAATAAATTCGACTATTATATAACAATCCATACTAATATTATAAATGCGATAGTGTGTATACCTGTTTGTTTGTTCGTCTTTCACGACAAAACGGAGCGACGAATTGACCTGATTTTTTAAGTGGAGATAGTTGAAGGGATGGAGAGTGACATAGGCTACTTTTTATCTCTTTCTAACGAGAGCGAAGCCGCGGGCAAAAGCTAGTGTAGTAATATTTTGCTAAAATGTAGAATTCTCTTGTAAGATTGTATCATATTTTTGTATAAAATCTGCTTTTGAAGTTTGAGCACCGATATCTGTATTTAGGTGATATCTTATCTATATGCGTATCACTTCATATAGGCTTATTTAAAGATGATGTATTTCTATAAACAACTTTTCGTACGACCAAGTGCACATGATATATGCGTAATGAAATATCTTACATAAATATTATAGGACGTTCTTACTTTCTTACACAGATTGACCGAGTCCCACGGTAAGCTCAAGAAGTGTTGTGGGTACTCAGACAACGATATATATATAATATACAAATACTTATATACATAGAAAACATCCATAACTCAGGAACAAATATCTGAGCTCATCACACAAATTAATGCCCTTACCGGGATTCGAACCCGGGACCGCGGCTTAGCACGCAGGGTCACTACACGCTAGGCCAGACCGGTCGTCATTATCTATCATGTTTCCGGAGTCGATAGCCTAATGGTAGTGAATTATCTTCCAGTCACACCACTAGGTATATCGACGGTATACATAATCATATATGTATAATTGTATACAAGGTGCTCGCGAGGAACCCATATAACTTTAACGGCATATTCTTGGTCACATTTTAAGACTAAAATGTCATATAAACTTTTCTAGATTTCGTCTAGTTTCAGAGTTATTGCCAATTTAAAAAAAACATTTCCGTATTGTTACTCAGTAGAAAAGGTTTCTTAACGGCGCTGATGCGCAATTGTGGAGCAGTCTCAAAGTAGTCATTGATAGATGTCAAAATGTGACAAGAAAAACTTCCAAATAATTTGGTTTTTAGAAAAATAAATGAAAGAACTCATTTTAATTGTCAACTTTATGGAAAAAAAAAATATTTATATTTGGCGAAAAATTTTAAAATTCATATAACATTTTTTCTTTCTTTTTGCCTCAGAAACGCGTGGTTCAAGTTATGCGGGTTTCTCGCGAGCACCTTGTATACCTACATAAACTAAACCAAAGGGGTTAGGCTTTTAGCAGTTAAAGGCTGCCACACACCGCAAAGCGGGACGGGAGCGGGACGGGCGCGGGGCGCGAGCGCCGCGCTGTATAACACTGAATCAAATACGGTGCCACACACCGACGCTCCGCGCACGCCCCGCTCCGCGCCGCGCCCGTCCCGCGCTAACCCGCCCAATCACAACAGGTCGTGTCCCGCTCCCGCCGCGGGACCCGCGCGGGTCCGTCGCGCCGACATTCGGGCATTGTCAGTGTGTGCCTCACCGCGCAGCCAGCGCGCGTGTCACGCGCGCCTACCGCGGCGCTAGCGACCCGCGCCCGTCCCGCTCCCGTCCCGCTTTGCGGTGTGTGGCAGCCTTTAAAGTTACCGAAATTGTGATGTTGCAGTAGGGCTTGCAATATCGGACGATTTTCAATTCCGGAACTGGTTTTCGAGATTGGACTTCAATTCCGGAATTCCGGAACTAGTTCCGGAATTGGACAATTTTTTTTCGTTTTGTTTTCTGGTGGATTTCTGATGAAATAATACAATTTTAAATTATAATTTATTATTAATCGACGTTTAAGACAATAACTCCGTACCTAAAAGGCATATAACACTGCAATTTTCATTTTAGTAATTTTACAGGAAAGCCCATTTTGTGTCAAAATCGGTCTTGCTAAGTATTTCGAACAACAACAAACGATACAAACGAGGTTTTAGTGCCAGTTTTGTGATAGTAGTTAACATTAAAGTAAATATATTTAGCATTATTATTTAATAGTATTTGACACATCAATCAGTAATAAAAACTACATATTTTAGACAAAAACTAAATAAAACTACCCCAAATACAGTGTTTTCCTTCTGAACTTATTTCATATTTGAGGATTTACAGCAATATGGACGAGGACAACATTATTGTTTTATCAATTTAATCTAATAAAAACAAAGGTTTTAAAACTTTTAAATGCATAAATGCATCGATTGTCCACCGAAATAATGTAAAAGTAATAATTTACAACAATGGCACAACGTCTTATTCACATAAATGTAATAAAATAAATATTGAATTACCTGTATCAGACTCGAGGCCCAAAAAGTCAGATTTCCTGATTTATACCTAGGTACATGTACATATAGACCTTGAATTCTTGTAAAAAATAAAGCATAGTTTTCATATCCACCATTTTCCATACATTGCAGTAAAGTCCACCAGTTTAGTAAAATATGCACACGTCTTTGTGAAAAGTGTATAAGTAACTACGACGTTATGCTTGTGAATGAATGTAATACCAAATACTACGTTTCGCATCTGAATTTAAGTTCGCAAAATCAGAAAGTGACAATGGTTAATATTAGCGCCATTAGCGGGTTAAAATTTAAAATTACACTATCTCGCTCTAACTAGCCCCTTTAGCCATAAAATAGGGTACTACCTGAGTCCGAGCAGTGTCTAACTTATGAATTTACATATTTCTTATACATTCTGTGGTAATTTTGTAAAATAACCAGGCTGATATTACACGTTTTTATCTAAAAATATATAAATTCCGGAATTTTCGAGATTATGTGTTTCAATTCCGGAACTGTAATATCGGAAAAATTGTCCGAAATTCCGGAATTTCGAGATTCCGGAATTCCGGAATGCAAGCCCTATGTTGCAGTGACAGATTAACATTAACATGTCTCTTTTATTTACACGAAAGTGATTATCTTTTGTTCGTTTTTATAGCCGATAGCTCATAGTTTACTAGCTCGCGGTGGGACCAGTGCCTTACCCGTCACCACAGAGGGGATATAAAGAGGACTTATTATAAAAAGTATACAAAATTTGTGAGTGTGTTTAATAAAACGTAAAAAGTTTGTCGATTGCCATGAAGCCGCGTAGTCAGTTTATTCATATGCAAAACTCGTCTCTATGGTAAGCGACAAAGTGGGACGTTTTACTAAACAGTATAACGGCCCAGCCACGACATTGGTCTAAGCGCGGCAGCGGCGAGCGGCAGCCATACGTGCGAATGAAAAGTCCCATCGCTGTGTCTCGCTTCAATGTATGGCCGCCGCTCGCCGCTGTCGCGCTTAGACCAATGTCGTGGCTGGGCCGTAACAGTTGTTTTATTATTCCAGATGAGCTGCAACACCAGCTATCAAAGATCGACTGCCAAGCGATAATCGCCTCCAAACTCTCTTACGCTAACATAAAAGGCGCCCTGGACTCTCTAAAGAAAGACATTCCTATTATCCTAGTGGACAACGAAAACCTACCCGAAGGGACGATAAAATTCGCAGAATTCGCCGAAGATTTCAACCTATGTACTGACTGTTTGAAATCAGTTAAGAGAGAGCCGAACGATGTGGCCATATTGCCGTTTTCCAGCGGGACCACCGGGTTTCCAAAGGGTGTGGTGTTGAACCACAGGAGTGTGGTGGCTATGAATCAGCAGATCTCTGATCCGGATATTATTGTGATTGAAGAGACTTCTGGTAAGTTATATCCCATCAAAAACAATACTAGTAGAAACAATAAGTCTCGCAACTCAGTTCTTCTGGTGTTAAAATACTTTAGATCCCCTACCAAGTCTACTAGGAGTGTCTTATGGTCATTGATGATCGTATGTCAGTCAGCCAGTGAGTGACAAAATTAAGAAACTTTGACTAGTAATTATTCCTAAACTACTGTTTTAAATTAGATCAACTTTGGAATATACCGTGTTTATACAATGACTGCTTGGATGCTGAAAATTCAGGCTTCTAGTTTTATCCACAACGGAGTTACAGGGGATTGAAAATGGTCTGAATTGCTTCGAGAAAAGGATGGTACAGCCGTGCCTCTTTTTACTCGACTTGGCGGGGGCACTCCCGTGCCCCCAGATCACTTATATCCCACCGGAAAAAAAAACCTGTAAAAAACAAAATACTTTCGCAACTCAGTTCTTCTGGCGTAAAAAGTTGTGAGATCCATGTAATATCAACTTAAAGTCGCCGTCAATAGAATTTGTGAACAATGTAAACAAACCCAGTAGTCAATATGTCTTTAATTTCCATTCTAACTCATCCGATACTGGCTAAATCCATGTGTTATTTAATCAATTCATCTCACATTATGATCCTCAACCTTTAAAATAATAAAATTGTGCTAAAATACTGATATTTTATATAATAGTTTGTTTACATTGTTGACAATTTCTATTGACGGCGATTTTACCAAGTCGGTTATTAAGTTATTCAGTTCCTACTAGGAACCCTAAGAACTTCCTAGGGTCAACTAATTACGTAATAGTTTGTAGCTAACCTAACAACATAGCAACCATATCAATATCCATAATAATATTATAAATGGGAAAGTGTGTGTCTGTTTGTTTGTCCGTTTTTCACGGCAAAACGGGGCGACGAATTGATGTGATTTTTAAGTGGAGATAGTTGAAGGGATGAAAAGTGACATAGGCTACTTTTTGTCTCTTTCTAACCCCCCAATTCCCTAAAACGGGGGGTGGAAGTTTGTATGGAACATTCCGCAATTTTCAAATTCAAAAGCAAAAGCTAGTTAAAAATATTTTATGTTTTAAAGTCTTGTCTAGAGGTACTATGGTAGCGGTTAAAAAAAATCTTCCATTATAATCTAAAATTATACCGACCTACTACACTGAATACAATTTCAGAAAGCCACCAAGCCGTCCTGCCAGCAGTGCTACCCTTCTTCCACATCTTCGGGTTCAACGCGCTGATGGTGAACCAGATGTATCTCGGCGTGAAGCTGGTGACCATGCCGTACTTCAAGCCGGACCTGTTCCTGCAGAGCCTTGTCAAGCACCAGGCGAATGTGCTGTTCCTCGTTCCTCCCATGGGTAAGAGCATTTTGTCACACCTCGGACAAAGGCGATCAAATATATGAAAGAGACTCGTTCCTACGCACACAGTCTGAGCTCGTGTAGGTGAACGCGTATCATGCTCGTATGACCGAGATATGACAGGTCGACTGGGCGCGTTCTTGACAGGCGGCAACAGTGAGGTAACCGAGAGTGGGTGGGCCGCACTTTCAGCGGGGAGCGGAAGAGGCCATATTGTACGATAGTACTCTATTATACTGTGATTTTGTAGACCCAATAGACCGCGGCTCAAGTGAACATTTCGTCAATCATCGTGTTCCGTACTTAAAACTAGTGGCTCTGGGAGCTGTAGACTTTCGCGACATGCTTAGAGAACGCAAAACTGAATAATAATTATCATAGTCAAGTCACGACGGCGACCCTTTAAGCGGCATATACTCGTACGCTGCGCTGTTACCTACTGAAAAATGTAAAAAAGTAATGTACCTAACGCAATCAATAATGAAGACCTATCTACATTTGCATGAATGCAACTGCGTCGAAATATCGGGAGCTCGACCAAAATCAAAAAGGTAATCACGGTCTATATCCCGGTCAATATAAGTCTAATGAAAACAACCGTGAATCATTCAAAACCCTTATTATTTTCCCAGTTAGCTTCGAGTTTGTGATGTATCTATCTTGTATTTATTTTGTCCAATTTGATGTTAAATAAAGTATATTCTATTCTATTTATTATTATTTGTATCTCGGTTTAAAACTCTCGGGTCTTTCGAGCCCGGTCATGTACAAGGCGTGCGGGGGCTATAGATCCAACACATAGAGGGCGTTTGGAGAGCTTGCTTTATAAATCTAAAAGACAAAACTTGCTTGATATCAATACTGCTATTAGTTAAGGCGCGAGGCCGCATGACTTTGTCATTTTGAACAATTTCCAAAATCTCGGACGACAAAATGAGTCATAGAATCTGGTCATAAAATTTCAAGAGAATCCGTTGAAAATTGCGACCTGCCGATCGGGACATCCGGGCATACAAAAGCAAATTTCTTGAGCTAAAACGTAGCCCTCGCTTCGCTGCGGTCAATAAATTAGTATTAAGTACCTACATAGAAGAATAAGTAAAGCGCACCACACACACAGCGCGGGCGCGGGCGGGTGCGTGCGTCTGCGGGCCCGCCGCGCGTTGTGTTAGCCAGTTTATAATGTACATCCACACACACAGTGCGGGCGCGGGCGGGTGCGTGTATCAGCCACACGCGCCCGCGACACAGACAGAGAGCGGTGAGGCGGGTAACGAGCGGTAGTTTTTTTCGTAATTCATTGGTTTGCGTATAAGCTCACACACAGCGGGTCGGGCGGGCGCGTGCATTTCATGGCGTTTGTATTTATTTACAAAGTTTGTATCCTGTTTCGTGTGAAAATGATTGTGTCCTGTTGTTTTGTTTGTTTGTATTTGTATCCGTGTGGTGACGGGTTAAAAATTTCACCACCCCCTTTCTTCCCGTGGGTGTCGTACACAGAGAACCTCCTATAGAGTAGCATTCTTGTATATTTTGTTCGCGATACGAGTCACCAGTGCCAGGGGTGCGAGGAGCGGGCGGGGAATGTGTTAAGCGCGCTGTGATTGGCCGTTTCAAGGACGGCGGGCAGTCGCGCCAGATGAAAGGGACTGTCCCTCTACTGACGCGTAAATGGCCAATGTAAGTTGACCTATGCCGGCTCTGAATAAATTATAAATATGACTTTTATGTGGAATGTAATGACGTCTGTTTTTAAATTTGAGCTTCTTGTTACCTTTCCACACCATTTCACACTACAGGTGGACATCTTTAAGACATCAAAATACACTTTTTCAATTTTTTTACTGCGAAAAACACGCGCTGCTTTCGGATCTGTTACTTGGTCGCTACTGATCGGGCACGGCGAGCGCCCGCGCTTATATCAGTGCAAATACTAGGAAGGCTGGCGACCGCGAGTCGTCTTGTAATGGATGTCTATAGGGGTTGGTCTGTGGTGTCGTAGAAGGCGACTGTGGGATATGGGGTAAATTGTGGCGTAGGCGAGAGGCTGGCAACCTATCACTGAAATGTCACAGTTTAGTTTTCTTTCAACCCCTTATTTGCCAAGAGTGGCACTGTAACTTTAACAGTTTCATGTGCTCTGTCTACCCCTTTATGGGAAACAGGCGTGAATGTATGTTGTTGTATCCTGTTTGTATATTTTTGCACTCAATGTTTCATGTAACTCTTCAAAGGCTGCCTTTGACATGTGAAAATATTTAAAAAATCTATGTTCATATGTTTCCAGTTCTCTTTCTCTACACAGTCTATGGTACTCTCCAAATATTAATTGTTTCATATTAATTTCCTGAACCCGGATTTCTTTTTCTTTTGCGAACTTTATTCCTCAAAACAAGCAGAAACAATAATTCCTCGTCTGTGTCCGTATCTTCTGACATCTTGGTGCCGACTGCCAACGATCGATGGCGGATGGGATGGGAAACCCGCGTCGGGCCCGCCGCGCCCGCGCCCGCGCTCTGTGTGAAGGGTTTGAAAAACGCACCCGCCCGCTAGGGCCGCGGCGGCCCGCGCCCGCGTTACATGTGTGGTGCGCTTAAGGGAAGAGTTGTAACTCCATACATCAGTAAATGCGAGTTATTTCTATAGGCATAGTTAAGTGACATCTAGCGACAATCACGCGTCAACTAGCGTCAATGATCAGTACTGCTACTTGTAAATAGATTTCGTGACGAACGAAAAGTCTAATGCTCACCAATTTTTAGCTAATAATATACAATAGTATTAATCGGTATTCTGTTTTAAATTCCTTCTGCTTGTAATATAAGTTGTAAACTGTTCTAATATTAAACTTTTGGCAGACGAGACACTGTGACACCTGGTATCGAGTAGTGGTACTGATAATTCACCCTATTTGACGCGTAATTGTCACTAGATGTCATTTAACTATGCCTGTACAAATAACTCGCATTTTTTGATGTACTAGTATGGAGTTACAACTCTTCCCTTACTTATTCCTCTATGGTACCTATTACGCCGTGTCTTGCGTGAGCGACGGTCGCGCGACCGTCGCCGTCGCGTCTAATACTTCCATATCGATAAAGTTTGATTTCGTATGAGTCGCATCGCCGTCGCACGACCGTCGCCCACGCAAGCCACGGCATTAGAAGGCTATGTGTAATTGCAGTGGTGTTCCTGGGCAAGCACCCGGCCGTGCAGGCGGCGCACCTGCAGAGCGTGTACGGCGTCATCAGCGGCGCCGCGCCTGTCTCGGAGACCGACGCTGCCGCCGTGCTCAAGAAAAATGTAAGTCTCAACAGCTCATCATGCTAATGAGGAGGCACACGACAGATGGTGCCACCTTATTAGTCCATTGCACAGATAAAGAATTTCATACGTGAAAAACAGTGACATGCCTACTGCCTAGGAACTTGCACAGGCGCCGCCTGGCGGGATAAAATGTCAGTGTGCCTCCCACAGAAATGAATATACACTAGAAGAAGCAAATGTATCTACTTCGCGTGTCCGAACTCAGTGCCAGCCACTGAGATGGCCATTTCTAATGACAGTCCACATACGTCAGCTGTTGCAGCCGCACGTAAGAAAAAAAATACAAAATGCCTCATTGCATGATAATTAACTGCACCAGCCCAAATATTTCCAGCGCACAAAAACAAAAACATATTTCCCATCACACGTAAGTAATTTTTAAATAATATTGTGCGTGAATTCATTTTTAATCATTTTTTCCGTATTTTTATTTATGCGTCCAAGGATGTACCTAAGTAACTATAGAATTACGTTACAAACCGGCGTTTACATTGCATTGCTGCGTTTGCTTTAAGCGTTTGATCGACCATGTGTGTTAAAGAGATGATGAATATGAGACTAGCGATACTCTCGCGTATCGCTTCGACTTCGTAGTACAGCCCATTTCTCATTCGTCCGTCAAATTTAGCGACTAGTGTTGTTCGTTCTACAATAAATATCAATAATCGTTTGTAATCGATAATCGAACAGACGAATGATAAACACTATTGTCTATTACAAAACACAATTTAGTAGTTATTAATAAAAATATACTCGTGTTCTAATTTTAATAAAATAGTTACGTATTTGTTTTACAAGGAGCAAAGTTGTTGTTTAACCGCACGTGCCAATATTGATACTCGAGCAAGCGAAACATTCCAATATTAAACCGCGAAGTGGTGGTTCGAGAAGTGGAATCTTGAGCGTTGTGAGGGTTTCAAGGCACGAAGGTTGAACAAACTTTGCCACCGAGTAAAACACAATTCAATTCAAAAATTATTCAATCACTCCGTTGAAAATCATTCGTCTGTCAGAAAATCGATACCATTCATGTTAATCGATTTGCGATTTTTAGGTTATCTGAATTGATTATGTCTCTTACTATGCGTTTCAATGGTAACAATCTTTCTTGTTTCTATAAAATGTCAACAAATATATTTAAAATACTTACTTGATATTAATATTACGCGAAGGTATCCAAAAGCGTGGACAGAATGAAACCGCTTAATAGCGTGACGTGAGCGTGACCTCCCTCTGCGTGAATCTTTTTGTCATACTACTCGATTTTTGGGATAGTTTGCAGGGGAGCGGGGAGTGAGCGAGCGAGCCCACAGATATAAAATCTATGTGTACGAGAGAGACGGCTGCATTGTTGCGGGGCGGAGGGGCATTGGTGTCTTTGAATCGTTTAGGTTTTCCCATCACTAAATGCCGACCGTGACGTCTCAGTGACAGCTAAAAAGTCGGCACGCTTGGTTCCCATACAAATGGTGCTATTTACTTCATCTACTGAATATCTAAATCTGTGGTGCCTCCTCATTAATCGCGATTAAAATAAACGACCTAACATACGATTTAAATTGATTTAATCCGTATCTTAATCGATTGATTTCACGAATTCTCGATTGAAAGTTGACAGGTAGCCGATTTGTACGTAAATTCAGGATAAACTCTGCAGCTTTGCACTTAAGGATTCAAATTGGTCATTATTTTTATAATTAGCATTACCTACCTAAAAACACCTATAAAAACAAAAACAAACAAAAAGATCAGGTTTTGATATTCGAATAATTAATCGACTAAAGAAATTAATCGCTGAAAATTATTCGACGAATAATTTAATCGCGATTAACGTTAATCGAAGCTCCGATTAGGCACAACTAATTAATCGTCCTTTGAAGTCGATTAAAACTAATAAATCGTCAAATTTTAATCGTTTGTCGAATACTTTTTTCCCAACTCTGCTGTCTGTGATGCATCGTAACTCCCGAAAGGATGAACCTATTTCGATTTAGATTTTTTTTTTTAAAGCTGAATTAGTCAAAATTTTGTGGTTAGGTTACTACTGATTTTCGTACGTTTCAGCCAAAAATCAACTTCCGTCAAGGCTACGGTCTGACGGAAACCAACGGGGCGGCGACGATCGGGTTCAACGTCGACGACAACCACGCCGCCGTCGGCCACGTGCTGCCCAGCTCGCAGATCAAGATCGCAGACATTCAGACACACGAGGCCCTGCCCGCTGGAGAGGTACCTTTTTTTATACTACGTCGGTGGCAAACAATCATACGGTCCCCCTGATGGAAAGCAAGCCTATGCTTTGCAACTCAAAGAGTGTCACATGCGCGTTGCTACCCCATTAGAAACTTGTACCCTTTTGCTGTGTTAAGTATAAGTACACAGCAAAAGGAGTGTACAAGTTCTAAGTGAGATTCTACGCTAACGTATGATGTCTTTAACTTGAACTTAGCGCTAGACGAAAGTCTGGTTTTTAAAACGAATTCTGTTAAAGTCCGCTGAGATTCGGTATTAGTAATAGTACTGTACATAAGAATACCATTAGTTGTATCCGCTCGGGTTGCCGACGACTCAAAGGAGAATAGACGGAACAAATTAGTTCCGTAAGTCCTCCCGTCGTCAGCACACCGCACCCTCGTTGAGCTCTGGCAGCCTTACTCATCGGCAGGAACACAACACTAAACTACGATTTTTTTTCCATAGAGTCCAGTTTTTTTCCATAGCTGTGTGCGTAGCCGAATGCACAAACGCTCACGGGGAAGTTTTGTCTTTTAGATTTATAAAGCAAGCTCTCCAAACGCCCTCTACGTGTTGGATCTATAGCCCCCGCACGCCTTGTACATACATGACCGGGCTCGAAAGACCCGAGAGTTTTAAACCGAAGTACAAATAACAATAAGGTACCCTATTGTATGAGTCTCTAAAACTACCCTCCTATTAACATGTATAGCCTGTCTGTTAGTGTTAATCTTAAGGAATTTATAAATAAAGAAATAAAGTTTTTTAAGACCAACTATTAATTCTAGTAAGGCAAGTAAATTAATAAATGTTATTATTCATTATATTTCCACGAACATAGCCGTACTCGCTTAGTTGTCACTCTATTATTCAATTAGTTGTCTTTAATTAAAATTACAATAACATAAATATACATATCTAAAACATTAACGAAACATATTGCACAAATAATGCATCTTTCTATTTTATTTTGCCCTTGCCCTGTTTTAGTGGCATCGTGCTCTCACTTACTCCCATACGAATAGACAGTGTACGCCAGCGTCAAGGCCATTGGGTGTTGTCAGCGTCTTAATATTTAAATAATGTAAAACGTGGAAGATATGTCGTTTACTTAATATTTCCGACAGAATTTCCCCCTCGCTTATTAAACAAAAGAAACCTTTTTGTTTTTCATACTACAGGAAGGTGAAATCTGGTACCGCGGCCCCAACGTAATGCAGGGCTACTACGACGATGAAGAAGCGACCGCACAGGTGTTCCGAGACGGCTGGTATAAGACCGGCGACATTGGCAAGTACGACGACAGCCGATACCTGTACGTGACTGACAGGATTAAGGAGCTCATCAAGGTTAGACATGTCTGAAAATCTTATGGGTCAATCCACGTAGAAGGGCCATTTTTTTTTTTCAAAGTTGTCCACCCCGCTTTTTTTGTAACATGGATATTTTTTACGTGATTTTTACTCAGAATCGCTAGTTCTTTCGATTCTGATAGAAGAACAAAAATTTCCCAAGATTTCCATACATTTTTCGAACCTTTCACTCCGTTACCGCCATACAAAATGTATGAAAAAATGGTAACGGAATGGGAAAAAACCTTGGGACACTTTTTTTCTCCTATTAGGATTGAAAAAGCTCGCGATTCTAAGTGGAAACCACATAAAAATTTCCAAATCCAAAAAAAAAATTGGGTGGACAACTTTGAAAAAAATGGCCCAAAAGTAAAGTCATTTAGTGTTTATTTGAACTACAGCTGCAAATGAAAGGATCTATGCGTATATCGGGTAAGTACACTTATTTAGGGATAGATGATAACTTGAACTTGCATCGTGAGTAAATGGAACATGCCATAAAATCGTGACCCATGTTACAGTAAACGGCGATAAAGAAGGCACATCGGTCTTTGGAAAGAGACAATTAACCTCACATAAGCAAGAACGAGACAACTCTACGAAGACGAAAAACCGATGTGCATTCTTTATCGCCGGGTACTGTACTCTTGCTGCGGATTGAGCCTTTCAGGTCCACTTGCACCAAGCACTTAACTCAGGGTTAGTGGGTGTCATCTCTCAAATTCCTTATAAAATGATGGGTTAACCCTCCATTTTCGTTGGTGCAAGTGGCCTTTAGGAATATAGACGTTAAACCTTCGTGAAACATATAAGAATATACGGATGTACTGACGTTAATATATCGCGATTGGCGACATGTTTCGAGTCATGGATACCCTATAATGAGGGCTCGCGGCGGCTACACTTCGTGCACTGAATACTCAAAACATGTCGCCAATCACAATATATTGACGTGAGTATTTGTATATTTAAATACTTTTAGGAATAGTTTTATGTAAGTAATCTTAATGACCAGCTAAGAGAATGGGTATAGGATTTTTGACAATTGTAGTCAAGTTGCGTTGACTGCCATCTCTCGACACAGGGTTAAAATATTTAGAATCTTAACTATGACAATTTGACTCATCAGTCGAGCATCAACCAAAAATGTGTCGTCATCACAACGAGTATAAATTATAAAATCGGATTTTAATCAGTAAATTCTGGATTAGGTAATAATGGTAATATATTCAGATACCAAGCAATGTCATAATCATTTTATCATTCCAGGTGAAAGGTTTCCAAGTAGCCCCCGCCGAAGTAGAAGCCATTATCCGAACTAACCCCAAAGTGGCGGACTGCGCCGTCATCGGCGTCCCCGACCCCGTCTCGGGCGAGGTGCCGAAAGCTTTCATAGTGCCGCAACCTAACCAAACCATTTCTCCCGAGGAACTCAAGGAATATGTTAATAGTAAGTTAGTGTCGTTCAAACATCTTAAGGAGGTTCAGAGCATTGAAGCTATACCGAAAAACGCGGCCGGCAAGATTTTGAGAAAAGACTTGAAGGCTAAGTACTGTTAAGACTAAACTCGGTCACTCTCCATGCGAATGTAGTATTTTTCCCCTCTGGTTAAGAAGAATATAAATATTTTGTCTACTTTTTTATATTAAGTAAGGTTAGATGGGGTAAAATAATCACTGTCACAAAAGAAACAAGTGTAGGCGCTATTAATACTATATTATGTTTTTGACTATTACGAAGTGCAATGAAAAATGATACAATATGCATATATTTTTTAAAAATATCATAAATCCGCAGAGCGTACATATAGGTAAGGTAAGAAAAAAAAACATATTTTTTGTTTTTAAAGTATTGACGTAACTTTGGGTATTGGGAAAAGTATAATTATAGTGTTAAGAATGTTAGAATTTTAAGACTGATACGTATTTACACAATTCGTTTTCAAGCAAGTGGTACATCTCCTATGGTTTGGCGTCTAGATCGGCCGATCAGTGGGCCGGCCCTGGCCATAAGTAAAATAGAGACGCTTCGAGCTAATTTGCTAATAATAACATACAAGCAAATCTTATTTGTATGGTATGCTACAAAGTAAGACTTTGACACATTTATTATTAGTTGTTTAAGGAATTACATACTCGTACATTGTTAAAACCATTAATACCTATTGTTTTAAGAGTACTAATCCCATATGGTTAAGGGTGGCTGCGGGGTACTAGTATAACTTGCGTTTAGTGGATAAATTGCAATCGCAGAAAGACTAATCGAGGCGTAGACGGAAACGCCCCGGTATGAAGGCCAGTCGCACTTATCTCACTGCCACTCTTATCCCTATTGACCTCACTTATTTTGCATGAAACGTTAATATAATGTACATCGTAATTGAATGTAGAATGTATTTTTACGAAGGGTTTTGTAATTTTTTGTGCAATATACATATGTACACTTTATAAAATTTAAATGAACTTGTCTTCACACGCAATAAGAAATTGTTTAAATATTGTATTATTATTTTAGGCAATAAGGTCAAATCAAGGGTCCAATCCAATGGCATTTTAACCAACAAATCAAGTATTATTTTTTGAAAAAAAAGTCAATTTATTAATGTTATGTATTGAATTAAGATGTAAATAAAAAACCTACTTTCATGATGGCCAATGGCCAATTTTTATACTTCATCAATGTTATGAAAATGTTATATTATCAGTATGAATTGTAAAAACCTTTTTGTAGGGATTTTTCCAGATTGTCGTGCAATATTGTATTAATTCCATTTAACTTTCTTTATTTTTTATTTTTAGAATCAGCTTTTTAGTCATAAATGAAATAAGCTAGTCTAATCTTCTATTGTTATTTATTCATTTACAAAAAAATATGTCTGAATGTTAGTCTGCTTCAATGATTCAAATATATATTGAAATATTTTTAAATATTTTTTGTTTTATTGTAATGTTTAATTGTTTATATATATTTTATGCGAATCTGACTAAAATCGGCAAACATACATGTAGGTATTATTGTTTGCTAATTAAGTAACTCAGCAGTGGCGTAGCGTCGATACAACTCGATTCCCAACGGGTTCCCTAAAATACTGCAGTGCCTGTAAAAGTCCATACAAAACAGATCCCAAAAACCCCTCCGGCTTTACCAATGAAAATCTTCACGCGTCACCACTGTAACTCAGTGAGTACCTAGGTGTAATAAATATACAAAAAAAAATCACCGTACTAAACTGAAAATGAATATGATTTTTTTTTTATTAACTTTAAGAATACATATACATATAAAGTTGAAGAGGTAAGTGTACCTACTTAAGTATCTACAATCATAATTTACATAATTATGTTGATGTTTATAGCTAGAAAATAAGAATTGACAGCGCACAGCCGCGCAAATATGCTTAGATATTCATGTAAATATCTAAGCTCATTTCAATATACAAGGTGCTCGCGAGGAACCCATATAACTTTAACGGCATATTCTTGGTCACATTTTAAGACTAAAATGTCATATAAACTTTTCTAGATTTCGTCTAGTTTCAGAGTTATTGCCAATTTAAAAAAAACATTTCCGTATTGTTACTCAGTAGAGGTTTCTTAACGGCGCTGATGCGCAATTGTGGAGCATAGTCTCACAGTAGTCATTGATAGATGTCAAAATGTGACAAGAAAAACTTCCAAATAATTTGGTTTTTAGAAAAATAAATGAAAGAACTCATTTTAATTGCCAACTTTATGGATAAAAAATTTTTTTTATGTGAAAATACGTCCAAAAAAGTAAGAAAAAACAAAAAAAAATTTAAATTCATATAACATTTTTTTTTCTTTTTGCCTCAGAAACGCGTGGTTCAAGTTATGCGGGTTCCTCGCGAGCACCTTGTATATTATACTAGCTTTTGCTCGCGTTACAAAAAGCGCGACAAAAAGTAGCCTATGTCACTCTCCATCCCTTCAACTATCTCCACATAAAGAATCACGACAATTCATCGCTCCGTTTTGCCGTGAAAGACGGACAAAGAAACAGACACACACACTTTCCCATTTATAATATTAGTATGGATAAAAATACTCTAAGCTTAAATAGTAAACTACAGTATCAGAAGTTAAAAAAACAATGGTAATTAAAATGTTAATGACGTAAATTATGTTTTTACTTTTACGATATGAATTATGTATATATTAAAATTACCCATATTATTAAAATCACTAATTAACTAATTCACGATTGTCATGTTTCACAAAGTCACGTTGACTATGCATGTAATGATTTCTCTACTTCCAAGTTATTGGGATAGATGTTTTTTTTTTATGGGATAGGAGGCAAACGAGCAGACAGGTCGCCTGATGGTAAGCGATCACCGCCGCCCATGGACACCCGAAACACCAGTGTGTAGTGTAACGTAGTGTTTCTGATAAACCGGGATCCAGTCGGCAGCTGACGTATACAAGGATTCATTACGTAGGTAACCAGGCCGGCCGGCGCAAATGGTTAAGAAATGATGATTATCAATTCCTAACAGTATTTTCTAACACATATAACAATCGGCCTTGAGAATTCAAGGAAAGTTAGTGTTCCTTAAAAATAAACCTTAGAGCAAAAAACCGGCCAAGAGCGTGTCGGGCCACGCTCAGTGTAGGGTTCCGTAGTTTTCCGTATTTTTCTCAAAAACTACTGAACCTATCAAATTCAAAACAATTTTCCTAGAAAGTCTTTGTAAAGTTCTATTTTTGTAATTTTTTCATATTTTTTAAACATATGGTTCAAAAGTTAGAGGGGGGGGGACGCACTTTTTTTTCCTTTAGGAGCGATTATTTCCGAAAATATTAATATTATCAAAAAACGATCTGAGTAAACCCTTATTGATTTTTAAATACCTATCCAACAATATATCACACGTTGGGGTTCAAATGAAAAAAAATATCAGCCCCCACTTTACATGTAGGGGGGGTACCCTAATAAAACATTTTTTTCCAATTTTTATTTTTGCACTTTGTTGGCGTGATTGATATACATATTGGTACCAAATTTCAGCTTTCTAGTGCTTACGGTTACTGAGATTATCCGCGGACGGACGGACGGACGGACAGACAGACATGGCGAAACTATAAGGGTTCCTAGTTGACTACGGAACCCTAAAAATGGCCGACGGGCCAAACTAGGTAATAATTATGCAGACATCGAACGTCGATACGAACTCTACATTATCCCAAAGTTTCATCCTTGAGAAAACGAGGAAGGTTAAGGCTCTGGGGTCTTAGTCCATATAGAATGTGCTGACCTGTTAGCGTATAACCTATAACATTAAAGGGCCCGAAGTCGCTAGCACGGCGTTTAATAATAATATGAAACGACTTAATTTTTCATGCCCCGGTAGTGAAAGTTTCGAGATGAAGCCGCCTGGTGATTTAAATTTAAACTAATAGCTCCGACAACGAGTGCACCAGCCGGCTCCATTTGTATTGATCACTGCGATGCTAGTATGATAGGTAAAACCAATTTATTGAACCTGGTTCACCAAAATATCCAAGGATTCACTTGTAAGGAACTTGAAAATCATTTGTATTTGCAGTCGTCGAATATTGACATACTCTGTATTACTGATGAGCACTGGCTTAAAGAACATGAATTTATGTTTAATTTTAAGAATCATAGTATAATTAGTTCTTTTTTTTAGGAAATCTAGTAAGTAAAGAGCGCAGAGACATTGTTGATGATGTCTGTAGAACGTCATACTTATTGAACTTTCTTGTGTTGAGATCAACGGTTGAGATGGACCAATTTATCATTATATGGGTGTACAGGCCCCCTTCGGCGGACTATAATGTATTTGAATCAGTAATAGATGACGTACTTACTTAGTAATAGTGTTTTTAGAACCCAGAAAAGTATAATTGTGTGTGGCGATTTTAATGTCAACATACTTGAACATTCGCCATTATGTGGAAGGTTATTAAACACCTTCAAATCCTTTAACTTGGTTAACTTATTCTGCGGACCCACTCGAATCACAGCAACCAGTGCTACATGTATCATAGATAACATTTTTAGTAACAAGGATGCATGCGATTAGTAAATCTGTTATTAACAACCTAAGTTCACTGTGGACTAAAAGCTTCTTTCAATGAGAAAACAGAAGAAATTCCGCAAGATTTTTTTTTTATATACTACGTCGGTGGCAAACAAGCATACGGCCCGCCTGATGGTAAACGGTCACCGTAACCTATGGACGCCTGCAACTCAAACAGTGTCATATGCGCGTTGCCACCCCATTAGAAACTTGTACATTCCCTTTTGCTGTGTTAAGTACACAGCAAAAAGGAGTGTAGAAGTTCTAAGAAGGGGGAAGATACTTTATGTAGGCCAATCTCTCAAAGGCTTCTAGATTTATTTAATCGTAATGTTACTAAACGATTATGTTGCCTTTCGTGTACGCAAGAAAACCCCAATTGTTTGAGTTCTGAGTTATTTTAGTTATTTAACTGCATTAAAAATGAATTTGATGTCTGTTTCACTAAAAAGAAAGTAAAAAGCAGGACCAAGACTAAATTTAGCGACTGGGCTACGCCGGATATTCATAAGACAAGACGCCAACTCTACGACTTATATGATTTAAAAGCCACTGATAAAAGACCGGAATTTCTGGAGCATGTTAGTAATTTTTCAAAATCTTTTAAGATGATGTGTGTCGCCGCGAAAGCTATTCACTTGTCCAAAAAGATCCTAAATTCTAGTGATAAAGTCAAAACTGCCTGGCAGGTGATCGGCAATGAAACTGGGAAACGTAAAATGAAAGATCCGCACTACAACCTACAAATTGGTGACACTTTAGTAAGTTCCGACCGTGAAGTGGCATATCATTTTGAGCAGTTTTTTTCGAATATACCGGTAGAAACAACTAAGTCTCTTAATTCGTCGCCAGATGTCGCTGAATAAATTTTGAAGAGAAATGTAGCGGAATGTACCTACAGAATTCTTCAAAATTTTCGTATGTCACTCCGAACATAGTTCTTAAGACTTTTAGATCACTGAATTTAAGAAAACTGAAGATCTATGGGGCCTGTCAGTCAAAGTTTTGCATTCCATTATAGAATGTAGTTATGATAGTATTTAATAGGTGGCGCTAAAACATGGAGGTACGATTCTTAGTATGAAGATTGTGAATCCTATATATAAATAATCCTTGGTATTAGTATGTATACCTATGGATAAGACTACTGCTAAGTACTTATACCTCCTAGGTATAAAGTGTGATCAAAGTACTTTGACTAATCTATCACGAAAACAATACAACCATAGTGCCCGATATAAGAAAGTGTTTTTATTATTTCGACATGGTTTATTGCCTTATTATCACTGAACTACGTAGGAAACACACGATATTGGAGACAAATAAGTAATAAAGACTAGAAAATGGAGATAGGTAGGTGCGGCTGCGTCACTCAGTGCGGCTGCGTCACAAGTGGTCAAAGTGTGTGTCCAGCCCATGCCCCAAGGGGGGGGAGGTATCGTTCAAATTTGACAGGTTATTCACCTGGTACAATGTACCTATTTCCTGACAACTTGCCATTTTAGCCATATCATCGGAATCAACACGAAACGACAGTTTCGGCAAGTCGAATTTCTCACAATTTATTTACTTATTTGAATACTTATGATTTTAATTTAAATTATTAAATAACTTCGTTCCTTCCAAGCCTGTTCAAAGTTATCATAGAATACCTAGGTCTATTTAAAATGTGGCAATAGGCAGTCCTTCCTATACACATGTCCCTAACAACAATAAAACAAACTAACACCGGTTGACGAAACACGCTCATTTAGATCAGTCGTACGCGAATCGCAAAGAAAATCGCTCGCACAATGAACGGCCTAGCGCGTAAACTAATATCCAGTGAATTAAAAAAAATAAAATGGCAAAGGAAACTCTCTGTCAGCACGTCTTTGAAGAAAGACGAAGATTTTATTATAAAGTCCTTTCTGCCGGAAAAGAAAATTCCTGACATGAAACTGTTGGATAGAGTTTGGGTGGAGTCCGCGGGATTTAAAAAGTTTATTGCTTTGGTAAGTTTCATTATTCTAACAAAGGACGATTTTTATACGATTAACAAATATATCGTCCGTAATTATAACAACCCAAAAAAAAAAATTAAGTAATGATCTCGATAAAGTGCGATGCTTTTTCGAAAATATATCGCGGAGTAGATTTTATTACGGATCCATTACCTGCACATGTAGCTTATTTGATAAGTTGGTATTCGTTATGTCTATTGCTTACGAATTCTTCTGAATGAATTAGTGCGTAGGTAGGTAATAATGTAATAAGTAATGCGTATTTAGTGTAATTTAAATGTTATTTGTAGGTACGTATAATTAGCAAAATCGTGTGTAGCTACTTAATACAATTCAACAAGATTGAATTTGTTACGTGTTTTTGCATGTGAGAAAAAAACCGGTCAAGTGCAAGTCGGACTCGCCTACCGAGGGTTCCGTATCTGGACAAACTTTCAATAATTACAATAATCATGTTTCTCATAGGTAATAACTTTAAAGACTTAACTAGAAGTATAGGTATAGCGCCATCTATCGGATGGTCGCGCGATAAATGATAAAACATTAGGCCGTCCCTATCGACCTTACAAATATAATAGGGACGGCCTGATATTTTATCATATCATATTTATAAACGGCAAAAATCAAAGATGGCGGCTTAAATGTATGGGATGTCGGTCGTCCGATATCGGATCGGATAATGTGAAGACGCACTAACCTTAAGGGTTTATTTTGTACCTTTTTGGTACGGAACCCTAATAAAGACAGTCATTGAAATCCTGTCACTAAATAAAAAGGCGGCAAAGATAAATGTTGAGGCGCCATTCAAGTACACGTATAGGTAATTTCTGTCGAACTAAATAGGTACCGGTGTCGTAAAGTAGGTAAACTTTAATAATTTACCTACCAACGTGTTTCGTACTTTACTATACCCAGTCGCTATTCGGTGAAGGAAAACAACTCTAAGAAACCGAAGTAAGCCATATAAAGCCCTAGTTTTTTCCGGTCTAGGTTGAAAAAGTCAGATAGCAGTCGCTTACGTATTAACTGGAGTCTATTTACTTGCGCTAAATCTTGGTTTTAGTCATAGGAGATAAAAGATAGCAAGTAGCAACTAGGCAAAAGTATTTTTTTTCTCTTGCGTAAGCCCGGTTCACATTATTCCAGTAGCATTCCAGTCCAGCAATCCAATCCAGTACTGGAATGCTACTGGAATAATGTGAACCGACACTGGAATGCACTGGAATGTACCATTGCCCTAGCAATACAGCGAGGAAACGCTGCCAGCGTAATTGGCACTATGTCGCAGGCGGAACAGCTGGATGGGGTGTTTTTTTTTGTGTGTGTAAGTACTTAGGTAATATTTATAATTTAAGTTACCTACTTTTATTTTATTATTTATTATGTTTTAGGTACTTAAGTTATCAGTATCAATATTCAATCCTTTGTATAAATAATCATTTTGATAAAGTTGTTTATTTGTATAAACTGAAAACATCAAACTTCAATCGTGCTGCTACGCTTACGCTACAATGGCTTAAAAGACGACCCTTGTCTTGGTTTCAAGTAAATTTTGTGAAATGTATTAAGTATTGGCGTTTACTCGTACAGATTTTGGAAAAAAAAGATACAGGGTTTTGAGAAAAATAGTTATTTGTTTTACAAGGGGGCAAAGTATTTGTTTAACCGCACGTGCCAATATTGATACCCGAGCGAGCGAAAGATTCCAATATTGAACCGCGAGCATAGCGAGTGGTTCAAAAAGTGGAATCTTGAGCGTTGCGAGGGTTTCAAGGCACGAAGGTTAAACAAACTTTGCCACCGAGTGAAACACAAAGTTTTTCACCACTGCAATACGAACAAAATACTGACTATAAAACATCAAACTAAATCAAATCCATCAATCTATTCAATATTTATGATTCAAAATCATCATTTATAGGTAAATTCTATCGCTTAAAACATCAAGTTAAAATTTGTATGAAATTACTTTGATCTCTTGTGGATAAAATGCAATTTTGCTATTTGTTTTCGAATAGTAAAGTAAGCCTTTAACAGTTGGTGTGGTGAAAAAATCTTTTTTTATTGTCTATTAAGCCTTTGTATGTTGTGTTGTGGATAAGAATAAAGTTATATTAATATAAAAATAAAATAATAAAAAAAAATAAAAAACCGGCCAAGTGCGAGTCGGACTCGCGCACCGAGGGTTCCGTACAAACCTGCAAGGTTTACAAAGTTCGTTCATTACGACAATCGAGTCATAACTATGGTATTTTTATTGCAAAAAAATGGGTAGTAAGGTTAAAATTATTTAAAAAAAATATATTATGTGATGTAACTAAAAATTTATGGTTTTCGTAATTTTTCCTTTATCTATGCTATAAGACGTTGCTTCGTACCAAATTTCAAGATTCTGAGTTCACGGGAAGCACCCTGTAGGTTTTGATTCCCTTGCAAGTGTCGAAAATTTGCGGCATAAACGGCTGTATCTTTTGATTGCGTTGGCTTAGAAGTTTGATTTTTTCACAGCTTCAAGGGAAAGTAGACCTGAGTAATTGATATAAATTTCAGCTTCATACCTCCACGCGTTCCTGAGAAAAAGGGTCTTGACAGACGGACGGACGGACGGACAGACGGACAACAAAGTGATCCTATAAGGGTTCCGTTTTTTCCTTTTGAGGTACGGAACCCTAAAAACAAAAAAAATGTTTATTTCGGACCAATTAAAAATACAATTAAGACTTATACTATATATACAAATAACTAAATAAATAAAAACATAAATTTATTCAATAAATAAAAAGTGACTAGTATGTACAATCTTAAACAATTAAAATATAATTATCAACTAATAAAAAAGACCTCCGCGAGCTGTACCGGGTGCAAAGGTGCCCATTAAACTTGCCGCATTGCCGCGTTGGATGGCAATGGACAACAGTTTATACAAATAAATAAATTAATAATTACAAATAAAATTAGAAATAAACTACTCACTAAATCCACTCCGAGTCCCTCCCGCTGCAAAGGAGCCCATCACGCTCGCCGCGTTGCCACGTTGAACCGCGATGGACAACCATTGCAACAGGAACGACCCGGAGCGGGGGTCGTGACCACGCTCGCTCAGCCTCCCGCCCAATTCTCTAATAAAGGTTTTGGCCTCTGCGCACCAACAGCCAGTGGTTTCTACGGCAAGAGGGACAAAAATATAATTGGACAGGACCGCGTATTTTTCCCGCTTTCGAGCCGCCGCCGCTTCAGCCGCCGCCCCCGCCGAACGCACGGTGCGGCTAAGGTGGGAAGCAGCAAAAGTGTTGACGCACGTGGCATCCCACAACAGGCATCTGCCCCTCTCCCAAGGGACCAAGGTTAACCCGTCGGGCCTCTTCCCGACCGATCGGCTGAGACCTGGTGGCTCCAGCACGCACGGTGTATTCGCCGAGACCAACGCCCTCCGTACGATATCGTTTAGGGCGTGATGACGAGGGTGCCTCCCTGCACACCGACAGCAACTCAATGCGTGATGACCGTCTCTCTCCACCATGGAACCGCAGATGCATACATGGGGTTCACATACACTGCAGCCCAGGCGGAGAGCCACGGCCACCCGCATCGAGTCATTGTCAAGGAGGGTACCCACATAGGGAGAAGGAAGAGCCTGAAGCCACGCGCCGGACTCTGGTTTAGACAATGCGTTGAGCCTTGCCTTGTCCACACCCACCGCATTCTCCAGTAAGCCATTGAAAATCCGCTTCACTCCCACATCGTCCCAAGATCGCTGGCGATGCCGGGCCACTAACTCCGGCGGAGGCGTAACCGGGTTGAGAATTTAACCGACCACGCCGCCAAAGCATCCGCAGCATAAGGTATGGCTATCTCGTCACCATTCGAGGATAAAATTTGAGTGACGAGGCAGCCTACTCCCGCTGCCGACGCCAAGAAGGCAGGTAGGCTTACGTCACGCGCGCGCCGAACACCTAGACCACCAGTCCGAATGGGAAGCGAGGCCAAATCCCATTGATATGGATCAAGGAAAACATTCAACAAAAGCTCTAATAACTCCCTTAATACCATATCAAAGGCATCTAAATCTGCGGGGAAAAGCCAAGTCGGTACGGTGCGCAAAAAGTAGGTCAACTTGGGAACGGCAAAACATACCCGCAACAACACAAGAGATACGTGTGCAGATAGTTGTTTTAGCCTTGCCCTGGCGGTCAGGAGAAGCTGCCTACGTATGTATCTCAAAGGCTTCAGGTATGCCCTCAGGGAAGATAGGCGATCCAAGAAGATGAAAATTTCGGGATGAAAGCTCCTTAAGCCCGGGAAGAAATTCATTAAACGAGGAAGAAAGCCGAGAATTGGCACCGCAGGGAAATAACTCGCACTTATTAGAGTTCAACTCAAGTCCCAGTTCTCGAAAACGTGGAAGCAGAGTGATAAGATCCTGTTCTACCACTTCAGGCCTGCCCCCAAGGGTACCGTCATCTAAGTACCAAATATTCAACGGGGATTTAAGCGCCGATATAGCTTTATGAATAGTGAGGCTGAAGACAAGGGGACCAAGTGGGTCTCCCTGCTGGGCACCGACCTGGGAAGATATGAGGGACCCATTAAAAAAAAGATTGGAGGGGGACGCATACACCTGAAAAAGATATGGATACAAAGAGGGTAGCTTTTCCCTGACCTCAGCTAACAGGACATCACGCTCAATGGTATTAAAGGCATTTTTAACGTGTAATGTATAATGTGTGTTAATATGTATAAATAATTCTCGTATGCTTAAATCGTGAGGAAGCTTCATTATTTATGATGATAAACAGGAGATAACAAAAACATAATTATTGTATATAAATAAAACTGTAAATATCTAATTATCAGCAAAGATCTTCGCAATAACAGTAGGTACGTACATATGTAATTTATTACGATTTACGGTGCTACGGAACCCTACACTGCGCTTGGCCCGACACGCTCTTGGCCGGCTTTATTTCTTGTATGGTTATTGATAGAATAGTTTAGAGGTCGTCGATGCAAAGTTACCTTAGCCGAGCTCTAATTAGTCAGAAGAAGAACTACCTAAGTACCTATACCAAATTCACGGCTTAACTTAAAGTCACGGCTTTGTTTGAGCATTTCTTTTTTTTTTGCCAATATTTTTTTTTTACTGTTTTAGGGAATTTTAGGTCAATTGTACTCAGAATCACGAGCTCGTACTTTCAATCTCACTGGGAGACAAAAAGTGTCCCAGAATTTCCATACATTTCTTTTTACTCTTTTGTTACCCCATACAACATGTACGGAAAATGGTAACAAAATAAGAAAAAATCGTATGGGACAATTTTTTTAACTACTAGGATTGAAAAGGCTAGTAATTCTGAGTAGTAATAGCATATTTTTTTTTTCAAAAATATCACACTTCATAAAAGTGGCAAAAAAAAAAAAAAAAGAAATGCTCGTTTATGTTTAGATTTACAGCTAAACATTTAAAAAAATAACTAGGAAGTTAATATTGCGATTAGCGATCCATGGGCTTGACCTCTGCCGAATGTCAATTGCCTACCTAAACATATAATTTGGGTATATTTTACCTTATCTAATTTTCAAGGATGAGCAACAAACTACAAAGTACCTATACACAGTAGAGATGGGCCGAATATTCGGTAAATATTCGGTATACGGCATATTCGGCAAGTTTTTCAATGTTTGTATTCGGCCGAATAATTCGGTTGCATTGCCGAATATTTACCGAATAAACAAAGTAAATAATATTGAACCGAGAGCGTAGCGAGTGGTTCAAAAAGTGGAATCTTGAGCGTTTCGAGGGTTTCAAGGCACAAAGGTTAAACAAACTTTGCCACCGAGTGAAACACAATTTTTTTTTACCACCAATAGGTACGAACAAAATATTGACTATAAAACATAAACTAAATCAAATCCATCAATTTATTCAATATTTATGATTCAAAATCATCATCATCATTCTCTTGCCCTTATCCCAGTCACTTGGGGTCGGCGCAGCATGTCTTTCTCTTCCATACATCTCTGTCACTCGTCATCTCATCATTAACTTGTTTTAGTTCCATATCATGTCTCACACAGTCCATCCACCTCTTCTTCGGTTTTCCCCTCCCGTTACTTCCACCACCTTCCACATTCATTCGTAATACCTTTCTCGTCACATGCCTTTCATCCCTCCGCATTACATGTCCATACCATGCTAGTCGATTCGCTCTTACTTTTAAAAATTCAAAATCATCAAATATAGGTAAATTCTACCAGCCAGTTTAAGACATCAAGTTAAAATTTGTATGAAATTACTTTGCACTCTTGTGGATAAAATGCAATTTTGCTATCTGTTTTCGAATAGCAAAGTAAGTCGTTACCAGTTGGTGTGGTGAAAAGATATTTGTGACCTCGACCGTACCTACACGTTTATGTTACGTCAGGACTCAGGACACGTCAAGGCCAAGCCCCCTATTACGCATTTTTAGATGATAACATGACGTTTACTAACCTTGGCAAATTGACAGTAAACAAGGCCTTTGTAAGCAGGTTTTGCTAAACCAAGCCAAGTTTACGATTTCTAACCTTTTCGACCATGTCAAACTCAAACGCTGTTAACTGTGGTGTGGGTGATGGAATAGCAGTATCACTATTTATTTTTTCTTTTAACCCCTTAATTACCTACATTTTTTGGGAATACAGGCATAAGCTTATGTATGTAATTTAAAATGGAAAAGGGGTCAAAGCGACAGAACCGGCAAAAAAGCGTTCGTGGACCTTGTGGTTAAATATGGCGAAGTACTTTAAATAATACTGACTAAAGTGACCGAAAGTTGACGATTTATGAACAATGCTGACTCGGGACATAAATTGTCTTTCGAGTTGAGGTCAAACATTGGCAAGAAGTCACAAGTTATAATACTGTCTTGTTTGAATTTCGATCTTAAGAAAATGCCATACGTACAAAAAAGTACAATACAAGCTCAATAGGTATCATTTAGAAAACGATTGTCCACTTTTCTGTTGAATATACACGCTATTGTCTTTCATGTAGATTATAACTAAAATTGCAACATTTGTGACTGTTGTCTATCTTTGTGAGAAATTACTATGTGGGTTTCCATTGTAGAAGGGTTCTGGGAATAAGGGGGTCAGGTAATGCGAAAAATTAATTATGTCCGCGAAGAATATGTATCGGTAATTTCCCACAATGTGTAGAAAAAACAAACTAATAGTACCTACATTACATTTTAAATTAGGTACGTCTTTTGTTTCAGGAATGTGCCGAGACAAAAAAATCGTACACGTACGAGCAGCTTCAGCGCAACACGGCCATTTTCGCGACATCTCTCCTGAAGAAGCTTGGCTTGAAGCCAGGCGACACCGTGGCTATAATGCTACCCAACTGCCCGGAGTTTGTGGTGACCGCTTTGGGGATCGTACAGGCTGGCTGTACCATGACGACTATCAACCCTATTTATAAAGAATGTAAGGATTTTTTGCTATTCTTTCTTTGTCTGTCCTTCACTCATCGTGACAATCTTGTGAATCTTGATTTTGCAGGTCATTTGTAGCTCAGCTGGGCATTTTCCGAATTTGGGTCCCCCCAATTAGCGTAAGTTATTAACAAAAATTAACTCGCTGTCAGTTTTGTGACGACAATTAAGCATAAAATCTGACTAAAAATTTACTTTTTTCACATTCTAAATGTAGATTATCGCTTAAAGTTTATGTAATTAACACAAAAACAATATTTTTATTGAAATTTCATGCTTAATTATCGTCACAAACCTGACAGTGAGTTAATTTTTGTTAACAACTTACGCTAATTTGAGGGTCGCAAATTCTGAAAATGCTCAGCTAATTAATTGGGATATGAATGCAATTAGTTTATATCTTATCTGTAGCTTTTGAAAGGCGAAGAGAGTTATTAAATAAACATAGAGGTCAGTAAAGTCATAGAAACGGATATGTTATGTTCGGATTATTCATATAAATAATTGTTGCTAAACGATAATAATATTATTGAACCATTTCGTTTTATCTATTTGAATAGCCCAAACAATAACATCTCGGCAATGGAACAATAAATGTCTAGTTTCAGTTACAGCTACATATTGCAGTGTTTTTTATATAGGTACTTTGATTGAAAGTGGTCAATAAATAGGTACCTATTTTTAGTCGGGTAAACCCCGCAATTGTGGGTTTGGTTATGAAACAATAAAAAATTGTTTAATATTAATATTGTCTTCGGTTACCGCGATAGTTACTCATGAAATAAAACTATGGAAACGGATTAAATCGCGTATAATGAATTTAAAATACATCCCGACGTTTCGAACTCTTTACAGCGTTCGTGGTCAACGGGTGACTGAGGAAAAATTAAAATGTGCAAAAGCTACCCACTTACAAGAAATATTAACGAACCATGACCACAAATAATATAGATTTCTAAGGCAGGTTCACACACTATTAATAAAGCCAGTTATACAATATTCAAAAAAATTTACCATTACTCTGTTAAAAAATAATTAACCAATTACCCAATAATAATAATTAACCAATTATTTGTAAATAGTTAACAAAAATTAAAATTTGGAAAAAACCCCCGACCGCGACATAGCAGACCTAGACCGATTTTCATGAAACATGGCTAGGAACACTCCCGACTAACTCAGCTTTCAGACAAAAAAAACTAAATCTAAATCGGTTCATCCCTTCGGGAGCTACGATGGCACAGACAGACAGACGTCTAGACAGACAGACAGACACGTCAAACTTAAAACTGTCATTGAAAAAGTGATTATGATTTTTAATCCAAAGTGTGATACGATAGTAGAAACGAGTAGATAATCTTTATTGTTTAATATCGACTTTTATTACCAGCTTATATCCGTTCGTTAATACATGTCACGTTATCAAATCACCACACATGAGCTGCGCAAATTCAACTATACCTATGCGTCAAGTTCTGACAAATATTATTTATTTATTTATTTATTTATTTAAACTTTATTGCACAAATTATCAATAAAAAGTACAAATGGCGGACTTAACGCCTTAAGGCATTCTCTACCAGTCAACCATTGGGCAAAACAGAGATAGTTATAGTTTGGTGCACAATATTATAGAGCCTGTATGAGATTGTAATGATTAAATACAAGTCGATACCTACTATTATAAAATAAACATACACAAATACAATAAATAAACCTACATATATATTAGTATAATACAAATATATAAATAAAATACACATACATAAATAAATAAATGTACCTAGTGCGAGACATCAAGTAGACTTTAATTTCGAATGTTTGCAAATAAGTGCTTACGCAACTTGCTTTTAAAAGAGAGAGATTTATTATCATTATGAAAGAAAACTTTGGAACGGATTATATTCCATAGTTTTATTTCATGGGTAGGCCTGATTTAGACGGCGTGCGAACTCGCATGCGATTTTAGTTACATTGCGCGCTGTTGAGGTGACATACAATTTGGCACAGCCATCAAATACCGCAATATAATAAAACTCGTATGCGAGTTCTCGTACCGTCTAAATGGGCCCTAACTATCGCGGTAACCGAAGACAATATTAGAGGTTAGGATATTTTCATTAATTAAAAAAATCTACATCCATATCAAAAGTTATAACTGTTACAATGCTTATAGAAGCGAATTACCTAAGTATATTTGCCTATATTAAGAAATATCTACAGTTGATAGTCTTATCACATTTAAATTTTTAACATTCTGTTACAAAGAAATAATCATATTTGCGATGATGGAATTCATCGATCAGTCATTTTTCGTTTCAAATATCGAACGTTTAAAAAGTGAACTGACAGTTAATCATAATAGTTGATACCTCCTACCTGAATTCAGACTAATTGTAGATTTACTACATACCTATATGTATGGATGTAGATAAACTTATATATGCAACTGTACGTAATTAGGCATTAATGTTAATACATATTATTTCCCAGAAGAATAGGGGTTTAGGGGTATCAACAAGTATTATAGGTAAGATTTTATTTTTTATTGCAGTAGAACTCACACATCAGTTATCTTTAACCAGTCCGAAATTAATAGTGACGACTTCACAATGCTACGATACAATAATAAAAGCAATGCAGAATGCTAATCTAGATATGAAAATTATAATAAAAGATAGTTCAGAAACACCAATACCAAATGGAACGACCAGATTCAGAGAAGTGGCAGAAAATGGTGAAATTGATAATGCTCTTTTGGAAAAAGTTGAAAAACGCAAGCCTGATGATGTAGCCGTCATTCCATTTTCGAGTGGGACCACTGGTATGCCGAAGGGAGTGGAGATCACTCACAGAAATGTTATTGCAGCTATAGAAATTATGGACGAGGAAAGAAATTGCTATCCAATGCTTGCAACTGGTAAGTTGTAAATGATACAATTGCAGTAACATCAGTATTAACTTACAACTTACAACCGTTGTTCAGGTCGACATTCATAATTATTGTAGTTTTTGACCGGTAGGTGATACTGGTGATAGATATAAATAAATAAATATTATAGGACATTTTTACGCCGATTGACGTTCTACGGTAAGCTCAAGAAGAAGCCTTTTGTGTTGTGGGTACTCAGACAACGATATATACAAATACTCATATACATACATACATAGAAAACATCCATGACTCAGGAACAAATATCTGCTGTGCTCATCACACAAATAAATGCCTTTAGCGGGATTCGAACCCGGGACGGACATATAGTATCTCTTCTGAGTTAGTTAAGTGGAGTATTATCGTTTCTACTTTCAGATTCGTTCCAAGATGTAGTTCCGTGTATATTGCCATTCTTCCACATCTATGGGCTGGTTATTAATCTACTCGGGCATCTATCGAAAGGGTGCAAACTTATAACCATGACTACGTTTTCTACTGGATTATTCTTAGATATTCTTAAAAATCAAAAGGCCAGTCTCCTGTACATAGTACCTCCTATTGGTGAGTAAAATATAATTATGTATCCTTATCCTCATACTTAGTAGGTAAACAAAGAAATCATTTCACAGAAAAGTGGCTCGAAATACCTACTTATCGTTATTGTCGAAAATACATGCGTGACATAAAAAAGTCTACTCTGTCACGCCTTTATTTTCCATTAAATGTGTGCTGTTGATAGTGATTCACAGCATTCTCATTTTTCGAGGGCGAAAACAACACAACTAAAATAATTTTGTCCCAATAGCTGAACCATTTTCATATTGCTTCAATTAGGTATGTGATATTACGCTAAGTACATTAAATAAGATCTTTAATTCCCACTATTTCCAGCTGTCTTATTAGGCAAACATCCAGATGTGACCAAAGATCATTTGAAGCATGTAAGACGAATCACAAGCGGCGCCGCTCCGTTGTCCGCCTCTGATGTCCAATTGGTGATGGATAAAAGTAACGTAAGTGTCTTGGAAACTTATCAGCATTTTTTTTTAATTCTTATTTTGATATTCAAATCCTTTTCCAAAATATCTCGCTTCTTTAATCAATTATTTCTTGTTTGTCTCTTTCTTCATTCCAGCATATGGTAAGGTACAGCGCGGCAATTCTCGACTGGGGGGCAAATGTAACTGGTCCATATTTTCCATGTTTTGCAATGTTTGCATTATTAAATAGTGTGTGGAGTGTAGTGATATATGGTAGGTGTGTTCAGTGGATACATGTAAAACTCAACATCATAGTGTAATAATGGAAAAAATGGATTAGTTACAATTGCCCCCCAGTCGAGATTTGGCCCGCTGTACCTTATTCGTTGTTATCATCTTTGGGCATGTTCGCTGTACTATATTTTTCTTAGTCATAATTCCATGCGAACTAAGTATAAGACCAGAAATGAATGCGCTAAAGTAAGAAAAAAAACAATCAACAAATTAATAAAACACATGGCATAGGATTAAAGATGACCAATTCAACGACGACAATCGCGAAGTAATAATGAGTAACGAAAGCAGAGAAAGGGGCAAATTTAAGAACTCGACAAGGCTACCGTTTCTACAGTATTTTCACTGCTTGCTTTGCTAAACTACCTCAAATATTGACAGGGTAACCTAGCATTCGGGCAGGGATACGGAGCAACGGAGATGACCTCATTGACTACGGCAAGTCTGATCGGTAGTACCCCAGACTTCGCCGCCAGCGGGGTGCTAATGTCCAACATTGAAATGAAGTTCGTTGATCCCTTGACTGGGAACCCGGTTCCAGCTGGGAAAGTAAGTACCTACAGTATATTATTATTTCGTTTGAGACAAACATTTGTAAAAAAATATAATTGTACCAAGTTCTTTGGCCCTAAGGCCAGTAGCACCAAACCGTCTGTCTGTCACCGTTAAAGCATTAATTAAATTTGTTTGTATGGGAAAATCCATAGACCTCTGCTGCGTGATGATGATGTGTCTGTCAAATGTGGTTAATGCAACTGGTCCTTAAAGGAACAGATGTTTAGTTACTTAGGCCGATGTATCATATGTTTATCACAGAAATATGATCATCGGTCTGTAATTCTGTATGCCTCCCTTTTTCTCCAACGTGAAGAGAAAGGATGGCATGTTGCCTATGATCATTATTTCTATGATAAACATATGATAGTGGACTATCGGCCTTATACTGACCGGAAGCAACGAGTAACAGGCTTCTGTTTGGTCAGACCGATATTCCAGAAGGTCCTATCCTTCCAGAAGGTCTTTTTCTTTCAGTTTAAATAATTATGGTCATTGGCCACTGGTAATTGAAAGTTACGGTCTATTCTGGTTCCTTCTAGTATCTTTGGTTCACAAACTTCTACTGCTCTGCAGTAATTAAAGAAACCAAACAGTGTCATGGAACTCGTTTTTCAGCCAGGAGAAATGTACATACGAGGACCCGTAGTCATGAAGGGATATCACAAGAATGAACAAGCAACTGCAGACAGTTTGACAGAGGACGGCTTTTACAAGACCGGCGACTTGGGCTACTACGACAAGAATGAAGGGCTTTACGTCACGGACAGAATCAAGGAACTTATTAAGGTTTTTTATTATGTTTTTGATATAGAAACCACAGGCCCAGTAGCCGAATGGCATTTCTACGACTCGAAACGAAAACGAAACGACGCGAAAGGTAGTCTCGCTCTGTCGCGCCAATACGCAAGAGCGATAGAGATAGATATCTACGAGCGTTTCGTTTCGTGAGCGTTTGTGCATTCGGCTACGCACGCATTGATGTCTAGCCGAATGGCATTTTCGCGACGCGAAACGAAAACGAAACGCCGCGAAAGGTAGCCTGGCTCTGTCACGCCAATACTCACGAGCGATAGAAATAGATATCTACCTGCGAGCGTCTCGTTTCGTGAGCGTTTGTGCCATTCGGCTACGCACCCTGATCTTTAAGTAATGACGCCCTCATGCGCCTAGAAAGCAAGTCTAAGTATTACCCACTAATCCTACTATATAAAACGAACCTTTGCCCAGTCACGTTTTCCTCCATAAAATTAACGTAGACCAAACATGTCATATTGTTATCTATACTTTTCAAGGTTATTCATAAAAAAACGGGTTTAACCTGAGTTGTTATTGTATTTTACTTGATAATTTGGCAACATCATACATTTTAATTTACCTACTTGAATGAAATTGGTAACTTATCAACAGATATTTCGGTACATCGATAAATATGTCGATGATTCAACGATTTTGACTCTGTCGTTATATCCTTTATTTTGCCTATTTTATTGATTAAAAGTCTCAATGATGTATTTGCAAGCCAAGTAATAAGAAGGTATAGAGCACTAGTTTTGTTTGTGCTTAGAACTCAAGTTTTGACTTAGTAACTTTGTTTGGACTGCTTAGAAGTTTAACAAAATAATAGTCTCCAGACGTAGGTACCCCTTTAAATGGAGGTGCTATAGAAAAAATACCTATGACCTCTTATTCTTTTAATATTCATCGTCTCACTGCTACCACATTATCAAATTCCAGGTTAAAGGTCTCCAGGTAATGCCAGCAGAATTAGAAGGCATCCTGCGATCTCACCCTGCCGTAGCTGATGCAGCGGTCATTGGCATCCCTCATGAATTCTACGGCGAAGCACCAAGAGCATTTGTCATACCTAAACGCGGGTTCAAACTCTCAGAAGAGGAACTGCAAGGCTTCGTGGCAGAGAAGGTGGCACCCTACAAGAAGATAGAAGAGGTAGTCTTCGTAAATGATATACCAAAGACGAATACGGGAAAGATTTTGAGACGAGAGTTAAAGAAAATGTATGCGTAAGGCGCTGGTTTGGGTGAAATTTTATTAGTGAGATGATATGAGGAGTGTCTTTTCAAAAGGGCTTATTTCCATTTTATCTTTTTTTTAAACTATGAATGCAGTTTTTCTTAGTATAGAAAATTACGTGTTGTTTTGAGATTAAAGCTCAAAAAGTCTCGCCTTGATCTTTAAAAAAAAGAGTAACATCAAAGTTTAGAACAAATTTTGAAGAATGTGTAATGATTATTTATGTGGGTAAACCAATGTATGTAGTACAACAACATTGATATCAACTAACTTAATACAAAATCCAAAAATAAAATAAAACTATTTTAAAATAATTACATTTACGCTACAAGGCCACAACAAAGGGGCTTAATTCCCAAAAGTTCGCATCAAAAGTGCTTAATTCTCAAAAACATAAATATGGTAATTAAATATTTATTTAGGTACACATGTTACGTTTGATGTAATCATAGCATTAACGTCAACTTACAATATTACAATTTTGCAAATTAAACATTAATTTCAAAATCAATACCGTGGAATTATGTTTTTCTCGATTTCCCAAAAAAAGTTCAAAGTGGAAATAAGCCCTTTTGAAAAGACACTCCTCATATAGGCACTGGTCCCACCGCGAGCTAGTAAGGTAAGTTACTCGCCCAGCGGTGAACATCCAATATCGCCGCGTCTCTTTTATTTGCACGGGAGACGGGAGTACTTATCTTTTGTTCGTTTTTATAGCCGATAGCTCATAGTTTACTAGCTCGCGGTGGGACCAGTGCCATAAGTGTTTGTGCAATAAGTACCTATGTAATGTTTAGTCAATGATAAACGGTTGAAGACCGTCATAATTAGGATGTATTCGTTTGTTTATTTATGACAACTAACTAGTATGGCACTTTGATTGTTTTTCTCGTTTTAAAGAAATTATTAATTTGGGTATTTAGGTACTTAATAAGGAACCCAATTTGATATGTATTAATGGCGCTTGTAATATGTGTATTTAGGCGGACAAGCAGCGTCACATAATAAAGCGTATCACGTCAGTCAGTCTTTTCGCACTATTTTAAGTGCCATAGGGACGCACAGACGCGGTAGTGTTTATCAGTGATCACACTAGAGACATTTGGAGGTTATTTTTTATTGAAAATAAATAGCAGTTTTATTTAATTTATGATAATTTTATTTAATTTATGTTAGAGAAAAAATAAACAAGGGACCATCCACACACAGGCGACGCATGTCCTGAGACGCAGAACGGACATCAGCGCCACGCCGCCGGAATGTAATTTAAAAAACGTCTCCTCAGTACATTTTGTATAGGTAAGGACGTAAGACGCGCCCCCAGGCGACGCGTCCCTTGCGCGTCCTTCCTATACAAAATGTACTAAGGAGACATTTTCTAAATTACACTCAAGCGACGCGGTGCTGACGTCCGTTCCGCGTCTTAAGACATGCGTCGCCTGTGTGGGTTGCTACTAAGGTAACGGTCGTAATTATTTATATGTACCTAAATACACCAGCTGGATTACATCTATCTATATATATATAAAATGCTAACGCTAATGTACGTATGTCCGGGGTTTTCTCTATCACCATCAATTCCAATCAACCCCCCGTTGGCGTGGTGAATACCCCTTGGTCTCTAGATGAAAGTAAGGGAGTTTGGTCGCGGTGGGTGGAAGCGGGTGGCTGTGGGTGGCGAAAATGTTAAAAAAATATATATCTGTCCTTCTTCTATACTGCACATCTGTACTTCTGTATCACGCAATATAATTTTAAATGTGTCAGGCAATATAAAAAATGTGGGTAAGTGCATCTGTACTTATACATCTGTACTTCTGGAAAGTTCTAAAAATTTCTGGAATGATCTAGAAAAGTCCAGAATTTGTGTAAATGTTTCAATCGATCTGGAATGTTCTAGAAAGTTCTAATATTTTCTAGAATAATCTAGAACGTTCCAAAATCTGCAAAACTGAATGTAGTTGATATAGAATGTTCTGGAAAGTTTCTGATATTTTCTAGAATGATCTAAAACGTTCCAAAATGTGTAAAACTGAATGTTTTTTTATATAGAATGTTCTAGAACGTTCCAAAATATGTAAAACTGAATATAATTGATATAGAATGTTCCGGAAAGTACTAATATTTTCTAGAATGATCTAGAACGTTCCAAAATGTGCAAAACTGAATGGAATGTTCTGGAAAGTTCTGATATTTTTTAGAATGATCTAGAACGTTTCAAAATGTGCAAAACTGAATGTAGTTGATATAGAATGTTCTGGAAAGTTCTGATATTTTCTAGAATGGTCTAGAACGTTCCAAAATGTGTAAAACTGAATGTAGTTGATTTGGAATGTTCTAGAACGTTCCAAAATGTGTTAAACTTAATGTAGTTGATATAGAATGTTCTGGAAAGTTCTAATATTTTCTAGAATGTTCTAGAACGTTCCAAAATGTGTTAAACTTAATAAGTTTTACATATTACAGAAATTTCTACATTAATCCAGAAGTATTCAGAGCTTTCTAGAACATTCCATATCGATTAAAACATTTACACACATCCTGGACTTTTCTAGATCATTTCAGAAATTTTTAGAACATTCTAATTAACAACATTAAGTTTTACACGTTTTGGGACGTTCTAGAACATTCTAGAAAATATAAGAACTTTCCCGAACATTCTAAATCTAAATATATAAAAGAAGAAACTGACTGGCTGACTGACTGACATATCAACGCACAGCCGAAACCGCTGGTCCTAGAGATTTCAAATTTGGCACGTAGGTTCCTTATATAATGTAGAGGAGCAATAAGAAAGGATTTTTCAAAATTCACCTCCTAAGGGGGTGAAATGGGGGTTCAAAGTTTGTATGGGGAAACAAGATTAGTTTGACTGTTTTATTCGAAACTTTACAGGAGGATTCCTAAAGACATATGACTAAATACATGTTTCAGGTTTTTTTTAAATTTTACCCCTAAAAGGGTGAAAAGAGGGTGATAGTCAAAAAACCAATATGGGTCGTTTTTATGGTTTTTTGGGTTGCTCATCACGATAATGACAACGCTTTTAAAATCTAACCAGGCGGAAGTGAAATACCTTTTCCTTTGTTGTGGTGCAATGGGGTTTAAACATCAAAAATAGCCATATGGATTTCTTTTTTATGTTTACTTCTGGTTCAAGAGATTTCAAATTAGAAGAGCACTAAGAAAGGTTTTTATTTTAAATTCACTGCCTAACATTTGACAGGGACAGGGACGGGGTGGGGCGGGGCGGGACGGGACGAGACGGGACGGGCCGGGACGGGCCGGGACAGGGATAAGGGTAGGGATAGGGACAGGGACAGGGACAGGGACAGCGACAGGGACAGGGACAGGGACAGGGTCAGGGACAGGGACAGGGACAGCGACAGGGACAGGGACAGGGATAGGGATAATATGGGTATCGTTAGAGGGATATGGATAATCGGTCGGCAATCGGTATCTAGGCAGTGTAAAAAGCAGGCGGCTCAGTGGGAAGGGATCGTTGTTGTAAGGGATAATTCAAGAAAGTACTTTTTACTCACCGACCATTAGTGTCGAAATACGGCTATGTGGGTTGTTTATAAAGGTTTCCCCAGCGTATATAGAATACATACCTACTCATACCTACTACCTACGCTGTGGTCGATGTGTAACATTTGTACAATCATTGCAAGCATTTCTTTAAAAACAATAGTATTATGTGTAATCGAAATAATCGCAGACAAATGTACCTACAGAGAAACCTACGGATCCAAATGAAAATCTTAATTATTATATACGTTTGAATAAGAATAAATTTAGTACGTGGGCGAAGCCGCGGGTAAAAGCTAGTTTAAACTTAAAATAATATATCGTCTGTGATCTAATGACTGTACATAATTATATTGTTTGAGTTTTGTTGTATGTTATTTTATTATGTTTGGTGTTGTATTTAATTTGACATTATTAAAATTTTCTTTGTGATATTATCTTGTGCTTCATACTTTTTTTAAGAGGAATCTATGTGATCTATATCCAATAGAAAATATGTTGTTGTAGGTACCTATATGAAGGGATCATTAGGCCAGGACAAAAACATCACATCAATTTAATACCAACATGTATTTTCCAATTCCCACAGAACAATATTTACAATTATTTCCATCCAATTACAATGACTCCAGAGGTCCGTCTCGTTTAAATGCTCGTAACAGAATGAATTACTCAGGTACTCGCTTGTGTTTTATAGCCGGCCGTTCCCGCCAAACTCCCCCCTCAATCGATCCGTTTGGACAAGTCGCGTGACAGACCACGTGACTTGTCCAAACAGTCAATCGACTGTTTCTTATACTTAATAAAATAGTATTAATTAGTGATTTAAATATGGAAATTCCGAAGCAATATCGTTTTTAAATTAAAATAATATTTAATTACCTTACAGCTCGGCCGTCCTACACATAGCGAGTCCCTTCGCTATTGTTTGAAAATGATTAAATATATCAACAACATCGAGACGTTATTAAGTAAATTAGTGGCATAGACGCATTTACTTGCAAAAATATAATTAGTTACTTATGTCTAGTAAGTATCACAACATCTAACAAATTAATTCTAGATCCATAGAAAAATAATCATTAAATAAATATACAACAACAAAAATTGAGACATAATTAAATCAATTTTGTTACTAAATGCCTTGCTAAAATCTTACATCTACAAATTTATAGTCCCTTACACAAACAATCATAAATTATTATATTTACTGTCTTAGAATTTACGATTATACATTTTGGACCAAGATTACAGGCTATAAATTAAATTATTACAGCATCTTCCACATCATAAGCCTCAATGTTAGTTTCTTCTACCCCTTGTACCTCTATATTTACAGCAGAAATTCACTTTAAGGACCTGCTTGTTGAGTTGAGTCATTTTTGTCATTAGCCTCAGGGTTATCCTTAACATTCGTGTTATTAGTCCTATAACAGTTTGAAGCCTGATGCCCTAACTTATGGCAAACCGTACAAGTCAATAAAGGTTTCTCACATTTGAAGCTAGGGTGGCCAATCTCGTCACAATTGAAGCACCGTATATTTGAACTGCTAGAATTTATTTTATTAGTCCCTGTTAGACGGTTATTGGTAATTGTGGTGTTACGTTCATTGTTATTTATTTTGATAGCTGTATTATTGTTGTCACGAGCTTGGCCAGCCTTTATGGTCCTAAAATATTTAAGTACTTCCTCAGGTTCCTTAAATTGAGCCGCTTGAGCACTAACTTTCACGGTGCGATCCTCTACGCCATTAAGAAGGCAATCAACGGCATGCTTGCTATAAATTTTACAGCGGTTGAGCAAATTTACTTTCCCGTAATAGTAGTGCTCAAACGACTCACCGTATTTGACTTTCTTAGCTAACATTTCCGTCAATAGTTCAGCGTAGTCCTCACGATAAGGAAATGATTCTATTAACTTCTGTTTCCATTCAGTCCAAGAAAATAACAACGTGGATAAGCCTTGATACCATGTTTTAGCTAGACCTGTCAGCTTGGGTAACGAATAGTGGATTATCTCCTTATCCTCCCATCCATAAATCTGTGCACACTCTTCCACTTTCGTTAGCCAAGTGAGAATAGTCTGCTCCTTAGAACTTGGGTCAAATTCAGGCACGACATTCGTGTTGAAAGTTAATTTGGGCTTATCCGAACGTTTGAAATTATCAAGAATATTCAAAAATTTGTCTAACATAACATTAGGATCACTTCCCTTACTTGTATCCCCTCGAGTCCTTTTGGCAGGTAGTACTGGCGATGCACCAGAAGATCCAGATGACGAATAACTTCTCTTCCTCCTTGTTCTCCTTTTCCTCCTCCTCCTGTACTCTTCCTCGTTGTTGTGATCGTCAAATCGATGCCGCGAGCGGCTCCTCCGTTGTGTCATATCATGTCCTTGTAGCATCCGCTCTATCCTCGAGCTAGACGCACATCCACTCAATCCATCATCCTTTCCTTCGCCCTTATCCCCGGGCATTCCATCATTATCATTATATCTATGTGACAGCCCTTCCCCTCGACTGTACACATAGTCTCCATCCTTATCCAATCCAATCCTTTCCTCGCGAGAACTTGGCTCTATCCTCGAGCCAGCCTCGCTTGCCATGTTATCTGAAACTTACTCGGAAAGCTTAAAATCTCGTACGAAAAGAACAACAAATAAAATATGGAGAAGCGTTGAAGTTATCTAATTAGCCCTTTAATGCAACCTAAGATTTTAATTCAAATGTTACAATTTTGATAATTAAGCCAAAGTCCAATAATAACTCAAAAGTGTATTGTTTTTGTACGTAAAAGTAAGATGATGGACAAAAATAAACCACCGCATATAAACAAAATAATTAATATAATTATAGTTAAGCCTAACATAAGTGAAACGAGTGAGAGCCTAAAGATTGGTATATGGTCATAAACTTTATTTATTTCAAAGTAATTTAAATAAGGTGTTTACAGTCCAGGAGTATGTCATCGAGTCAATGTTTATTACGACTTACAGGAATTGTGAAACGAATGAACGAGGAAAAGAAAATACATCAAAGCATTAACAGAAACAGAGAAAAAAAATGTTATTTGTTCAATCGATTCGATAATACCGTGAACATTTTAAAAACGTGTGTAAAAAACCATATCATTTTGCAGGTAGATACTTGTTCATATCAAGCGAAAAAAAAAAGAAATATACTTACGTTTTTATTATTTTATTGCTCGAGCGGTGAGCGCAGAAATTAAGGCAGGTTTTAGCCTTATAAATAATATTTAATTACCTTACATATATGAGCATATTTTTTTTTATTAAATGAAAATAGTACATACATACATGTATGGTGCAACATTGGGCCTAATTTAAATGTGCGAGAAAAAAGGTTTCCCCAAACGTATCGACGCGGAATCGGCTCTAGCCGACCAAAAATCGCTCGTTAGTGGGCATTTTCAGAATTTGGGACCCCCCAATTAGCATAAGTTGTTAACAAAAATTAACTCACTGTCAGTTTTGTGACGATAATTAAGCATGAAATTTCAATAAAAATATTGTTGTTGTGTCAATTACATAAACTTTAAACGATAATCTACATTCACAATGTGAGAAAAGTAAATTTTTAGACAGATTTTTATGCTTAATTGTTGTCACAAAACTGACAGAGAGTTAGTTAATTTTTGTTAACCACTTACGCTAATTGGGGGGACCCAAATTCTGAGAATGCCCTAGTATGAAGACGCTTAGGTACCTACGCATCATCGTCGCTGAACGCAGCCTTAGTACGCATGTTCAATACTAACGAGCGATTTTTGGTCGTCGAAAGCCGATTCCGCGTCGATATCTTTAGGCAAACCCTAACGCCGTGTCTTGCGTGGGCACGGACGCGCGACCGTCGCCGATACTTCCATATCGATAAGGTTTGATTTCGTATGCGTCGCATCGCCGTCGCGCGACCATCGCGCGATCGTCGCCCACGCAAGCCACGGCGTAAAATTACTTCGCGAGGGCTTGCTGGAGTGATTTTAAGACTATACCTACAGGAGCGAAAATGCTAAAATGGAAAGGGGACTCCTTTCAATTTGGGAATTTCAGTTAATTATACTAGTGTTTTTAACTAGATTTATCGAAAAAAAATTGTCCATTAAGAACAACTCAGTTAAAATATATTGCAAAAAATCTTTAAAGTCGAGGTTCCGCCGTCGACTGTTTCCTCCTTCAAAATTTAATAATCAATCGGAACTAAATTTGAGAATCTGAATAACAATGAAACAGTCTGTGTGGGACCGTTTAGGTTTTTTGGCTAATTGTTACCAATCTTGAGTAGGTATCACACCTTTTTTTGCGCCATAATGAAAAATATCAAAAAAATCAAACAGACCGACACAGATAAAAATAAAAGTAATTCTGTGTTTTTCAACATCATTGATCTATCTTCAAAAATAAAAACCAGGAAGGAAATAGTCGAGAGCGTTTGTATGGAGAGTTGACCCCTCCTGTATCGTCTTAAGAATCTAGTTGGCGGTATTCTTACGCCCAGAGTTACACAATGTTTATCATCAAACCTGCAATTAAAATAAAATGATTATATCATAACTCCCGCGGAAAAAGATTTGTCTATAACTCCCGCCACGCCTGCGTTCAATTGACATTTACTGCGGAAGTATGGTGGAAACAATCTAAATATGAAGTAGCTAGGCAATAAATCGAATTATTTTATTAAATATTTTTTTGATTTGTTTTTTTTTCGGGTTCGATTCCCGGCTTCGCCACCAGTGGACTTGATCGCTTTTTCTTTAGTGTAAGGTATCTATTTCAGTTTATAATCTAAATATGGTTTATTAGCTTTTGCCCGCGGCTTCGCTCGCGTTAGAAGGAGACAAAAAGTAGCCTACGGCACTCGATCCCTTCAAATATCTCCACTTAAAAAATCACGTCAATTCGTCGCTCCATTTTGCCGTGAAAGACGGACAAACAAACAGATACACACACTTTCCCATTTATAATATTATTAGTATGGATAATTGTACAATACATATGTGAGTGTGTACGGGAAAACGTCCCACTTTGTCGATTGCTATAAAGCCGCTTTGTCAGTTTATTCATATAAAGATACAAGTAAATCTCTCCTTAATGGTAACCGACAAAGTGGGACGTTTTACTAAACACACTCACATATGTTATTACGATCAGATCGTTAGGTAGTGGTGCGTGCGTTGAACTTCGTCACAGTATAAGGATAAATCAGTAGTTAATCTCCGGCAGCGGCGACGCGGTCGTTACTAACTACTGCGCAAGGTCACGCAGGGTTGTACCTGTGCTACTGTCCTACTCGTAGTAACTGTGTATGGCGCTATGCTAGTACCAACGCTCTTTCTACCTTTTTATCTAATAAAGATTCAAGTACGTGTTTGCTGACGAAATCGTATTTACATAAAATGTTTGAATAGATGTTTGCACAATATTTAAGTAGGTACCAAACTTTCGAGCTAGATAGATCGCAGCATCTACCTAAATGTCGTTACAGATAAATCCTTATTGATTTTAATGTGTCATTCTAGCTTTAAATCTCACTTTTACGCCATTTACGTAAGCAATAATGTACCTAACACTGCAAAAATATAACAACCACTTACTTTTCTGGGTGTCTAGGAATTCTAAAGAACATTCTGACATTTCCGCATTTTGAGAACTGTTCTCCATACACCCATAAACACTACAGTAACGAAAATATGTTATCGGTGCTGACGTCATTTTTTCCCGAACTCAACACGTCAACACAGCGCGCGAACGCGGCCCCGACTGTCCAGCCCAATACTTACCAGTTTCGCATGTATTCGGTGCATATGGAGAGTAGTTTTCGACACACCGCGCGGAGTGAAGTTTGTTAGAAGAGTTATTACTGCTTTATACTGTGACTTCGTCCTGATAACAAGGTAGGTACACTACAATAAGCTCTTGACATCATGTTGTATAGGTACTTCAACACGTTGATAATAGTTAATCCTGTTATTAAGCGCCACTCTTTGGGTGATAAAGATAAAATAAATATGTAATTAGGTACATACTCGTACTTACATATACTCGTACTATCAGTAAGCTTATTACTTGGGCATAGATTACCTTGCCTAAAATGTACAGTGACTAATCACTTTTGCTTTGGTCACTGCGAGATAGTGAAATTTGAAATGAATGGTAAAAACTAGTAGATACGTGATCTTCGCTGACCTCGCCTTCTTCTGCTTCGCCCGTCATCGTACCTCTTCATCTGCTAGAGCCCTGCATTACACCGTACATCGGTACGTCTTAATCCACCCCTTGACCTGCTACCACGACGTGTTCAGCAACCACCAGCGATACCACATGGACGTCTCCACCTCCCAGTCTAGTCTGTTGACCTTCATTGCACGAAGTAGAAATCCGTCGCATCGGTTTTTGGATTAGGTAGTGGATCATCCTAAAGCCTCCGCCACACATAAAGCGTTTTGATAGCGGAGCGGGACGCGCGCTGAATGCGCGCGCATTCCGCTCGCAATCCGCGCATATTCCGCTCGCAATCCGCGCTCGTTAGTTCCCGCCTGCGTCCGCTGGGCGCAACGCCATCGTTCGTCCGGCGCATCCCGCGCACCGCTATCATTGCGCTCCGCTGGCGCTAACGCTCCGCCTGCGCTCTCAAGGCGCGCATGTGTGGCCGAGCTTTAAGAGTCAATGACTGACCTGAAGCACTGATTGATGCCTTCCTGGTAGGCTTCAATCTTCATATACCGACGGCACTACTCCTCAACAATGTGGGTAGCTGGTGGCGAGTCGGGGCGTGTGGAGCCTTTTGTTGCAGGTGGGGAAACTGGACTACCAACATCGCGGCGGTGTGACGCCGGGGCGACTTACAACAGTTACAACGAACGGTGGCGCCATCTATCGGTTCGATGCGTCGTCTACACTCTCTATTTAAAGATCTCGGATATAATAGGAAAAATAATAACAATTTTATTGTATTTAATTATACTTTTGAGATGACACGATCGTGGTGTAATTAAACTCATTGACCTACTTTAAAAATAAATTTATTTTTAGTACAGTTGCTCAAAAAGTGCCCGTTTTTTGGCTGTTTAGCGTGCGAAAATTGGTTTTTATGCTCTCGTGCGTAAAAAGTACGACGTTTACGTACGTTTTACGACTACATACCGAGCTGTTTTAATATTAGCACAGAATATATATATTAGCAATATTAGTATATTTTACTAGGACAGAATAAAACTATAAACATACTATTAAGTGATTAATGTTTAAAACATTGATATTTCATATGTAATTGTTCATTTTTAGTCATACAAACATAATTTATAAAATGGTTTTACATTGAAAAAGTGGCTCATAATGAGTCGTGTAAACAAAATGTGAAATGGAACGAAACGCGTCGTCTGTCGCGCAGAAGGGCGACGCAACTTTTTTGTCTCCGTCGCTCGGTCTATGGGCTAGTATGAAGGTGTGCACACGTTTCTTGTCATTTTGACAGTTATCACTGGCCTGGCCTGGGCGAACGTATGTTATTAGTCGAAAAAAATATAATTTTAAATGCAGATTGTTGAAGACGACATTGATATCTGTCGTTTAATTGAAGAAGTAGAGGAAAGACTGATTTTATATGACAAGAATTTAAAATAATATTCCGACAATATTGAGAAAAAACGATGCCGGGTTGTAAAATTCTAACCAGTTCATCAAAACTTTTAAACACTCATTCTGAAGTACCAAAAATTTATTTTGGATAGGCTCTCAATTTCATGAAAAAAGAAAAAATCGCGTCCGTAATATCCAAAGATAATAGAATTAGTCTATGGTAATATCTTCTAAGTAGTCTGTGGTTGGTTGCGTCGCTGTCGTTCGCCCGTGTGCGCACCTTGGAAATTGTCGCAAGGAGTGACGACAGAGACAAAAAAGTCGCCGAGCAACTGTTGCATCCGTCTGCGCGGGGCCTTACCAATGTTACCAAGTTAATTGCTTGTATTGCGTTCAAAAACTTTAATATGTTACGCGATTTGTCATAATTATTTTGTTATTTGCAATACTTCGAGGCATAGATGGTCGATTGAATTAAAATGTAGGTATCTTAGGTAAAAAAAAAATGTCCTATAATAATAATATTTAAATGTCCTATATTAAACAATCGTCCCAAATGGTAAATGTTTATGTTTTTATGGCACACAATGAAATAAATAAATTGTGTTGGATGAATAGCAAAATCGAAAATATGAACGCAAGTTTAAAAGCTTCAAAGATAGGTACGTCAATGTCAATGCGAAAATTGGGAGTTCGGATTGTTTATCGTTTTATTTCGTTGTAGTAAGTAGTGTTTTTTCGCAACTATATTAAAAAACGTCGTTCATCACACGTGCGAGAATTCTCGCACTTATAACGAAATGTTATATCCTTATTTTTAATATCACACAATAGGTACTTTACATTTCATTTATATATCTCCGTGAACATAGTACCTATAATAGGTAATAGATTGCACAACAAGAGCATAAAGTGACCCATTTTTACCCGAGGCATTTTTTTAAAATATGCCCTTGTACACTCCGCTTTTTACTTCGATTGCGAGGAAAATAATTATATTTTTCACGGCAATTTTAAACCACGAAATTGAAAGTTGTAAAGCGAAAGAATACATAACCAATTCCCGCGCCAACTAACTTTTTTTAAATTTTCAACATGTGATCAGAGTTGACGACCAGAGTTGGTCAGACGCTTGGTTTTCTGCCAAGTCAAACATTTTGGAGCATTTTTGAACGATAATCAACTCCTATTTTATGTTATTTACTAAATTTTATGACAGAAAATACGGAATTCTAATAAATTGTAGCAAAAATAAAATAATATAACAAGTTTTGTCATCTACACTATTTTATTGCTCCGTGAAAATTTGCAATATGTTTTAACTGTTTGGCTGTTGAGACCGATTACCTTAGCCTTAGAAGAAAATTTTACTTTTATGCTCTAGAGCATAAAATGCGATTTTATTTCGTCTACGACGACATAAAGGTGCCCTTTTTGAGCATGAAAAGTGAAAATATAATATTATAATACCTATATATTTCGATATCTACAACTCATTTATCCTTATATTTTTATATTTACACATATTTCTCCTTCAACTCCCTCCTTAGTATCTTTCCCGTCGAGTTCTTCGGTAACTCTTCCAGAAACGTCACATCGCTTATTCTTTTATATTCAGCCACTCTTTCCTTCACGAAATCGGTTATATTTGTTGGGGCTACATTGTGTCCCTTCTTCAGGACTATGAACGCTTTGGGCGCTTCTCCGTTAGTCTGGTGGGGAACTCCAATAACTGCCGCATCGTCTACTGACGGATGGTCACGGAGGACACCTTCTAGTTCCGCTGGAGAAACTTGGAAGCCTTTGACCTGGATTATATTAAAAATGTTAACAAGAGATTTAAATTTACATGATACTGAGCTTCGTAAAGATAATCCACTTAAAGCAAAAGCTCGAGCGCTCGACAGTGTACCAGTAGATGACACTTTTAATTTTAAGCAGGGGCGGCTCACTCCGCGATCCTTTCGCCGCGCTACAAGTACATGCCGGCGGCCGCGAGTTCGCGGCCCATTCACTGGCGACGACCTTCGCGCGGCGCAATAGAATTCAATGTCGTCTGCACGCGTGCGGTCCGTTTGTTAATGTAGGTAAGAATTTAGAATGGCGGCGTTTTGTGAACATCAAAGGAGTGAGCCTTCTGTACATATATTTTGTGTCTTAAGTCATTAATAATGTGATCGAAGGTTGTCATCTCTTGGGCATAAGCGTGTCGTCAACGAATACTTTTACCTCATTAGAAAAACTACTGTCAAAACTCCCTTACCATCAGAAATCTACTAATTCATTTAGATTTCCGAGTGGGTAATGTGTTCTATGAGGTAACAAGGATACAGTGTCCTGATGATGCAAAAACTTTTGTGGTATCTATTTCCCGTAGTTATCAATTAAATTCACGATCTATATTCGCATCTATTTTCTACTGCCTATATATTTCTTAAAACGGACAATGGATAAAGAATACCTTTATAAGTTCTTTTAATCGATCAACAACAGTTATGATGCCATGCTCATCTCCGAACACCAAATCTCCACTCCTGAACCATCCATCATCAGTAAATGCTTCTTTATTTGCTTGAACATCGTTTCTATACCCTTTCATGACTTGTGGGCCACGAATCAACAGTTCGCCTTTCTGTAAAAAAATATATGAATAAATGAATGTTAAAGGACATATTTACAAAAATTGATTGAGTCTTATGGTAAGCTCAAGATGACTTGTGTTGTGGGTACTCACTACCTACTCAATCAACGTAATATAATACGTAGAAAACATCTGACTCAGGAACAAATATTTGTACTCATCACGTTTTTTACACAATTTGTCACGTTTATCGTGTGTACGCCTTATTATTTTAATTAGTTACAAAATTTAGATTCTTCCTTTGTCTCAAAATAAACCTTTAGTGAATACTTTTATTAGAAATTACCTTATTAGGTCCAAGAGTTTTTATATGTTCATCAACAATCTTAAGTTCAGTATTTGGAACAGGAAGACCAACACATCCATAGTTATTATTCCCTTTTGGAGTTATAGTTACCGCCGGTGAAGTTTCTGTTAAACCGTAGCCTTGCCTGAAGTCAAATTTTCTCTGAAAAGAGAAAAAAAATGAAGTATATAAAAATACCTTTATCAGGAGCAATCAATGAAACTGCACGCTTTTCTCCTAAAACTGGCATGTTCTGTGACTTTAAAGATAATAATGGGTTTTATAGTTTTTTTCTACGACGCAACTTATTGCAAAATTATTGATATTGAAGGTGCGATTGAAGAGAATCAAGAGAATAACTGTCAAAGTAAAACTTGCAGTCGTATGTACTTAGTGCACAGACTGCATCTCGACACAGGATTAAAATATTAACTTCCTGTTATTTGAAGTGACAAATACCTAATACCAATTATATTATTGTATTACCTAATACAATTTTTTCACTTTAAGGCATTACGTATGTTCAAAGTATGTTTTAACAACATTTCACAGAAATGGGTTGGGAATTAAATTCCTTGACAGTACACAATGAGAGAGATCGATCCATAGGGCTTCAGTCTCTATAAAAAATGTGAATATCGAGTTAGGAGAGGATTTAAAAATTATTTGTCTCATCTAACACTAGGCAGCTTTTCTTGTCGTTGGCGCCCAACGTGGGACTAAACTGGTAAACAAATCATTACCAAAATATGTTCATTTAATATTCTGTAATTAGTAGATTACGGTTTAGGCCGTTTTCACATTATCCGATCCGATATCGGATGTAGGACCGACATCCTACATCCGATAAACGCTTCCGACAGTGTCAATGGATGTAAATCAATGAAGTTCATCGTTGGTTTAAAAGATTTTATATTTTATATTTATATTTGGGTGCATCTTTTCTTGAATCAAGTGGTATATTTACCTTTGCCCTTTCCATGAATCTATCAGCATCTGCCGTTGTTAGAGGAGCAGACCCGTTGATGATCACTTCGAGGTGTTTGAATGTCTTCGGAGTTGCGGATGGATGGGTAGCCATTAATAGCACTGGAAAATTTAATCGTTATAACTTGATAGCTATTTTAGAAAGTAATGGTTATCTATTTCAAGGGTGCAAAGTTGTATTTTAACGCCGAGTGTGGAACTGAAAAACGAGCAAGTAAAAGGATCCTATAGTTGAACCACAAGCGAAGCGAGTGGTTCGATAATAGAATCCTGAACTTGGCGAGTTTTTCAACACACGAGAAATAATAGTACATTGTGCAACAAGGGGCGGAAGTTGAATATTACTAACGAGAGTAAGTTAAATCGCGACGGCTTGCCGGAGCGATTTAAAGACTCGAGTTAGTAATATTCATACTCCCCGAGTTACACACAATGTTTTTCATCACACTCGCAATGTAAAAAATATGTAAATAGATGTAAAAAAGTTAAGTATGGTACAAGAAATTTCATTATTCCCTTGGGAGAACGATTTTTCTATAACTCACGCTCCACCTGCCTGCAATATCACATTTAAAGTGCGGGTGTGATGAAAAGGTTGTTGCTTACGTCTCCAATACAGATTTTCCATTGAAGTAGCTAGTTGTTCTATTTTATTCATCGTAATGTTATTTTTATATGACTTTGTTTTCAGCCAAAATTTATTTGCTAGATAATATCTGCGTATATGCAGTGGCGAAAGACTGAGCTCGGATTCCATTACGTGAATTGGTGAGCTTTTAATAAAGCCTCCGATCGTGCGCATGCAACGATTTTGTAACCGGTCTAACTTAATCAAAGTACTTTTGTGCCCATTTCCGTACAAAAAACTAGCATAATCTAGCCTACTACGTATAGTTGCAATATATAGCCTTCTTAAGTTGTCAGGGTGGATACCCCATCCTGGTCCAGCTAAAATTTTAATAGTTATTTGTTATACAAGGGGGCAAAGTTGTATTTTAACGCCGAGTGTGGAATTGAAAAACGAGCAAGAGAAAGGATTCTATAGTTGAACCACGAGCGAAGCGAGTGGTTCGAGAATAGAATCCTGAACTTGCGAGTTTTTTAACACACGAGAAGTAAAATACATTTGCACCCGAGTGTAATACAAAACTTTTCCCCTCACTATAGCGAGGAAACTACAACGCAAAAAAATACGTTTATCACTGCTTCCAGTAGTTCCACAGGTGGTAAATCATCTTTATTACTAGATTCACCTACTTTTATCAATTTTAAAGCAGTTAATTTGACTTTATTCAAGGTCAAATTACTTTACCTACTTGTGGATAAAATGCGTTTTTACCCGCTGGTATTAAAGGACAAAACACGTGTTTCCAAGCTAGTGAGGGGAAAAATACATTTGCCCCGTGTGTAGCACAAAATTGTCCCTTCACTATAGCGAGGAAAGTACAACGCAAAACGAGTTTATCACTGCTTCCAGTAGTTCCACAGGTGGTAAATTATCTTCATCACTCGATTCACCCAATTTTATCAATTTTAAAGCAGAAACTTGACTATTCAAGGTCAAATTACTCTATCCACTAGTGGATAAAATGCGTTTTTACCCGCTGGTCTTAAAGGACGTGTTTTCGAACTAGTGAAAAGGGAAAAGTAAACGATAAACATCAATAGAAAGTAGAGGTAGGTACATAAAATGATATTAAACGCCAATTTAAGATAAGATGGCTAGTTTTGTCATTTTGACAAACAAAAAATATTCATACCTATCGGAGGGACAACATACAAAACGTTGCACTTATACTTTTCCAAGGTTCGCAAGAACAGTTGAGGCTGGAACTTCGGCAAGGTCACCAGCTTAACTCCCTGGGACAACTTGTGGAACATCATCACTTCTGCGCCGTATATGTGGAAAAATGGCAGCACTGCCATCACGGCATCTTGGTGGGTCGCTGAAAATCAACTGAAAATTAATATAATACTTAGGTAGGTAATTAGAAAAATGTAATGTATATTTGTAATATACATATATTTAAGTTAGTTTTAGTTTAATATTTATTATGTTTTAGTGTACTTTGTGTAATACAACACTTTTGAAGTTTCGGTAAAAAAAAATATACATATGTATTTTTTGTAATGTATGTAAGTACCTATTTAATTGAGACATAATTTAAAATTGCGCGTAAAAAACTGAGACCGATATAAATCAAGGAATTAGGGTGCCTTTAATTTAAACCAGAGATGCGCTACGTGGATGTGTTTGATATCCACCAATCAGCTTGGTCAGCTTGGTCGATCGCTCAGCGGAGGTCGCGGGTTCGAACCCCGGCTCGTACCAATGAGTTTTTCGGAACTTATGCGCAAAATGACATTTGATATTTGCCAGTGGCTTTTCGGTGAAGGAAAATATCGTGAGGAAACCGGACTAATTCAAATAAGGTCTAGTTACCCTTCGGGTTGGAAGGTCAGGGTGGCTAGCCGAATGGCACAATCGCTCACGAAACGCTCACGAAACGAAGCGCTAGTAGATATCTATCTCTATCGCGCTTGCGTATTGGCGCGACAGAGCCAGCGGCGTATCGCTTTCGTTTGGCGTCGGAGAAATGCCATTCGGCTACGGGGCCAGGCCCCGATAGATATCTACTAGCGCTTCGTTTCGTGAGCGTTTCGTGAGCGATTGTGCCATTCGGCTAGCCACCCTGATGGCAGTCGATTTCGTAAAACTAGTCCCTACGCCAAACCACGCCAAACCTTGGGATTAGTTGTCAAAGCGGATCCAGGCTCCCGTGAGTCGTGTCAAATGCCGGGATAACGCAAGGAGGATGATGATTGTTGCCGGTGACTGTACATTATTAACTACTTAATTACAAACTAGAATTATGAGTAGGTATTCATAATTCTAGTTTGTAGTACATTATCCGGTGATCCCGTTGATCCCCATAGGTACCTTATGTGCTTAAGCTATTATCAAGACTTATGGATGGCGGCGTGTGGATTTTCATTTGACGTATATTCTCATTATGCAGATAAGAAGAGATAAAAATTGCAACTGCACGTTTTGTTAACTTAATGAACTTTTTAATTGTTATTGTGAGATAAAAGACGGACCATGCGGCAAATGGCGTGGGTGCTAAAATACCTAACTACTTATTGTCCTGGATTTGTAAGAACCTCTTCTTGACACATGACATCGTCCACAAAACGTAAACTCGCGCCACCTAATGAAATTTAAAATAAAATCCTGTAGTAATATTTAAAAAAATCAAGTACTTACAAACAATATTTCGCTTACTTTAAACATAATCTAACACATGTTATATTTTTGCGGATCTTCGTTGGTGAGTATTTTACGATATTAATTTATCACACAGCATTTACTTATCATGACATTTATCGTTAATTTTTATTTTTAAACTAGTGCTGTAGCACAGTCTATCACTTCGATTCAAATGACATTTCCGTCCAAGAAAATTTGAATTTCGCGGCTTATTTCAGTGACAAGATTTTAGCAATCGGTGCTTTGTTAAGTTTAAATTTAATAATCGTTTCTAGTTTACAATTTCAATTATATTTTTAATTACATCCCACCATACAATCGATTCAAACAATTCGTAAATAATCGCTAGATTTTGCAAACGATTCGTCTTAGCCACATCTCTACAAATTTCAATGGAAATGTGTCAAAAAGAGGTTCTAAAAAATCCGGGACAATATATAATCAGACAAACCATCTTTTAAAGTTATAAAACATAAATTTATGGGAAAACAGATTCCTGTTGACTGACATTTTGGCCGTCTTGTCAAACTAAATTTTACATGAAATCGCCAGGCACAGCGAAAGCACAAACAGTCATACAGTACGATGTAGACGCAGATCAAAATGAAAAGTCAGAAGTCGTGAACAATGGTTAAATCTCTGTTAGATAAGTGTTCCTGAAAAGAAAGGATCCTCTCTGGGAATTACAACGCAAAGTACAACTAGAGAACTAGACATGCTTAACATTTTAACTGTAGGGGAAGTCTTTTTTAATGATTCAAATTTCCCTCATAATTATATATAATATTTAAAGTTTATTACCTGTTGTTTCATTATGCATTTTGATAACAGGCTCATTCATTTGTTCACAATTTGCCACTAAATTCCTATTCGTTAACTCCACTCCTTTTGGGATTCCCGTTGTGCCGCTCGAGTAAGGCAAGAAGCATACATCTTCAGCACTTCTTCTGACTTCTTTCAATGGCGACAAGTCAACACTGACGTCAACACTTAGTTCCTTGAACCGTATCGTGCCAACTGGTACTTCTGTGTCTTCAGTTCTGACTATAACGATGGGTATGTCCAAGTTTGGCAGTCTAAGAGCAGATTTGACGACGTCTACTGTCTCTCGTACAGTCACTATTACTTTTGCGCCTGTCGTGACCAGTTGGCGTTGGATTTCGTCTGGAATAAAAAGAAGAACTAAGAAACGATATATTAACATCTACATTCAACCTTCTTTAAAATAAAATATATGAATCTCAAAAGTGCCAAAAGGATTCCGGTGCCTGATAATTAGCCAGCTTTTATTTACTTTCACCTGTCCCGTTCTGTCTGTAATCAAATCTTGCATGTTTTTGACGCACTTCCCAGTTTCCAATAGAGCTGAAATTTTTCATAGGTACATATGTAAATCACGTGACAATGCAATATAATGGCATCATGGAGCTGAGGTGATGGAGCAGAAAGGTGACCATAGGAACTCTGTAATTAAATTTAGTAACTCCATCGAGTAAGGGGTTTTTAGAAATGTCCCGGAGAACAGTAGATGACTTTTGAAAGAAAAGTACAGTCGGCGATAAAAGCTTGTGTCAAAAATGTTTTTTTTTGGGAAAATACTTTTTTCATCTGTAGCGCCAAATGCCAAGGTAGCGACCGAATGGGCGCCACTAATTACCAGAGGCCGAGGTAGACCAAAGATGAGATGGCGGAAAGACCTCGACTCATTTTGTGGCGGCTAGAGAGAGCATGCACAGAGCCGTGACGAGTGGCGGAAAATAGGGGAGGCCTTTGCCCAGCAGTGGGACACATTATAGGCTATATAGAAAAAAAATCTGTAGCGCATCAACAGTCGATGCAAACGCACTCACGCGCAGTGTAAGTAGGGTTGATGGTGGTAATAACGCCACCAGCGCCCAGCACGCCCAAGGCCACGACGGGGTAGTCGGGCACGTTGGGCAACATGACAGCTACGGTGTCACCGTCACGGACGCCCAGCTTGCTGCGCAGGTTCGCCGCGAAGGTCGCCGACAGCTTGAATCCCTGGGAGTATGTGTAGCCCCGACCTGTGAAACCGCACACCTGGAATTTCAGAAATAATTATATCAACTTATGGTAAGAGCCTCCGCTAGCTGACGCGAATTACCCGGAACGAACGCGCGCGTCTAAGAAATGGTATGAACAGACCCCGTAGGCCGTAGCCGAATGGCATTTTTGTGACGCGAACCGCCACCGAAACGCCGCAGAAATGTAGTCTGGCTCTGTCGCGCCAATACGCAAGAGCGATAGAGATAAATATACGAAAGAGATGTTATCGTGAGCGTTTCGTGAGCGCATTCGGCTACGCACACAGCTCTAAAGGGCGCGGAGCGCGTCTAACGGACTTTACATAATATTAGCGGGAGGGACCCGTGAGCTTGCGCACGCGGCGGCTAGCGGAGCAGAGGCCCTAAGTAACTGCTCTAACTGGCCCCGTACCCGAATGGCATTTCTACGACGCGAAACGAAAACGAAACGCTGCGAAAGGTAGTCTGGCTCTGTCGCGCCAATACGCAAGTGCGATAGAGATAGATATATACGAGCGTTTCGTTTCGTGAGCGTGTGTGCTTTCGGCTACGCACGCTGTTTCGAACTTAACCACGCCCTTTCCTCCCGTGGGTGTCGTAGAAGTCTACTACAAGTTTAACTGTGGTGTGGGCGATGGGCTAGCAACTTGTAACTGCAATATCACAATTTCGGTATTTTTCCATCCGTTAGTTAATTCCTAAGGGCCACTTGCATGGACGAAAATGGAGGGTTAACCCACCATTTTATATGGAATTTGACAGATGACAGCCCACTAACCCTGAGTTAAGTGGTTGGTGCAAGTGGGCCTAAGAGGGGCAATGAAACTTGATCAGTTTCTTGTGCTCTGCCTACCTCTTTTGGGAATGTTGTATATGTAGTATTATGAAATAGGTTCGGTAACATTTAAATGGTGTGTATGGTAAATAATAGAGGCCTCTTTTCCGTAATAAATATTATTTAATATGTTTGGGACTTCAAGGTAGTAGTCTGGTAGGTACCTAACTTAAAGTATGTGTTGCCTACGAGTATGTTACCAACTTACCATATTAGCGGTACCTATGTTACCATATTAGAGGTAGGCCTACGCTTAATACCCATAACGCAGCAAACTTGCATTTCATCTGTACCATCTTTGAGCGTGTAAACACCAGGTAAACATCGTGTAAAGGTGCTGTGTACGGCGCATCATCTTGAACTTTGTCGGTATGCAGAAGGTCGTTAATACGGCCTTAGCGGTGTAGGTACGTGAACACGGAATAAATAATAATATCTATTTGTCCGCGGCTCGGCTTCGCTCGCGTTAAATTCGAAAATGCTCCATACAAATATCTACCCCCCCCCCCCCCCCCCCATCATAGGGCCAGCATAGGAAGTTAGAAAGAGACAAAAAGTAGCATGTCACTCTCCATCCCTTCAACACCTTCTTCTTCCTCCTACCCTTATCCCACGTTATGTGGGGTCGGTACAACATGTCTCTTCCTCTTCCATTCTCCCCTATCTTTCGTCATCTCAACACTCATATCTTTCTTTCTCATATCCTCTTTCACACAATACATCCATCGTTGTTTGGGATTACCCCTCCCTCTCCATCCCTTCAACTATCTCCACTTAAATAATCACGTGTCGCTCCGTTTTGCTGTGAAAGACGGACATACAAACAGACACACACACTTTCAAAATGTTTCAAAAGTATGGATAATATATAAAAAAAAAGGGTTAAATTGTGGCGTAGGCGAGAGGCAGGCAACCTCTCACTGCAATTTGTCATGCAAATGTCACAATTTGGATTTCTTTCAACCCCTTTTTGCCAAGAGTGGCACTGAAACTTAGTAGTTCATGTGCTCTGCCTACCCCTTTATGGGATACAGGCGTGATTATATGTATGTATAAAAATAAAGATTTACCGCTATAGTCCGGTCCGGCCATTTCTCCAAATTTTGCCATACGTAATCATGCAACGTACACGCCGGTATTTCAACATCTTTGAAAGGTGACTTTATAATTCCTTCTTGAGTCCAAGGTGTTTCAGATAAGGTTCGCGCAATACTAAGGGATTTGAAGCCCTTTTTGCTAGCGCCATAGTACGGTTTGCAGCGAATAACGATTTTGACGCCATGATTCTTGTGTAGCCCCTGAAATGATGAAATGAAATTATAAATTTGGATCCATATTCCATATCTATCTATTACTTACATGTTTTCCCATGCGGGGTCTAACTCGTCTCTATGCCATTATTAGTTTATACTTTATTTTAAGGTACAGCGGGGCAAATCTCGACTGGGGGCAAATGTAACTGGTCCATTTTTTCCATGTTTTACAATGTTTGCATTATTACATAGAGTGTCCACCGTTTATAAATGGTAGGCGTGTTCAGTGGATACATTTAGAACTCAACATCATAGTGTAATAATGAAAAAAATGGATCAGTTAAAATTGCCCCCAGTCGAGATTTGCCCCGCTATACCGTATAATATGTAAATTGTAAACGCTTTGTGATCAATTGATCATTCGTATATCTGTAGCCAGTGTAGCCACAAACATTTCCTATGGTATACTCATGGTTGTGGAAACCTGGGTTTAAGTAATTAGTGTTTATAGAATAATGATTGAAAACGTGATCGCTAAATATAATAACTACTTCATTGAGATATTTTAACGACTTCGCTAATGTAAATTCCTCATCTAAATCTAACTTTTTTTTGTTTCTTATTTAGTTTATAAATATGTATCAAGATTTTTTTTAAATGAAGACAGCACTGGTTACTTTTAGATATATAAGATATCTTTTTGAAAATTTGTAAACCACAACTTTCTATTAATTCCGTTAATTACATTATTTTTTAAAACGTCGGTAAAACATTTTTTTTTTTAATTATTAACAAATATTTTCAATACCTTCGTCTCTCTTTTATCAGGTATATAGTAGGTATTTTGTTTAAAACAGAAATGTGCCTTAAAAAGAAACCATATTATGAAAGCATTGCTATGTAAGTACCTACTTTAGATTGTATGAATTCAATGTTCTTTTATAAAAACCAACCATTAAAATAATATAAAGTACTAGCTTTTGCCCGCGGCTTTGCTCGCGTTAAATTCGAAAATGCGGAACGCTCCATACAAACTTCCACCCCCCATTTTAGGGAAGAGGGGTGTTAGAAAGAGACAAAAAGTAGCCAATGCCACTCTCCACCCCTTCAACTATCTGCACTTAAAAAAATCACATCCAGTCAACACTGCCTTAGACGGACAAACAAACAGACACACAAACACTTTCCCATTTATAATATTAGTATATATGGATAATGTTTCCTTACACTTTTTCTCTTTATTGTGCAACTAGATAAAAGTGTACAAATGACGCACTTAATGCCAAAGGGCATTCTCTACCAGTCAACCATTGGGTCAAACACAGACAAATATAATCGTGAGATCGTGATATCAAATATATACTTACTTTCCACTGATGACCAAATCACTAAGTTCGTGTATGTATAATTTTTTTCTAGTTTTTTAAAATATCATATAATTCATATACATATGACATTAGACTTAGAACACGTTTTGTATGCACGCCGGTCGGACAAACACTGATATAACATTATGTTTATTTGCTCCATGTGATTCACAATCCTGTTTTCGACAATGACCAATAACTATTCTAACTTGGTCCACAGTATCACTAGAATCACGTGTAGCTTATATTGGCATATACCTACACATGAGTCGGATATCAGCTTAGTGAATAATGAACAGCTATGATAATGTTCGTTTCTTTCGGACTGTTGACACTGAGGTCGTTTTGTGGTCGAATGTTGTCTATAATGAACAGTCCTCAATGACCTTGGATATTATTTTAATCGTTATCAGCCGGCATAGCCGAAGTCGACAACCGTGGACGCTACGTGCCGATCAAAACGCATTCTGGGTCTGTCACGCCACTACAGTAGACTGAGTGAGAGCTAGCTACGAAACGCTTGCGCAGCGTAAACAATTGTTACGTTAGCTAGGTACCCTGGCGGCCTAGCAGAAATGACAATCGTTGACGCTAGACGCCAATCGAAATGCGTCTGGCTCTGTCGCGCGTCGCGCCATTATGAAAGAGCGATAACGATAGACGATAACGTTATTATCTTAAGCGTTTGTGCATTTGGCTACGTACGGATTAGCCCTGAGGCCCCTGAGACTGAAATGCTTAGAATAGATTTTAAACTGGGCATTAAGCTTTTAGTCGTAAAAATATGTGGACATATCAGTAATCCCACGAGGTATTCGGATCGCTTTAAAATTTAAATACAGCCAGGGGCGGCTCACTCCGCAATTCTATCGCCGCGCTACAAGTACATGCTGGCGGCCGCGAGTTCGCGGCCTAATCAGGGGTGGCGCGCGTTCTCACGGAACGCACGTTCGCACTTTCTATTGTTACATTACGTAGCGAGTTTTTTCAAGGTTCATATTATGCGATGTCCACGTGTGGAATGGCTAATAATGCTTAGTTAAATAGACATCATGAATAAAATAGGACAATCTTATACTGATCTTATTAAGTCTAACGGAAAAGTTCAATAAGGCTTGTGATGCTGAAGGCTGCAACAAAAATATATAAATACTGTATATATACCTAGAAATTAACCAAGACTTGAATATATAGTATAACTATTTATCTGAGAATTAATGCGTTTTAATCCATATGCAACCCTATCCTCCGACGCTGCGCACGTGCGGTTCGTTTCTTTGTTAGAATTTTGTAGGCATTTAAAAAGGCCGCATTTCGTGAACATCAAAGCAGTGGGCCTTCTGTACTTGTACTATTATATATTCTGTGATACAGCTAGATTAAAATGTTTAGAAATAAAGTGGTGGATTGTTATCGTAACCTTCATTGAACATAAGTGTACCTCCCTAAACAAAAAAAAATCTTAAATATACATTTGGACATATGCATTTGGACTGGTCAGTAAACTACCGCTCTTGCCTTTGTATTTGGCAGCTTAAATCTATTGTAATAAAGCCAAATATGCATCAATACCTACTTACTCATTAATTACAATAATACGCTATCATTATTCTATTATACTGTTTGTCTGTCACACAATGAAACGATAGGTACTTAACTAGTTAACAAAAATATACCTTATTATAACGAAGTTAAGGTCTACCAACGGTTGGTATATTATCGATATTAATAGAGACTATTAAATAAAGAAGACTGAAAGGTATTTTTTTATGATACCTCCTGGAAAAATAATTAAAATCACCATAATGTTACAAATATGTATAGTTATAGTGCAGATGTATATATGTAGGTATAGATATATGTATAATTAGAGGTTAATATCTGGGCAACCGAGCTTCGCTCGGTTCTGTTTCGTATCCTTGACATGTGTCGCCATCTAGTTCAAAAATGAATAGTACCTACATCGAGCGAAAGAATTCTCAGCCTTAACAACACAACTACTCCACACGAGATGGCGCGCATTTCGCCACAAAAACTCAAATAGTGTATTTTTCTATTCGTTTTAGCCTTGACCTGTGTCGCCATCTAGTATTTGCAATAAATAGTACTTACATCAACCGAAAGAATTCTGTCTTAACAGTACAACTACTGCACACGAGATGGCGCGCGAAGAAAAACGCATGAAAACTCGAAAATTCGCGTTTTCCGGGACCTAAGGATAAGTTAGACCGATTTTTCACCCCCAAAAACCCCACATAACAAATTTCTGCGAAATCGTTAGAGCGGTTTCCGAGATCGTCAGTGTAAATAAATATACATATAAATAAATAAATAAATAAATAAATAAATAAATATACAAGAATTGCTCGTTTAAAAGTATAAGATAAGAAATAATTGTAATTATAATAAGTACATAATTATACCTTACAGGGTGTGTATTACCTGCTACATATATGTAATGTGTAATATTATTGCAATTCAGTTATTTGATTTGATTTGTATTACATTGTTTACACATTTCAGTTTGAAGAGCACTCTATACTCTACAGTAATTCATAATTTGTTGTTTCTTAAAGGTGAACTTATTAAGACAATGTTTAACAATCTCAAAATCCAGAAGTTCTTTGACAAAACGCTCACGAAACGCTCACGAAACGAAACGCTCGTAGATATCTATCTCTATCCCTCTTACGTATTGGCGTGACAGAGCCAGACTACCTTTCGCGGCGTTTCGTTTTCGTTTCGCGTCGCAGAAATGCCATTCGGCTACGGGATCAGGCAGGCAATTATGGTCGCGCGATAAATGATAAAACATCTGGCCGTCCCTATCGCACTTACTAATAGTGTGATAAGGACGGCCTGATATTTTATTAACCGACTTCATCGTCTATCGCGCGACCATGCTACCCGTGCTGGTTTCCATGATGGCCATCCGATCGATCGATACTTCGTATATTATAGCATTAACAGCTATGAATAATGAACCCTCATGACGGTCTACTGGTGCTTTTATGGCGAGTTAAAGAAAATCAGCCACCAAAATAAGTAAAAAAATGTCATGTCTAGGGGCTTAGTAAAAGACTCACAATAACGCTATGTTACTTGGCAGTTGTTTGTCTTAGATATTTACTGGTCTCTGCTGTTACTTAGTTCAAGATTATCTGGCAGGCAAGCATGGTCGCGCGATTAATGGCATCAGGTCGTCCCTATCGCACTATTGGTAGGTGCGATAAGGACGGCTTGATGTTTTTATCATTTATCGCGCGAGCAATGCCTGCCTAGTCGCACGCACGGTACGCATTCATTATTTACTGGCAGTCATGGCCGGTCGTGTTTTCTTTCGCAACTCGTTTCCCGCGATTATTGTTCGAAAAAAACATGTGTGGTCTAATGGAAATGTTGTCAAGTCACCTTGCAAAGATATAGTTATACCGGAGTGTAGTGTGAACGAGTTTGTTTGGCGAAATTTGGATAGATGGGAGAAGAAAACTGCTACGGTAAAGTAAATACTTATTTCGGAAAAGCATATTAATAACAATAGTAACGTAGGTACATAAGAAAATTGTACGCGAAATATTACAATAAGATTTATCAGTAAGTACAATAATAACCTAATAAAACTGTATGAATTTTAATACCGCATTTGTAGCGCAGAAAAAATGTATACGTGCTGTTTGTAATCTAGCCCCCTACACAACATGCAAGCCATCCTTCAAAAAACTCAAACTCTTGCCGCTGCCAAGTTTATATACACCGTGTTTCACTTAACACTAAAAACCTGAAAACAGTTTGTTCAGAATCGAGAGTAGAATCGATTGAGCTATATCTGGATGGAGTAATATTTTTTTTAATTTGTATTATTCGTTATCCTAATTACAACCTTGTCATTTTTAATGTTGGGTTTAAATTAGCTTACTGTGATTACCTGTCTAATTTGAAGTTTACTGTGACAAAGCTTTACAGTGTTTTACAATGACATCATAGCTGTCTATTGGTAAACCTTATGTCGTTGCAGTAACGTACACAAGTAAATATTTTTAAGGTTTATGATGGTAGTTAGTAATTATTTTATTGAGTGTAGAGTTAAAAGTCGAGTAGAGATGTACAGAAAATTAAAAATTCAATTTAAAAAAAAAGTAAACATCAGATTAAAAGATGAATACTCTAGATAAGTTTAAAAAAATAAAAATCAGTTGGGGTGTCTGAGCTAGGTTTTGAGTGATACCGGAAACACTGTATTTTAGAAACTTTGCATGTTTGTAAAGAGGCACATGTATTTATTTACAACTGCTGAAAGCGCCTCTACTAGAAATCAACGTGATCCTGGAAGACTAGTACATAATTATGTTCCTAGAACAGCATTATATTCCAATCACTGTTTTGTCATGTGCATGAAAGTTTTCAACAAGTTAACCAAAATCTTTAAGAGAGCTACCTGTACATAGACTTAATGCAGTTGTTGACTGGAAAGAGCTATTACAGTGTGAAAGATTTCCTCTTTGAAGATACAGAAATAGAATAAATAGTAGTTATAAATTTAAGGTTTTGCATCATGCTAGTACAACCTGTATAGTACAAATAGCAGAATAAGCATCCAAATGTCGCCTACCACCTAAGACGCTATTGTATGTACCTGGATATTTTATTTCGATTGCAGTCGGGGGACCTTCATGTCAGGTTTCCATTGTCCCCCGACTGCAATCGAAATAAAATATCCAGGTACGATCACGATATCCTCCATGAGATTAACTTTTGATTTAGCTAATTTTGAACCTGACTAAACACTCGTTATTCCATTTTATATTAATCAAGTTGACTGACCAGCATGTCTAAAGATTATTTTCATCTTTTCAGTTCGGTTTAAAACTGCAGTCGTGTTTTTAATTTTTTAATTATTTATTTTATTGCCAAGAGTGGCACTGAAACTTGAGTAGTTCATATGTGCTCTGCCTACCACTTTATGGGATACAGGCGTGATTGTATGTTTAATCAGTTATCCACATGCATACATCAACTCAAGACTGTAGTCTCAAGAATGTAGGCCGAGCACATGATACTGCTCAAGTTTCAGTGCCATTCTTGACAATGAAGGTGTTGAAGGAAACGAAATTGTGATAATGTTGAACTGAAAGGTTGCTAAGCCATAATCACCTCGTATACCGTTTTTAATATTTTTTCAATTTCTTGTCGATGAATTTGCTATGCATACATCAGGCGGTAAAATTGTGTTTCTACTATTTTTAACCGACTTCAAAAAAGGAGGAGGTTCTCAATTCGACTGAATGTTTTTTTTTTTATTTTTTTTTTGTATGTATGTTACTCGATATCTCCGAGAATCGTGGACCGATTTTCAAAATTGTTTTTTTGATCGAACCGGTATAACCCCGAGATGGTCCCATTGGCACCAAGTCAGGGTCTGATGATGGGATCCTGGAGAAATCGAGGGAACTCTTCAAATGTTATAGGCACATGTAATGTGTGGATTTTTAGTCTATTTTTCAAAGGTACACCAGTATTTACGTCTGATGGTAATAATTTTATGTGGCTAAGCTGATGATGGAAGGTCAACTCCTCAATGGTTAGGAGTTAAAGGATAATTCTTTCACTACTGTACATGTATTCGGACTGATACATATAATATCACTAGGAACCACTAAAAATCAACAAATAAATAAACTTTTTAACAAAAAATAAAACCGCCTTCAAAAATAAGCGCGTTACAAAACACGGAGAAACTAAAAAGCCAAAAATAATAAACCTTTCAAGTCGTAGATCTTTAAAACACTACATATTAAAAGTCTATTCCCCAAAGCCAGCGTCCGCCGGCTTCCCGCGCATGCGCGCAGTAACGAAAAAAATTAAAACGCATTGTTTAATTGGCACTGTAACCATGACAACGCATTGTTATAACTTATAATGCGCGCGTGCGCGGGATGGCTTTGGGCAGCTGCGCTGGCAGTGCAAATTCAAACCTTTGCGTCAAAATACAGGAAACAGTGTCAATTTCACGAAAGTTATTCTAGACAACTATTAATAACTGAGTGCATGGTCGTAGAAAAAGTATTGTATGCAACGGTGTTTAGCTGAGTAAAAAAATACTCGTGTCGTCTTTATTAACAATTTTCGACTTCGCCTGAAATTGTTACCCTCGCCACTCTTTTTTGACCTCCTTCAAACGCCTGTTGCATAAAATAATAATATGTATTATAAATGGGAAATTGTGTGTGTCAGTTTGTTTGTCCGTCTTTCACGGCAAAACGGAGCGACAAACTGACGTTATTTTTTAAGTGGAGATATTTGTAGGGATGGAGAGTGACATAGGCTACTTTTTGTCTCTTTCTAACGCGAGCGAAGCCGCGGGCAAAAGCTAGTACTATAATAATTGCATAAAGAGCAATTGACAATTGGTTTGCGAGTTTAAATAACTTGACAAGTTGACGCATTACATTTGTCGTTCACATTATATAAAACTAGCTTTTTCCCGCGGCTTCGCTCGCGTTAAATTTACGATAAGTTTTAGGTAAGTGGGGGGTTAGAAAGAGACAAAAAGTAGCCTATGGCACTTTCCAACCCTTCAACAATCTCCACTTAAAAATCCACATCAATTCATCGCTCCGTTTTGCCGTGAAAGACGGACAAACAAACAGACACACACATGCACTTTCCCATTTATAATATTAGTATGGATAATAATGACAGTTATTTTTTTCAAGGAATGTGCTATTACGCATAGAAGTTACACATACGGGCAGCTGCACAAGTTAAGTCGGACCCTCGCCGCCAACCTAAGGAAGAAATTCGGGATAAGTGATAGAGATACAGTTGGCCTCATATCTCCTAATTCACCAGAATATCCTATAGTTACAATTGGAACATTGGCGGCTGGAGCGACGCTTACTACTTTTAGCCCTTTTTACACTGCATGTACGTAAGGTACAGCGGGGCAAATCTCGACTGGGGGGGGGGCATTGTAACTGATCCATTTTTTTCCATTATTATTATTGCCTACACTATGATGTTAAGTTCTACATGTATCCACTGAACACGCCTACCATAATGTAACCAGTGGACGGTGGACACTCTATTTAATAATGCAGACATTGTAAAACATGGAAAAAATGGACCAGTTACATTTGTCCCCCAGTCCAGATTTGCCCCGCTGTGCCTTATGTACAATACTTTAAGTAATAGTTGGTAACAGTATACAAATAATTTAATCAGCAAATATTCCTTAACACATCAACATAGAATAGTACATTACGATACAAGTGCGTAAAAAAGGAAGTTCGAAACGAGTGGCGATAAATTAAAACACGGCCGAAGGGAGTGTTTTATTTAAATCGACACGAGTTGCGAATTTCCTTTTCGCACGAGTATCGTACGACGTTTTTCAGTACAGATGAGCTTCCGAAGTTTCGACCTGTTATATAATGAACCACTTCTCGCACTAGTGCGTAAAAAAAACACCATCTGTACTGAAATATAACTTACATACCTAAACCCTTTTTAAAGTAACATGAAAAGTACAATAATTTCACCACTTCAATATCCTTATGTCACTATTTGATATTCATATGAGATATCATGAGAAAGATTTAATTGTACCTGGTACTAATATATTTTGCAGATGAAATACAAACACAAATCCAGCAATCAGGATTAAAACTAATCTTTGCTCATCCTGACACAATAACAGCCGTACAAGAAGCATTGCTACTTAGCAAGAAACAAATCCCAGTCGTCAGTTTAGACTCAGGAGCCACCAGAGCTGACGGAACAGTATCATTTAATGAACTGGTAGAGGACAACCATGTAGATTTAGACATTTTGAAGAAGGTCAACCTCAAAACAAGTGATGTTGCGTTCTTGCCGTATTCAAGCGGGACCACTGGGCTGCCGAAGGGAGTGGAACTGACTCATAGGAACATCGTGGCCAATTGTGCACAACAGGATACAGAATTGAAGCATTATATTCGCGATGGTAAGCTAAAAATTTAGCCCCCAGATTTTTCATGCAGGGGGATTTTTATGGCCAGGTAACAACAGGCGGTCTTTTATCAAGTAAGTCAGGTAGGTATGTGATTATTACTTGTATTTCCTCATTTAAAAGTTTTTTCGCAAAAAAAATCATTTTTGGCACAAGCTTTCATCGCCGACTTATTTTTCTTTCGACAGTCATCTGCTCTGCGAGACGTTTCTAAAACCGTGTTGCTATGGCCACCTTTCTGCCCCATCATCAGATTAGCTCGATCATACCATAATATTGCATTGTTACGTGATTTACATATGTGTGCAAGCTCTTCGGAAACCGGGAAGTGGGTTAACTTGCAAGATTTGACTACAGACAGGCAACGGGACAGGTGAAAGTAAATGAAAGCTTGTAAAACATAATCCTCTACTTTCAGCTCCATACCAAGAGAACCAGCTAGTAGTGCTACCCATGTACCACTGCTACAGCCTGGTCATAGCAATGGTTCACAAGCTAAGTGTCGGGATCAAGCTGCACGTGCTGCCAAAGTTCCAGCCCGACCCCTTCCTGCAGGCTATGCGGAGTAACAGAATAAATATCCTGTATGTGGCGCCACCCATGGGTAACTTTTATCACAGATAATCCAAAAAAAAACGTACCCCGGAACTACTTATCAAGAAAAATGTACAGTCGACTAGATTGCGCTACATACATTTTTGGTTGATTCTCGGCTCAATTTTAACACGTATCAATTACCACATCTAATTCATGTTGCTTTACATTACGGTTCAGGTTCGGGATACGTAGCCGAATGGCACAGACGCTCACGAAACGCTCCCGAAACGAAACGCTCGTAGATATCGATCTCTATTACTCTTGTGTATTGGCGCGACAGAGTCAGACTACCTTTCGCGGCGTTTCGTTTCGTTTCGCGTCGCAGAAATGCCATTCGGCTACGGCCCCAAAACCCAGCACGATAACGATACTATCATTAAACGTTTGTGCATTAGGCTACGTAAGTACCGGTGTGACTTTTTATACGCATGTAATTAATTATGTTTCAGTGCTGTTCCTCGGTTCACATCCCCAAGTAACTTCTGAGATATTCGACCACATCACTTGCATGATGTGTGGAGCTGCGCCATTGGCTCGAGCCGATATCGATAAGATGTTTGCCAAAGCGAAGGTATTACAGACAAAGCCTACTAAATATACCCACTCATTTTATTCGTTGAAAAATCACCACATCACACCCAAATCACATCATCCACCCTCTGAGTTGACTTGTCAAAGTACCTACGAGCATAACACATGTTATAATTATAAATTCTAAATTATAAATTCTATAACATCAGTTAAGTATTATACTGTCCAAGAGAAAATCCTCCAAGAGTCCATTACCAACAACTCCGTTGGCAACAGTAACCAATACGACAGTTCTTTTTGCAATAATTGTGACGTGCTGATCCTCTGATTTTAACACCTACGAACATTCGTAGGTGTGTGGTTCATGTGCGTGGAGACACATGTCTCCTGCTGAAAATTTGCCTTCCCGCGCCCCACAGACAGGATCTCTAGCACAATCCGAGGTGTTTATCATGTTACTTACCTGGGTGACACCCATTATTAGTTTTGACCTCCAACACAACGCGCCAGCTGTCACCGACGCCGAGCTCACGGAGTTTACCTGTACTATCCAACAAACGATATTTTGGGTAACCAACAAGCCCCGTAGCCCGATAGAGATAGATATCTACTAGCGTTTCGTTTCGTGAGCGTTTGTGCCATTCGGCTACGCACCCAGGACGGCGTTCTTTTGATCGATCGGTAGTTGACTGTCCGATATTCAAAAATCGAATTACCGAAGATCCGTTTTGACTTACCCGAAGGTGTCAAGCCAACGGAGACGCTGGACTTAGGTTCCATCTAATCATGTTACTTTGTTCTAATTTCAGCGCGAAGTGGAGTTTGCCCAGGGGTACGGTTTGACAGAGGTATCACCGCTGGCCACTGCAAACCCCCTCGGAGCCAGGGACTACATGACCGCAGGCAGTGCGCTGCCTAACGTGGAGTTGCGAGTCGTTGATGGAGAAATGAGAAACTTGGGTCCTAATGAAGTGAGTAGATTTAGTGGCCTATGCAAGTTGATTCGTGATATGAAGCTGAAAAGTTTGGGACTGAAAAAAAGCAGGTTGTTGATGGTTGAAGAGACTTTTCGAAAACTTTTACCTGATACAACATTTACCGTTTTACCAAATCAATGTCGGTAAAAGCCCAAAGTAAACAACAAATATTTCTAAGTTCGGGCTTTTACCACTCGGCATCGGTGAATCCTAGGATTTACCGGTAAAACCTAGTTTTACACTAACATATATATTTTCTCGATTAAATGTCATAATCGATCTACTCGTATGTTACCTCATAACACTTACGAGCTCAACTAATTAAGATGAAATATACACGGTGTTTCCGTTATCACTCAAAACCTTAGACACCCTTTGGGAATTTTAATTTTTTTTTACTTAGAGTATTCATTTTTTAATCTGATGTTTATTTTTTTTAATTGAATGTTTAATTTTCTGTGGAGCTCTACTAGACTTTTAACTACACTCAAAAACATAATTGCTATTATAACTACTTATTTGTGTACGTTACTTCATTGACATAAGGTTTACCATATCTCACTGTAAATCACTTTAAAGCTTTGTCACAGTATATTATAAACTTCAAATTAGACAGGTACTCGCAGAAAAAATCCAACATTCAAAATGACAAGGTTGTAGGTAATTATTAGCTTAGAGGTTAACGTTAAAATTAAACTGACAAACAACGTCAAACTCGTAGCGGAAAAAATAGTCGTCCAAGTAACCAGCCAGTATGAATACCCCTAAATCAAAGAATATAATACTCACTAAATACTGAAAAAGGTATACAACCTCTAGCAATGCGATATATGCACAATGTTGTTGTAAATTACGAATTTGTAGAGTGGGCACGTAAAAAAATAACTAATAATAAAAATTAAAATAATAAGTACAATCAAGATATATTCTGTACAAATGGTTTTCAGGTTTTTAATGTTAAGTGAAACACGGTGTATCAAGTATGATTATTATGAAGTCCCAATATTCTTAATAAAGGGATAGCGGGCAACATTACTGCAGATTATAATCATATCAACATGAATTCCAGGTGGGAGAGTTATTAATAAAGGGACCAAACGTCATGAAGGGCTACAAGGACAATCCCGAGGCCAACAACCAGGTGTTCATGGAGGACGGTTGGCTTCGGACGGGAGATCTTGCCTCTCTCGACGAGAACGGCCGAGTTGTTATCGCTGATAGATTGAAAGAACTAATAAAGGTATGTATGGTATATTTTCTTCTTCAACCTAACGTTTTCCCGGCCTAGCGCCAGGGTCCGCTTTCCTGCTCAGTCTTCTCCACTTTGCCCGGTCATCGACATCCTTAGACGTGAGATGCATGTCCGCCCCCACGACGTCCAGCCAGCGCTTCTTAGGCCTACCGGGCCCGCGTGACGTAGGGCCTTGGTTGGACAGTGAGATTAAGGCATCTGTTTCCGATATAGTCGATCGGTCTGCGGCGTATGGCCATACGTGGGCCATACCATCGAAAAAAAATATTTTAAAGAAAATAATGACAATATTTCTTGTCTATTCCAGGTAAAAGGATATCAAGTACCACCAGCTGAACTAGAAAATGTCATAAAACAGCATCCAGCAGTTTTCGACGCAGCAGTAATAGGTGTTCCTGATTCTTATTCAGGAGAGAGGCCAAAAGCCTTCGTGATGCTAAAAGAGAAAACCAATGTAAGCGAGAAAGAAATAACGGACTTTGTTAATAAAAGGGTAGCACACTACAAAAATGTTAAAGATTTGACATTTATTGATAATATACCGAAAAGTCCGTCTGGGAAAGTGTTACGGCGCGTATTGAAAGATATATAAAACAAAATCCATCCGTCCATTTCGTGATGAATACTTTTATTATGTCATTTCATTTGTCAATCTTGTCATCACTTTCCGCCGCCCAAATCTCAAGCAAGGTAGTTCTCAATTCGTCTGTATGTTTTTTTAAATGTTTGTTTCACGTTATATTAAACATGTTAAACATGTAAAATCGGGTAACTCACGTAAAATTGTCGAAGGTCGCTCCGATCGACATGTTTCGCTCCGTAACGAGGAGCATTTTCATTGAGCACGCGCGATGCCGATGATATCACGACGCAGACTAATAAAATCTACGTCGTTACTGGACCGATTTTGATTTTTTTTTTATTGAATGTATTTGCATACACATTTGTCCCATTTTTATCAGAACCCAGTTCTGATGATGGGATCCTGGAGAAATCGAGGGAACTCCTCAAATCTGAAAGGCACACATATGGTGATTTTTGTGTTTTTACCCACGACGGCTGCGGCACGGAGACGGTATATGCGTTTAGGGTGAGAGATTGTGTGTTTGTTTGTTTGTGCGAACGAATGTTACCGATTATCTCCTAAAACTACTAGACCGATTTTAATGCGGTTTTCAGTAACGTGTTTGTGATTGATTGGTGCATGTTCTTAGATAAGGCTTACAGTGTGTGACAGAACAAGCATTTGATTCGTGGTCTTGTTCTTGTTTTTTTTTCTTAAATAATACTTACGTTGTCAAGGCAACTTGAGACTTCTTTGCTCGATCCTTGGAAAGCATTTATTAAACGTTATTTCACTGGATACTTTAATTAATTCACTGTGGTACTTGTCCGCATGTGTTATCATATTATCTCACATAAAATTCACTATTATTTGATGCAAAACAGGTTGGAAAAGTTTATTTACCAACAAGCTACGTTCACATGGACGGAATACTGACACTGACAGTTGTCAACTGAGTGGCGTTCCAATATTGCATCTTGGTTTCAAATACAGGTCAGGAAAGTTGACAATGTTTAATTTTGAAGCATACTGTCTGAAAAATATTTAGAATGCAATATTTAATGTAGCATTTAGAAACAAATATGATATTTTGCCTCAAATTTGATTTACAAAACTGGTTAAAAACCTTTGATAAAGTAATATTTGCATATTTATATTTACCACAATATAAAATGTTTCATTACGTACTAGGAATCAACAAAAGATATCTCCATCTCACTCTAAAACACGTGCAGTCATGCAGATGTTACTATTGAGAAGCAAAAACGTACGTGCTGAGATGTCTTGGACATTAATGCCTAAGGCGTACGACTTAGTAAACAAAACAGTTACGACCTTTTTCTTATAAGTGTAATTTAGCGGCTATCCATTGTTATTTGTCGCCAGTCGCCCTTTTGTCGCTCTTTTGTCGCTCTTTTGTAGCCCTTTTGTCGCCCTTTTGTCGCTCTTTTGTCGCTCTTTTGTCGCTCTTTTGTCGCTCTTTTGTCGCTCTTTGGTCGCTCTTTTGTCGCTCTTTTGTCGCTCTTTGGTCGCTCTTTTGTCGCCAGTCGCCCTTTTGTCGCTCTTTTGTCGCTCTTTGGTCGCTCTTTTGTCGCTCTTTTGTCGCTCATTTTTATCTATAAAAGGGCTGGGGCGAACCGTCGGAGGGCATTCTTCAAATATCAACGAGACTAACAGTGTCCCTGGCTATCGTGTATTATACTGGTGAGTGAAGTTATTCTGCTATTGTTTCTCTGTTTGTATTTACTTGGAAATTATTCTAAGTGATTGTAAACTTTGAAATTGTGTCTCTGTTTGGTTGTGCGAAGACAATATCTTTGTACAGTTGAACTTAGGCTTGTAGTGGAATTGCTTTACTGTCAGTTGGGGGTTATTTTAGTGTTCTATTTATAGTGTAACCATAGTGTAACCATAGTGTAGTGTTACATTTTAATTAAGTGTAGAGTTATTTGTAGTTTAACGTGTATAGTAAAGTTTCTACGCTGTGATTTCCTAAGTGTCATTAAGCAATACAAAGACTGGGTCGATGTATGGCTGAGATTTGGGAAAGCATCTATGTTTGATTTTATAGGAAGTGATTCTTGTAAAGTTAAGCCCAGATCATAGTAATTAAAGGAAATTTCACTTGTCGGTTTGCTATTTTACTAAGCCAGGTCATTGCTTGGGCAGACAGTTTGCCCGACTAAGCGCTTCTTACCTAACGGTGCCAAAAAGGAGCGATTAGGAGTCTTTTGTTCCAAGTCTGAGGAGGCTTGGCGTCTTTTTTATACTTACAAAAGGCGAACATTCCTCCCTGGTCTCAAGGTCCAGCTGCTAGATGGAAGTGAGGACTTTCGCGATTGAAGAAAGACATTAGGAGTAATCCTTGCTCACTGAAGTCTGCAGTAATTGAGGCTAGGTCTTGTATTATATATATTTATTTACTCGGTGCTCTGGGTCACGATGGTGCTGGTTGCTGGGGGATTTCGGTTGTGATTGATCCATACCTAAACGACAAAGTTTTGATCGCAGCTGGGTCTCCTCAGGTGACTGGTGTTAGTGTGTCCTAGAATACTGGATATATACACAGATAGGGCGATCTACTCTCTGCTACCTAGTCTGCGGATGCAGAGGAGGGGATCAGAACACAAGCCTATAGGTTGCCTATCTCAGCTTCGCTGGCTGAACTGTACAGTTCTAGTAGGGATACACTTGTGCATATTCTGAACTCAAGATCTATGGTAAGTGATGGTCTGTGTTTCAGATATGCTAGAGTAGGAAAAACAATAGGATTAGGGTAGCGTCACACACTATTTCTATGAAATTAGGGTTGTTTTACGATTGGTCTTGGAATATAATTGGTCAACGTGTATTGTGGAGAAATAATTTAACTACTACTATTTATATGGTTTAAATAGACTTTAAATGTGGTGTTTACTATCTTAAAATATGTGGTAAAACTGGTAATTTATAAAATCTCTTATTACTTAATTTATTTGAGTGAAATTAATAATTGTGGTAGCAATTTCTGATTTTTCGGTGTGGCTGCGGGACACTTAGTGTTGCTAACTGGTTTTTCAAGGTAAATTCTATCAAATTGGCTAGGGAAACAAACTGTCTTTGGAATAAAAGGATTTGTTTGTTATAGGGTCCAGTGGCATGCGAGCGCCGTCCACTGATGGAAAGTCAAAAGCTTAGAAAAGTTAGTAGACTTACTTAGTTCTCATAAAAGTTAGCGACTACTCGGTGTTTCGTTGAAACATTAGAAAGATCGAGAAGTTATGGTCTATTAGCAGTATTGGGGAAAAGGGGGGTTTAGCTAGGGAAAAAGAAACAAAACAAAAAAGGGGTTAGTTCGTAGATAGATAGCCCTTCTGGCTTACTTGCTTAGGTTCCCGATAAAGTGGTTTGGTCGGGTCAGGGGTCCCATACCGTATCGCAAGCCCTTGCCCAAGCCGGGACCACTAATAAGGCGTAGCGTAGGGCTTGCATTCCGGAATTCCGGAATCTCGAAATTCCGGAATTTCGGACATTTTTTCCGATATTACAGTTCCGGAATTGAAACACATAATCTCGAAAATCCCGGAATTGAAAAAAGATATATTTTTGGTCGAAAACGTGTAATATCAGCCTGGTTATTTTACAAAACTACCACCGCGTCTATAAAAGATATCTAAATTCATTAAGTTAGACACTCCTCGGATTCAGGTAGTGCCTATTTTATGACCAAAGGGTTGCATCCAGGGCTAATTAGAGCGAGATAGTGTAGTTTTAACCCGCTAATATTATACCATTGTCACTTTCTGGTTTTGCTCTCAATTGTTTTAGCTAATAAGTGAAATATATAATCATTTTATATAAAGTAAATATTTGTTGTAGAAAGTTTTGTTTTGTGATAATTTAAAATTACTAGCCGGGAGTTGAGTGTTATGCTCGAATACTGAAGGACAATTAAACATAAATAAATAACATTAGGTACATTATTAATATTATTATTTTATTGGCGTTATTTATGCTCAATTTATTAGATCGAACTTAAATTTCAGTAATAATCTAAATTAATCGGTATTAAAGCGGCATAAAATTTTACTTCTTTTCTCATAGCACTGAATATTTTAGGCATAAAATCTTAAGTTCAGAAGCAAATCGTAGTATTTGGTATTACATTCATTCACAAGCATAACGTCGTAGTTACTTTATACACTTTTCACAAAGACGTGTACATATTTTACTAAACTCTATCTGAGTCTATTACCACTTACCACAAAATCAAAAGATTTGAGAAGAAAATGTATGGAAAATGATGTATGTAAAAGAATGATTTATTTTTTTACAAAAAATTAAGGTGTAGGTACATGTAGGTACCTAGGAATAAATCATAAAATCTGTCTTTTTGGGCTAGCTTGGATATCTTTTGTCCCTACTAGAGTCTAGAAGGTAATTCAATATTTCTTTTATTACAGTTATGTGAACAAGACGTTATGCAATTCTTGTAAATTATTACTTTTATATTATTTCGATAATAGTTAAATAGTTAAATAGGGAAGAGCGGCGTTACCCAACACGGGCATTTGTTGCTTACAGGGTAACATCACCATCCTCTGTATTAGGGTATGCAAACCGGTTAACCGGTTAACCGAAAAACCGGTTAACCGAGACATTTTGGCCTCGGTTAAAAACCGGTTTTTATATTCTCTAACCGGTTAATAACCGAAACTATATTTATTTCTCAAAATTTGTTAAATTAGGCATAAAAAGGGTCAAAAATACGTAATTATTTAATGTTTTGTAGTAATAAACATTTATTTATTACTTTTCATTGACAACATTATTATCTGTAATGATTTTATTTTAAAAATTAGTCCCGAGTCCACTCAAATATACATTTTATACAGTAGAGTCCGGTTAGTATATTACGACTCCGCATAGACCTAACGTCCAACCTCTTACAACGACGTAAGCACAGGTATTTATTTGGTTTTCATATGTGATAGTATGAAAGTACATCCGTTTATTACGACTCCGATTTTAACGACCAGCCGCTTTTTACGACACATTTTACACAAAATCCGTCCGTCAAGTCCGGTTGCAACGACGAGCGACAACGTTTTTAGTTTTACTATGTAGTAAATTAAGGAAACAAAGCTACTTCCGCCCGAGCACGGCCCCCTGTCTTGCCTACAACAAGTAGCAAGATTACATTATGGCCATGTAACTTTTTGGAGCATTAGTTTTAAAATTTTAACAATTTGTTCGCCTCGGGTTTAATCTTATAAGCTAAATAGAACCAAATTTTTATTTTTCGATTGCGTATAAACTAGCTTTACTTACAAATGATGAGCAAGCACGCATACTAAAATTACTTTTTATAACTAAACAAGTCACAATATAATAAGGTGTTAACCCTTAAATGCATGGTGATGTATATATGCATCATATATTTGATGGCCCGTGGCTCGATATGTAGCAATCCACAATCACATTTATTGCTGAATTATTATTCATTATTTATTACTATTTAATAAACGATTAAATAAATTAAATAATATAATGATTTACTATTTATTATTAAAGGATTAAGATTAAATGGCGGAAAAGTGTAAAAAACAGGATGATGGCGATTTTTAGTATGTGATTTAGGCTGTTTTTTTCTAAGTTAGTAATTAGTTTATGTTTAAACATTTATCATAGGGGTTTCACAAATAGTGTACCTTTTTAATAGTAGTAATTTTTTTTTAAATAAAACTTACCAATAACGATATATTTATATAAATAAGATTTGGCCTATTTAACTTCTAACACTGATTTAGTATAAAAATCGGTCTTAAATATTTTTTTATTTTTTTTCCCAGAGTTAGAAAACCATTGTCTATTACATATATTCATATCTCGTTAAAAGAAAAATTCATGAATTTAAGGCTTAATACTATGATAATAATACCCTGTAAATACACCTATTGATTGAAATGTTTTAGTAATAGTGATGTGTAGATATTACTTTTATTTAAAAGAATTGAAATTCGTTTTGTACGACATCCGATTAGTACGACGTAATATCAGCGGTCCCTTGAGCGTCGTTGTAACCGGAGTCTACTGTATATTTCAAACTATATTTTTTAAAAGAAAGGTAAAATGGAGATCTTGGTTTTCTTTTCTTACAAATGGAGATCTTGGTCTTCTTCAATTGCTTGTATTACTAGTGGCTCTGGGAGCTGTAGACCTTCGTGACATGCCTAGAAAACGCAAAACTGACAAATCACAGTCAAACCACTCAAGCCCTTTTTAGCAATTTCCGCATTTTACAAAACTTCCAAAAACTGGATAAAAATGATCTTCATCGTACAAGTAATACCTGCTACGATATCATCAACATCAGAATTCTTAAATGTAATGGTAATTATTGCGTAGTACGGCCATTTACTAAAAAATCTCAAAACCGGTTAATAACCGGTTAACCGGTTTTGAAGGAAAAGGTTCGGTTATTAACCGGTTTTTTAAATTAACCGGTTTTTGCATACCCTACTCTGTATCATATTCTATGTGTATTTTTTGAAATAAACAATTTTGATTTTTTTTTTGATACTCAATGGATAAAAAAATAACTTTAACGTTGACCACTATCAGAAAACTGGCACTAAAACCTCGTTTGTATCGTCAACTGTAGTTCGAAATACCTTGCAAGACCGATTTTGACGCAAAATGGGCTTTCCTGTAAAATTACTAAAATGAAAATTTCAGTGTTATATGCCTTTCAGGTACGGAGTTATTGTCTTAAACGTCGATTTATAACAAATTTCAGTTTTAAATTGTATTATTTCATCAAAAATCCACCAGAAAACCAAACCAAAAAAAATTTTTCAATTCCGGAACTAGTTCCGGAATTCCGGAATTGAAGTCCAATCTCGAAAACCAGTTCCGGAATTGAAAACCGTCCGATATTGCAAGCCCTAGCGTAGCGGATGATTACAAAAATATTTTAAATATTCATATCACAAGTGCTGCAATAAATTAGTTCAAAAACTCAAAATATTTACATTACATCATTATTCTTATTATAACTTCCTATTTTCTGTAACGTTTCAATTTATAGTATATTCTAATAACTGGTTATCTACATTTATAAACTAAAATTTTAACTAGAGTTCAAAATATAGTCGTTACTCATTAAAGGATCTGGGTTATTGCGGTTCACATCGAAGGGTTCTACATACTCGCACTAGACGATGACAAGGCTAAATTTACGGGGTATATTTAAAGGGGGGTAACTATACTGTTGATTAGTCAAGTAAGTAAGTAAATAAGTAAGGTGAGCGGAGGTTTGGTTACAAGTGGTAACGCACTAGGGGGCGCTGCAGTAAACATTTGTTTATGCAACCAATGTTACCGATTATTATGTCAAAAATTATATACTTATGTCAAAAACAGGGCGCCAAAAGAGACGGGCATATACGGTACTAACAAAGCCAAGAGCCATCGGCGCCCTCATACTTGGAGAGTCAGGTGGAGCCCAACGCATCCGATCCAAACCTTCGTTAATTTTAAAAGAGTCGAACGAAACCAGGCGTACCAGGCGTCCATGCCGTTGCCAGTGGAATTTACAATACGATTCCAGATTCCAATCAAAATTATGTACCGAAAAGCAACTGGCAAATATCAAATGACATTTCGCACATAAGTTCCGAAAAACTCATTGGTACGAGCCGGAATTTGAACCCGCGAACCCGGATTTAAAGTCGCACCCTCTTAATTCCAGGCCACCAGGCGTTTTCGCACGGTCTCACCGTTCAAATTGCGTGATAAATAATTTTATCACTGAAAATTATGAAAAAAAATTCGCGCTCGCTTTGCTCGCGATCCTTTTCATTCTGAATTGCTATAAATTACTTGTTATATATCTGATCTAAAAAAAGGTTATTTAAAAATTTTCGCGCTCGCTATGCTCGCGATTATTTTCATGTTGTGGATCCGCGCCCCTAATTCCCAAAATATTTAACAAAACAATTGGTATTTCTATAAGAACAGCATGCATTTACGTTCAGAACAGTGACATTTATTTGTTAGGAGGTTTCGAGCATATTGAATTTTCAAGTCAAATTTTGTCACGCTCCATTTTCTTATAATCGGATATTGGATTCATGAGCGGCATTCGTATATTCATTTGTGTTTCCATCAAATAATCATAGATTTACATTAAAAGCAGGTTTAAAAAATATCTACACATCTCTACATAATCCAAGCAGGCAATTATGGTCGCGCGATAAGTGATAAAATAGCAGGCCGTCCCTATCGCACTATTTGTAAGTGCGATAGGGATGGCCTGATATTTTATCGTCTATCGCGCGACCATGCTTCCCGTGCAACAGTCGCAAGTAGGTACTTACCTTTCACCAGAACCCCAAAAGCGGCGTTTTTCTTCTTAAAAATTATGTTCTTTGCTGTTTTGTTTGATGTCTGTACATGTCCGTAATACATGTTATGTGATCGTCATGAATAAACACAGAGAACCTCCTATAGAGTAGCAATCTTGTATATTTTGTTCGCGATACGAGTCACCAGTGTTTGGGGTGCGAGGAGCGGGCGGGGAATGTGTTAAGCGCGCTGTGATTGGCCGTTTCAAGGACGGCGGGCAGTCGCGCCAGATGAAAAGGGACAGAAGTATGACTGTCCCTCTACTGACGCGTAAGTGGCCAATGTAAGTTGACCTATGCTGGCTCTGAATAAATTATAAATATGACTTATTTGTGGAATGTAATGCCGTCTGTTTTTAAATTTGAGCTTCTTGTTACCTTTCCACACCATTTCACACTACAGGTGGACATCTTTAAGGCATCAAAATACCCTTTTCCAATTTTTTTGTGCGAAAAACACGCGCTGCTTTCGGGTCTGTTACTTGGTCCATACTGATCGGGTACGGCGAGCGCCCGTGCTTATACTAGGAAGGCTGGCGACCGCGAGTCGTCTTGTAATTGGATGTCTATAGGGGTTGGTCTGTGTTACAATTTTACCGATTTTGCTTTGCTTTTGTGGAAAACCTTACCGTGTGAATGTTATCAGTTTGAATAACTGTACAAATCTACAACTTCCATTTATAAAGCCCGTTCCATATAAATTCAATATAGCACTGAAAAACACCAAAGGTCATTCTATCTTAAAAGGAAATCTAACAGTGAATAAGGATATACTAGGATTTGACAAAGAAGTGGCGATTTTCGTCGGGAGACAATCAATAAAGGAATTGAAATGGTTGTATAGTTTAAAGCACTTAAAATGTTCAAATTTTATGGTCAAAAATGTGTTTCAAGCGGCAGGAGTGCCTATAACAGGGTGTAAACTCAAGAGAGGAACATATCACATGAACAATATCGACGTTGATGCCTTAGACTCAGCGTTTCCTATAATACAATACAATACAATACAAATACTCTTTATTGCACACCTCAATACACGAAACAACATAGCAAGTATAAACAACAACTTAAGAGGTAAAACAAGAGGCGGTCTTATCGCTAAAGAGCGATCTCTTCCAGACAACCTAGGTAGTGGAGAATAATAAATTTAACCTTGTAAGTAGGTGTACTAAATGTAGACTTAGAGGAAATCTAGCACAAACTATACTACGCAAAACAATATACTACACACATAAAAATAAAATACAATACATAAACATACAAATACATATATATATAACAAATTACATGCCAGCTATAGGGGACATAAGTCTATCAAGGTATCATTGATCAATGATCAGATAAAAAGTGAAGCTTGA